>NW_027361708.1:25685000-26312500 GCF_039654945.1 Dendrobates tinctorius
CTCTATGTTATATGTACTGTATGTCTATGTATGTATTGTATGAATGTATTGTATGTAGTATGTATGTAGTATATATGTGGTATGTATGTAGCATGTAGTATGTATGTAGTATGTATGTAGCATGCATGTAGCATGCAGTATGTATGTAGCATGCATGTAGTATGTATGTAGCATGTAGCATGTAGTATGTATGTAGTATGTATGTGGTATGTATGTAGCATGTAGTATGTAGCATGCATGTAGTATGTATGTAGTATGTATGTAGTATATATGTAGTATGTATGTAGCATGTAGTATGTATGTAGCATGCATGTAGTATATATGTAGTATGTATGTAGCATGTAGTATGTATGTAGCATGTATGTAGTATGTATGTAGTATGTATGTAGTATGTATGTGGTATGTATGTAGCATGTAGTATGTATGTAGCATGCATGTAGTATATATGTGTTATGTATGTAGCATGCATGTAGTATGTATGTAGTATGTATGTAGTATGTATGTGGTATGTATGTAGCATGCATGTAGTATGTATGTAGTATATATGTGGTATGTATGTAGTATGTATGTAGTATGTATGTAGCATGCAGTATGTATGTAGCATGTATGTAGTATGTATGTAGTATGCATGTAGTATATATGTAGTATGTATGTAGCATGTAGTATGTATGTAGCATGCATGTAGTATATATGTAGTATGTATGTAGCATGTAGTATGTATGTAGCATGCATGTAGTATATATGTAGTATGTATGTAGCATGTATGTATGTAGCATGCATGTAGTATGTATGTAGTATGTATGTAGTATATATGTAGTATGTATGTAGCATGTAGTATGTATGTAGCATGCATGTAGTATATATGTAGTATGTATGTAGCATGCATGTAGTATGTATGTAGTATGTATGTAGTATATATGTAGTATGTATATAGCATGTAGTATGTATGTAGCATGCATGTAGTATATATGTGTTATGTATGTAGCATGCATGTAGTATGTATGTAGTATGTATGTAGTATGTATGTAGCATGCATGTAGTATGTATGTAGTATATATGTGGTATGTATGTAGTATGTATGTAGTATGTATGTAGTATGTAGGTAGCATGCATGTAGTATGTATGTAGTATATATGTGGTATGTATGTAGTATGTATGTAGTATGTATGTAGCATGCAGTATGTATGTAGCATGCATGTAGTATATATGTAGTATGTATGTAGCATGTAGTATGTATGTAGCATGCATGTAGTATGTATGTAGTATGTATGTAGTATTTTTTTTTTTTTTTACATTTAACACATTAGCCGGATGATGGGACTACTACTGTCCCATCATTGGCTAATGTGTCAATCACTGTCATGGTAGCAGGCATCGCCAGATGGGACTTATAGTCCCATCGGACGATGCTTGCACAGACCCCCGGACATCAGCACAGCCCCCCGGCAGGCCGGTACAGACCCCCACAGGGTGCACAGACCACCGGCAGGCCGGCACAGCCCCCCGGCAGGCCGGTACAGACCCCGGGCAGTCCACACAGCCCCCCGGCAGGCCGGCAGAGACCCCCGGAAGGCCCGAAATGACGGCGCATCATGATGACGTCATTTCGGCTGTCAATCAACTTTGAACTTCCGATTCCGATGCCGACTTCCGATATTGAAAAAATATCGGAAGTCGGTATCGGAATTCCGATACAGCAAGTATCGGCCGATACCCGATACTTGCGGTATCGGAATGCTCAACACTAGTGCTGACAGCTGTCTGTGACAGCTGAGAGACACGGGAAGAGGTGCATGAACCCATGCCATCGGTCAATGCAACCAGATCGCTGTGATTGGTCAGTAAATCTGACTGACCAATAACATCATGATTGCGCAGATACTGAAATATCAGCATCTCCTGCCCGATCAGTGCAGGAGCTCAGCGCTGCCAGAGGCTGAGCTTCTGCACTAACAGCCAGGAGAGGTGTCCATGCCGCCCCTGGCTGTTAACCCTCTAATTGCTGCTATCGAGCATGATCGCAGCTTTCAGGAAGGAGGCAGAGGGACTAGAGCTCCCTCTGCCTTCAGATAGACGTTCCTGAGATGTCATTGCGGGGCCCGATTGTTGCTATGGTGACCCGGGGTCGTCATGAAGACCCCCAAGTCATCAAGCTATGGAAAGCCTCTGAGACCATGCTCACAGCATGGTGTCAGAAGCTTTCAGTATAGGCATAATGCACTGAAATCCTAGTGCATTGCAATGCATTATACCTGCAATCAAAGTGAAAAAAGTGAAAGTCCCATAAAAGAACTAAGTAAAATAGAATAAAAACAATAGGTAAAATAAATTACATAATAATAATAATAATAATAATAATAATAATAATAATTATACCACTAATACACATTTTTATGTTAAAAAAATAAACCATTAAACAAAAAAGTACACATATTTGGTATTGCCGTGTATGGAAAAATCCAATCTATAAAAGTGTCACACTAGTTAACCCCTTCTGTGAATGCAATAAGAAAAGCACAAACAAATGTAGCAAATTATATTTTATCATCATACCACTTGGAAAAAATGGAATAAAATGTGATCAAAAAGACAAATGGTAATAAAAATAGTATCACTGAAAGCGCCATCTTGTTCCACAAAATACAAGCTGCCATACAGTTTTAGCTCTCAGAATAAAGCAATGCAAAAATATTTTTATATTTTTATTTTTTCTGTAAAAATTTTTATTGTGTGAAAATACCAAAGCATAAAAGAAATTATATAATTGTGGCATCACAGTAATCGTACTGACCCAAAGAATAAAACTGCCTTAATAATTTTACCAAAAGCAGAACGGAGTAAAAAAAAAACAATGCTTCCATAAAAATCAGAATAGAAAGCGATTCAAAAAAGTCATGTGCCCAAAAATGGTATCAATAAAAACTTCAGCTTGTCCCGCAAAAAACAAACCCTCACATTACTCTGTAGGCCGAAATATGGAAAAATTATAGCTCTCAAAATATTGCGATGCAAAAACTTCTTGCAAAAAAGCGTTTTTTTGTGTGTGCTAAACATAAAAAAAGATATAAATCTGGTATCACTGTAATCACACCGACCCGAAGAATAAAGTCGCCTAATCACTTATACCACACGAGGAATAGCATAAAAAACTAATAACACCAATTATTCACCTGCTGTGGATTTGTTAATTCTGTCTTTCAAAAATAGCAGTAAGGCTTGGCGCACATTTATCCTGCACACTACGCTGAGCGCTCGCATCGGTGTTTCCATGTAAATCTCTGAAATAAATGATTCAGACAGAACCACCGGTGGAAGATTCCCTATAATGAGGCAAATGGAGGCAATGTGAACGCCACAGGACCTGTGATCTGGTGGTATCCATCATTTTTGGCGTGCATAAATATGCAGTCCAACATGGCACCCCGGAACAGAAGCCAGACGGAGTACAGAGTAATTCTGCTGCCTCAATATAGTGAATGGATCCCTCAGGGGTTTCATCGGTCACGTAGCTCAGAGATTTAGATGGAAACCTCAAAATATGTGCTAAGCGTAGAGCACCAGATAAATGTGATCACAAACATTATGAAAATTGTACCCAATAAAAGCTTCAACTCCACGAAAAAGTCCTCACCCAAGTCTGTCATCCGTTACCAGAAATATAGTGGGCTTCCATGTTACTGGTAGCACGAAGGGTCTGGAAAAGCCAAAAGAAATTTAGCAAATTCTGCTCTCCCAAATCCAAATGCTGTCATTGCTTCTGAGCCCCAGTTTGCATAAATCACCTTTGGCATTCACATTTGGCAGGGGTATAATTTCCAAAATGGGTCCAAACTTGGGGGGTTTCCACTATTTAGGTACATTAGTGACTCTCCAAATGCAACGTAGCTTCTAATCTCAAATCCAAGTAATTTTGCTTTGAAAAAGTCTATCGGCCCTCCTTTCCTTCCGAGCTCTGCCGTGCTCCCAAACAGTAGTTTACCCATGTATATGGGGTATCATCATGCTCATGACAAATGGCACAATTTGTGGGGTCAATTTCTCCTGTTACCCTTTTGAAAATAAAAAATTGGGGGTGAAAAGTTACACTTAGTGGAAAAAAATGATTTTTTATTTTCACGGCAGTACGCTATAAACTTCTGTGAAGCAATTGGTGGTTCAAAGTGCTCATCACAAATCTCAATAAGTTCCTTGGGAGGTATAGTTTCCAAAATGGGGTCACTTATGGGGAGTTTCCACTGTCTAGCTACATGAGGGGCTCTCAAGACGTGACATGGCGTACGCTCTTGATTCTAGCCAATTTTACATTTAAAATGTCTAATGGTGCTCCTTCCCTTCTGAGCCCTGCCGTGAGCCTAAAGACTGGTATTCCTCCACACATGGGGTATCAGTGTACTCATGAGAAATTGCACAACAAATATTGCGGTTCATTTTCGCCTGATACCCTTGACAAAATTGAAAAAATTGTGTCCGAAGTAAAATTTTTGAGAAAAAAAGTTAAATGTTCATTTTTTCTTTCCACATTGCTTCAATTCTTGTGAAGCACCTAAAGGGTCAATAAACTTCTTGAATGTGGTTTTGCACACCTTGAGCTTTGTAGTTTTTAGAATGGTGTCACTTTTTGGTATTTCCTGTCATATAGGCCCCTAAAGTGACGTCAAATTTGAGGTGGTCAAATATTAACCCTTATAGCTTCCTAACAAAAAAATATGTTTCAAAAATTATGATGATGTAAAGTAGAAATGTTATTTATTAACTATTTTGTGCGACGCAATACTATGAATTAGGGGCATAAAAATTAAAAGTTTGAAAATTGTGAACTTTTCAAATTTTTTGCCAAATTTACATTTTTTTCACAAATAAACACAAGAAATTTTGAAGAAATTTTCACCTTTCTGACCCGGCCAATTTTTACAATTCTGACCACTGTCCATTTATGAGGTAATAACACTGGAACGCTTCAACGGATCCCACTGATTCTGAGATTTTTTTCTTGTCACATATTGTACTTTATAATAGCATTAAAACTTCTTCAATGTGACTTGCATTTATTTGTGATAAAAACAGAAATTTGGCGAAAATTTTGAAAATTTCACAATTTTCCAAATTTTAATTTTTATGCCCTTAAATAAGTGGGTCATATTGCACAAAATAGTTAATAAATACCATTTCCCACATGTATACTTTACATCAGCACAATTTTGGAACCAAAATTTTTTTGTTAGGAAGCTATAAGGGTTAAAAATTGACCAGTGATTTCTCATTTTTTTAACAAATTTTACAAAACCACTTATTTTAGACACCACATCACATTTGAAATGACTTTGACTGGTTTACATGACAGAAAATACCCTAAAGTGACACCATTCCAAAAACTGAACTCCTCACAGGAATTTTTGTAATGTGGAAGAAAAAATAAACATTTTCTTTTCTTTCAACAAAAATTTTCATTTAGACCTATTTTTTTATTTTTGCAAGGGTAACAGGAGAAAATGGACCATATATTTTGTTTTGCAATTTCTACTGAGCATGCCGATACCTCATATGTGGGAGAAATCTACTGTTTGGGGGCACGACAGGGCTCAGAAGGGAAGGAGCGCCATTTGACTTTTTGAATGCAAAATTTGATGGAATGATTAGTTGATGCCATGTCGCATTTGAAGAGCCCCTGATGTCCCTAAACAGTGGAAACCCAACAGAAGTGACACCATTTTAGAAACTAGATGTGTATTGTGCCCCTTGAACCCACCAATCTGACACATACCACTGAGTATAAGATCAGCGATCTTACAGGCAAAGAAGGAGGCTTCTAATGTTCTGCTCTGAGCATGCTCTGAAAAGCCACCTCCCTGCAGGACCCAGAAGGACCCCGTGGCCATTTTGGTGCCAGGCGTCTCCATGGAGACCATCAGAATAACGTGATTGCATTGCATTATTCTGATGGAAGTGCGCAGGGAGCCCCCTCCCTGCACGATGCTTCTCTATGCCGCTGTCAGTACTGACAGCAGCATCAGAGGGGTTAAATGCCCATGATTGGTGCTAGCAAACAATGATCCAAAACACATCACCAAGTCCATCTCTAAATGGCTTAAGAAAAATAAAATTAATAATTTGGAGTTATCTAGTCAAAGTCTTGACCTTAATCCAATTGAGATGCTGTGGCTTGAGGGTAGAAAGGTGCTTCATGCTCGGAAACCCTACAATGTGGCTGAAATACAACAATTCTGCAAAGACGAGTGGGCTCAAATTCCTCCAGAACGTTGTAAGAGACTCATTGCCAGTTATAGCAAACGATTGAATGCAGTTGCTGCTGCTAAGGGTGGCCCAAACTGTTATTAGGTTAAGGGGCAATCACTTTTTCACACAGGGGAGAAAAGCAGGGGAGTTAAGGAGCAGCGATCAAAAAGTGCAGCCATAGAGTCATGGTCACTGAACGATAAAAACATAACAATGACGAATAACAGCACTTCCATTTCAAAAAGTGAACAATTTTGTTTATTCCAAGACCATGTATAGAATGTTTTGACTCATTAATTAAAAAATTTAAAAAGGCCAATTATATGAGCCAAAACTTTGTGTGCTTAGGCTTGGAATGAATGAAATATTCCATGGACTATGTAATGTAATGACATTGCAATACTTTTGTGATGACTATCAAATGTAAAGGCTGATGTTTTTATTGGATAGATAGATAATAGATAAAAAATGTGAAGTGAAAGCGCCAAACTCAGCATTCAGGAAACACTAGTACACATGTCCGTGCATGACATAGCTAGACAGCCAATAGAAGTACTTCAGTATTGAAAAACATTCAAGCATGCACACAACAAGTACTGCAACTTGCCAGAGCCATGTTGGAAAATGGAAAGATCCCAATGTGGCAATATCGCATGCATCTCCACTAAATATGTGATAAGATTTTAAAGAGGACGTATATTGTACTGAGGTCATAAATCAATCATCACCGATATTCCTTAAGGAAGAAGAGCCTGAATCTCCGAATCTGGAAACAATTTGTAGAAATGTGGTACATAGAAAACAACCGAAGTTTAGGATTATAGATAATGTCTCTCTGCAGACAAGAGGGGGTGATAGGGTCCATCTCTTGAAGCGTAGAGTACTAGAAGGGATATACAAATAAACACTTTGAAACCAAATGGCCTCAATGTAATTTTCAAGGTTAACTCAATTATATAGGCACGCTGCTTGGCCTCATACCAGTATTATTTTTATGCATTTTGACAGTGTAATATGATAAAAAATGTAATATCTTTTGATATTATAGATACAGTACCTTTTCCTCCCTACAGATATCTGTATGGGATTTAAAAGACTTTTATTACTTATTTTTCTTTTCTTATTTTTCACAAATCTCTGATACACAAAAAGAACTCCTTGAAAAAGATGACTAATCCTCTCACCTAAGGGTGCCATTGTTATTATCATCATTTCTATTTATGAATGTTTTCTTTAAGATATTCTGAATCCTTTCTTTTTCACTTTCTCCCAGGCAATATTTAATAATTGTAATTTTATTTAGTATCTGAATATGATTGTACTTTATCCACTATGAAATGATGTTTGTATTTTGCACAATATTATGCATTATGTTATTAAGATGTATGTGCATTAATGAATTCATAATTGCACAATGACGTAACACTGCTATTCATTGGTGACCAGAAGTTTTGCATTCTTCTTTAAAGTGTGATTACTTCTGTCTGGTTGTTGTAATGCCATTTTCTTGGTGATCTGGTGATGAACTGAAAGTGCATGAAGTTTTCATCATGTAAGACCTTAATTTTAAACAAAGTGCTTTAGAATGTAAGTGTTGTCGTTTAATTAAAGAAAATTAACTCCTAATAGTTTTGTTTATACTATTTACTAATCACATCATAGAGCGTAATTCATTGTTTACACTTAGTGATGAGCGAGCACTAAAATGCTCATTGCTTGGGTCGAGCAAATTGGAATACTCGGGTACTCGACCCGAGCAACGAGCCCAATGTACAGTGTCTATGGAAAAACTGAGTATTTATACCACGAACCCCCCTTGGGTCCTTTTAAAGTCTAAAAACATCTGAAAACGATGGAAACAGTGCTTAAATGACATGGGAACATCATGGTGAAGACCCCTGGAAGTATTTCAGACTCCCAGGTCACTGCTGTGACCAATGTTGTCAGAGTGTGACGCCACTTTTACAGGCACACACTAAAACATACAAAAACTAAACCAAAAGGGATTTTCCAGGGAAATATGTTAAGGAACATCATTTCCAGGATAATAATTTGTATGTAAGGCAAAAGAAATAACCCTCCGCCAAAAAATATGTACCTCCACCACTTGGGCTATGTTCACACGTAGCGTTTTTGATGCGGTTTTCAAATTTACCATTGCTTTCAACCAAGACAAATGCATTCGCTTGAAAATGTAATTTTAACATTTGACAACCTTAGCTGGTCATGTGGTATGTGACACATCATCAGACATATACTGCTTCATTTATGAATGAGGGACTCTGAAAGTCACAAAGCCTATTTGTATAGGGGCATCAGTCCACATTATTAATCTTAAAGGGACATTATTAAACAGAGGGTCTTCTATATTGTTATTGCCTATGCAGTGAGTGGCTGGGCTGCCAAAAATTAGGACGCAACACAATACCCCTTTGATGAGAGGTACAGGAGGGCCTCATGACAAAAATGTTGCCATAAGAAAGTGGGTCTCTCATACTGTTAGCCTATGCATTGAATGCAAGGCCTGGCCTGCACCAAAGCAACACGCACCCCAATAACCCATTCAGCTGATGTACTTGAGGGCCTTATGACAAAAAAGTTCCCATTAGAAGAAAGTGTGTCTCCCATACTGTTTGCTTATACATTGAATGCAAAGCCTGGCCTACACCAAAGTAACACGCACCCCAATAACCCTTTCAACAGATGTATTTGAGGGCCTCATGACAAAAATGTTCCCATTAGAAGAAAGTGTGTCTCCCATACTGTTAGCCTATCCATTGAATGCAAGGCCTGCCCTGCACCAAAGTTATACGCACCTTAATAACTCTTTCAACAGATGTACTTGAGGGCTTCATGTCAAAAATCTTCCCATTAGCAGAAAGTGTGTCTCCAATACTGTTAACCTATGCATTGAATGCAAGGCCTGCTCTGCACCAATGTAATATGCACTCCAATAACCCTCTCAACAGATGTACTTGAGGGCCTCATGACAAAAATGTTCCCATTAGTAGAAAGTGTGTCTCCCATACTATTTTCTTATGCATTGAATGCATGGCCTGCACTGTACCAAAGTAACACGCACCCTAATAACCATTTCAACAGATGTACTTGAGGGCCTCATGACAAAACTGTTCCCATTAGAAGAAAGTGTCTCTCCCATACTGATTGCTTATACCATTGAATGCAAAGCCTGGCCTACACCAAAGTAACACGCACCCCAATAACCCTTTCAATAGATGTACTTGAGGGCCTCGTGACAAAAATGTTCCCATTAGTAGAAAGTGTGTCTCCCATACTATTTTCTTATGCATTGAATGCATGGCCTGCACTGCACCAAAGTAACACGCACCCTAATAACCCTTTCAACAAATGTACTTGAGTGCCTCATGATAAAAATGTGTCTCCTATAGTGTTTGCTTCTGCATTGAATGCAAGGCCTGCCCTGCACCAAAGTAACACGCACCCTAATAACCATTTCAACAGATGTACTTGAGGGCCTCATGACAAAACTGTTCCCATTAGAAGAAAGTGTGTCTCCCATACTGTTTGCTTTTGCATTGAATGGAAGGCCTGCCGTGCACCAAAGTAAAACGCTCCCCAATAACCCTTTAAACAGATGTACTTGAGGAACTCATGACAAAACTGTTCCCATTAGTAGAAAGTGTGTCACCCATACTGTTTGCTTATGCATTGCATGCAAGGCCTGGCCTGCACCAAAGTAAGACTACTTTCACACTAGCGGTTTTTTTCGCAGTGCATCGGGCGCAATAGAAATGCATGCAAAAAACACCTCATGCATTTTTGCATGTGTTTGCATTTTTTATGCGCATTAGTTCTCTAGGGGTTAAGACCAGTGTCTACGCATTTTTTTGCCAAAAATGCATGCGCACAAAAACGCAGACAAACACATGTCCATGCGCACGCCTTCGATCTCATAGACTGTAATGCGTTATTTTGTCGCATTTCGTGCTCAAGCGTGCACATGCATTTTTTGACGCCCTTCAGCGGATCCAAAAATGCAACAGGTTGCATCTGGCGCGCCTAGGCACACACCATGAAAAAACGCATGCGCACAAAAATTCGTACGAATGCATGCAAATGCAAGACAATGCACCCCCATGTTAAACATAGGTGCGCATGACGCATGCGCATGGACACGCACGATGCGATGCGCAAAAAAACGCTAATGTGAAACCAGCCTAACACACACCCCAATAACCTTTTCAACAGATGAACTTGAGGGCCTCATGACAAACATGTTCCCATTAGAAGAAATTGTGTCTCCCATACTGTTTACTTATGCACTTAATGCAAGGCCTGCCCTGCACCAAAAGTAGCACGCACCCCAATAACCCTTGGAACAGTATGGCACGCTTGGCTCAGTTTATGTTACGCTGCCTTTCCTGTGACCCTCAAAATTTTGGGTGCCAAGCAATACTGGTTAGTGACACTTCTAGACCCACGCTACAAGGAGAACTTTATATCTCTTATTACAGAGGCAGACAGATTTACTAAAATCTTGGAGTACCAGAGGGCCCTTCTTGTGCAATTATTAAAAGAAATTCCCATCAGAAACTGCTGGCGGCAGAGGTCATAGTTTGTTGGTCAACAAGGAGTACAAGTGAGAGAGACATAACTCCTATCTAGCAGAGTCAGTGGAACACTGGAAAAGTTCGGGGAGAGTTTTCTGAGATCCTCCCATCGCCCTGGCCCTGAGGCGTGGGGTACTCTCACAAGAAGTGCAAAGTTTTGGAAGATGCTGTGGGAGTACCTTGATGACCGTACCAACGTCCTCCGTGATTACTATGTGCCTTATAATTATTGGTTATCAAAGCTGGACGTGTGGTATGAACTGGCTCTCTCTACTGCACTTGTGCGCTGTACTCATGGTCAAGGAGCGCATGGCTGCTTGCTCTTTGTTAGTACCACTGTTAGCATCGAGAGCCAACGGGAGCAGTCTTTAACGGAGTCAGTGCTCTAAGGATGGAGCACGTTGCTCAGCCTCCTACACGCTGCTTGTCCCCACAAAAAATCTCTTAGCCTCGCCCTCTGCCTCGAGGTCACTGGGTCTGTTTGCTGCAGTCTATTGCAGCGCCGGTGCTTTGGGTGCGTAGTGTGCTGGCCCCCCTTGCTGCTTGCTGACAGCAAGGGATGACACAATTTTTAGCCACAGATGGAAGAGGTGTCTAATGGAGATACCACACTGTTCAATATGTGGCCTGTATTTTTTATCTTTTACCCAAGCTAGTCTATAGAACTCGGGTAAGCCACAGCAAAAAAAAGGTGAATGTAGGCCAGAAATGCAACATTTTTTAGCCCACAGATAGATCAGGTGTCTGACGGAGAAACCACACTGTTCAATATGTGGCCTGTATTTTTTTATTTTGTATCCCCAAATAGTCTATAAAACAAAGGTAAGACACAGAAGAAAAATGTGAATGTAGGCCAAAATTCAACAATTTGTAGCCCACAGATAGATCTGGCGTCTGACAGAGATACCACACTGTTCAATATATGGCCTGTATTTTTGTTTTTTTACAGGAAAATACTGTATAGAATTACAGTAAGACACAGCAAAAAAAGTTAATGTAATCCTAAAATGCCCAAATTTGTAGCCCACGGATAGATCAGGCTTCTGACAGAGATACTACACTGTTCAATATGTGGCCTGTATTTTTGTTTTTTTTACAGAAAAATACTGTATAAAATTAGGGTAAGACACAGCAAAAACAGTTGAATGGAACCCTTAAATGCCACAATTTTTAACCAACAGATAGAAGAGGCATTTGGCAGAGATATCACACTGTTCATTATGTGGCCTGTATTTTTTATTTTTTACCTCAAAATATTCTATAGAACTAGGGTAAGTCACGGCAAAAAAAGGTGAATGTAGGCCGTAAATGCAACAATTTGTAGCCTACAGATAGATAAGGCGTCTGACGGAGATACCATTCTGCTCAATACGTGGCCTGTAGTTTTTTTATTTTTAACCCCAAAATAATCTATAGAACTAGTGTAAGACACAGCAAAAAAAAGGTGAATGTAGGCCTGAAATTCAACAGGATCAATTGTGAGGGGTTTTCACTGCTTAGGCACATCGGGTCCTCTCCAAATGCGATATGGCGTCTGATCTCGCTTCCAGCCATTTTTATGTTCAAAAAGTCAAATAGTGCTTCTTTCTTTCCGAAACCTGCCATGCATCGAAACAGTGGATTTCCCCCACATATGAGGTATAGGCATACTCAAGAAGAATTGTTCAGCAAATTTTATCGTCTTTTTTCTTTTTTTTCCTTTTATCCTTGTAAAAATAGCAAATTTGGAGCTAAAGCAAAAATTTTTTACAAAAATTTCAATGCTCATTTTTTCCTTCGTCATTGCTTTACTTTCTGTGAAGTACCTAAAGGGTTAATAAACTTCTTGAATGTGATTTTGAATACTTTTTGGGGTACGGTTTTTAGAATGGTGTCACTTTTTGGCATTTTCTGTCATATTGGCCAATCAAAGTAACTACAAATGTGATATGGTCCCTAAAATATTGATTTTTTAACACCTTTACCCCCAAGGGTGGTTTGCACGTTCATGACCGGGCCAATTCTTACAATTCTGACCATTGTCCATTTATGAGGTAATAACTCTGAAATGCTTCCATGGATCCCACTAATTCTGACAATGTTTTCTCATGACATATGGTACTTCATGTTAGGCCGGAGTCACACTGGCGAGGAATACGGGTGCGTGAGAGGCGCAAAAAGCACGCATTAGACACGGACCAATGATTCTCTATGGGGTCCCTCGCACCAGCCGTATATTTCTCCTCCGTATCCTCCGCTCCGTGCCACTCGCAGCATGCTGCGATTGTCAGCGTACTACGCCCGTAGTACGCCAATGCAAGTCTATGGGTGCGCAAAAAATACGGATTACACACGGAACACACGTGTGACCTGCGAGAAATACGCACCCGGTGTCTTTTAGCAAAGCCGGCAATTCAGTGCGCTATACAGTAAACTCACACTGACAGGTTTAATAAAGAAAGAAAGAATAGATATAGACACATAGAATACATATATATATATATATATATGCATTCTATGTGTCTATATCTATTCTTTCATTTCTTTATTAAAACTGTCATAGGGCTCCATTATATGTCCATTTTGCAAGCCTGCGAGAAAATCTCACCATACGGATGCCATACGGATTGCATACGGATGCTTACATGCGCAAAATACGCGACCACACCTTGATTACGGATGACATACGGAGCACTATTTAGGGGTCTGTCATCCGTATTACGCATGTAAAATACTGAACGTATTTTGCGCAGGTTAGTGTGACTCCAGCTTTAGTGGTAAAATTTCATTCAAATATTGCATTTATTTGTGAAAAAACTGGAAATTTGACGAAAATTTTTAAAATTTCGCAATTTTCCAAATTTAAATTTTTATACCCTTAAATCACAGAGATATGGCACACAAAAAACTTATAAGTAACATTTCACATATGTTTACTTTACATCAGCAGAATTATGGAACCAAAAATTTTTTTTGTTAGAAAGTTATAAGGGTTAAAATTTGACCAGCGATTTCTCATTTTTGAAACACCATTTTATATAGGGACCACATCACATTTGAAGTCACTTTGAGGGGTCAATATGACAGAAAATACCCAAAAGTGACACCACTCTAAAAACTGCACCCCTCATGGTGCTCCAAACCGAAATCAAGAAGTTTATTAACCTTTCAGATGCTTTTTTTCACAAAAAAATTACTTCAGGTCCAATTTTTTGTTTTTTACGAAGGGTAACAGGAGAAATTGGACTGCAAAAGTTATTGTGCAATTTGTCCTGAGTACGCCAATACTCGATATGTGGGGAGAACCACTGTTTGTGCGCATGGCAGAGCTCAGAAGGGAAGGAGCACCTTTTGACTTTTTCAAAGCAAAATTGGCTGGAATTTAGATCGGACGCCATGTCATGTTTGGAGAGCCCCTGATGTGCCTAAACAGTGGAAACCCCCAACAAGTGACCCCATTTTGGAAACTAGACCCTCCAAGGAACTTATCTAGATATGTGGTGAGAACTTTGAACCCCCAAGGGCTTCACAGAAGCTTATAACGTACAGCAGTACAATTAAAAAATCAGATTTTTTCCACAAAAATGATATTTTCACCCTAAATTTTTATTTTTCCAAGGAAAACAGGACCCCAAAAGTTATTGTGCAATTTGTCCTGAGTACGCTGATACCCCATATGTGGGGGTAAACCACTATTTTGGTGCATGGCAGAGCTCGGAAAGGAAGCAGCGCCATTTGACTTTTATGGCTGTAATTGAGGTCAGACGCCATGTCGCATTTGGAAAGCCCCTGATGTGCCAAAACAATGGAAACCCCCCAAAATGTCACCAATTTGGAAACTAGACCCCCCAAGAACCGTATCTAGATGTGTGGTGAGAACTTTGAACCTCCCAGGGCTTCACAGAAGTTTATAACGTACAGCCATAAAATTAAAAAATGACATTTTTTCCAAAAAAATGATCTTTTCACCCCCAACTTTTATTTTCTCAAGGGTAACAGGACCCTAAAAGTTATTGTACAATTTGTCCTGAGTACGCTGATACCAGACATGTGGGGGTAAACCACTATTTGGGCGCATGGCAGAGCTCAGAAGGGAAGCAGCACCATTTGACTTTTTTGGCTGGAATTGGGATAGGACGCCATGCCGCGTTTGGAAAGCCCCTGATGTGCCTAAACAGTGGAAACCCCCCACAAATGACACCATTTTGGAAACTAGACCCCCAAAGAACTTATCTAGATGTGTGGTGAGCACTCTGAACCCCCAAGGGCTTCACAGAAGTTTATAACGCACAGGCGTGAAAATAAAAAAATCATATTTTTTCCACAAGCTTGATCTTTTAGTCCCCAATTGTTTTATTTTCCCAAGGGTAACAGGAGAAAATGGACCCCAAAAGTTGTTGTCCAATTTGTCCTGAGTACGCTGACACCCCATATGTAGGAGAAAACTACTGTATGGGCACACATCGGGGCTCGGAAGGGAAGTAGCGATGTTTTGGAATGCAGACTTAGATGGAATGGTCTGCGGGTGTCATGTTGCCTTTGGAGAGCCCCTGACAGGGCCAGTTTTAGACAAAGTGGGGCCCTAGGCAAAAGTTTAAAGTGGGGCCCCAAATGATAACAATGTAAAATCACACATTTAGGTTACATTACATGAGCAGGATGTGGATAGATGTGGCAGAAGGGTCTGTGCTGGCACTGTGGCTCTCCTATTCAGGGGCCTTATATCAGCCAACGGGTCTGCCACTATTAGCATAACACAGGAGCATTGCTAGGGTCAGAAAAGATTGGGAGGCCCAAGCCCCAAGACAAGGAGTTGTACCCCAACCTCCTCTTAATTTTTTTTTAACACTGCAGATAACACAGCAGGGCTCCCAACTGTCCTGGATCCAGTGGGACAGTCACAATTTTTGAAACTCCCACCCGCTATCCCAGCCGGGATTGTAGTTTTCCCACACTGCAAATCAGCCACCATGCCAAGCTGTCATTTCAGAAGGGGCTGTGTACCGATCGCCATACAATTCCCTCTATGCACAGCACATTCCAGAACAGAAGCCCTCCCGGCTCACGTGACCAGTCACATGACTGTGACCTTATCCTATGTAACACCAGAGATAGCAGTGATAACTCTCAGAGAACAGATAATGTAGTAGATATCACCTACAGTCCTATGTAATACCACAGATAGTCTTTCTCTGAAATGCTATGGCTATGTTCACATGCATTTTTTTCAGTAGCCAAAGCCTGATCTATTGGCAGTAAAAATGTTGCTTTCTAAACACCTGTTTTTCAGCTTGTTTCTGGTGTTCTTTACACTTTTTCAGCTATTTTTAAAGTGAGGATGTTTGCTTTGTCTACAGTATGTTTAAGGTCACATTCACACGTTGAGTATTCGGTCAGTATTTCACATCAGAATGCATAAGTCAAAACCAGGAGGGTGAGAAATCCAGAAGTGGTGACGTGTTTCTACTATACTTTTCCTCTCATTGTTCCACTGCTGTTTCTGCATTACAAATACTGATGTGAAATACTGACCAAATACTGAACGTGTAAATGAGACTTTATAGTTTAATTCATCAAAACCACTTAAAAAATTGCAGCAAAAAATGCCGTTGCAATATTTGCAGCTTTCTTTTTTATATTCTTTCATTGCTTTCTACGGGTGAAAACACACTGAATGAAGTGACATGCTGCAGATTAAAAAAGCGCTACAGTTCAGAAATTCAGTCAGAGAAAAAACAAGCGCATGCAGGAGATTTCGGAAATCTCATTTGTTTTGCTGGCACGTTAAAAAGCCTTTCTTGGCCATGTTCACTTGCAGAATTTCTGCAGCTTTTTCTTCTGCAAATAAGAAGTTTACAGCATTTTACAGCACAAGCAAAGACTGAGATTTTCAGAGATCTCCTCACACCCTATTATTTTCTCCTGACTGAATTTCACAACTGCAGCGTGTTTTAAATCCGCAGCGTGTCACTTCTGTCAGCAATTTTTACACCCGTATAAAGCAATGAAAAAGTTTTAGAAAAGCTGCAAATGTAGCAACGCTGTTTTTCGCTGTGTTTTTGGTGAATAAAACTAACTTTATTAAACATGTACTGTAGACAAAATGAATACTATACAAAAAAAAAACAGCAAAAGCTCTAAGGGTCTGTGTCCACAATCAGTAAACTCTGAATGCTGCGCACATCCGCAGCATCCAACCCACAGAGTCCAGATGTTACAGCACAGTGGATAGGATCTCTAGAAATTCCATGTCCACTATACGCGCACATACGACCGCACTTCACCTGCAGAGACGGACATGCAGCACGACTCTCCAGACCGCAGCATGTTAATTTATCTTGCATAGATGCCAGTCTCCGCACGAGAAATCTCACCCCTACGATGTATTGGGTGCGGTGATTCCGCACGGTTCAGTGAACACACATGGAATCACCTGCGTTCAACAGAGGGCAGCACTTTAGACGGAGCACATGTCCGCTGCATCCAAAGTGCTGCCATTTCCGGATCGTCTGCACATACCCTAAAAATGGGTGTTTTGAAAGCAGTGTTTTTTACTGCCAAGAGAGAGGCTTTGGCTGCAAAAAAATGCACCAAAAATGCTGATTCCTATGCACACCTGTACTAGTACTACATATGTGTACGGTTTACCCTTATTATTTCACATGGGAATTCATTTATTTCTATATCATAAATCGCCTGATTCAGCAGACAATATCCCTGTCTTGTGTCATCCAGACAGTAGTGACAGGAGATCGCCCTGTCACATTACAAGCAGTGATTAGTGACTGTGGTCAGAGCTGATACTGATCACTGCTGTTTGTGGCTGTGAATCTTGATCCTACAGCAATCAGCACAGAGCTCCGGAACACGGTGAGTAAATCACTGCACTCTGACCTGTTATTGCTGCTCTTTCCAGGTTCTGCGGCTTCACTTAGCCATTACCATTCTCAGGACAGTGCTAGGAGCAGCCATGATCACGACTCAGGAGGAGGAGACATACAGAGCTTCAAGCATCTTCCTGTGCTGTCACTGTGCTGTAATCGGCCCCTCCCCCTCACTCTCAACTTTTAACCTGACTGCAGGGAGAAAGAGACAAGGGGGCTCAAGGGGCTTTGTGAGAGACACTCCAAGACTTCAGAGCAATGCACAGCATTATTCACTGCCGTACACCCTCTGAACACTTCATAAATGGACTGCAGATGCAGGGGGCCCCCTTTGTAGGTGGGGGCCCCAGGCATCTGCCTGGTCCAAACCCCAGCCCTGGCCCCTGATGTTTCTAAACAGTGGAAACCCCCCACAAGTGACCCCATTTTGGAAACTAGACCTCCTAACGAACTTATCTATATGTGTGGTGAGCACTTTGAACCCCTCAAAAGTGCTTTACAGAAGTTTATAATGCCTGGGCGTGAAAATAACAAATCAGATTTTTTCCACGAACATGATCTTTTAGTCCCCAATTTTTTTATTTTTTTTCCAAAGGTAACAGGAGAAATTGGACACCAAAAGTTGCTGTCCAATTTGTCCTGAGTACGCTAATACCCCATATGTGGGAAAAAACTACTGCTTGGGGACTCGTCGGGGCTCGGAAGAGAAGTAGTGAAGTTTTGGAATGCAGATTTTGATGGAATGGTCTGCCGGTTGTCATGTTGCCTTTGGAGAGTCCCTGATGTACCTAAACAGTGGAAACCCCCCAAAAGTGACCCCATTTTGGAAACTACACCCCCTAAGGAACTTATCTAGATGTGTGGTGAGCACTTTGAACCCCCCAGTGCTTCACAGAAGTTTATAACGCCCGGGCATGAAAATAAAAAAATCATATATTTTTTCCACAAAAATGATATTTTTGCCCCCAATTTTTTATTTTCCTAAGGGTAACAGGAGAAATTTTAACCCAAAAATTGTTTTGCAATTTGTTCTGAGTAGGCTGATACCCCATATGTGGGGGTAAAACATTGTTTGGGTGCATGGCAGAGCTTGCAAGTGAAGGAGCACCAATTGACTTTTTCAATGCAGAATTGGCTGGAATTGAGATCAGATGCCATGTTGCGTTTGGAGAGCACCTGTTGTGCCCAAACAGTGGAAACCCCCCAATTCTAACTCCAACCCTAACCCCAACACACCCCTAACCCTAATCTCAGTCCTAGCCCTAGCCCTAGCCCTAACCCTAGCCCTAACCCTAATGGGAAAATGGAAATAAATACATTTTTTTAACTTTATTATTTTTCCCTAAGGAGGTGATAAAGGGGGGTTTGATTTACTATTTATGGCGGTTTTTATGTTTGGCAGCTGTCGCGCGCTAAAAGACACTTTTCATTGTAAAAATAGTTTTTGCATCACCACGTTTTGAGAGCTATAATTTTCCATATTTTGACCCACTGAGCCATGTGTGGTCTTATTTTTTACGGGATGAGTTGACGTTTTTATTGGCTCCATTTTCGGGCATGTGATATTTCTTGTTCGCTTTTTATTCTGATTTTTGGGATGCAGAATGAACAAAAACTAGCATTTCAAGAATTTCTTTTGGGGGTGCGTTTACACCATTCCGCGTGTGGTAAAATTGATAAGGCGATTTTATTCTTCGGGTCAGTATGATTACAGCGATACCTCACTTATGTCTTTTTTTATGCTTTGGCGCTTTTGTGCAATGAAAACAATTTTATATAAAAAATAATAATTTTTGCATTGCTTTATTCTGCGAGCTATAACTTTTTTTATTTTTTCACTAATGATGCTGTATGGTAGCTCGTTTTTTGCAGGGCAAGTTGACGTTTTCAGCGGTACCATGGTTATTTATATCCGTCTTTTTGATCGCGCGTTATTGCACTTTTTGTTCGGCGGTGTGATAATAAAGCATTATTTTTTGCTTTGCTTTTTATTTTTATTTTTTAAGGGGTTCACTAAAGGGGTTAACTAATGGGACAGTTTTATAGGGCGGGTCGTTACGTATACGGCGATACTAAATATGTGTACTTTTATTGTTTTTTGTTTTTTTTATTTATTTCCAAGCAATGAATTAATTAAGGAATATATATTTTTTTTAATTTACTGTATCTAGTGATTTTTTATGAATTATTTTTACACTTTTTTTAACTTTATTATACTGTCCCAGGGGGGACATAACTGTCATGTGACAGATCGCTGATTTGTCACATCACAGATCGCTGTGACAGATCAGCAATCTGTCACAGGCAGTGCTGCAGGCTTCCTCATGCCGGCGCTCTGCAGTCAGTGAGGAAGCCGGCTCCCTGCAGGCCCCAGAAGGACCCCGCCACCATATTGGATCTGGGGACCTGCAAGGACCTGCGCTGGGGGTCTCAGGGAAGCACGGAGGGAGCCCCCTCCCTGCCGATGCTTCCCTAAACCCCAATACACTGCGATCATGTTTGATCGCAGTGTGCCAGGGGTTAACGTGTCGGGGGCCGTCTATGACCACCCTTGACACATAGTGCCGGGTGTCAGCTGTGATAATCAGCTGACACCCGGCCGCGATCAGCGGCGCTCACCCTGCGAGCGCCGCTGATCGCTATGGCGTACTATCCCAGGTCCCATGGACAGGATAGTACGTCAGATGGCATAAAGGGGTTAAAATTTTAATGAAAAATTAGATATTGCTAGTCATCTTTTAACCCTTCTATCTTCCTAACAAGAAAAGTTTTAAAAATGAAGCATGAGTAATGTAGACACATTGAAAATGTTATTTATTAACTAGTTTAAGGGCATAAAAATGTAAAGTTTGAAAATTGCGACATTTTCAATTTTATTGACAAATTTCTGATATGTTCAGAAATAAACACAAGCTATATTGAACAAATTTCACCAGTATAATGAAGCACAAAATGTTACGAAAGCACAATCTCAGAATCAGTGTTATATGTTGAAGCGTTCAATACTTGTTACCTCATAAAGTGACACTGGTCAGAATTGAAAAAATTGGTTGGTCAAAAACAGGATCTGGCGTGAAAGGGTTAAACATAAATGTAAGTTTTCTCTGTTGATAGTTTGTGTACTTTATAAAAGATATAAATGTAATATTTTGTCTTTTATTGTATTTCACTGTCCTTTGTGATGTGCTAGTCAAATGCAATATACCTGTCTATGTACAGATTTTTGTGGACAAACATAATTTATATTATGAGTAAAGTGCCACTATCTGTCACTACACACTAAAAGCACTAAAAAGTAAAGTGATTACTGTAGTACTATGTGACTGAGGACACCTGATTTCCTTGGTTCACTTACTTCGTGTTTATGTAACAGAATGTTCTTGCTGCTTAGACTCTTTGCAAACTGAAAGAGCCTGAACAACTTGAAAGATTCTTCATTTTACAGCTCTAATGAAAGGGCCATTGTGCCATTGTGTATCTTTGTGTTTTGACGCAATGACTATTTTCCCTTTATTTTAGAATATTTATGAGATATGTAAAGACATTTATAGCTAGTAGAGAGTAGGGATATATTTAGTTACCACTAGGAAGTCATGCAGCTCGGGTTTGACCTCAGGGGAAGGAGAAACATCTAAGTGGGCCTCTAACTATGTAACCCTGATTACAACAATGGTGGCACAACCTAATTGTGGGTATGGGAGAACCTCAGTAGATGACCCTGCTGTTACTGAAAAAAATCTTTACCCAAATACTAACATAATATTACTACCATATGCTAACCATATAGTGGAAAATACTAGTGATGATTAAGCACTAAAATGCTCATTCATTATACACACATTATATACATCCTGGAACATTAAGAGTGAGGGTCGCATGATGAGCCTCTAAAAATTGAGCAAGGGCCGCCTGAAGACCCTTTAAAAATTATGAGTGAGGGCCACCTGTTAATCCTCTAAATATTATGACTCTATGAAAATTATTAGTGAGGATCACTGTGGGGAAATGGGAAATTGTTGGGCGCTCAAGTCCGCTAGTCGTAACCTCATGGACTAGGGATCGTCCCACCTAACACCTGCTCTCCCATTAACATGGGTGTAACGCTAATCAGACAATGCTGAGTGAGGGTAAAACAGTGTGGCAATGCTTTATTTGGCCACAAAACAGGAAGATAACACATAGAACAGTCCCAGCATGGTGTCATGATCCAGGCTGGATCTGACAAGTTAAATGGACAAATTGAGCTTTTTTTCCTTTGGCTGTGTGCCAAAGTGTGGTGTTTGCCCCGGTCGCCATTAGGATTATTGCACTGTGGTGTCGTTTGTTCTAAGTTGCCCCGGTGGTGGTGAGCGGTATTGCACTCTAGTACCTTAGTTTGTGCATGTAATTCAAATTCAGGTGTGAATGCTCTATAAAAGAGTGTCAGGTGTATCAATCACTGTTGGTGATAGGTCTTCAGTTAGTCATTCACAAGTAAGCCTGGGTGAAAGATGGAGCTGAACAAGAGTCCTGGGCAGCCCAGCCAAAGGGGACGAGAGGCAGCTATGGAGTCTGCAGGGAGTGCTGGCATGGATTGGTGGAGTCCAACGATGGGGTCTGCAAGAAGGGCTGGCATGGCGTGGTGGAGTCACAGTTTATGGTGTCAGCAGGAAGTGCTTGCATGGCTTGGTGGAGTGGCGACTATG
This sequence comes from Dendrobates tinctorius, assembly GCF_039654945.1. NCBI lineage: Eukaryota > Metazoa > Chordata > Amphibia > Anura > Dendrobatidae > Dendrobates > Dendrobates tinctorius. The sequence goes on from NW_027361708.1 coordinate 25,707,375, forward strand.
GTGAGAGTTGCACTCAGCATGCTGGACTTGGTTGCTGAAAGCTGGACTCAAGCATGCTGGACTTATTGGCAGAAAAGTTGGACTCAAGCATGCTGGACTTTTTGGCAGAAGCTGGACTCATCTTTGGGACTCTGTTTACTGGGCAGCTGCAACTGCTGGTGGACTCTGCTCCAAGGCTGCACTATGGTGATGGATCCGGTTATGGTGATGGATCCGGTTGAAGGAGAAGATGCACGCAGGTGGTGGGCTTTGTTGCAGGGAGCATAAGCAATCGATCAAAGCTAAGTGATGTCCCCCTGTATTGTCATTTTTCCTTGTGTGTGTTTGGTGCAGTGGTGGGATTAGTTTCCGCACTGACCAATTCCCTAGTGAGGGTTTAGGTGCAGGGCGAGTCAGGGTTTTGAGGTTCCTGTGCGTCGCCCGGTGCAGAACCGGCATAGGGAACGATAGGAGTGTAGAGACACTGACTCAGGGGAGTGCAGGAGGTTTCCACTTCCCCATTTCCCTATCGCAGGGCCCTCCATTGTTATTGTTACCCAGGTTTCCCATTTATTGTTTAAATTCGCCTTACTGGAGGCGGGGTTTCCAGACTTATGTGTATTACCTAAATTCGCCTGTTGGAGGCGGCGTATCCAGCTGCATGTGTTATTATTTAAATTTGCCCAACTGGAGGCGGTGTATCCAGGGTCACATGTGTCATATGGGTTCCCCTTGCGGTACTCGCTGCGTCCAGACACACGTGACCGTGACACATGGTACCCAAGATGGTGAACATTACAGAGTCGCACCTTTCCACTGACCCACCAGGATAATGGCAGATGTTACGTCAGAGCTCTCAGGGTTGGCTACCCCACCTGTGGCACACACACAGAGGAGGAAATGATAAGCGTAGGAAGATGACAGTCCATACAGTCCATACGAGGTCCAAAGACAGTTGACATGATAGTCACCACCTGGCTTATCAGAACATCTCCGTGGAGCCAGATGACCAGCGGGTCCCAATCCTGGCTTTCTCCAAACATATCCATGGTTCAGCGATGATCAAAGGAGCAGATCTGTATCCTTCCAACCGGAGCCGAAAACCCCTAGGTTGTTTCCTATAGAATGATAGACCATGTCCATTGTGATGGTGACATGATGGATTGCCTGCAGGCCTGTCTCTCCTCCGTTGGATGTTTTGCAGAATTTCCGGCTGTGTCTTGTTCTCTCAGTCTCTCTTTCTCGGAGTCTCTTCTTACAGAGGCATGTAACTTATTTTTAGACTTACCCAGTTTCATTCATTCTAGCCTCACAGATAAGGAGAAGAATCGTGATGACCAAGTTGCCTTGTTTGATTATGTAATCTATTTGTATAGATTTTCCTCCTCTGTTTTAAAAATCCACAAACTATCTGGGCTAGACATTATATAATTAGCATATCAGTAAAGCTCACTATTTATCAAGGATAAAAGCACACTATATTTTATCAAATATCAATTTACAAGTCAATATTCCAGGCTTACACAAACAAAAGTCTGTTTTCTTGACTCACCAGACAATCAACACTTAAATCCAAAAGCAAACATACAGATAAAAAGAAAATTCTTCTTGGTTTGCTAAACATAGTTGTCTGGTAATTAAAATATACAGTAATCTAGTTTCCTCACAACCACCTGTTTACCTTTTAAAAATGAGTGAGGACTTCCTGATGACACTCTAGAGAGTAACAACAAGGGCCACCTTATGATCCTCTATAATTTGGGGCAAGGGCTGCATGATGACAGTCTAAGGCTAAGTGCACACGTACCGGAACTCTCGCGGAAATTACCGCGAGAATTCCGGAATTCCAGTCCGCGGGAAAATCGCATTTTAAATTCCCGCGATTTTCCCGCGGAAAAACTAGCATTTTGCAAGCGTAATTAGCTTGCAAAATGCTAGCGTTCTCCAAGCGATCTGTAGCATCGCTTGGAGAACTGATTGACAGGTTGGTCACACTCGTCAAACATAGTGTTTGACGAGTGTGACCAACTTTTTACTACTGAGGCCGCCTATGCGGCATCAATAGTAAAAGATAGAATGTAAAAAAAAAATAAAAAATAGTGTTATTCTTACCTTCCGACGTCCCGCGCATTCTTTCCCAGTAATCCTTTGCGAAAATGCCCGCGATGACGTCAGTTCTCGCGGGATCGCGATGACGTCGCGCGAATGACCGCGAGACTTCGCGATCCCGCGAGAACGGACGCCATCGCGGGCATTTTCGCAAAGGACTACTGGGAACGGGAGCGTGAAGAGAAGCAGGAAGACTGCGTGGGACGTCGGAAGGTAAGAATAACAATATTTTTTATTTTAAATTCTATTTTTTACAGGGATATGGTACCCAAAGCCCGGAGGACAGTCTCCTCTCCTCCGGACCGTGGGTACCATCCGCAATTGTTCTGCTTACTTTCCGCATGGTGTGCACAGCCACATGCGGGAAGTTAGCGGAACAATGCATTCCTATGGGTGCGGGATCGCCGCGATTCCGCAAATTAATGAGCATGCTGCGGTTTTTACCGTGAAGCGATTCCGCCGCGGTAAAAACCGCAGTATTAGCACAGCATTGCGGAATCCCATAGGAATGCATGGGATGCTTATTTTTCGCGTTTTCGTGGCAAAATCGCGCGGTTAAAACCGCCGCGGAAACACGAAAAAAACGCCACGTGTGAACTCAGCCTAAAACTTATGAGTTGGTGCTGCCTGATAACTGTCCAAAACATGTGAGTGCTGCATGATGACTCTCTTAAAGTTAGGAATGAACGCCATCTGAAGACCCTCTAAAAATATTGAGTGAGGGACACTGATGACCCTCTAAACATTATGAGTGAGGGCCACATGAAGACCCTGCAAAATTTTGGTGCGCGTTCTGCATGACCCTGTTGATATGTTGTAGGAAGAGGAGGAAGAGGACAAGAAAAAGAAGAAACCATGAACCGCATACTCATTTTTGGGTGTGATAACATGCATGGGAATACACCAGAGAAAAAGAACATTTCAATTGGCTTCATGACCCGCTATTGTCATCTGTTGGAGTTGAGAAATTTGTGCTAATCCAGACCACGCTCATTTTGATAAGAGTCAGCCTGTCAGCATTTTCATTTGACAGGCGGTTGTGACTATTAGTTGTTATGCCCAGACTGCATGTCCAGCTTCCTCCTCTTCCTCTTTCCTTTCCTTCTTCTCTTCCTCTACCGCCCATCCATGCTGAACAAACGGGATGAAGCTGGTGTGAGAAGTACTATCTGTTCAACAGCAACCATCTCCTGTTCCTCCTCTTCAGCCTCCTCCTCTTCATCATCACCCAATCCATGTTGAGAAGATGGGATGAGACTAGGCTGGGTAATATCACTCTGTGTACTTTCTTCCTCCAGCTGCACCTTGTTCACACGTAAAGCTTCCTCTTTAATTGTTAACAGCAAACATTTGAGTAGATATAGAAGCAGAGTGGCTATGCTGATTATGGTGTTATCGCCGCTCACCATATTAGTTTGTAGAACCATTCAGAAGTCAGATATCCTTGCCTACTTGTCAGTTGTTATATAAAGGCTGACTGGAATATTATAGCTGGTATTCAATTACTGCCCTGTTCTGTCCTCAAAGTCTTGCCAACATGTGCCATGTGTAGTTACAGCGTGTGGTTGTGTCGTACAACAACCAGTTAGCTTGTACTTGCAAATTCTGCTGCAGCACTGTCAGACTGGCTGCAGCTGAAGCTGCATTGTAAAAGTGGGTGCACACACAAAGTACGTTCAACAGTTTCTCTGGCAAATCTGGGTAGGTTTTCAGGAACCACTGAACCCCAAAGTTGAACATGTGGGCAAGGCATGTTACATGTGCTAGCTTGCCAAGTTTCAAACCCGCCATCAGTTTGCCGCCATTATCACACAGAACCATGCCAAGGTTGTAGGTTCAGTGGAAAGATCCACAGATCTATCTGGTCTGTTACACCTTTCAACAACTCTGTGGTAGTGCGCTGTTTGTAACCTAAACAAATTGCTGTCATCAAAAACTTTTGCTGCTTTACCACGGCAGTGCTGCAGTGCTTCCAGATTGTGACAGATATGGATTACGTGCTCAAGATGGCAATGCAGAGATGGAAGATGAAGAGGAGGGAGATTTGGAACTGCTGTAGGAAGTGGAGGAAACCCTGATAACACTAGGGCCTGCAACTCCTGTCATCTATTGCACTCGTGCCATCCCAGGGTTCAACTCAGTTCCAGCCTGCACAAGGTTCATCAAGTGTGCAGTCAGGGAAGTGCAGTGTCCTTGGCCACAAGCATTTGTCCACATGTCATTTGTTAAGTGGATCTTTTAGTAACTGTGTTGGTCAGTGTACAGGTGATGTTATGGGACACGTGTTGGTGTAAAGAGGGGATAGCACACAGGGAAAAATGATTATGGTAGCTGGGAACCAAGTACCGAGGGATGAACACTGCTGTCATGATCCAGGACGGGGTTTCGCTTTGGCCTGTCCTGGTCTGATTGGGGGTTAATTATTCCACCTCTCCCTGGCAGAGGGCTGCTATTTATGCTCACTGGACCTAGGTCCGGTGTCAGTTATACTCCTGCCCTCGGCTGAGTTAGTTGACCTTCTGCGTACGTGTGCCTTGTGCCTGATATCTTGCTTGCTTGTTTGGTTTTTGATTCGGTTCTGTCCCTGTTACGAGTTCTGCCTGTCCCTCTTGTACTGCGCTACCTCTCGTGTATGACTCTCTGCTTGTGACCCGACTTCTCTCTGCTCGTCCCCTTGGTACCGCATCGCCCTCTTGTGTATGACCTTTGGCTTTGTCTGACCTCCTGTCTGTTTACCCCTTCTGTACCTCGCTGTCCGTACTGTGAACGACCTCCGTTTTGCCTGACTCTGAGTTTGCTGTCTTCTGTGAAAGCAGGACGCTAAGCCCCGCCCCCTTTCCATCACATGACCGTAGGTCCCGTGCCGGCTTGCTAAACTTCATCACTAAGGTCCTGTGCACCTATACTTTCTGGCTATTCTGGTCCCCAGGGGTCCCTACAGTGCGGGTGAGTCCCTGCTCAGCGGAGGATGTACGCCGGTGCTGTCAGGATCCTGATATTATAACTGACCGATACCATTTTTTTTCTCTGCTTCCATTCACCTGTGTGTGTGATGGATCCTATGCACGCTCTTTCTGAGCAGGTTAAACACCTAACCCAGATCTCTCAGAAACTCCTTGGAGAACAACGAGTCCTGGCTCAGTCTCAGCAGCTGATCGCTGACACTGTGCAGGGGGCTTTTTCATCGGGGGCTCGGGATATTACATTAGTTTCCCCTGAGTCTCCAGTGAAGTTACCAGATACCTTTTCTGGAAATAAAAAAGAGTTCAGAGTTTTCCAAGAGTGCTGTAAGCTTTTTTTTTCCTTAAGACCACACTCTTCTGGGAATGAAAGTCAGAGAGTGGGGGTCATTATGTCTCTATTAAGGGGAGCCCCCCAAGCTTGGGCTTTCTCCCTTCCGACCACGGTCCCTGAGCATATGACTGTGGATGCATTTTTTAAGGCCCTGGGGCATATTTATGATGAGCCTGATCACATGCGTATGGCTGAGGACATGGTGATGAGCGTGTGCCAGGGAAAGCACTCAGCCGAGTGGTTTTGTACAGAATTCAGACGCTGGGCAGCGGAGGTCTGTTGGAATGATGCCGCCCTTCGGGGTTTGTTCCGTAGAGGCCTGTCTGAATATCTGAAAGATGCCTTGGCTCTCCACCCTCCGCCTGATTCCCTGGAGGAGGCTATGACACAGGCCGTCCGAATGGATCGCCGGCTACGGGCGAGGGGAGTGATGCAAAGTGAAAGACCGTTATTCCCCCAAGGAAGGGGACCCAGTCCTATTTTGGAGATCGCGTAGATGGGAACCATCGACCTCAAGGAAAATGAAAGGAGACCACGGCGCGTGGGAAAAGACTGTTTTCACTGTGGCGATTCTGGACATTGGAGAAAGGTGTGCCCCTCCCGCCCACTAACCAAGCGACTGAGCCCGGGTGATTGTCGTGGAGGTCACCCAGGCTCTCAGGTACCTTTTTCTGCCTTCTCTAAAATGTTGTTGCAGGTGGAACTTCATTGTGGGAGTGTCTCCACATCCACTTCTGCCTTCGTGGATTGCGGATCAACATTTAACTTTATTGACTCTGATTTGGTGTCCAGGTGTAAGTTAGGGACAGTTAGGTTGGAGACTCCTATTCACCTTGTGGCCATTGACAAAACACCACTGGTAAAAAATGACATTATGTTTCGTACTGAAGAGTTTCTCCTTAAAGTGAGTTCCTTGCACCAGGAACGTATTTCATGTTTTGTGATGGACAACCTGCCAGCGGGACTGGTGTTGGGGTTCCCCTGGTTACAATTGCATAATCCTGTAATTAATTGGGAATGTTGGGACATTGTAAAATGGGGTCCTCATTGTTCTGAGAAATGTCTTCATACTGTGTCTGTGTCGTCCGTGGGTCTGGAAGGTATTCCGGAGTGCCTGATAGACTATAAGGATGTTTTCTCCGAAAAAGAGGCTGAGGTTTTACCACCACACTGCCCATTTGATTGTGCCATTGACCTGGTTCCAGGTGCTAAATTGCCCAAGGCCCGCTTGTATAACCTTTCGGGTCCAGAATGGGCTGCGATGAAGCAGTATATTTCCGAGAGCCTCCGTAAGGGACACATTCGTCCTTCTGTTTCTCCTGTGGTGGCGGGGTTCTTTTTTGTAACGAAAAAAGATGGTGGTTTACGCCCATGCCTCGATTTTCGTGAGTTAAGTAAGATAACTGTGAGGAATACGTATCCCCTTCCACTTATTCCTGATTTATACAACCAATTGTCCGGAGCTAAGTGGTTTTCGAAATTAGATCTACGGGGAGCGTATAACCTTATCCGAGTCCGAGACGGAGATGAATGGAAAACCGCTTTTCTCACTACTGAAGGGTTGTTTGTAAATCTGGTCATGCCTTTTGGCTTGACGAATGCTCCAGCGGCCTTCCAAAACTTCATAAATCACATGTTCTCTGATTTTATTGGACGTTTTTTGGTGGTATACTTGGATGACATATTGATCTATTCTCTTGATAAACAGACTCACATTGGTCATGTTCGGGCAGTTCTCCAAAGGCTCCGGGAGAACTGTCTCTTTGCTAAACTGGAAAAATGTTTGTTTTTTGTTCAGGAACTGTCGTTTCTGGGGTTTTTCGTGTCTGCTGAAGGGTATCGCATGGATCCTAATAAGGTGCAGGCCATTGTCGAGTGGGTTCAACCTTGTGATTTGAAGGCTCTGCAGCGTTTCCTAGGATTTGCCAATTACTATCGCAAATTCATAAAGGGGTTCTCACAGGTGGTTAAACCCCTGACAGGCATGACTCAAAAGGGGGCCGATATCAAGAATTGGTCAACCGCAGTGGTAGCGGCATTTCAGTTTTTGAAAACATGTTTCATGTCAGCCCTGGTTCTTGTTCAACTGGACCCGTCTGAACCATTTATTGTTGAGGTAGATGCCTCAGAGGTGGGGGTGGGGGCGGTATTGTCCCAAGGACCCGCCACTTTGACCAATTTAAGACCTTGCGCCCTTTTCTCAAAGAAATTCTCTACTGCGGAGAGAAACTATGATGTGGGAAATCGAGAACTTCTGGCAGTTAAGTTGGCCTTTGAAGAATGGAGGCATTTTTTGGAGGGGGCTGTTCATCCTATAACCGTAATTACAGACCACAAAAACCTAGCTTATATTGAGTCAGCTAAGAGGTTGACTCCTAGACAGGCTAGGTGGTCACTTTTTTTCCCGATTCAACTTCTCGATCACTTTTCGGCCAGGATCTAAAAATGTCAGAGCAGATGCCTTTTCACACAGTCTAGATCCGGTGTCCCCCCCGGAACCTCCATCCTCCATTCTTCTGCCTGGGGTGGTGGTGGCAGGTATTTCGAATATGTTGGAATGAGAGATTCGGGAAGCCCAGTCTCTTGCACTTCCGGCTAAGCCGGTGGACAAACTTTTTGTGCCAGCTCAGCTTCGCCTTAAGGTCCTCCGGGAGTTCCATGACTCAGTTCTGGGTGGACATCCAGGGATTTCGGCTACCCGGAAGGCCATTGCTAGAGTATTCTGGTGGTCTGCTTTAGCCTCTGATGTTGGGGAATATGTGTCTGCTTGTGATGTTTGTGCCCGTGCAAAAACCCCCCAAAACCGGCCGGCCAGGGAATTGGTACCACTGCCAATTCCTTAGAGACCATAGACGCATTTGTCCATGGATTTCATCACCAACCTTCCCCCCTCCAAGGGTAATACCGTCATCTGGGTTGTGGTGGACAGGTTTAGTAAGCAGGCACATTTTGTACCTTTGGCAGCTCTACCTAATGCGGAAACATTGTCCAGATTGTTTGTTGAGCATGTGGTGCGGCTGCATGGGGTACCCTTGAATGTGGTGTCTGATAGAGGAGTGCAATTTGTTTCCAGATTTGGAGGGCTTTTTGTAAAAGGTTGGGTATTGGTCTGTCCTTTTCATCCGCTTATCATCCAGAGACTAATGGGCAGACCGAGCGGACCAATCAGTCTCTGGAGCAAATTCTGCATTGCTTGACTCCAGACCGACAAGATGATTGGTGTTCTGTGTTACCGGTGGCTGAGTTTGCATTTAATAACCGTGTTAACCAGTCTACGGGTACATCTCCTTTTTTTGCAATTATGGGTTTCATCCTCATTTTGGAGAATTTTCCCGTTTGAATTCTGGGTGTCCTAGGGCAGATGAGACGATCGGGCGGGGGGGGGAGGTATGGCGAGAGGTCCAGAGTAATATTACGAAGGCCCAGGACAAGTTTAAATTTTTTGCGGACAAAAAATGATCCGCGGGACCGGTATTGCAGATTGGGGATAAGGTATGGTTGTCCACCAAGAATATAAGACTCAAGGTCTCCTCTGCGGAGCTTGGACCCAAGTTTATCGGTCCTTATGAAATTACCTAGGCACTTAACCCGGTGGCTTTTCGGTTACGTCTCCAGCCATCTCTGCGGATCCCAAATGTTTTTCATAAGGCCCTTTTGAAACCTGTGAGGTCCGCTGGGGAGGGATCATCAGCTTCCCCAACACCGGTTTTGGTAGACGGGCAGTCGGAGTACTAGGTGGAACGAATTGTCGATTCCAGGTTGGTCCGTCGTGCCCTTCAATATCTGATACATTGGAAAGACTTTGGTCCTGAAGAACGCTCGTGGGTTCCTGCTTGATCAGTTCATGCAGATCGGTTGGTCCGGGCCTTTCACGAAAAGTATCCTGAGAGACCTGGGGGTCCAGTGGCCCCCCATTGAGAGGAGGTTACTGTCATGATCCAGGACGGGGTTTCGCTTTGGCCCATCCTGGTCTGATTGGGGGTTAATTATTCCGCCTCTCCCTGGCAGAGGGCGGCTATTTAATGCTCACTGGACCTAGGTCCGGTGTCAGTTATACTCCTGCCCTCTGCTGAGTTAGTTGACCTTTCGCGTACGTGTCCCTTGTGCCTGATATCTTGCTTGCTTGTTTGTTTCTTGATTCGGTTCTGTCCCTGTTACGAGTCCTGCCTGTCCCTCTTGTACTGCGCTACCTCTCATGTATGACTCTCTGCTTGTGACCTGACTTCTCTCTGCTCGTCCCCTTGGTACCGCATCGCCCTCTTGTGTATGACCTTTGGCTTTGTCTTACCTCCCGTCTGTTTACCCCTTCTGTACCTCGCTGTCCGTATTGCGAACGACCTCCGTTTTGCCTGACTCTGAGTTTGCTGTCTTCTGTGAAAGCAGGACGCTAAGCCCCGCCCCCTTGCAGTCACGTGACCGTAGGTCTCGTGCTGGCTTGCTAAACATCCTCACTAAGGTCCTGTGCACCTATACTTTCTGGCTATTCTGGTCCCCAGGGGTCCCTACAGTGCGGGTGAGTCCCTGCTCAGCGGAGGATGTACGCCGGTGCTGTCAGGATCCTGATAACTGCCATGAGGTTGTTTTGGTAAGCCTCAGTGTCTACAAGCCTAAACAGCAACATTTCCAGGGCAAGCTGTCTGGAAAAATGCTCATTTAGTGTTTACTATTTGGACCTTTGGGAGAGTGGCTGGAAATTATCATTAGCGTTCCAAGGCCTGGGGTAGGGACAGCTGAACGCTGCACTGGGATAAAGAATTGGACATGGTTGCTGATGGTATTAATGAATGTGCAACAACAGGTGCAGGGCATAAGCCATTCAAGGGGATTGGCAAGCATGGAGCATGCAGGAAGAGGCAGTGGTTTCACCCACAAACATTGATTGTAGAGCCAGACGTTCATCTTTCCTAGTCATTTGCTTTGGTGGCATGTACCTGAACATGCTGGTAAAGGTTAGGCTGGTAGTGGTCAAACCCCTGCTGATCTTGGTATTGCATAATTTGCAAATTGCTGCTCTTTTACCGTACGCATTTTGTTTAAAGAAGTGCCAGACTGGAGAGCACGTAACCCTTAGACTGGGAATTTGCTGGGTGTGGGTACTCTGGGGAACAGTTGCCGCCTTTTTCCTCTGGCTATCCTACTGCCTCTTCCTGCCTATTGTGGTGCTGTGGGTCTCTCCCCCTCTGGACTCCTGTCCTTGCTCTGCACCTTCCGAGTTTGGATCAGTGGCTTCATTGTCAACCACCTCATCTGACACTTACACACTCTGGTCCTCTTGACTTGTTGACTTAACAACATCACTTGATGGCAAATGTGTCTCATCATTATCCACTGCTTGAGACACTAATTGTGATTCCTTAAGGTTGCCTTCTTCTGACCGTGGCTGCTCAAATATTTTTTCAGCACAACACATGATGTCCTCATGTCCTCTTGGAAAATGCAGTGGGAGAGGCCAGAATCAATAAATGTAAATGTAAAGACTGTCCAAGTGTGGGATCACTTGTCTCCTTGGACTCACCATGGTGGGTGGAAGGAGGATCAAGGTGAGTACTATGTGACCCAGACTCTTTGCTATTGAGAGTGGATTATTTTAAAGACAAGGTGTAGCTGGAAAACAAACTGAAGGCATTATCTGCCATCCAACTGACCACTTGTTTGCACTGTTCTAGCTTCAAGTGTGGTGTCCCATGCCCCCCTGCATAATGAGGCAGGAAGCTAGGTCTCATGGATGAGCGTATTGGTTTTACTCCCGAAGCAGACACAGTTTCACCTCAGCCATGGTCTGGGCCTCTGCATACGCCATAAGCAGCACATCTACTTCCCGTCACTTACCGCACACCTTGAGCATTTTAAAGTCGGTATGTAATACATGCCTGCAAACTTTCTGGTAAAAAAATATGTAGCCCTGAAAAGGTCTTTTGTTTTTAGGTTGCAGCAGCAGTATACCTATAGAAGAACCAGGCCAGGATTGCTAACCTGCCATGGCCGGGCATATGCCCGGTGGGCTGGTGACTCTGTAATACAAAGTTTGCCACTGGCCCTTTAAAACATCTTAAGGCCCTGTGTATGCTCGCTATGTTGCTTGCATGAGCTAACAAGGGTTGCTGTGGCACTTGTCAGTACATGCTCGCCACGGTGGCCCTTGTCAGCTCGCACGTGCACACGCGTGGCTGCGGCCCCTGTCAGTGTGTGGCATTCAAGCATGAGAGTGTCAATACAAAAAGGGTGGGGGAACAAGAGGCGCAATAGCGCCCTATCACTAGTGACACTACGATGTGAGTGGTGTAATGCAGTTCCACTCACCTATTCCGGTTGTGTGACCCACAACTGGCTTGAAGACATAACAGTATCAGCTGCTGCAGGACCTCCACCGACCACTCCAAAGTGGAAAAACTGCCAGAGAATATGGGAAGCAAGATGTGCCACAGTCCGCGCTGCTGAATCCACAAAATCACCTGGGATGCAATCTATAGATGATATCTATAATATCCCTGAGGAAGGTGCCAGGAAGGGCGCCAAAACGCGTAGGAAGGAATAAAGCAGTACTTTGTTACTACATCTTGCATCCCAGGTGATTTTGTGGATTCAGCAGCGCAGACTGTGGCACATCTTGCTTCCCATATTCTCAAGCATGAGAGTGCACATTCACAGGGCCTTCTTTCAAAGGTTTGAAAGGGTTGCCAGGCACGCAGAGCTCTTCTGTCTGACGCTGGACACTGGCCAGTACCTGCATCAGAGCAGCTTTTTTTGTTTCATGCTGTACCACCAGTCACAGCCAGGGATCTGCTCCTGTGCACGCCCAACAATGGACCCACCTCAGCTTTTCATCCTCCCCCTATCTCAGGGACCTAGCTGATTCCCAGTATGGAAAATTTGTTTTCTGTATAAACAGCACTTGCAGTACAACCTGTATAATCTATATTGACTGCTGTATATACTGTACATTATATAGGTGATACTGGCTGCTAAATCTGTGTATAATCTTAGTAGCACCTACAGTGGGGCAAAAAAGTATTTAGTCAGTCAGCAATAGTGCAAGTTCCACCACTTAAAAAGATGAGAGGCGTCTGTAATTTACATCATAGGTAGACCTCAACTATGGGAGACAAACTGAGAATAAAAAATCCAGAAAATCACATTGTCTGTTTTTTTTTTATTTTATTTGCATATTATGGTGGAAAATAAGTATTTGGTCAGAAACAAGCAATCAAGATTTCTGGCTCTCACTGACCTGTAACTTCTTCTTTAAGAGTATCCTCTTTCCTCCACTCATTACCTGTAGTAATGGCACCTGTTTAAACTTGTTATCAGTATAAAAAGACACCTGTGCACACCCTCAAACAGTCTGACTCCAAACTCCACTATGGTGAAGACCAAAGAGCTGTCAAAGGACACCAGAAACAAAATTGTAGCCCTGCACCAGGCTGGGAAGACTGAATCTGCAATAGCCAACCAGCTTGGAGTGAAGAAATCAACTGTGGGAGCAATAATTAGAAAATGGAAGACATACAAGACCACTGATAATCTCCCTCGATCTGGTGCTCCACGCAAAATCCCACCCCGTGGGGTCAGAATGATCACAAGAACGGTGAGCAAAAATCCCAGAACCACGCGGGGGGACCTAGTGAATGGACTGCAGAGAGCTGGGACCAATGTAACAAGGCCTACCATAAGTAACACACTACGCCACCATGGACTCAGATCCTGCAGTGCCAGACGTGTCCCACTGCTTAAGCCTGTACATGTCCGGGCCCGTCTGAAGTTTGCTAGAGAGCATTTGGATGATCCAGAGGAGTTTTGGGAGAATGTCCTATGGTCTGATGAAACCAAGCTGGAACTGTTTGGTAGAAACACAACTTGTCGTGTTTGTAGGAAAAAGAATACTGAGTTGCATCCATCAAACACCATACCTACTGTAAAGCATGGTGGTGGAAACATCATGCTTTGGGGCTGTCTCTCTGCAAAGGGGCCAGGACGACTGATCCGGGTACATGAAAGAATGAATGGGGCCATGTATCTTGAGATTTTGAGTGCAAACCTCCTTCCATCAGCAAGGGCATTGAAGATGAAACGTGGCTGGGTCTTTCCACATGACAATGATCCAAAGCACACCGCCAGGGCAATGAAGGAGTGGCTTTGTAAGAAGCATTTCAAGGTCCTGGAGTGGCCTAGCCAGTCTCCAGATCTCAACCCTATAGAAAACCTTTGGAGGGAGTTGAAAGTCCGTGTTGCCAAGCGAAAAGCCAAAAACATCACTGCTCTAGAGGAGATATGCATGGAGGAATGGGCCAACATACCAACAACAGTGTGTGGCAACCTTGTGAAGACTTACAGAAAACATTTGACCTCTGTCATTGCCAACAAAGGATATATCACAAAGTATTGAGATGAAATTTTGTTTCTGACCAAATACTTATTTTCCACCATAATATGCAAATAAAATGAAAAAAAAAACAGACAATGTGATTTTATGGATTTTTTTTTCAGTTTGTCTCCCATAGTTGAGGTCTACCTATGATTTAAATTACAGATGCCTCTCATCTTTTTAAGTGGTGGAACTTGCACTATTGCTGACTGACTAAATACTTTTTTGCCCCACTGTATATAATGTATACACAGCAGTCTATGTACAATATATAGGTGATACTGTGACTGCTGTATATACATTATATGCAGTATCACCTATGCAAAATATATACAGCAGTATCACTCACATATTGTATATATAGCAGTCACAGTATCCCCTACATAATGTATATAGACAGCTTTATGCACATTATACAAGTAATATTGCCACTCTTCTGTGTGAATATATATATATACTGTATATATATATATATATATATATATATATATATATATATAATCCTCCCCTATATACAGCAGTCTATATACATTATATAGGGGATACTGTGACAATGTATATGCAGCATAGCCACAGTATCACCTATCTAATGCATATATAGCAGAGTCACAGTATCACCTATATGATTTATATACAGCAGTCTATTTTCAATATATAGGGGATACTGTTACTGTCATAAATACAATAAATAGGTGAAACTGTATATGTTAAATATATGATATTGCAACTATACACACCAGTCACAGTATCACCTAGATAATGTATATGCAACTGTCTATGTACCTTATACAGGCGATACTGTGACTGCTGAGTATACATTATGGATATGATACTGCAACTGCTGTGTATAGTTGCAGTACCACCTATACAGCAGTCATAGAATCACTTATATATTGTATATACAGCAATCACAATGTGATATATTTAGCAGTTGTGGTGTCTCCTAAGTTATACTCATATACATGTGTGATCCCTATGGGATACATGCAACATCATAGTATACTAGCTGAAGAGCCCGGCGCTGCCCGGACATAGTAACTAACTACGGTTAGTTATAACAAATTATAATGATTATGTCTATATACAGTATATAAAACTGAGTGTATAGTCCCGCCCACTCCGCATAGCCACATTCACTATAATATCCCACATCATCCCGTCAGCCAGAGCTACCAGACAACAACCCCTACTATCCCACATCGTCCCTTCAGCCAGTGCCACCGGACTACTACTCCTAATATCTCACATCAGGTGAATTATGGGGAAAGTAGCACTTTAAAAAAACGCACAGAATCAGAGCACAGTAACACATCAATAATGCATAAAAGTGTTATGTGCTCATTTTCTGCTCCACCAGTTGAGAGTTCCCCTTCCGTTCTCCCTCTGGTGGTGATGGGAGGTGGTGAGGTTGGTTTGAGTGGTAGTGATCTGCCACCTGGTGAGGAGGATAGTGATTGGATTTCTGGAGTATCAGACTGGATATAAGACAGCCGACGCCCTATCCTGTTGCTGGTGATTCAGTCTGTTTCTCAGGTCTAGGACTCGGCTCTGTTCCAGTTTTCTAAAGATAAGTTTGTTTTTTGCTAATGTTCACACTTGCTCTTGTTGGTCTTTTCAGTTTTTTCTGTGGTCAGCCAGCCCGGCTGGGCTGTGCTGAATTTCCACTCTTATTTGCCAAATTGCCTTTTTTTTGTCCCTTTTAGATTGGCCTCTTTTTGCTCTGTCTCAGAATATTTCAGAGTGCTGATATAGTGGGAGAAGTCTAGTGATTTCAGGGTTAATTTTGCTATCAGTTGTGTTGGACATTTTGTAGTTTTTTTTGGGCAGACTGCAGACAGTGTCTTTCCTTTCCTTTCCTTTCTAGTTAGCCACATCGTTTGCTCAGCCTATTTTCCTGATGTGTTTTCTGGGGATCGGTCTAAATTTTTGAATTTTAAGAATAATTGTAAATTATTTCTTGCCTTGAAGCCCAACTCATCGGGAAGCTCTGCGCAGCAGGTTAAAATTGTCATCTCCTTGCTGCGCAGCGATCCCCAGGATTGTGCGTTTTCTCTGAAAATCCTATTCTGACTAATGTGGATGCATTTTTTCAGACCTTGGGGTTGTTGTATGATGAACCTAATTTCATTGATGAAGCTGAGAGAACCCTGTTGGCATTGAACCAGGGTCAGGATCCTGCAGAGTTATATTGTCAAAAATTCCAAAAGTGGGCGGTCCTTACTACATGGAATGATAATGCATTGGCAGCCCTCTTTCGGAAAGGTTTATCAGAGACCGTAAAAGATGTTATGGTGGGATTTTCTGTTCCCTCTGGTCTGGATGGCTCTATGGCATTAGCCATTCAAGTTGATCGGCGTTTACGTGAACGTAAAAATACATGGGAGGCGCCGCCACCTTTTGAACAAATGTCGGAACCTATGCAATGTGATGAGGTTTTGTCTAGGGTGCAACGTCGGGAGTTTAGAAGGCGTAATAAGCTTCGTTTTTTCTGTGGAGACGCCTCTCATACTATTTCTGTCTGCCCTAAATGAGAGAAACGTTTTGCACACACATTTGCTGTGGGCAGTATACAACCTAAGTTCCTTTTGGCAATTACTCTGATCTGCTCCTTGTCCACATTTTCCACTAAGGCTTTTGTGGATTCAGGAGCAGCTCTGAATCTGATGGATTTGGACTTTGCTAAATGTTGTGGTTTGTCCATGACGCCTCTGCAGACGCCTATTCCTTTGAGGGGTATTGATGCCACTCCGTTGGTGGAGAATAAACCTCAGTTTTGGACCCAGGTGATAATGCGAGTTGCCCCTGACCACCAGGAAAATTGTAAATTTTTGGTGCTGCATAATTTGCATGACACTATTGTTCTGGGGATCCCCTGGTTGCAAACTCATAACCCAGCTTTGGATTGGAAATCTGTGTATGTGGTGAGTTGGGGTTGTCAGTGTGTTCTTAGGGACGCTCCTGTTTTCTCCACCTCTCCTCAGTCTCATGATGTTCCTGATTACCTGGCTGAATTCTCTGATGTATTTAGTGAGAGTAAGTCTGTGTCTTTGCCCCCTCATAGGAGTTATGACTGTGCAATTGAGTTGATGCCTGGGTGTAAATTTTCCAAGGGTCGGCTTTTTAACTTATCTGTACCCGAACATGATGCTATGCGATCCTATATTATGGAGTCATTGGAGAAGGGTCATATTAGACCATCCTCGTCACTTTTAGGTGCTGGGGTTTTTTTTGTGGCCAAGAAAGATGGTTCATTAAGAGTGTGAATTGACTATCGTTCCCTTAACAAGATGACGGTTAAATATCAGTACTCGCTACCTCTGATGTCTGATTTATTCTCCAGAGTTAAGAGTGCCTGCTGGTTTACTAAGCTTGACCTCAGGGGGGCGTATAATCTTATTCGCATCAAGCACGGGGATGAATGGAAGACAGCGTTTAATACTCCGGAGGGACATTTTGAGTACCTGGTGATGCCTTTTAGGCTCTCCAATGCCCCTTCTGTCTTCCAGTCCCTTATGAATGATATTTTCCGAGACTTCGTGGATAAGTTTTTGATCATCTATCTGGATGATATTTTGATCTTTTCTAATGATTGGGATTCCCATGTGGAACATGTCCGGACTGTGTTTCAGATTTTGAGGGAGAATTCCCTGTTTGTTAAAGGATCGAAATGTCTCTTTGGTGTACAGAGGATTTCATTTTTGGGATTTGTCTTATCTCCATCGACTATTGAAATGGACCCGGCCAAGGTACAGGCCATTTATGATTGGGTTCAGCCTACTTCTTTGAAGGCTCTTCAGAAGTTTTTGGGTTTTGCTAATTTCTATCGTAATATAGGTAATTTTTCTAGTATTGTCAAACCACTGACTGATCTGACCAAGAAGGGAGCTGATGTGCTGAATTGGTCTCCTGAGGCTGTCTCAGCATTTCAGGAGCTTAAGCGGAGGTTTACTTCAGCTCCAGTTTTACAGCAACCTGATGTCTCACTTCCATTTCAAGTGGAGGTAGACGCTTCTGAGATTGGTGCAGGAGCTGTTTTGTCCCAAAAAGACCCTGTGACATCTAAGATGAATCCCTGTGCCTTCTTTTCTCGAAAGTTCTCCCCATCTGAACGCAACTATGATGTAGGGAATCGGGAATTGTTGGCCATGAAATGGGCATTTGAGGAGTGGAGACATTGGTTGGAGGGAGCTAGACATCAATTTGCGGTCCTCACCGATCACAAGACTCTGACTTATCTGGAGTCGGCTAAGCGCTTGAATCCTAGACAGGCTAGATGGGCCTTGTTTTTCACGTGTTTTAATTTTGTGGTCTCTTTTCTTCCGGGCACTAAGAATGTTAAGGCAGATGCCCATTCTAGGAGTTTCTTTGCTGATTCTCTTAATGTGACCAAGCCTACTACTATCCTAGGTGAGGGGGTAGTTCTTTCTGCCATTTCGCCCGATTTGAGACATGCCCTGGAGGAATTTCAGGAGGATAAACCTGAGCGTTGCCCTATGGGAAGATTGTATGTTCTGGACCAGTGGAGAAAGAGAGTGATGTCTGAAGTCCATTGCTCCGCATTGGCTGGTCATCCAGGTATTTTTGGTACCAGAGATTTGGTGAGTCGGTCGTTTTGGTGGCCTGCCTTATCTCGTGATGTCAGGAATTTTGTACAGTCCTGTGGGACTTGTTCTCGATCTAAACCCTGTTCTCGTTCTAGTGGGTTGCTGATGCCCCTGCCGGTGCCCAAGAGGCCATGGACCCATATCTCAATGGATTTTATTTCTGATATTCCTGTCTCTCAGAGAATGACTGTTATCTGGGTAATTTGTTATAGATTTTCGAAAATGGTCCATCTTGTACCACTTCCAAAGTTGCCATCTTCCGCTGAGTTGGTACCCTTTTTACAACAGGTGGTTCGGTTACACGGGATTCCTGAGAACATTGTGTCCGATAGAGGGGTCCAGTTTGTTTCCAGATTTTGGAAAGCCTTTTGTTCCAATCTGGGAATTCAGTTATCCTTCTCCTCCGCATTTCATCCCCAGACCAATGGGCAAACTGAGAGAACAAACCAGACCTTGGAGTCTTATTTAAGATGTTTTATATCTGCTGATCAAGATGATTGGGTCTCATTTTAGCCCTTGGCCGAATTTGCGCTGAACAATAGAGCTAGTTCTGCCACCTTGATGTCACCCTTTTTCTGTAATTTTGGGTTTCATCCTCAATTCTCTTCAGGGCAAGTAGAATCTTCGTCCTGCCCAGGTGTGGACACTGTGGTTGTGAGAATGCAGGAGATATGGGACCAAGTGGTGGATAAATTGTCTCTCTCTCAGGAAAAGGCCCAGCGTTTTTCCAACCGGCATAGGACCTTTGGTCCCCGGTTTAAAGTGGGTGATATGGTTTGGTTGTCGTCTAAGAATATTCCTATGAAGGTTGCATCTCCAAAATTTAAGCCAAGATTTATGAGACCTTATAGGATTTTGGAGATTCTTAATCCTGTTTCTTTTCAATTGGCTCTTCCAGTTAGGTTCAAAATCCATAACGTATTTCACAAATCACTGTTGAAGAGGTTTGTTGAGCCAGTAGTTCTTGTGGCTGCACCTCCTGACCCTGTGTTGGTAAAGGCAATATGGAATATGAGGTAGAGAAAATATTGGATTCTCGTTTGGTTAGATGCAGACTCCAGTATTTGGTCAAATGGAAGGTGTTGTGAGTTCATTTTCCCCTTCACCATTGAGGTCTGATGAACTCCCTCTTCTGGTGAAGGAAGGTAGTGAGGCTGATTACTAAGCATCTGGGCAGGATGATGATGACTGGGTGACGGGAATTGCTGACTGGAGATAAGGCAGCCGACGCCCTTCTGCCTTGCTGGTGATCTCTCTGAGGGATTCTAGGAGACCAGTCTGATTCCTGCTCCTCAAAAGCTAAGTTTTCTGCCCTGCTTTTTGCATTTGCGTTTTGGTTTTGTTTTTCCTTGTTTTTCTGGATTTCTGCCATTCCCTGCTGGGGTGTGCTGAATTCGTTTTTGCTCTGTCTTCAGAAAATACCTGAGTACTGATAGAGTCTTTTTGAAGCCTAGCGTCTTCAGGGCTTTTTTCCCTATCAGCTGTTGGCTCTTGTTTTGATAGGGTTTTGGCGGATTACAGACAGCAGCTTTTCTATCCTGTCCTATGTAGTTAGCTTGGACCCCATCGTTTGCTCAGCCTATCTTTCTATCTGTGTGAGTGTTTTTTTCATCTTGCTTCACCGTCATTATATGTTGGGGGCTGCCTATTGCTTTGGGGTCTGCTCTGGGGCAGTTTAGATTTCCCTTTCTGTCTTTAGGCTATGTAGTTCTCTGGCTGTGATCGAGGGGTCTAGGGCACCGTAGGAACCCCCCACGGCTACTGCTAGTTGTTGTTGATAGGTTCAGGGGTCTGTAATCCGATAGCTGCCAACTTCTCTGGTTTTCTGGACTTAGCTAGTATTTCTGTTTTTGCCTCCTACGGTGACTCATTCATAACAGAATCACCAGCCATACCACAGATCCTAGGGCACTCAATAGCAGGAAAGAATTGTGTAAAAAAAAAAAAGTGTGTATATTTTTTCCTCTATATCTCTGAGGCCCTAGGGGGAAATTTTTTTTCTCTCAATGGAGATAAAGCAATTGTCTGATCGTGTGGAGCAGCTCGCTGCGGAAGTGCGGGGAATTTACACCTACCTTGCTCATTCACATGCTGCTGAACCAAAGATCCCTACTCCTGATGTGTTTTTTGGGGATTGGTCTAAATTTTTGAATTTCAAAAATAATTGTAAATTATTTTTTGCCTTGAAGCCTAACTCGTCAGAGAGCTCCGCGCAGCAGGTTAAAATTGTCATCTCTTTGCTGCGTGGCGATCCCCAGGATTGGGCGTTTTCTTTGAAACCAGATGATCCTATTCTGACTAATGTGAACGCATTTTTTCAAGCCTTGGGGTTGTTATATGATGAACCTAATGCTATTGATCAGGCTGAAAAGACCCTGTTGGCATTGAGCCAGGGTCGAGATTCTGCAGAAGTGTACTGTCAAAAATTCCGAAAGTGGGCGGTCCTTACTACCTGGACTGATAATTCCTTGGCTGCTCTCTTTCGGAAGGGTTTGTCAGAAGCCGTAAAAGATACTATGGTGGGATTTCCTGTTCCCTCTGGTCTTGACGATTCTATGTCATTAGCTATTCAGGTTGATCGGCGTTTACGCGAACGCAGGACTGCACGAGTGTTGCCACCTGTTGAACAAGTGTCTGAACCTATGCAATGTGATAGAGTTTTGTCCAGGGAGCAACGTCAGGAGTTCAGAAGGCGTAATAAGCTGTGTTTTTTTTGTGGAGAAAATTATTTCTGTCTGTCCTAAACGAGAGAAACGTTTTGCACACATGTTTTCTGTGGGTGGTGTTCAACCTAAGTTTCTTCTGGCAATTACTCTGATGTGCTCCCTGTCCACATTTTCCGCCAAGGCTTTTGTGGATTCGGGAGCAGCCCTGAACCTAATGGACTTGGATTTTGCTAAACGTTGTGGATTTCCGATGACACCTCTGCGGACGCCTATCCCTTTGAGGGGGATTGATGCTACTCCTTTGGCGAAAAATAAACCTCAGTTTTGGACCCAGTTTTGCACCCAGGTGGCAACCATCAAGAAAATTGCAGATTTTTGGTGTTGCATAATTTGCATGATACCATTGTTCTGGGGTTTCCCTGGTTGCAAATTCATAATCCAGTTTTGGATTGGAAATCTGTGTCTGTGTTGAGTTGGGGTTGTCGGTGTGCCCTTAATGAGGCTCCGGTTTTTTCCACCTCACCTCAGTCGCATGATGTTCCTGACTAGAGTTGAGCGAAACGGGTCGAAAAAATTCAAAAGTCGCCGACTTTTGGCAAAGTCGGGTTTCATGAAACGAAACCCGACCCTAGGATGAGGTCGGCCACGAGGTCGGCGACTTACGCGCCAAAGTCGAGTTTCAAAAGTTTGTTTTGCGCTCTTTTTCAGCCAATCAGGATCCACGGACACTGTGGGCAACGTGATGACCTAGGCACGGGTCACCACCATCTTTCAGAAGGGCATGCAAGTGATTGGCTTGCTTTGGTGGGCGTCACAGGGGGTATAAAAGGGCGTGCACGCCAACCGCCATCTTACTTCTGCCGATCTTAGTATAGGGAGAGGTTGCTGCTGATTCTGTAGGGAGAGCGTTAGGCAGGGGAGAAGACAAAAAAACTGCTTCTGCTGCTAGCGATTTGGCCTGCACAACACACAAGTCACTGTGTGTGCAGTGCAAGGGGAGGCTATATTGTGGTGTATCAGTGGTGTTGGTTGTTGGGCTGCCTTTTAAGGCTTCCTGACACGCTGGCATTGCTGTTTACCCACTGCTCCGCAAACTGCTTTTTTAAAAGCAATCCAATCTCCCTTATCCTCTAGTCACTTTTGTCACAGCTGTGCCATCGAGCGTGTCACATAGCGCTCAGATATCAGTGGGCCTCACACAATCCACAAGTGTCCAGTGTCCAAAAGTGTACGCAGAGATTCAAAATCTCCATTATCCTCTCGTCACTTTGGTCACAGGCAGCTGTGCCATCGAGCGTGTCACATAGCGCTCAGATATCAGTGGGCCTCACACAATCCACAAGTGTTCAGTGTCCAAAAGTGTACGCAGAGATTCAAAATTTCCATTATTCTCTCGTCACTTTGGTCACAGGCAGCTGTGCCATCGAGCGTGTCACATAGCGCTCAGATATCAGTGGGCCTCACACAATCCACAAGTGTCCAGTGTCCAAAAGTGTACGCAGAGATTCAAAATCTCCATTATCCTCTCGTCACTTTGGTCACAGGCAGCTGTGCCATCGAGCGTGTCACATAGCGCTCAGATATCAGTGGGCCTCACACAATCCACAAGTGTCCAGTGTCCAAAAGTGTACGCAGAGATTCAAAATCTCCATTATCCTCTCGTCACTTTGGTCACAGGCAGCTGTGCCATCGAGCGTGTCACATAGCGCTCAGATATCAGTGGGCCTCACACAATCCACAAGTGTCCAGTGTCCAAAAGTGTACGCAGAGATTCAAAATCTCCATTATCCTCTCGTCACTTTGGTCACAGGCAGCTGTGCCATCGAGCGTGTCACATAGCGCTCAGATATCAGTGGGCCTCACACAATCCACAAGTGTCCAGTGTCCAAAAGTGTACGCAGAGATTCAAAATCTCCATTATCATCTTGTCACTTTGGTCACAGGCAGCTGTGCCATCGAGCGTGTCACATAGCGCTCAGATATCAGTGGGCCTCACACAATCCACAAGTGTCCAGTGTCCAAAAGTGTACGCAGAGATTCAAAATCTCCATTATCCTATCGTCACTTTGGTCACAGGCAGCTGTGCCATCGAGCGTGTCACATAGCGCTCAGATATCAGTGGGCCTCACACAATCCAAAAGTGTCCAGTGTCCAAAAGTGTACGCAGAGATTCAAAATCTCCATTATCCTCTCGTCACTTTGGTCACAGGCAGCTGTGCCATCGAGCGTGTCACATAGCGCTCAGATATCAGTGGGCTTCACACAATCCACAAGTGTCCAGTGTCCAAAAGTGTACGCAGAGATTCAAAATCTCCATTATCCTCTCGTCACTTTGGTCACAGGCAGCTGTGCCATCGAGCTTGTCACATAGCGCTCAGATATCAGTGGGCCTCACACAATCCACAAGTGTCCAGTGTCCAAAAGTGTACGCAGAGATTCAAAATCTCCATTATCCTCTCGTCACTTTGGTCACAGGCAGCTGTGCCATCGAGCGTGACACATAGCGCTCAGATATCAGTGGGCCTCACACAATCCACAAGTGTCCAGTGTCCAAAAGTGTACGCAGAGATTCAAAATCTCCATTATCCTCTCGTCACTTTGGTCACAGGCAGCTGTGCCATCGAGCGTGTCACATAGCGCTCAGATATCAGTGGGCCTCACACAAGCCACAAGTGTCCAGTGTCCAAAAGTGTACGCAGAGATTCAAAATCTCCATTATCCTCTCGTCACTTTGGTCACAGGCAGCTGTGCCATCGAGCGTGTCACATAGCGCTCAGATATCAGTGGGCCTCACACAATCTACAAGTGTCCAGTGTCCAAAAGTGTACGCAGAGATTCAAAATCTCCATTATCCTCTCGTCACTTTGGTCACAGGCAGCTGTGCCATCGAGCGTGTCACATAGCGCTCAGATATCAGTGGGCCTCACACAATCCACAAGTGTCCAGTGTCCAAAAGTGTACGCAGAGATTCAAAATCTCCATTATCCTCTCGTCACTTTGGTCACAGGCAGCTGTGCCATCAAGCGTGTCACATAGCGCTCAGATATCAGTGGGCCTCACACAATCCACAAGTGTCCAGTGTCCAAAAGTGTACGCAGAGATTCAAAATCTCCATTATCCTCTCGTCATTTTGGTCACAGGCAGCTGTGCCATCGAGCATGTCACATAGCGCTCAGATATCAGTGGGCCTCACACAATCCACAAGTGTCCAGTGTCCAAAAGTGTACGCAGAGATTCAAAATCTCCATTATCCTCTCGTCACTTTGGTCACAGGCAGCTGTGCCATCGAGCGTGTCACATAGCACTCAGATATCAGTGGGCCTCACACAATCCACAAGTGTCCAGTGTCCAAAAGTGTACGCAGAGATTCAAAATCTCCATTATCCTCTCGTCACTTTGGTCACAGGCAGCTGTGCCATCGAGCGTGTCTCATAGCGCTCAGATATCAGTGGGCCTCACACAATCCACAAGTGTCCAGTGTCCAAAAGTGTACGCAGAGATTCAAAATCTCCATTATCCTCTCGTCACTTTGGTCACAGGCAGCTGTGCCATCGAGTGTGTCACATAGCGCTCAGATATCAGTGGGCCTCACACAATCCAAAAGTGTCCAGTGTCCAAAGTGTACGCAGAGATTCAAAATCTCCATTATCCTCTCGTCACTTTGGTCACAGGCAGCTGTGCCATCGAGCGTGTCACATAGCGCTCAGATATCAGTGGGCCTCACACAATCCACAAGTGTCCAGTGTCCAAAATTGTACGCAGAGATTCAAAATCTCCATTATCCTCTCGTCACTTTGGTCACAGGCAGCTGTGCCATCGAGTGTGTCACATAGCGCTCAGATATCAGTGGGCCTCACACAATCCAAAAGTGTCCAGTGTCCAAAAGTGTACGCAGAGATTCAAAATCTCCATCATCCTCTCGTCACTTTGGTCACAGGCAGCTGTGCCATCGAGCGTGTCACATAGCGCTCAGATATCAGTGGGCCTCACACAATCCACAAGTGTCCAGTGTCCAAAAGTGTACGCAGAGATTCAAAATCTCCATTATCCTCTCGTCACTTTGGTCACAGGCAGCTGTGCCATCGAGCTTGTCACATAGCGCTCAGATATCAGTGGGCCTCACACAATCCACAAGTGTCCAGTGTCCAAAAGTGTACACAGAGATTCAAAATCTCCATTATCCTCTCGTCACTTTGGTCACAGGCAGCTGTGCCATCGATCGTGTCACATAGCGCTCAGATATCAGTGGGCCTCACACAATCCACAAGTGTCCAGTGTCCAAAAGTGTACGCAGAGATTCAAAATCTCCATTATCCTATCGTCACTTTGGTCACAGGCAGCTGTGCCATCGAGCGTGTCACATAGCGCTCAGATATCAGTGGGCCTCACACAATCCACAAGTGTCCAGTGTCCAAAAGTGTACGCAGAGATTCAAAATCTCCATCATCCTTTCGTCACTTTGGTCACAGGCAGCTGTGCCATCGAGCGTGTCACATTGCGCTCAGATATCAGTGGGCCTCACACAATGCACAAGTGTCCAGTGTCCAAAAGTGTATGCAGAGATTCAAAATCTCCATTATCCTTTCGTCACTTTGGTCACAGGCAGCTGTGCCATCGAGCGTGTCACATTGCGCTCAGATATCAGTGGGCCTCACACAATCCACAAGTGTCCAGTGTCCAAAAGTGTACGCAGAGATTCAAAATCTCCATTATCCTCTCGTCACTTTGGTCACAGGCAGCTGTGCCATCGAGCGTGTCACATAGCGCTCAGATATCAGTGGGCCTCACACAATCCACAAGTGTCCAGTGTCCAAAAGTGTACGCAGAGATTCAAAATCTCCATTATCCTCTCGTCACTTTGGTCACAGGCAGCTGTGCCATCGAGTGTGTCACATAGCGCTCAGATATCAGTGGGCCTCACACAATCCAAAAGTGTCCAGTGTCCAAAAGTGTACGCAGAGATTCAAAATCTCCATTATCCTCTCGTCACTTTGGTCACAGGCAGCTGTGCCATCGAGCGTGTCACATAGCGCTCAGATATCAGTGGGCCTCACACAATCCAAAAGTGTCCACTGTCCACAAGTGTGTGCAGAAATTCTAAATCTCCCCTGTCCTATAGACACCTTGTACCTTGTTTTACATTACTATATAGTTTGTTGTATTTTGTCTACATTTCTACCAAAAATGAGGAAGGCTGGTGGAAGAGGCCGTGGAATTGGGCGGGGGTTGGCAGCTGGTAATGATGGTGTTGGTGGTGGATCTGATGGTAGTGGCAAGAGCAAAATAGGACTGAATGCAGGAAGTGCTGACCCTGCGTCATCGTCTGGCTACATAAGGCCTCGAACGCTTAGTTTTCTAGGAGTTGGCAAACCGCTTTTAAAGGCAGAGCATCAGGAAAAAGTTTTGTCTTACATTGCTGACTCAGCCTCCAGCTCTATCGCCTCCTCTTCTTCAGTTGTAAAAAGTAAAAGCACTGAGTCGTCATTGGAGGCTCATGTTCATGAACCACACCTTTCCTTGTGTCCTTCACCCCAACCAAGATTGAAGGATGACGCAGGCCATACTACTGATTACTCCATGGAGCTGTTTTCACATACCATGCCTGGATTATCAAGTCAAATGGTGAATTACCCAGGCCAAGATGAATCTGACATGGAGTGCACTGATGCACAGCCGCTGATGGATGATTCTGCTGGTACATTCACTCAGAGCACTACATTGTCCTCGCAGTGTACAGAGCCAGATTTTGACCCTGATGAGACTCAGGTGCCCCTTCCCGCACACTATACCACCATACACGGTGACACAGAGAAAGGTGCACATGACATAGAAGAGGAGGTGATGGATGACCCAGTTGTTGACCCAGATTGGCATCCATTGGGGGAAGAGGTTGCTGCTTCCAATAGCTCAGATGAGGAGCATCCACAGCAGACATCGACATCGCAACAGCTGTTATCTGGCAGGCCCGGAGCACTCCAAAGACAGGTTCCAAACATCAAAAGAGTTGCTGGACAGCTTGTCCAGAGGGTCAAAAGATCACAGCGTGCTAGGCCGCAAAATGTCTGCCAAAGTAGGAAGAGTGCAGTGTGGCACTTTTTTGAACAAAATCCTCATGATCAGGCCAAGGTTATCTGTAAGAAGTGCGCAAAGACCTTTAGCCGAGGGAAAAATCTGAAAAATTTGAATACCAGTTGCATGCTTAGACATTTAACCAGCATGCACTTGCAAGCGTGGACACAACACCAAACCTCAAGTGCCACATGTGCAACTGATCACAACGAAGGTAGTCAGCAACGCTACATTGTTTCCCCCACTGTAAGCCCACCGGTTAGCACAGCAGCAAATGTTGAGGTGTCGTTGCAAGGCCACAGCAGTCAGGGAATCCCACTGTTATATCAACGAAAGACTGATTCTAGGCCATCAGAAAGAACACCAACTCCATCACCATCATCAACCATCTCTCAGTCCGCCCTGTCCACCACTACTTCCACCATATGCAGCTCTCAAGTCCAGCTCACCCTCCCAGACACTATGAGTAGGTCAAGAAAGTACTCAGTCTCTCATCCGCGTACACTGGGTTTGAACGCCCACATTGCCAAACTAATCTCGTTTGAGATGATGCCCTTTCGGTTGGTGGAAAGGACAGCTTTCCGCGAACTCATGGCCTATGCAGTACCACGCTATGACCTACCCAGTCGCCACTTCTTCTCTCGCAAAGCCATCCCAGCCCTCCACCATCATGTGAAAGACCGCATTGTCCATGCACTCAAGCAGTCAGTGAGCGGAAAGGTGCACCTCACAACTGATGCATGGTCCAGTCGGCATGGCCAGGGCCGTTACGTGTCCATCACTGCGCACTGGGTTAATGTGGTGGATGCAGGTTCCACAGGGGACAGCGGTGGTGGGACAGTGCTGCCTAGCCCACGGTATAGGAAACAGTTGGCTGTAGGCGTTCGACCCTCCTCCTCCTCCTCCTCCAGAAGCGAAAGCTCGTCCACAGAGCGCAGTCGTACGAGCACTCCATCTGCAGCTGCCACTGTTGCACACGATGTGTCCCCCTATCGAGCAGCTAGTGGAAAGCGTCAGCAGGCTGTGTTGCAGATGATGTGTTTGGGCGACAGACACACCGCCGAGGTGCTGGCCGAGTACTTGAAGCGACAAACTGAGTCATGGCTGGGCAGTGCACATCTTGAGGCAGGCAAGGTAGTTAGTGATAACGGCCGTAATTTTGTGGCAGCCATAGCCCTTTCAAAACTCAGCCACATACCTTGCTTGGCTCACACCTTGAACCTGGTGGTGCAGTGCTTCCTCAAAAATTATCCGGAGTTAACAGCCCTGCTCCAGAAGGTGCGAAGACTGTGCGCGCACATCCGCCGGTCGCCTGTACACTCCGTTCGTATGCAGAAGCTGCAGCGATTGCTCCACCTTCCCAACCACCGCCTCATTATCGACATTGCAACAAGGTGGAACTCCACCCTGCACATGGTGGAGCGGCTGTGCGAGCAGAGGCAGGCCATAATGCATTTGTGGGAGGATACACGGCCAGGCACTTTGAGAGCAGACATGGAGTTGACAGGCGTACAGTGGTTGAAGCTGAAAGACCTTTGTAAAGTCCTTCAGTGTTTTGAGGAATGCACACGGCTGGTAAGCGCAGACGACGCCATCCTAAGCATGAGCATCCCACTTATGCGTCTGCTCATGCAAACTTTGACGCACCTTAAGGAGCAGGCGTCTGCAGCCAATGTTGATGAGGAGGAAGAGGAGGAGGGAATCCTTGATGACATTCAGCCATTGTCTGCTCAGGGACCTCTCCTGGACGAGGTGGAGGAAGAAGAGGAGGAGGAGGAGGAGGATGATGGGGATGATTACTTAGGGGAGGAGGATGCATCTCGTGGGGCAAGTGAAAATGTTGGCATGGCAAGGTCTGGTACAGGGCTTGTGCGTGACTGGAGGGATGTGGATTTGCCAGAAAGTGCTCCTCCACCCAGCACTCGCAGTGCATCATTGACACCGGGAACATTGGCCCACATGTCAGATTATGCCTTGCGGATCCTAAAAAGGGACCCCCGCATTGCCAAAATGATGAACGATGACAACTACTGGTTGGCCAGCATCCTTGATCCACGCTATAAAGGCAAATTACAAAACATCATGCCACAGGAGAACCTTGACCTAATATTGGCTAATAAACAAGCAACTCTGGTAAATCGGTTGCTTGAGGCATTCCCAGCACACAGCAGCGGTGATGGTTCTCACATGAGCCGTACGGGCCGGGGGCAGCTTGGCAGAGGTGTTCGTGGTGCACACAGCAGAAGTGGCGTTGGAGACAGGGGTATCATGACAATGTTGTGGACTGATTTTTCAAATACCACTCACACAACTGGTAATACTGCATCGATGGAAAGTGACAGGAGACAGCAGTTGTCAACTATGGTTACAAACTACTTTTCCTCCCATATCGATGTTCTCCCACACAGGTCATTCCTAGTGTTGAGCATTCCGATACCGCAAGTATCGGGTATCGGCCGATACTTGCTGTATCGGAATTCCGATACCGACTTCCGATATTTTTTCAATATCGGAATTCGGCATCGGAATCGGAAGTTCAAAGTTGATTGACAGCCTGACGTCATCATGATGCGCGGTGTGTGCGCATCATGATGCGCCGTCATTTCGGGCCTTCCGGGGGTCTCTGCCGGCCTGCCGGGGGGCTGTGTGGACTGCCCGGGGTCTGTACTGGCCTGCCGGGGGGCTGTGCCGGCCTGCCGGTGGTCTGTGCACCCTGTGGGGGTCTGTACCGGCCTGCCGGGGGGCTGTGCCGGCCTGCCGGTGGTCTGTGCACCCTGTGGGGGTCTGTACCGGCCTGCCGGGGGGCTGTGCCGGCCTGCCGGTGGTCTGTGCACCCTGTGGGGGTCTGTACCGGCCTGCCGGGGGGGCCGTGCCGGCCTGCCGGGGGGCTGTGCTGATGTCCGGGGGTCTGTGCAAGCATCGTCCGATGGGACTACAAGTCCCATCTGGCGATGCCTGCTACCATGACAGTGATTGACACATTAGCCAATGATGGGACAGTAGTAGTCCCATCATCCGGCTAATGTGTTAAATGTTAAAAAAAAAAAAAAAATACTACATACATACTACATACATGCTACATACATACTACATGCTACATACATACTACATGCTACATACATACTACATATATACTACATGCATGCTACATACATACTACATGCTACATACATACTACATATATACTACATGCATGCTACATACATACTACATGCTACATACATACTACATGCTACATACATACTACATATATACTACATACATACTACATACATACTACATACATGCTACATACATACTGCATGCTACATACATACTACATACATACTACATACATACTACATGCATGCTACATACATACTACATACATACTACATGCATGCTACATACATACTACATGCATGCTACATGCATACTGCATGCTACATACATACCACATACATACTACATACATACTACATACATACTACATGCTACATACATACTACATATATACTACATGCATGCTACATACATACTACATGCTACATACATACCACATACATACTACATACATGCTACATGCTACATACATACTACATATATACTACATACATACTACATACATACTACATGCATGCTACATACATACTACATGCATGCTACATGCATGCTACATACATACTACATATATACTACATGCATGCTACATACATACTACATATATACTACATTCATGCTACATACATACTGCATGCTACATGCATGCTACATACATACTACATACATACTACATGCTACATACATACCACATATATACTACATACATACAATACATTCATACAATACATACATAGACATACAGTACATATAACATAGAGTAACATACTTACCAATACTTGTCACATTGTTCCCCGAAGCCATTGTCTTTTCCGGAATAAATATTAACATAACAAACCACAAAAATACTCACCCACGATCCGAAGCAGTCCACGAGTGTGTCCCACGACGATCTTGGGTAGAGAACTGCAGCATCAGCTGATGCGGCCGTTCTCTACGGGCTGCCGGAATCCAATGACGGAAGGTAGGTATCCTTCCGCACTGTATTCCTCCGCCACTTAAAAAAAAAAAAGTCCCTAGTCTCACTTTTTGCCATTGCTGCGTGGGAAATTCCCACACAGCAATGGCATAAAGTGAGACTAGGGACTTTTTTTTTTTTAAGTGGCGGAGGAATACAGTGCGGAAGGATACCTACCTTCCGTCATTGGATTCCGGCAGCCCGTAGAGAACGGCCGCATCAGCTGATGCTGCAGTTCTCTACCCAAGATCGTCGTGGGACACACTCGTGGACTGCTTCGGATTGTGGGTGAGTATTTTTGTGGTTTGTTATGTTAATATTTATTCCGGAAAAGACAATGGCTTCGGGGAACAATGTGACAAGTATTGGTAAGTATGTTACTCTATGTTATATGTACTGTATGTCTATGTATGTATTGTATGAATGTATTGTATGTATGTAGTATATATGTGTTATGTATGTAGCATGTAGTATGTATGTAGTATGTATGTAGCATGCATGTAGCATGCAGTATGTATGTAGCATGCATGTAGTATATATGTAGTATGTATGTGGTATGTATGTAGCATGTAGTATGTATGTAGCATGCATGTAGTAAGTATGTAGTATGTATGTAGCATGCATGTAGTATGTATGTAGCATGTAGTATGTAGCATGCATGTAGTATATATGTAGTATGTATCTAGCATGTAGTATGTAGCATGCATGTAGTATATATGTAGTATGTATGTAGCATGTAGTATGTATGTAGTATGTATGTAGCATGCATGTAGTATATATGTAGTATGTATGTAGCATGTAGTATGTATGTAGCATGCATGTAGTATATATGTAGTATGTATGTAGCATGTAGTATGTATGTAGCATGCATGTAGTATATATGTAGTATGTATGTAGTATGTATGTAGCATGCATGCAGTATATATGTAGTATGTATGTAGCATGTAGTATGTATGTAGCATGCATGTAGTATATATGTAGTATGTATGTAGCATGTAGTATGTATGTAGCATGCATGTAGTATATATGTAGTATGTATGTAGCATGTAGTATGTATGTAGCATGCATGTAGTATATATGTAGTATGTAGCATGTAGTATGTATGTAGCATGCATGTAGTATGTATGTAGCATGCATGTAGTATGTATGTGGTATGTATGTAGCATGTAGTATGTATGTAGCATGCATGTAGTATATATGTGTTATGTATGTAGCATGTAGCATGCATGTAGTATGTATGTAGTATGTATGTAGTATGTATGTGGTATGTATGTAGCATGCATGTAGTATGTATGTAGTATATATGTGGTATGTATGTAGCATGTAGTATGTATGTAGCATGCAGTATGTATGTAGCATGCATGTAGTATATATGTAGTATGTATGTAGTATATATGTAGCATGCATGTAGTATGTATGTGGTATGTATGTAGCATGTAGTATGTATGTAGCATGCATGTAGTAAATATGTGTTATGTATGTAGCATGTAGCATGCATGTAGCATGCATGTAGTATGTATGTAGTATGTATGTGGTATGTATGTAGCATGCATGTAGTATGTATGTAGTATATATGTGGTATGTATGTAGCATGTAGTATGTATGTAGCATGCAGTATGTATGTAGCATGCATGTAGTATATATGTAGTATTTATGTAGTATGAATGTAGCATGTATGTAGTATGTAGTATGAATGTAGCATGTATGTAGTATGCATGTTGTATGTATGTAGCATGTATGTAGCATGTAATTTTTTTTTTTTTTTTACATTCAACACATTAGCCGGATGATGGGACTACTACTGTCCCATCATTGGCTAATGTGTCAATCACTGTCATGGTAGCAGGCATCGCCCAATGGGACTTGTAGTCCCATCGGACGATGCCTGCACAGACCCACGAAGCCTGCACAGACCACCGGCAGGCCGGCACAGCCCCCCGGCAGGCCGGCACAGCCCCCCGGAGCCTGCACAGACCACCGGCAGGCCGGCACAGCACCCCGGCAGGCCGGCACAGCCCCCCGGAGCCTGCACAGCCCCCCGGCAGGCCGGCACAGCCCCCCGGCAGGCCGGCATAGCCCCCCCGGCAGGCCGGCACAGCCCCCCGGCAGGCCAGCACAGCCCACCGGAGCCTGCACAGACCACCGGCAGGCCGGCACAGCCCCCCGGCAGGCCAGCACAGACCACCGGAGCCTGCACAGACCCCCTGGCAGGCCGGCACAGCCCCCCGAAAGTTCTGTACAGACCCCAGAGAGGCTGTACAAGGCAAAAACAGGGTTTTTCTTATTCCGCTACCGGAAGTCCCATAGACTTGAATGGGACTTCCGGTATCGGAATCGGCGATACCGATACTTTTTTTAAAGATCGGCCGATCCATTCCGATCCGATACTTTGAAGTATCGGACGGTATCGCTCAACTCTAGTCATTCCCCTTTGACTATTGGGCCGCTAAACTGGACACCTGGCCCGAATTGGCCCAATATGCCTTACAGGAGCTCGCTTGCCCAGCTGCAAGTGTGCTATCGGAAAGAGTCTTCAGTGCAGCTGGATCAATCCTTACAGAAAAAAGGACCCGTCTGTCAACCCAAAATGTGGATGATCTAACCTTCATTAAAATGAACCACGCATGGGTTTCCAAGGATTTTGTCCCACCTTCCCCTGATGACACATAGGGTGACAGAAAAATGGCTTGCTTTGGTCCACCTCTTCCTGGTACTTCACCTATTTCGCCTTTTGCATCAGCTGAATGTCCAACATCAACATATGCCACTTTCTAAAACTCCCTAACTGTGCTGCCTCCCCCCCCATGGCCGGGGTAACCACCTAGCGCACGACACCGTGCGAGTGCCGTTGCCCTGGACAGGTGGGTAGGCCGACTCTTGGGCGCGGGCACTGGCACAGGGTCCCTCATAGTGCAATCAAGTGTCTCTGACGGTGGTGGCGCACACCCGCCGTCAGACACAGCGCTGTACTATGAGGGGCCCAGTGCCAGTACCGACGCCCAAGAGTGGGCCCCCCTTGCTTGGGCAGGGCCCCAGCATTTGCAATCTTTACCTCTCCCTGCTCCTCCGCTGTGTAATCTGGGCCATCAAATCCATACTGTGCCTGACACCGTCTGAGCCTGCCTCCTGAGACATATATTTTGAATGTGTACGCTATCCATACATGTTATCCAGGGATACGGTACCCTTTCTAACCTTTGTGCAATCACGTGCAATCCATACTGGGCCTAACACCGTCTGAGCCTGCCTCATGCTGTATAGACATATATTTTGAATGTGTACGCTATCCATACATGTTATCCGGGGATACGGTACCCTTTCTAACCTTTGTGCAATCACGTGCAATCCATA
This sequence comes from Dendrobates tinctorius, assembly GCF_039654945.1. Classification (NCBI taxonomy): domain Eukaryota; kingdom Metazoa; phylum Chordata; class Amphibia; order Anura; family Dendrobatidae; genus Dendrobates; species Dendrobates tinctorius. Next base: position 25,741,866 of record NW_027361708.1, read on the forward strand.
CTGGGCCTAACACCATCTGAGCCTGCCTCATGCTGTATAGACATATATTTTGAATGTGTACGCTATCCATACATGTTATCCAGGGATACAGTACCCTTTCTAACCTTTGTGCAATCACGTGCAATCCATACTGGGCCTAACACCGTCTGAGCCTGCCTCATGCTGTATAGACATATATTTTGAATGTGTACGCTATCCATACATGTTATCCGGGGATACGGTACCCTTTCTAACCTTTGTGCAATCACGTGCAATCCATACTGGGCCTAACACCGTCTGAGCCTGCCTCATGCTGTATAGACATATATTTTGAATGTGTACGCTATCCATACATGTTATCCGGGGATACTGTACCCTTTCTAACCTTTGTGCAATGACGTGCAATCCATACTGGGCCTAACACCGTCTGAGCCTGCCTCATGCTGTATAGACATATATTTTGAATGTGTACGCTATCCATACATGTTATCCAGGGATACGGTACCCTTTCTAACCTTTGTGCAATCCATACTGGGCCTAACACCGTCTGAGCCTGCCTCATGCTGTATAGACATATATTTTGAATGTGTACGCTATCCATACATGTTATCCGGGGATACGGTACCCTTTCTAACCTTTGTGCAATCACGTGCAATCCATACTGGGCCTAACACCGTCTGAGCCTGCCTCATGCTGTATAGACATATATTTTGAATGTGTACGCTATCCATACATGTTATCCAGGGATACGGTACCCTTTCTAACCTTTGTGCAATGACGTGCAATCCATACTGGGCCTAACACCGTCTGAGCCTGCCTCATGCTGTATAGACATATATTTTGAATGTGTACGCTATCCATACATGTTATCCAGGGATACGGTACCCTTTCTAACCTTTGTGCAATCACGTGCAATCCATACTGGGCGTGAGAACGGCTGGCGAGCTGTTAAGCAAGCTACAGCACCTGTCCAGACAAGTACAGGGATTCCCTAGCGAGGAGACTTATTTGATTGTTTTCAATGTTGGGACAGCAATTTTTGGGGAGCACTATACTCTGGAGAATGATAGATGGGGCCCACCATACACTGGAACATTCCAAAGGTGGACATCAGACACTGGAGCAGCATTTACAGGGCCCATTATACACTAGAGCATTAGAAATGGGGCCCATTATGTTTGGAGCATTATTTGGGCCCATAAGACAGTGGAGCTTCATCCATGGGGACCAACATATACTGTAGCATTATGTGGAGCTCATCATATACTGTTTCAAACATTATATGGGACCAATGATTCTGTATGGAGAAATAGATGGGCCTCGTCATGAGATGTAAAAAGTGAGGTATTTTTCATTGTACTATACCGCTATTTATCTGCCGTATCGGAGCATGATGAGTTGTGGTATGTGTTAAAGGGGCGCTCTTTTGCCCAGGGCACATGAAAACCTGCAGCCAGCCCTCCCCCCCACAACTTTAGCCAAATAACCCCCATTTTTCAGTGCGTAACTTATATTATGAAGTTAATTAAGGTTGACAAGCTTAAGTAAGAAGAATTGATGCTTTTGGCATTCAAATGGGCACTGTAGGTGTGTTTCCTGTCCTCCTCTCACTGCCGACTTTTATTCCCCATTGACTTACATTGGGTTTCGTGTTTCGGGACGACCCCGACTTTTCCCTATAATCGGACGATCTTGCTCGACCCGACTTTTGGAAAAGTCGGGTTTCACGAAACGAAACGCTACCCTAAAAAACCAAAAGTCGCTCAACTCTATTCCTGACTATTTGGCAGATATTTATGATGTATTTAGTGAGAATGAGTCTGCGTCTTTGCCTCCTCATAGGATGACTGTGCAATTGAACTGAGCCCGGGGTGTAAATTTCCAAGGGTTGGCTCTTCAATTTATCTGTACCCGAGCACGAGGCTATGCGATCCTATATTAAGGAGGCATTGGAGAAGGGTCATATTAGACCATCCTCTTCACCCTTAGTTGCTAGGTTTTTTTTCGTGGCCAAAAGTGATGGTTCATTAAGGCCTTGTATTGATTATCGTGCCCTCAACAAAATTACTATTAAATATCAGTATCCGTTAACCCTGATTTTGGATCTATTCTCCAGAGTTAAAGGTGCTTGCTGGTTTACCAAGCTTGACCTCAGGGGGGCGTATAATCTTATCCACATTAAGCATGGGGATGAATGGAAGACGACGTTTAATACTCCGGAGGGACATTTTGAGTACCTGGTGATGCCTTTAGGGCTCACTAATGCCCCTTCTGTCTTCCAGTGCTTCATGAACGATATTTTCCGAGATTTTGTGGATAAATTTTTGATTATCTATCTGGATGATATTTTGATCTTCTCCAAGGATTGGGATTCTCATGTGGAACATGTTCGGACTGTGTTCCGGATCTTGAGGGAGAATTCCCTGTATGTCAAAGGATCGAAATGCCTTTTTGGGGTACAGAGGATTTCTTTTTTGGGATTTATTTTGTCTCCGTCAACTTTTGAAATGGACCCGGCCAAGGTACAGGCCATTTATGATTGGGTTCAGCCCACTTCTTTGAAGGCCCTCCAGAAGTATTTGGGTTTTGCTAATTTTTATCGGAAATTTATAGCAAAATTTTCTAGTATTGCCAAGCCATTGACTGATCTGACTAAGAAGGGTGCTGATGTGTTGAATTGGTCTCCGGAGGCTGTTTCTTCCTTTCAGGAGCTGAAGCAAAGATTCACTTCTGCCCAAGTTTTGCAGCAACCTAATGTCTCACTCCCGTTCCAGGTAGAGGTGGACGCTTCTGAGATTGGTGCAGGAGCTGTTTTGTCCCAAAAGGATCCTGTAACATCTAAAATGAATCCCTGTGCCTTCTTTTCCCGAAAGTTCTCTCCATCTGAACGTAACTATGATGTGGGGAATCGGGAACTGTTAGGCATGAAATGGGCATTTGAGGAGTGGAGACATTGGTTGGAGGGAGCTAAACATCCAGTCGTGGTCCTCACTGACCACAAGAACTTGATTTACCTGGAGTCGGCCAAACGCTTGAACCCTAGACAGGCTAGGTGGGCCTTGTTTTTTACACGTTTTGATTTTGTGGTCTCTTTTCTTCCTGGCACTAAGATTGTCAAGGCTGACGCTCTCTCTAGGAGCTTCTTTGCTGATTCTCCTGTGGTGACCAAGCCTGCTACCATCTTAGGCGAAGGGGTAGTTCTTTCTGCCATCTCGCCCGATTTGAGACGTGCTCTGGAAGAGTTCCAGGAGGACAAACCTGAGCGTTGTCCCAGTGGGAAGTTGTATGTTCCTGACCAGTGGAAGAAGAGAGTGATGTCTGAAGTTCATTGCTCTGCATTGGCTAGTCATCCAGGTATTTTTGGTACTAGAGATCTGGTGAGTCGGTCTTTTTGGTGGCCCGCCTTGTCTCGTGATGTCAGGAATTTTGTGCAGTCCTGTGGGACTTGCTCCCGGTCTAAACCTTGTTCTCGCTCTAGTGGGTTGTTGATGCCTTTGCGGGTCCCCAGGAGGCCATGGACCCATATTTCAATGGATTTCATCTCTGATATGCCTGTCTCTCAGAGAATGACTGTTATTTGGGTGATTTGTGATAGGTTCTCTTAGATGGTTCATCTTGTACCACTCCCTAAGTTGCGATCTTCCTCTGAGTTGGTGCCCCTGTTTTTCCAACAGGTGGTTCACTTGCACGGAATTCCTGAGAACATTGTATCTGACAGAAGAGTTCAGTTTTTGTCTAGATTTTGGAGGACTTTCTGTTCCAAGCTGGGAATTCAGTTGTCCTTCTCCTCTGCTTTTCACCCTGAGACCAATGGGCAGACGGAGAGAACAAACCAGACCTTGGAGTCGTATTTGAGATGTTTTATTTCCGCTGATCAGGATGATTGGGTTTCATTTTTGCCCTTGGCCGAATTTGCTTTAAATAATAGAGCTAGTTCTGCCACTTTGATGTCACCTTTTTTTTGTAACTTTGGGTTTCATCCTCGATTTTCTTCAGGGCAGGTGGAGCCTTCTGCCTGCCCAGGTGTTGACACTGGGGTGGAGAGAATGCACCAGATCTGGGACCAAGTGGTGGATAAGTTATCTCTCTCCCAGGAAAAGGCCCAGCGGTTTTCCAACCGACATAGGACCATTGGTCCCCAGTTTAAGGTTGGTGATATGGTTTGGTTATCATTAAAAAATATCACTATGAAGGTGGCTTCTCCTAAGTTTAAGCCTAGATTTATTGGACCTTTCAAGATTTTGGAGATTATTAATCCGGTCTCTTTTCGTTTGGCTTTTCCTGTCACATTTAAAATCCATAATGTGTTTCATAAGTCCTTGTTGAAGAGGTTTGTTGAACCAGTAGTTCCTGGGGTGGCACCTCCGGACCCTGTATTGGTTGAAGGTAACATGGAATATGAGGTAGAGAAGATACTGGATTCCCATCTGGCTAGACGGAGACTCCAGTATTTGGTTAAGTGGAAAGGTTATGGTCAGGAGGATAATTCCTGGGTCTCTGCCTCTGATATTCATGCCAAAAGATTGGTGTGTGCCTTTCATCGGGCTCACCCTGATCGCCCTGGTGGCGTGGATGAGGGTTCGGTGACCGCTCCTCAAGGGGGAGGTACTGTTGTGAGTTCATTTTCCCCTTCACCATTGAGGTCTGATGAACTCCCTCTTCTGGTGAAGGAAGGTAGTGAGGCTGATTACCAAGCATCTGGGCAGGATAATGATGACTTGGTGACGGGAATTGATGACTGGATATAAGGCAGCTGACGCCCTTCTGCCTTGCTGGTGATTTCTCTGAGGGATTCTAGGAGACCAGTCTGATTCCTGCTCCTCAAAAGCTAAGTTTTCTGCCCTGCTTTTTGCATTTGTGTTTTGGTTTTGTTTTTCCTTGTTTTTCTGAATTTCTGCCATTCCCTGCTGGGGTGAGTTGAATTCCTTTTTGCTCTGTCTTCAGAAAATACCTGAGTACTGATAGAGTCTTTTTGAATCCTAGCGTCTTCAGAGCTTTTTTCCCTATCAGCTGTTAGCTCTTGTTTTGATAGGGTTTTGGCGGATTACAGACAGCAGCTTTTCTATCCTGTCCCATGTAGTTAGCTTGGGTCCCATCGTTTGCTCAGCCTATCTTTCTATCTGTGTGAGTGTTTTTTCATCTTTCTTCACCGTCATTATATGTTGGGGGCTGCCTTTTGCTTTGGGGTCTGCTCTGGGGCAGTTTAGATTTCACTTTCTGTCTTTAGGCTATGTAGTTCTCCGGCTGTGATCGAGGGGTCTAGGGCACCGTAGGAACCCCCCACGGCTACTGCTAGTTGTTGTTGATAGGTTCAGGGGTCTGTAATCCGATAGCTGCCAACTTCTCTGGTTTTCTGGACTTAGCTAGTATTTCTGTTTTTGCCTCTTACGGTGACTCATTCATAACAGGAAGTTTGTGGCCAGGAGGATAATTATTGGGTCTCTGCCTCTGATATTCATGCCAATAAATTCGTTCGTGCTTTTCACCGGGCCCATCTTGATCGGCCTGGTGGCATGGATGAGGGTTCAGTGACCCTTCCTCAAGGGGGGGACTGTTATGAGCTCATTTTCTGCTCCACCAGTAAAGTTCCCCTTCTGTTCTCCCTCTGGTGGTGATGGGAGGTGGTGAGGTTGGTTTGAGTGGTAGTGATCTGCCACCTGGTGAGGAGGATAGTAGAGTATCAGACTGGATATAAGACAGCCGATGCCCTATCCTGTTGCTAGTGATTCAGTCTGTTTCTCAGGTCTAGGACTCAGCTCTGTTCCAGTCTTCTAAAGATAAGTTTGTTTTTTGCTAATGTTCACACTTGCTCTTGTTGGTCTTTTCAGTTTTTTCTGTGGTCAGCCAGCCCGGCTGGGCTGTGCTGAATTTCCACTCTTATTTGCCAAATTGCCTTTTTTTCGTCCCTTTTAGATTTTTGCTCTGTCTCAGAATATTTTAGAGTGCTGATATAGTGGGAGAAATCTAGTGACTTCAGGGTTAATTTTGCTATCAGTTGTGTTGGACATTTTCTAGGGTTTTTTGGCAGACTGCAGACAGTGTCTTTCCTTTCCTTTCTAGTTAACAATGGGGCCATTGTTTGCTCAGCCTGTTTTCCTGCCTTTGTTTGTTTTCATCTTTTATCACCCTCAATACATGTGGGGGGCTGTCTCTCCTTTGGGGTCTGCACTGGGGCAGTTAGTTTTCCCCTTTTCCTGCTTTAGGCTTATTTAGTTTCTCCTGTTGTGACGAGGCATCTAGGACCACCGTAGGAACGCTCCACGACTGCTGCCAGTTGCGTGTTAGGATCAGGGGTCTGCAGTCTGCATAGTTACCAACCTCTTTGGTTTTCTGAGACTTAGCTTGTGTTGTTTTTTATTTTCCTCCTCGGCTACCCATTCATAACATAAAAGTGTCTGTGAGAAAATATTAAATCCACATGAAATTTAATATGTGCACTTTCATGTGTGTCACTTAATGATACCACACGGGAGGGGGGAGTCATTTTTGTCATGCACTCACTGCTCCTTTCTGGGGGACAGACGATGGCTGGAGCTTATGTTCCTGGGGATGCTAGATTTCTCCCACCATGTCAGTGTATGCTGAGGTGTTATCAAGTGGGAAAACTTGCACATAGCAACCAATCACAGCTCAGCTACTTTTAACCAGCTCTGGTGAAATGAGAGATGCTTAGTGATTGGTTGCAAGGAAAACTGTTGGTCATAGCAACCAATCACAGCTTAGCTTCTTTTCAACAGCTCTGGTGAAATGAAAGATGTTTTGTGATTAGTGGGTAATGCACACACACATTGATTTTTATATATAGAGATAAGATAATGCTGTCTTAATATAGTATATAATGCAGAGTTGTGCGCATATATATATATATATATATATACACTCACTGGCCACTTTATTAGGTACACCTGTCCAACTGTGTGTTAAGACTTAATTTCTAATCAGCCAATCACATGGCGGCAACTCAGTGCATTTAGGCATGTAGACATGGTCAAGACAATCTCCTGCAGTTCAAACCGAGCATCAGTATGGGGAAGAAAGGTGATTTGAGTGCCTTTGAACGTGGCATGATTGTTGGTGCCAGAAGGGCTGGTCTGAGAATTTCAGAAACTGCTGATCTACTGGGATTTTCACGCACAACCATCTCTAGGGTTTACAGAGAATGGTCCGAAAAAGAAAAAAAATCCAGTGAGCGGCAGTTCTGTGGCCGGAAATGCCATGTTGATGCCAGAGGTCAGAGGAGAATGGGCAGACTGGTTCGAGCTGATAGAAAGGCAACAGTGACTCAAATTGCCACCCGTTACAACCAAGGTAGGCAGAAGAGCATCTCTGAACGCACAGTGCGTCGAACTTTGAGGCAGATGGGCTACAGCAGCAGAAGACCACACTGGGTACCACTCCTCTCAGCTAAGAACAGGAAACTGAGGCTACAATTTGCACAAGCTCATCGAAATTGGACAGTAGAAGATTGGAAAAACGTTGCCTGGTCTGATGAGTCTCGATTTCTGCTGCGACATTCGGATGGTAGGGTCAGAATTTGGCGTAAACAACATGAAAGCATGGATCCATCCTGCCTTGTATCAACGGTTCAGGCTGGTGGTGGTGGTGTCATGGTGTGGGGAATTTTTTCTGGGCACTCTTTGGGCCCCTTGGTACCAATTGAGCATCGTTGCAACGCCACAGCCTACCTGAGTATTGTTGCTGACCATGTCCATCCCTTTATGACCACAATGTACCCAACATCTGATGGCTACTTTCAGCAGGATAATGCGCCATGTCATAAAGCTCGAATCATCTCAGATTGGTTTCTTGAACATGACAATGAGTTTACTGTACTCAAATGGCCTCCTCAGTCACCAGATCTCAATCCAATAGAGCATCTTTGGGATGTGGTGGAACGGGAGATTCGCATCAGGGATGTGCAGCCGACAAATCTGCGCCAACTGTGTGATGCCATCATGTCAATATGGTCCAAAATCTCTGAGGAATGCTTCCAGCACCTTGTTGAATCTCTGCCACGAAGAATTGAGGCAGTTCTGAAGGCAAAAGGGGGTCCAACCCCTTACTAGCATGGTGTACCTAATAAAGTGGCCAGTGAGTGTATATATATATTCAAACAATGTAAAAAACATATAGCCAGCTCACCATAAAGGAGTTCCTCTTAATGCAATAGTCGGTGTTCACCTTATATTCTGCACGGATTCAGGCAGGGAGTATGCCCCAACAAATAGAAATATAAGAGAATTGGGATCCAGCATGGACCGTGAAGAAGGCACATAGTGCTGAAACATGTAGTCCCTTGCTGGAATGTTACCAATTGATTGGAGTTCCTCATATATTTTTTATATGATTTAATGGATAAATAAAGAAGAAGATTTTATAATTCTGGTGAACTTTCATCTTTTTGCTGGATCCCAATTCTCTTATATTTCTATATATATATATATATATATATATATAAAAATCAAAAAAGGGCAGCACTACCAAAATTAAATAGTTAGTGCAAAACCTATTCAGCAGTGTCCAAACAGCCAAATTAACAAAAGTAAAAAAATAGGCAGCACTCAAATTAAATGTGAAAAAAAGTGGATATCCACTTTTTTTCACATTTAATTTGAGTGCTGCCTATTTTTTTACTTTTATATATATATATATATATATATATATATATATACACTCACTGGCCACTTTATTAGGTACACCTGTCCAACTGTGTGTTAAGACTTAATTTCTAATCAGCCAATCACATGGCGGCAACTCAGTGCATTTAGGCATGTAGACATGGTCAAGACAATCTCCTGCAGTTCAAACCGAGCATCAGTATGGGGAAGAAAGGTGATTTGAGTGCCTTTGAACGTGGCATGATTGTTGGTGCCAGAAGGGCTGGTCTGAGTATTTCAGAAACTGCTGATCTACTGGGATTTTCACGCACAACCATCTCTAGGGTTTACAGAGAATGGTCCGAAAAAGAAAAAAAATCCAGTGAGCGGCAGTTCTGTGGCCGGAAATGCCTTGTTGATGCCAGAGGTCAGAGGAGAATGGGCAGACTGGTTCGAGCTGATAGAAAGGCAACAGTGACTCAAATTGCCACCCGTTACAACCAAGGTAGGCAGAAGAGCATCTCTGAACGCACAGTGCGTCGAACTTTGAGGCAGATGGGCTACAGCAGCAGAAGACCACACTGGGTACCACTCCTCTCAGCTAAGAACAGGAAACTGAGGCTACAATTTGCACAAGCTCATCGAAATTGGACAGTAGAAGATTGGAAAAACTTTGCCTGGTCTGATGAGTCTCGATTTCTGCTGCGACATTCGGATGGTAGGGTCAGAATTTGGCGTAAACAACATGAAAGCATGGATCCATCCTGCCTTGTATCAATGGTTCAGGCTGGTGGTGGTGGTGTCATGGTGTGGGGAATTTTTTTCTTGGCACTCTTTGGGCCCCTTGGTACCAATTGAGCATCGTTGCAACGCCACAGCCTACCTGAGTATTGTTGCTGACCATGTCCATCCCTTTATGACCACAATGTACCCAACATCTGATGGCTACTTTCAGCAGGATAATGCGCCATGTCATAAAGCTCGAATCATCTCAGATTGGTTTCTTGAACATGACAATGAGTTCACTGTACTCAAATGGCCTCCTCAGTCACCAGATCTCAATCCAATAGAGCATCTTTGGGATGTGGTGGAACGGGAGATTCGCATCAGGGATGTGCAGCCGACAAATCTGCGCCAACTGTGTGATGCCATCATGTCAATATGGTCCAAAATCTCTGAGGAATGCTTCCAGCACCTTGTTGAATCTCTGCCACGAAGAATTGAGGCAGTTCTGAAGGCAAAAGGGGGTCCAACCCGTTACTAGCATGGTGTACCTAATAAAGTGGCCAGTGAGTGTATATATATATATATAGTGGTGTAGTAACCACTGTGTCCACTAGGGGGCGCTGTGTGGATGTCCCAAGAGAGAGGTTGAGTGGCAGAATATGGAATGACCGTTATGTATCTCAAGGTGGGTGGCCATGAGATGGAGACTTATGTGTTGATCAGCAATGACATTGCTGAGGTGTTGTTTCAATGTGTCAGGGAGAAGTCTCCAGGTAACTTGGGAGACGGGCAGGACTAGTTACCTACAAACCCACCCAGGGGGTGTGTTTAAAGAACACTATTGTAAAGAGTGTGAGTGGTTGAAGGACCTGTGAGGAGGTCATAGTCATGTGACCCGGTGGGCGTGGCTATGGACCATATAATGTGGCCAGGGTAGGTCACATGGGGTGAATGCTGGGACCTGGTTGGTCCAGTGTGGAAGGCCCTGTCTGAGAGAGAGATGGGGCATCTTCCTGACAGCAGGGAATGCTTTGTGAAGGCCTGCATGTGCCAGGGAATTCCCCGGAGGGAATAGACGTCTGTCGCATGGTGAAGGAACTGTGAGCTAACCCTGGCGGGGTGAGATAACACTGAGGCTGAAGAGCCTGTGTCATGGAAGCTATGCTGTAATGTGAAGTTTATATTGCTGCTGTGGGTTTATGATGGCGGAATAAACCGCATGGACTATGTTATGGTTTATGAAAACCCGGTGCCGGATGTGTTTTATTTGCTGCCAAGCGAGTGATTCCCTAACTGAATGACAGCGCTACCTCATAATTGGTGGAGAAACCTATTGGCATTGTTATAGCCTTGCTGCTGGGAGCAACGGAAGAGGACTGCAAAGTTTTGGTTGCTAAGAGCAACGGTTTCTGAAGGCATATGCTGCAGTGCTGGCAACACTGAGCCAGGAGGGCTGACGGTTGAGGAGGCCACTGCCCGGCTGTTGTTCTGGAACCATGGGGCGGCCTAGTGTGTAAGGCACTGTCTGGATCGGTGAGCCCAGTGCAGCTATTTCTCCAGGAGAAATAAACTTATAGGACACCTCTGTGGTAGAGGGGTCTGAGAACCTGTGCGGGCAGCAGGAGACGGTCGTGGAAACCGTGTTGTACTGACCGGGGTCAGTGATAAAGAGACTGGTGATAGGTAGGGTGCCTCTGTGGAGAAGAGGTAACTGAGGACCTGTGTAGCCGACACAGGTAACGGACAGGTGTTCGTGTTGTACTGACTGGGGTCAGTGATAAAGACTGTGTACCTGGAGGGTTCAGTGAGCAAGGTCCTGGAGGGTCAGTGTTGGGAGGTTCTGGGAGAAGAATCGGATCCCTGGAGCACGTGGTATGACCTTGGACCTGGTGAGGCGTGAGTGTTGGGCAGTCTCAGGAGGAGATGGATCTCCTGAAGAGTCCCCGCTAAGCCCCTGGACCTGGTGAGGCCGGTGTATTGGGAAACCCTGAGAAGAGGGTCGACTCCCTGAATAGCATCCGGTGCGCCCTGTGTGTTGGACGTCTGGACCCCGAGAGCATCATAGGCTATGTTGTGAGGCGAAATTTTAACCCCGTGCGCTCAAATTCACCAAACAATTTTGCCTATTATTATCATTTCTATGGTGTTATCATCCTTCTGTAAAGCTGGAAATAACACAATTTATTACCATGCCAACACAGACCACCCTCTGACACAGAATGCAGGTGGAGCCCAGTATCACACAGGATAGGATTAGATACATGGCTCAGCAGTCAGTATCACACAGGATAGGATTAGATACACAGCTCAGCAGTCAGTATCACACAGGATAGGAATAGATACACAGCTCAGCAGTCAGTATCACACAGGATAGGAATAGATACACGGCTCAGCAGACAGTATCACACTGGATAGGATTAGATACACAGCTCAGCAGTCAGTATCACACAGGATAGGAATAGATACACAGCTCAGCAGTCAGTATCACTCACACAGGATAGGAATAGATACACGGCTCAGCAGACAGTATCACACTGGATAGGATTAGATACACAGCTCAGCACACAGTATCACACAGAATAGTATTAGATACACTGCTCAGCAGACAGTATCACACAGAATAGGATTAGATATATGGCTCAGCAGTCAGTATAACACAGGATAGGATTAGATACATGGCTCAGCAGTCAGTATCATACAGGATAGGATTAGATACACAGCTCCGCAGTCAGTATCACACAGGAGAGGATTAGACACACGGCTCAGCAGACAGTATCACACAGGATAGGATTAGATACACAGCTCAGCAGTCAGTATCACACAGAATAGTATTAGATACCCCGGCTCAGCAGACAGTATCACACAGAGTAGGATTAGATATATGGCTCTGCAGTCAGTATCACACAGGATAGGATTAGATACACAGCTCAGCAGTCAATATCACACAGGATAAGATTAAATACACGGCTGAGCAGCCAGTAACATACATGATAGGATTAGGTACATGGCTCAGCAGTCAGTATCACACAGGATAGGGTTAGATACACGGCTAAGCAGTCAGTATCACACAGGATAGGATTAGATACACGGCTGAGCAGTCAGTAACACACGACAGGATTAGATACACAGCTCAGCAGAAAGTATCACACAGGGGAGGATTAGGTACACAGCTCAGCAGTCAGTATCACACAGGATAAGATTAAATACACGGCTGAGCAGCCAGTAACATACATGATAGGATTAGGTATATGGCTCAGCAGTCAGTATCACACAGGATAGGATTAGTTACACGGCTGAGCAGTCAGTAACACACAACAGGATTAGATACACAGCTCAGCAGAAAGTATCACACAGGGGAGGATTAGGTACACAGCTCAGCAGACATTATCACACAGGATAGGATTAGATACACAGCTCAGCAGAAAGTATCACACAGGAGATGATTAGGTACACAGCTCAGCAAACATTATCACACAGGAGAGGATTAGATACACGGCTCAGCAGTCAGAATCACACAGGATAGGATTAGATTCACAGATACACATGTTGTTTATCAAACGGCTATTGAATGAGTTGAAAATAAAATACTATCAATACTTGGGTAATCGTTTAGTTAATTTGTGTTGCAAATCTGCAGTGTTGAATATATGATGTGAAATGTTTTTATGTGCAATATAATCATTACAATTTGTTATAACGAACCACAGTTGGTTACTATGCCCAGGCAATGCCGAGCTCTTCAGCTAGTATATATATATACTGTATATATATGTGATTAGGTTTGGACCGTGAAGAAGGCGGATTAGGCCGCCGAAACACGTAGTCCCATTTGCGTTTATTTCTGCCATGAACTCTGGTTCCTGATTCTTGTGGGTCGTCTTTTTAACCTTGTTGAAGAAATAAAGAAAAGCATCATTTTACTCCAACCCTGGTTTGCTGAGTTCTTGCTGGATTTTTTTTTTTTGTTCTCCTATTGAACGATTTACTCATAATCCAGTCCGTGCAGGTACTTGATCACCAGGTGGGAAAGACCCATGAGTCTCATTGCTGCAGCTGGACACAGACACACATACTCATATACTGTATATATATATTTACATCATAGGTAGACCTCAACTATGGGAGACAAACTGAGAAAAAAAAATCCAGAAAATCACATTGTCTGTTTTTTTTTCATTTTATTTGCATATTATGATGGAAAATAAGTATTTGGTCAGAAACAAGCAATCAAGATTTCTGGCTCTCACAGACCTGTAACTTCTTCTTTAAGAGTCTCCTCTTTCCTCCACTCATTACCTGTAGTAATGGCACCTGTTTAAACTTGTTATCAGTATAAAAAGACACCTGTGCACACCCTCAAACAGTCTGACTCCAAACTCCACTATGGTGAAGACCAAAGAGCTGTCAAAGGACACCAGAAACAAAATTGTAGCCCTGCACCAGGCTGGGAAGACTGAATCTGCAATAGCCAACCAGCTTGGAGTGAAGAAATCTGATAATCTCCCTCGATCTGGTGCTCCACGCAAAATCCCACCCCGTGGGGTCAGAATGATCACAAGAACGGTGAGCAAAAATCCCAGAACCACGCTGGGGGACCTAGTGAATGAACTGCAGAGAGCTGGGACCAATGTAACAAGGCCTACCATAAGTAACACACTACGCCACCATGGACTCAGATCCTGCAGTGCCAGACGTGTCCCACTGCTTAAGCCTGTACATGTCCGGGCCCATCTGAAGTTTGCTAGAGAGCATTTGGATTATCCAGAGGAGTTTTGGGAGAATGTCCTATGGTCTGATGAAACCAAACTGGAACTGTTTGGTAGAAACACAACTTGTCGTGTTTGGAGGAAAAAGAATACTGAGTTGCATCCATCAAACACCATACCTACTGTAAAGCATGGTGGTGGAAACATCATGCTTTGGAGCTGTTTCTCTGCAAAGGGGCCAGGACGACTGATCCGGGTACATGAAAGAATGAATGGGGCCATGTATCGTGAGATTTTGAGTGCAAACCTCCTTCCATCAGCAAGGGCATTGATGATGAAACGTGGCTGGGTCTTTCAACATGACAATGATCCAAAGCACACCGCCAGGGCAACGAAGGAGTGGCTTCGTAAGAAGCATTTCAAGGTCCTGGAGTGGCCTAGCCAGTCTCCAGATCTCAACCCTATAGAAAACCTTTGGAGGGAGTTGAAAGTCCGTGTTGCCAAGCGAAAAGCCAAAAACAACACTGCTCTAGAGGAGATCTGCATGGAGGAATGGGCTAACATACCAACAACAGTGTGTGGCAACCTTGTGAAGACTTACAGAAAACGTTTGACCTCTGTCATTGCCAACAAAGGATATATCACAAAGTATTGAGATGAAATTTTGTTTCTGACCAAATACTTATTTTCCACCATAATATGCAAATAAAATGAAAAAAAAACAGACAATGTGATTTTCTGGATTTTTTTTTCTCAGTTTGTCTCCCATAGTTGAGGTCTACCTATGATGTAAATTACAGACGCCTCTCATCTTTTTAAGTGGTGGAACTTGCACTATTGCTGACTGACTAAATACTTTTTTGCCCCACCGTATATATATATATATCATACAGATGTTTATGTAGTATGTTGCTGTTTATATTTTTCATAGTGTGGAATCTATACTAGATACACTGTCACATCTCTACACTGTATAATATATACACAGCTCCACTCTATATACCTTAACACAGTATACATTGTGGAGCTGTGTATGCTGTGTATACTTCTTCTGTCATTTACACCTGGTGTAATTCTCAGTATCTGTTCTTATTATGTGTGTATGTGTGTGTGTGTATACAGTCATATGTAAAAGTTTGGGCACCCCTATTAATGTTAACCTTTTTTCTTTATAACAATTTTGGTTTTTGCAACAGGTATTTCAGTTTCATATGTCTAATAACTGATGGACTCAGTTATATTTCTGGATTCAAATGAGGTTTATTGTACTAACAGAAAATGTGCAATCTGCATTTAAACAAAATTTGACCGGTGCAAAAGTATGGGCACCCTTATCATTTTCTTGATTTGAACACTCCTAACTACTTTTTACTGACTTCCTGAAGCACTAAATTGGTTTTGTAACCTCATTGAGCTTTGAACTTCATAGCCAGGTGTATCAAATCATGAGAAAAGGTATTTAAAGTGGCCACTTGCAAGTAGTTCTCCTATTTGATTCTCCTATGAAGAGTGGCATCATGGGCTCCTCAAAACAACTCTCAAATGATCTGAAAACAAAGATTATTCAACATAGCTTTTCAGGGGAAGGATACAAAAAGTTGTCTCAGAGATTTAACCAGTCAGTTTCCACTGTGAGGAACATAGTAAGGAAATGGAAGAACACAGGTACAGTTCTTGTTAAGCCCAGAAGTGGCAGGCCAAGAAAAATATCAGAAAGGCAGAGAAGAAGAATGGTGAGAACAGTCAAGGACAATCCACAGACCACCTCCAAAGACCTGCAGCATCATCTTGCTGCAGATGGTGTCACTGTGCATCGGTCAACAATACAGCGCATGCATAACGCCTTTTTGTATGACCAAACAACTCAATCTTTGTTTCATCAGTTCACAGGACCTTCTTCCAAAATGTAACTGGCTTGTCCAAATGTGCTTTTGCATACCTCAGGCGACTCTGTTTGTGGCGTGCTTGCAGAAATGGCTTCTTTCGCATCACTCTCCCATACAGCTTCTCCTTGTGCAAAGTGCGCTGTATTGTTGACCGAAAAAAATTGAAATTGAAAAAAATGCATTTGTTTCCATTTTCCCGTTAGTGTTAGGGCTAGGGTTAGGGTAGGGTTAGGGTTGGGATTATGGTTAGGGGTGTGTTGGGATTAAGGTAAGAGTTAGAATTTGGGGGTTTCCACTGTTCAGGCACATCAGGGGCTCTCAAAACGCTACTTGGCGTCTGATCTCAATTCCAGCCAATTTTGCGTTGAAAAAGTCAAACGGTGCTCCATCTCTTCAGAGCTCTGCCATGCACCAAAACAGTGGTGTACCCCCACATATGGGGAATCAGTGTACTCAGGACAAATTTCACAATAACACTTGAGGTCCAATTTCTTCTGTTACTCTTTGGAAAAATAAAAAATTGAGGGCGAAAATATCATTTTTGTTGAAAAAATATGACTTTATTTTTATGGCTATAAGTTATAAACTTCTGTGACGCATTTGGGGGTTCAAAATTCTCACCACACATCTCGATAAGTACCTTGAGGGTCTAGTTTCCAAAATGGTGTCACTTGTGGGGGAATTTCCACTATTTAGGCACATCAGGGGCTCTCCTAACACGACATGGCGTCCGATCTCAATTCCAGGCAATATTGCATTGAAAAAGTCAAACGGCGCTCCTTCCCTTCTGTGCTCTGTCATGCGCCGAAACAGTGGTTCCCCACCACATATGGGGTATTAGCGTACTCAGGAAAATTGGACAACAGCTTTTGGGGTCCAATTTCTCTTCTTACCCTTCGGAAACTAAAAAAATTGGACCTGAAATAATTTTTTGTGAAAAAAAGTTAAATGTTCTTTTTTCTTTAAACAGTCAAAAAATCCCTGTGAAGCTCCTGAAGGGTTAATAAACTTCTTGAATGTGGTTTTGAGCACCTTGAGGGGTGTAGTTTTTGAATGGTATCACTTTTGGGTATTTTCTATCATATAGACCCCTCAAAGTGACTTCCAATGTGATGTGGTCCCCCCAAAAAATGGTGGTGTAAAAATGAGAAATTGCTGGTTAATTTTTAACCCTTATAACTTCCTAACAAAAAAATTGGTTCCAAATTTGTGCTGATGTAAAGCAGGCATGTGAAAAATGTTACTTATTAAGTATTTTGTATGCCATAACTCTGTGATTTAAGGGCATGAAAATTCAAATTTGAAAAATTGCTAAATTTTCAAAAATGTCGCCAAATTTCCGTTTTTTTTAAGAAATAAACACAAGTCATATCAATGAAATTTTACCACTAACATGAAGTACATGGAAGCATTCCAGAGTTATTAACTCATAAAGGGACAGTGGTCAGAATTGTGAAAATTGGCCCGGTCATTAACGTGCAAACCACCCTTGAGGGTAAAGGGGTTAAGAGCCACCTCTGTCCTCCACTCATTACCTGTAGTATGGCACCTGTTTGAACTTGTTATCAGTATAAAATATACCTGTATCTAACCTCAAACAGTCACACTCCAAACTCCACTATGGTGAAAATCAAAGAGCTGTCCAAGGACACCAGAAACAAAATTGTAGCCCTGCACCAGGCTGGGAAGACTGAATCTGCAATATGCAAGCAGCCTGGTGTGATGAAATCAACTGTAGGACCACTGATAATCTCCCTCCCATGCAAGATCACAATAACGATGAGCAAAAATCCCAATACCACACATGGGACCTATTGAATGACCTCCATAGAGTTGGGACTACCGTAACAAAGTCTACCATCAGCAGCACACTGCACCACCAGGGACTCAGATCCTGCGGTGCCAGACATGTCCCCCTGCTTAAGCCGGTACATGTCCGGGCCCAAACACCATACCTACTGTGAAACATGACGGTAGCAACATTAAGCTTTGGGGCTGTTTCTCTGCAAAAAGATCAGGATGACTGATCCATGTACATGAAAGAATGAATGGGGCCATGTATCTTGAGATTTTGAGTGCAAACCTCCTTCCATCAGCAAGGGATGGGTCTTTGGATGGGTCTTTGAGCATGATAATGATCCCAAGCACACCTCCAGGTCAATGAAGGAGTTGATTCATGAGAAGCATATGAAGGTCCTGGAGTGGCCTAGCTAGTCTCCAGAGCATTATATGGGGCCCATCATATAATGGAGCATCATATGGGGCCCAATATATATTAAGAATCATATGGGGCCCTTTATATATGGAGCATTATATGGGGCCCATTCTCTTTGGAACAATATATATAGGGACCATCAGACCATCATATACTGGAGCATTATATGGGTCCCTTCATATACTGTATGGAGCATAATATGGGATCTATTCTGTTAGGATCACTATATGGGGTTCATTCTGTATGGAGCATTATATGGGGCCCATCATATAGTGCAGCATCATATGGGGCCCAATATATATGGAGCATCACATGGGGCCCATTATATATGGAGCATCACATGGGGCCCTTTATACATGGAGCATAATATGGGGCCCATTCTCTTTGGAACAATATATAGGGCCCATTATATCCTGGAGCATTACATGGGGCCAATCATATACTGTATGGAGCATTATATGGGATCTATTTTGTAAGGATCATTATATGGGGATTATTCTGTATGGAACAATATATGGGGCCCATCATATACTGCATGGAATATTATATGGGGCTCATTATACTGTTTGGAGCATTATATGTGGCTCATTATTTTGCATGTAGCATTACATGGGGCTCATTATTTTGTATGGAGCAATATATGGGCTCAGTATACTGTATAGAGCTCTATGTGGTACCCATAAGACTGTATGGTGCATTATATGTGGCTTATTATTCTGCATGGAGCAATACATGGGGCTCATTATTCTGTATGGAACATTAAATGGGTCTCATTATTCTGTATGGAGCAATATTTGGGTTAATTATACTGTATGGAGCATTATGTGGTACCCATAATACTGTATGGAGCAATATATGGGGCTCATTATTCTGTATGGCGCAAAATATGGGGTTCATTATACTGTATGGAGCACTATGTGGTACCCATAATACCGTGTGGAATATTATGTGAGGCTCATTATTCTGTATGGAACATTATATGGGGCTCATTATTCTGTATGGAGCAATATATGTGGCCCATTATTCTCTATGGAGCAATATACTGTCTGGTTTCTGACATAGTGTACAATGCGCAATAGATATCACTCATATAATGTAAGAAGTGAAATCTTTGGCATTGTACTATCCCTATATTTCTCTGCTGTATCTGTGCATTATGAATTGTGGTATGTGTTAAGGGGGCCCACTGAGACCCTTTCACTAGGGGCCCACAAAAACCTGGAGCTGGTCCTGTATGCACTGCACAGTACCACGTCTCCTGTCTTGTTGCCGAAGAGGCGACATTGGACTTTGGGAGGGTCAATATTGGTTTAGTATTTTCAATCTTACTTACTGTACTATGGCAAAATAAAAATAAATATTGGAAAACCTGTTTAAATGGAATATCCCAAATAATTCATTCTCCTATCCATAGGGGATAACTTTCCAATTGCTAGAAATCCAACTACTGGGACCCCTATGGTCCTGAAAATCATAGCTCTGTAGAGCACCATATAAATGCAGCTGTGGTCAATCACATGCACTATGGCAGCATTCACATGTGGTCTTCAAATATCTTCTTTTAGGAGAGTGAGGGGCATGACAAAATAAAGTAAATTTTATGCGGTAAACTTTCTCAATTTTTCATATTTCTAATGCAGTAATGCAATTCATTTTTCATATTTGCATGTTATGGCACTACAGTGTGCTTCCTATTTTGCTTGAATGTATATGAGTTGGTAACTCTAGGTTAAGCACCTGTTCACACAATGTTTATGCTTGGATGTGACGGTCAGTTTTTGAAATTTGCATTCATTTACTTTCTGACTGAGCACTCCACCTGTTAGCCGCAGGCGTTTTTAATCAAAGCAGGGCCACTTCCCCTCCACAGAGATACAGACTTCAGTCTAAACAGAGGATTTTTCATAGGTTCCCATTCAGATGGAGACTTCAGTCTTAGTGAGGATTGGCATAGACAGGGACCTGGAAAATGAGAAATGCCTTAACGTGGCTTCCAGGTACACATAACTTGGCCATTTCATGCGCTAAACTTTCTAAATTTTTCATATTTCTAATGCAGTAATGCAATTCATTTTTCATATTTGCATGTTATGGCACTACAGTATGCTTCCTTTTTTATTCCGTATAAAAATAGACAGAGATTGACATTTTTCCATACAGACACCTTATAGCGGTGTACACTCCTCACACACTACCATGTACTGGCTGCTATCACGGACAAATACAGCTATCTGTGTGTGACTCTGGAAAAACAAACCGAGGAGATTTTCCATTTTTCCAGACCTACACCTTAGCGAGCCGCCCGCTTTTCAGTTTCGTATATCTGCTGTTTGATTACGGTCAAAACTATACAGAGACAGCATGTGTCACTCCATTTAAAAATAGACGGAGATTGACAATTTTCCATTCAGACACCATATAGCGGTGTACGCTCCTCACACACTACTGTGTACTGGCTGATATCACAGACAAATACAAGCTATCTGTGTGTGACTCTAGAAAAAGAAGCCGAGGAGATTTTCCAATTTTCCAAACCTACACCTTATAGAGCTGTCCGCTTTTCACCTTATAGAGCTGTCTGCTTTTCAAACAGTTTCGTATATCTGCTGTTTGATAATGGTCAAAACTATACAGAGACAGCATGTATCTCTCCGTATAAAAATAGACGGAGATTGACAATTTTCCATACAGACACCGTATAGAGCTGTCCGATTCTTAAACAGTACTGTATATCTGCCGTTCGCATTACAGTCACATCTATACAGAGTCAGCGTGTGTGTGTGACACTCCGTAAATACATATACGGAGATTGTTAGTTACACAAAAAACGTATACAGTTGTACACTTCTGATACAGTTCCGTATATCTGCTTGTTGGATTATGGTCAAATACATACTGGGAGAGCGTCATTGACTAACAAAATATATACGTAGATTTAATTTTTTTAATACTCCTTACACAGCTGGACGCTCCTCATACAGTACTCCCTGTATCTCCCTGCTGGTATTTTTGGTACATTTTCCCAAACATGAGGAAGTATGGTGGAAGAGGCCACGGACGTGGGCAGGGGGGCGCAGCTGGTACTGATGGTGGTGGTGCATTGGCAGGTTCTGGCAAAAGTACAATAGCAGCTAAGGCAGGAGATGTTGAGCCTGCGTCATCGTCTGGCCCAAGAAGGCCTGTAAGGTTCCCTTCTCTTGGAGTAGGAAAATCGCTTTTAAAGCCAGAGCATCAGGAACAGGTTTTGGCGCACATTGCCGAAACAGCCACCAGCTCTATTGCCTCCTCTTCTGAACGTTCGAAACCTGCAAGCACAGAGTCGTCAGTGCAGGGATCTGGTTAGGAAAAACACCTTTCCTTGTGTCCTTCACCCCCACCAAAAGTTAAGGATGTGGCAGCCCACACTTCAGTTTACTCTATGGAGCTCTTTTCACATACCATACCTGGGTTATCCAGTCAAATCCTGAATTCCCCAGTCCAAGATGAATCTGACATGGAGTGCACTGATGCACAGACACTGCTAGATGATTCTGCTGGTACATTGACCCAGAGCACTACATTGCCCTCGCAGTCTACTGAGCAAGAATTTGACCCTGATGAAACTCAGGTGCCCCTTCCTGCATACTATACCAGCTTATACAGTGACACAGAGGAAGGTAAAGAGGAATGTGCAGATGACTTTGAAGAGGAGGTGATGGATGACTCAGTTCTTGACCCGGATTGGCATCCATTGGGGGAGGAGGATGGCACTGACAATAGTTCAGATAAGGAGAATTATCCGCAGCAGGCATTGACATCGCAGCAGCGGTTATCTGGCAGGCCCGTAGCTGTCCAAAAACGTGGACCAAAAAAGGAGTTGCAGGATAGCTTGGCCAGACGGTCAACTTAGCACAGTGTGCAAGGTCTCAAAATGTCTTCCACAGTAGGAAGAGTGCAGTGTGGCACGTCTTTGTCTAAAATCCTACTGATGAAGCAAAGGTAACCTGTAAGAAGTGCAGAAGTACCTTTAGCCGAGGTAAACAACTCAGAAATTTGAATACCAGTTGTATGCTTAGACATTTAATCAACATGTACTTGCAAGCGTGGACGGACTACAAAACCTCAGGTAGCACATGTGCACCTGCTCTGACTGAAGGTAGCCAGCAACGCTCCATCGCTTCCCCCACTGTAAGACCACCACCACCGTTAAGCACACCATCAGCACTAAATGTTGAGGTGTCGTCGCAAGGCCAAAGCACTCAGGGAATCACAATGGTTTTGCAACACAACACTGAATCTAGGCCATCACCATCAATACCATCACCAACCCCCTCTCACTCCGTCCAGTCCACCTCTACTTCCCACACATGCACCTCTCCAGTCCAGCTCACCCTACCAGACACTCTGAGTAGGACAAGAAAGTACTCATCCTCTCATCCGCGTACACTGTGTTTGAACGCCTACATTGCCATAGAGATGATGCCCTACCGTTGGATTGAAAGCGAAGCTTTCCGCAAGCTCATGGCCTACGCAGTCCCACGCTATGACCTTCCCAGTCGGCACTTCTTTTCTCGAAAAGCCATCCCAGCCCTCCACCTGCATGTGAAAGACCGCCTTTTCCATGCACTCAAGCAAACAGTGAGTGAAAAGGTGCACCTCACAACAGATGCATGGTCCAGTAGGCATGACCAGGGCCGTTACGTGTCCATCACTGCACACTGGGTTAATATGGTGGATGCAGGCTCCACAGAGGACAGCGGCCATAGAACAGTGCTGCCTAGCCCACGGTATAGGAAACAGTTGGCTGTAGGCTTTCGACCCTCCTCCTCCATAAGTGAAAGCTCGTCCACAGAGCGCAGTCGCACGAGTACTCCATCCGCAGCTGGCTGTGTTGCACATGAGGTATTCCACTATCAAATAGCTAGTGGTAAGTGTCAGCAGGCTGTGTTAAAGATGATGTCTTTGGGTGACAACAGACACACCGCGGAGGTACTGGCTGACTACTTGCAGCGACAAACTGAGTCATGGCTGGGCACTCTACATCTTGAGCCAGGCAAGGTAGTCAGTGATAATGGCCGTAATTTTGTGGCAGCCATAGCCCGTGCAAAACTCACACACATAGCTTGCCTGGCTCACACTTTGAACCTCGTGATGCAGTGCTTCCTTAATAATTATCCATATCCATTAATAATGCTCCATAAGGTGCGAAGACTGTGCTCGCACATCCGTCACTCAAACGTCCACTCCACTCGTATGCAGAAGCTGCAGCGATTGCTCCACCTCCCCATGCACCGCCTTATCATAGACGTTGCAACAAGGTGGAACTCCACCCTGCACATGGTTGACAGGCTGTGCAAACAGGGGCAGGCTGTAATACATTTGTGGGAGGATACACAGGCAAGCAGTTTGAGGGAAGACATGGAATTGTCAGGTGTGCAGTGGTCAAAGCTGAAAGACCTCTGTAAAGTCCTTCAGTGTTTTGAGGAATGCACATGGCTGGTAAGCGCAGATGACACCATCATAAGCATGAGCATCCCACTTATGCGTCTTCTCATAAAAATTTTGACGCACTTTAAGGATCTGACGTCTGCAGCGGAGGAGGAACAGGAGAAGGAGGAGGAGGAGGGAAGCCTTGCTGACAGTCAGCCATTGTTTGGTCAGGGAACTGTCCTGGACGAGGTGGAGGAAGAAGAGGAAGAGGAGGAGGAGGAGGATGAGGGGGATGATTATTTTGGGCAGGAGGATGCTTCTCAGGGATCCTTCTCAGAGGAAATGTTGGCATTCCAAGGTCAGTGTTTGTGCGTGACTGTAGGGATGTGGATTTGACAGAAAGTGCTCCTCCACCCAGCAGTGGCAGTGCATTATTGACACCTGGAACATTGGTCCACATGTGCGATTATGCCTTGCGGATCCTAAAACGGTACCCCAGCATTTCCAAAACGATGAAATATGATGACTACTGGCTGGTCAGCATCCTTGATCCATGTTACAAAGGCAAATTAGACAACATCATGCCACAGGAGAACCTACAGATAATATTGGCTAACAAACATGCAACTCTGGTAAACCGTTTGTTTGAGGCTTTCCCAGCACACAGAAGTGGTGCTGGTTCTCCCACGAGCCGTAGTGGGCACAAAGGAAGAGGTGTTCGTGGTGCACACAGCTCAAGTGGCATTGGAGACAGGGGTTTAATGACCATGTTGTGGAATGATTTCTCAAGTACCGCTCACACGACTGCTAATACTGCATCAATTACAAGTGACAGGAGACAGCAGTTGTCAACTATGGTTACAAACTACTTCTCCCATATCGATGTTCTCCCTCACAGGTCATTCCCCTTTGACTATTGGGCCTGTAAACTGGACACCTGGGCCTGAATTGGCACACTATGTCTTACAGGAGCTCGCTTGCCTTGCTGCTAGTGTGTTATCTGAAAGAGTCTTCAGTGCTGCTGGATCAATCCGGACAGAAAAAAGGACCCATCTGTCGACCCTAAATGTTGATGATCTAACCTTCATTAAAATGAACCACGCATGGGTTTCAAAGGATTTGAAACAGTAGTCCTTACAACGTATCAGGGGAACCCCCACAATGTATCAGAGCCCCAATACTTTATGATGCACTCATAGCACCATTATATGTTTTAAATACAATTTAAAACATTCTATACCCACCAAATCCAAGATCCTGACAAGTCCAGCCTGCAAAAAGTGGTCAGACCAATGAACAATCACAGTCCCAACACGGTGAGATGATGAAACCATGCCGAGACTCTGAAATCGTGTCTTTACAATAGCATATCACCAGCTGTTCTATAGACAGTGGGCTTAAAGCGACCTGCAGTATACACAACAGAGAGTAACAGTGGAGAAAATGTCTCCCAGCTTTACTGCTGGGCTTAACTGTATCGATGTGCTGGGCACGCTGATATAGTTAACTGTGATAGCAGCTCAGTGGGAGCTCTGAGCACCAGACCCTGGTAAACCAACTCCTCTGCCCCCCCCCCCGTTGCCAGACTATAGTCCCTTGCCCCTCAGTTCTGATGCTGAAGTGGTTTTCATAATAAATGGAATTAATCGGGAGAGTAAATACTGTTGGTGCAACCTATTAATAAAGGTAAGCTGGCCCACTTTCAACTTCAAAACAGCATACAACTTCTATAGCAAATACATTATTGGACTGTAAAGTAACAATGTAGCGTGCCTTGCGAAAGTATTCAGCCCCCTGGAACTTTTCAACCTTTTCCCACATATCATGCTTCAAACATAAAGATACCAAACGTAATTGGCACAGTGGCCCTCTACTGTCTGTGTCTATCATTGGAAGTAGTAATGTCCCAGCCACAAGTCAGCTGACCATTACAGTTCCTATTTGACTCCAGTTTACTCCTGGTTGGGACACCATTACTTTTGCACTTGAGAGAGATTTTTTTGCTTCTCAGGAGTGCAGGGAATTTTAGTAGTAAGTATTATTTCTTTGTTTCTTTTATAAATAATCTCTATCATCTCTTAACATTTGAAGGTAATGGACAACCTGAAATAAATACAGTAGAATAGCACTAGCAGTTTATTTAGTATAGCTTAGAAATATATATAAAATCATAACATAACCTTCTCTTAAATCCTCTCACTGAGGAGCTTTTAATAAAGTGCATTTTCCACCTCAGTTGATAAGTTTCTTCACAGTTGATGAATGGTTTTCACTATGAAAGGTTATATATTTGTTCATCTTCCATACTACTTCATTTATCATATAGCGGTGGTCTCGTGGAAGGTAAGGTATTATAAAACTTTGTTCCCTATTTGTTAGCAATTTAAATTTTGCTCTTAAAAATTGGAGATAGAAATTTGTATGAATAACATTGTAGATGGCAGGGAAAAGGCCACTGTGACTTATGACATTAAAATAGTCACATTTTTCATGACAAAGGATTGCTGACTGGCCTAGTAATGAAAAAAGGAGATGTTTGAAAAAAAAAAGTTTTATAGTGCAGTCTCGATATTTATGCTTGCTTTGGTTTTGTTAACTCTCTTTATTTCTTTTCTTTTTTTTTCAAAGATAATCTACAGTATGAGTGCTTTGGAGTGTAACGTGTTCAATGTGCAAACAGAAAAGCAGTGACACATGAAAGACATTCTCAGATGTTTGCCTGCTCAGTTTTGGTCACATTGAAATTGTCTAACACTTTAAATATCCCCAAAATATTTCATTCCACTGTTTTTGGATGACTTTTAATTTATTTAAAAAAAAATATGTTTGAAAATTAAGAGATACTTTCAGAAACTGAAGTTTGCACCTGCAACATGAGTTATAAAGATTTCAAAGAAACGATAGATATTCCAATATATTGCAACACATAACAAGATTTAACAATACTGTATATGTTTCTTTGCAGAGGTGATAGAATATTTTAATTGAATATTTATTATCAATTTTCATAAGAAAAACAGAACCACACTACAAAAAATAATTAATTATATTGAATTAATAGGTACTGCCAGTGAGTAAAATGCCCATATTTCCCATCTGTGATCAATTTTATTTTTATTCTGAAGATTGTGTGCTAGGGAGTAGAGTTGAGCGAAACGGGTCGAAAAATTTCAAAAGTCACCGACGTTTGGTAAAGTCGGGTTTCATGAAACGAAACCTGACCCTAGGGTGAGATCGGCCACGAGCTCGGCGACTTTAGCGCCAAAGTCGCGTTTCAAAAGTTTGTTTTCCGCCCTTTTTCAGCCAATCAGGATCCACGGACACTGTGGGCAACGTGATGACATAGGCAGGGGTCACCACCATCTTTGAGAAGGGCATGCAAGTGATTGGCTTGCTTTGGGGGGCGTCACAGGGGGTATAAAAGGGCTTGCACGCCGACCGCCATATTACTAATGCTGATCTCAGAATAGGGAGAGCTGCTGCTGATTCTGTAGGGAGAGCGTTAGGCAGGGAAGAAGACACCAAAAACTGCTTCTGCTGCTAGTGATTTTGCCTGTACAACACACCAGTCACTGTGTGTGCAGTGCAAGTGGAGGCTATATTTTGCTGGATCAGCTGTGTTGGTTGTTAGGCTGCCTTATAAGGCTTCCTGATAGCTGCATTGCTGTTTTCCCACTGCTCTGCAAACTGCTTTTTTAAAAGCAATCCACATTTTTTTTTGTCCTGGTGAGGTACTGAGCGTGCATTTTTTCTCACCATACAGCGGTGTACGCTCCTCACACAGTACCGTGTAACGGCTGTTATCACGGCCACAGTGAAGCTATCTGTGTGTGACTCTGTAAGGATAAGTCGAGGACATGTTCCGTTCTTACAGACCTCTACCTTCTAGTTTTGTCTGGTTTTCAAACAGTTAAGTATATTTGCTGTTTGATCACATTCAAAACTATAGAGAGACAGTGTGTGCCAGTCCGTATACTTAAAAAACACGGAGCTTGACAATTTTACGGACAGCGGACAGCGGTGTACGTGCACGCTCCTCTCTCAGTACCGTGTAACAGCTGTTATCACGGCCACAGTGAGGCGATCTGTGTGTGACTCTGTAAGGATAAGTCGAGGACTTGTTCCGTTCTTACAGACCTACACTCTAGGGAGATTCCTATTCTGCCCAATTCTATATACACCTTGTAGTTTGTCATACACTAGCCAATTTCTGCCTGTGAGATAGCGGTGTGATATTCACTGTGCCTCACACAATCCAACAGTGTCCACAAGTGTGTTCAGAAATTCTACATCTCCCCTGTCCTATAGTGACATTTTTCACACCTGCGACATTGAGCCTGTGACATAGTGGTGTGATATTCACTGGGCCTCACACAATCCAACAGTGTCCACAAGTGTGTTCAGAAATTCTATATCTCCCCTGTCCTATATACACCTTGTACCTAGTTTTACATTACTATATAGTTTGTGGGATTTTGTGTACATTTTTACCAAAAATGAGGAAGGCTGCTGGAAGAGGCCGTGGAATTGGGCGGGGGGTTGCCAGCTGGTAATGATGGTGTTGGTGGTGGATCTGATGGCAGTGGCAAAAGCAAAATAGGGCCGAATGCAGGAGGTGTTGAGCCTGCGTCAACATCTGGCTCCACAAGGCCTTGAAGGCTTAGTTTTCTAGGAGTTGGCAAACCGCTTTTAAAGCCAGAGCTTCAGGAAAAAGTTTTGGCTTACATTGCTGACTCATCCTCCAGCTCTATCGCCTCCTCTTCTGAAGTTGCAAAAAATAAAAGCACTGAGTCGTCATTGGAGGCTCATGTTCATGAACCACACATTTCCTTGTGTCCTTCACCCCAACCAAGATTGAAGGATGACGCAGGCCATACAACTGATTACTCCATGGAGCTGTTTTCACATACCATGCCTGGGTTATCAAGTGAAATGGTGAATTACCCAGGCCAAGATGAATATGACATGGAGTGCACTGATGCACAGCCACTGATAGATGATTCTGCTGGTACATTCACTCAGAGCGCTACATTGTCCTCACAGTGTAATGAGCCAGATTCTGACCCTGATGAGACTCAGGTGCCCCTTCCCGCATACTATACCACCATACACGGTGACACAGAGGAAGGTGCACATGACATAGAGGAGGAGGTGATGGATGACCCAGTTGTTGACCCAGATTGGCATCCATTGGGGGAAGAGGGTGCTGCTTCCAATAGCTCAGATGAGGAGGAGGAGCATCCACAGCAGACATCGACATCGCAACAGCTATTATCTGGCAGGCCCGGAGCATTCCAAAGACAGGTTCCAAAAATCAAAAGAGTTGCTGGACAGCTTGTCCAGACGGCCAAATTAGCACAGTGTGCTAGGCCGCAAAATGTCTTCCAAAGTAGGAAGAGTGCAGTGTGGCACTTTTTTGAACAAAATCCTCATGATCAGGCCAATGTTATCTGTTAGAAGTGCGCAAAGACCTTTAGCCGAGGGAAAAATCTGAAAAATTTGAATACCAGTTGCATGCTTAGACATTTAACCAGCATGCACTTGCAAGCATAGACACAACACCAAACCTCAAGTACCACATGTGCAATTGATCACAAAGAAGGTAGTCAGCAACGCTACATTGTTTCCCCCACTGTAAGCCCACCGGTTAGCACAGCAGCAAGTGTTGAGGTGTCGTTGCAAGGCCACAGCAGTCAGGGAATCCCACTGTTATATCAACGAAAGACTGAATCTGGGCCATCAGAAAGAACACCAACTCCATCACCATCATCAACCCTCTCTCAGTCCGCCCTGTCCACCGCTAGTTCCACCATATGCAGCTCTCAAGTCCAGCTCACCCTCCCAGAGACTATGAGTAGGTCAAGAAAGTGCTCAGTCTCTCATCCGTGTACACTGGGTTTGAACGCCCACATTGCCAAACTAAGCTCGTTAGAGATGATGCCCTATCGGTTGGTGGAAAGCGCAGCTTTCCGCGAACTCATGGCCTATGCAGTACCACGCTATGGCCTACCCAGTCGCCATTTCTCTCGCAAAGCCATCCCAGCCCTCCACCATCATGTGAAAGACCGCATTGTCCATGCACTCAAGCAGTCAGTGAGCGGAAAGGTGCACCTCACAACTGATGCATGGTCCAGTCGGCATGGCCAGGGCCGTTACGTGTCCATCACTGCGCACTGGGTTAATGTGGTGGATGCAGGGTCCACAGGGGACAGCGGTGGTGGGACAGTGCTGCCTAGCCCACGGTATAGGAAACAGTTGGCTGTAGGCGTTCGACCCTCTTCCTCCTCCTCCAGAAGCGAAAGCTTGTCCACAGAGCGCAGTCGTGCGAGCACTCCATCTGCAACTGCCACTGTTGCACACGAGGTGTCCCCCTATCGAGTAGCTAGTGGAGACGGTCAGCAGGCTGTGTTGCAGATGATGTGTTTGGGTGACAGACACACCGCGGAGGTGCTGACTGAGTACTTTCAGTGACAAACTGAGTCATGGCTGGGCAGTATACATCTTGAGGCAAGCAAGGTAGTTAGTGATAATGGCCGTAATTTTGTGGCAGCCATAGCCCTTTCAAAACTCAGCCACATACCTTGCTTGGCTCACACCTTGAACCTGGTGGTGCAGTGCTTCCTCAACAATTATCCGGAGTTAACAGCCCTGCTCCAGAAGGTGCGAAGACTGTGCGCGCACATCCACTAGTCGCCTGTACACTCCATTCGTATGCAGAAGCTGCAGCGATTGCTCCACCAACCCAACCACCGCCTCATTATCGACATTGCAACAAGGTGGAACTCCACCCTGCACATGGTTGAGTGGCTGTGCGATCAGAGGCAGGCCATAATGCATTTGTGGGAGGATACACGGCCAGGCACTTTGAGAGCAGACATGGAGTTGACAGGTGTGCAGTGGTCGAAGCTGAAAGACCTCTGTAAAGTCCTTCAGTGTTTTGAGGAATGCACACGGCTGGTAAGCGCAGACGACGCCATCCTAAGCATGAGCATCCCACTTATGCGTCTGCTCATGCAAACTTTGACGCACCTTAAGGAGCAGGCGTCTGCAGCCAATGTTGACGAGGAGGAAGAGGAGGAGGGAATCCTTGATGACATTCAGCCATTGTCTGCTCAGGGACCTCTCCTGGACGAGGTGGAGGAAGAAGAGGAGGAGGAGGATGATGATGGGGATGATTACTTAGGGGAGGAGGATGCATCTCGTGGGGCAAGTGAAAATGTTGGCGTGGCAAGGTCTGGTACAGGGTTTGTGCGTGACTGGAGGGATGTGGGTTTGCCAGAAAGTGCTCCTCCAACCAGCACTCGCAGTGCATCATTGACACCGGGAACATTGGCCCACATGTCAGATTATGCCTTGCAGATCCTAAAATGGGACCCCCGCATTGCCAAAATGATGAACGATGATGACTACTGGTTGTACAGCATCCTGGATCCACGCTATAAAGGCAAATTACAAAACATCATGCCACAGGAGAACCTTGACCTAATATTGGCTAATAAACAAGCAACTCTGGTAAACCGGTTGGTTGAGGCATTCCCAGCACACAGCAGCGGTGATGGTTCTCACACGAGCCCTACGGGCTGGGGGCAGCTTGGCAGAGGTGTTCGTGGTGCACACAGCAGAAGTGGCGTTGGAGACAGGGGTTTCATGACAATGTTGTGGACTGATTTTTCAAGTACCGCTCACAAAACTGGTAATACTGCATCGATGGAAAGTGACAGGAGACAGCAGTTGTCAACTTTGGTTACAAACCACTTTTCCTCCCATATCGATGTTCTCCCGCACAGGTCATTCCCCTTTGGCTATTGGGCAGCTAAACTGGACACCTGGTCTGAATTGGCACAATATGCCTTACAGGAGCTCGCATGCCCAGCTGCAAGTGTGCTATCGGAAAGAGTCTTCAGTGCTGCTTGATTAAGGCCGGTTTCACATTAGCGCTTTTTAAGCGCACGCACGGCCGGGGGTAGCTCCGCCCCCGAGCCGGCTCTCTGCCCGGCGTGCCCGCCCCTTGCTTGTATCGCCGCCTACTAGCGGACAGCGGCGCCTGCGATCGGCGCACCCTATCTTTAGCATAGGGTGCGCAGATCGTGCGCAGGCCGTGCGCTAGTTGCGCTTTGACCTGCGCTGCGCACTTTTGACGGTGCGCCGTGCGCGCCAAAATCCGAAAAGTTTGATTTTGGCACGCACGGCGCACCGTCAAAAGTGCGCAGCGCAGGTCAAAGCGCAACTAGCGCACGGCCTGCGCACGATCTGCGCACCCTATGCTAAAGATAGGGTGCGCCGATCGCAGGCTCCGCTGTCCGCTAGTAGGCGGCGATACAAGCAAGGGGCGGGCACGCCGGGCAGAGAGCCGGCTCGGGGGCGGAGCTACCCCCGGCCGTGCGTGCGCTTAAAAAGCGCTAATGTGAAACCGGCCTAATACTGACAGAAAAAAGGACCCATCTGTCGACCCAAAATGTGGATGATCTAACCTTCATTAAAATGAACCATGCATGAGTTTCCAAGGATTTTGTCCCACCTTACCCTGATGACACATAGGTTGCCAGAAAAATTGTTTTCTTTGGTCCGCCTGTTCCTGGGACTTGACCAATTTCGCCTTTAGCAGCAGGTGAATGTCCCACATCAAGATATGCCATTTTGCAAACCTCCCTAACTGAGCAGCCTCCTCCCCCCAATGGCCGGGGTCACCACCGAGCGCACGCAACCGTGCGAGTGCCATTGCCCTGGACAGGTGGGTGGGCCGACTCGTGGGCGCGGGCACTGGCACAGGGTCCCTCATAGTGCAGTCAAGTGTCTCTGATGGTGGTGATGCACACCCGCCATCAGACACACTGCCATACTATGAGGGGCCCAGTGCCAGTGCCGACACCCACGATCGGGCCCCCCTTGCTTGGGCAGGGCCCCAGCATTTGCAATGTTTACCTCTCCCTGCTCCTCTGCTGCGTAGTCTGGGCTGTCAAATCCATCACTGGGACTGGCACTTCAAATTTGGTGAACTGATAGAAGATGATGGTTAAGACGTAGCTATGCCCTGTCCCGCTGGCTGGGATCCAGCTTCAGATGATCAATGGCTTCCATTTTTTATGGACGTCGACTCACAATGAGATGCAGTGGTGGTTTCTCATCATCTTTAAAAGTTTTCCTACCTACAGACGTGTGACATTCCAGCGCACATTTTTAAATGTGCCCTCCCTCTCATGCCAATCCAATTGAATCGCCTACGTCCTGTGGCTTCTGTGTTTTGCACTCCAAAGTTAAATGACAGATCATGATAGGCAGTGAGCACCATGTTTACATCTCTCCCTGTGATCAAAATTGGGTGGATATGAGTAACGGCGATGGGATCAACGGTACTGCGATACATCAACACTTTCTTCACAAAGAAAGGTTTTTGCTGTGTCCACACACTAATTAATTGAGGGTCAGCATTGCCTCTGAGAATTGTGACGGAAGTTGTTCCCATGAATAGTAATTCGTAGATTTCTGCAATCACTAGCCTTTAGGTAAATAATTGTATGCATGTAATTTCCTATTGCAGAGAGTCTGGGCTGTCTTACTGAGACAGAAATATAAATGAAGATTTAAAAATACCACCAAAAGTGTATCATGGTGTACGCTTGAAATACATTTCCTTTTTTCTAGTTTTTAGATTGTTGTGTAATCCATGCAGAGAACACGGAGATTTTAAATGTTTAAACTATGCTCTATGTACCTGCTATCCATTGATAATGTACCCTATCTCAACTTTGTACAATCTGGTCTAATCCATACTGGGCCTGAGACTGTCTGAGCCTGCCTCCTGATCGATACACATAGGTTTTTAATGTGTAAACTTTGCAACATATACAGTATACGTGTTATCCAGTGAAACTGTACCCTTTATCAACTTTCTCGACTCTTGTAGAATCCATACTGGGCCTGAGGACGGCTGCAGAGCTGTTAAGCAAGCTACAGCACCTGTGGTTTGGACACGTAATGTTTTGTATTTTTTCTGGAATGGCGGTTAGGCCAAAATCAGGAATTGCTGTTGACCTGCACTTACTGGGAAATCATCGCTCACGGCGAATTATTGGAATCCCAGATCCCCATCACTAACGGTGTTCAGCGGGTTATCTGCACCTGTCAGCGACAAAAGATAGTCCTTTCAGTGTAGCGCACATGTAGCCCCGGACATGGAAGGCCATGATAGCCCTGTTATTGCTCGATCGCGCGTGCCAGAGCCTCGCGTATCCCTCTAGTAAGCTTTACGCGTACCACAGAGGCATGCCGGAGTCTCGATCGTTATCGGAATAAAGCTGACAAATTGCTAGCACAACTACAAATGGACATACCACACCACACACACACAATCGACAAATCTTTCAATGTGTGCATCTTTTTTGGAGGTGACATGGTTGTGGTTTCCCGGGTGGAGTCCAATTAAGCTGCAGGCTCCACTCCTGGTGGTGCCCTTTTGGACATTCCTTTAAGGTTCAGCTTTGCAATCATACTGCCCCCGGAAAGCAAACACTTTGGTTTCATGGACGCTGTTTGGAGGTTCATGGGAATAATGAAGCCCGATCGCCAGTTGCCATAATTTATTGGTGGGAAGTACGACGGTATATGATCGTGTTCCTTTTCAGATTTTGTTTTTTTGGGTTTGGTTTTTACATTTTTAGTCCAGACTTTCTTGACTTCATAAGGGCATGACAAGCCTAGATCTGTGTCTCCTCCACCTCCTCCTTTTACTCCTCCACCTCATTTGTAAATGTAGTTGTCTTTTTCCATATGTTATTTTTGGCTTCTGAGCATTTTGTCGGCTTTGGGACACCATTTAAGGTGTTTTGTAATTGTTTTCTATGTGTTAGTATGTGTTTGTGTTTGCCTGCCATTGTTTTCAGTGTGGTTCGACGAACATTCAACAAACTTGCCTCCTGTGCGACGAACCAAAACACTAGCGGGGTGGCTCAACACTACTCATGATATATAGATGTACATTGTTAATGTTTAAACTATGCTATACAGTATATACCTGCTATCTGATGATGCTGTACACTTTGTCTACTTTTTATATTCTTGTCTAATCCATACTGAGCCTGGGAATGTCTCTGTGTGACTGATGGAATATATATGGAGATTGACAATTATCCTTTGACTGAATAGAGCTGTACGCTTCTGATACAGTACCATATATGTGATGTTATTTTGTGTCTATTTTGTGCTAAATTTGGAAGTTTGGTGGAAGAGGCCACGGACGTGGGCGTTGGTGGGCCAGCTGGTGCTGATGGTGGTGGTGCATCTGCTGGTAGTGGCAAAAGCACAATAGCAGCTATGGCAGGAGGTGTTGAGCCTGCGTCAAGGTCTGTCTACGGAACGCCTGGAAGGCTACCTTTTCTGGGAGTAGGTTAACCATTTTTAAAGCCGGACCATGAGGAACTGGTTTGGGCTTACATTGCCGAAACAGAATCCAGCAAATATGCCCTCCTCTTCTGAAGTTTAAAAAAATGCAAGCATTGAGTCATCAAGTGCTGGCTCCTGGTCAGGAAGAAACCCTTTCCTTGTCTCCTGCACCCCCACCCAAAGTGAATGATGCAGCAGGCCACACTTCACATTAGTCCATGTAGCTCTTTCTATCACACCATGCATGGGTTATCAAGTCAAATCGTGAATTCCCCAGTCCAAGATGAATCTGACATGGAGTGTGGGTGGACAGGCAGGGCAGTGGGGTTAATCGGTACCGGGACGGTGTCTCCCTGGAAGGTGTCACAGTGGTGTTGACCCGTTCCGTGGCCCTGGGCGTCCAAGCAAAGGGGTGAATTACGTTTATAGGTGAATGATACGCGACGCCACCTGTGGTTTCTAAGTAGATTGACCAGTGCTGCAGTGGCGCTTCTCTGGGACAGAAGTTATGGTGCAGCTAAGATGTAGAAGCCCTGCATAGGTATGGCCATTGTCGCAGGGCACATGAAAGAGTTGGTAGATGGGGTGCACAGGACGTAGCAGAGCCATGCGCCAAGCGCAGGAGAAAGAAGACAGACACAGTCGTGCAGTTCCTTTACCTGTACTTGGTAAGTGCCGTCCAGGACCCAGAGTACAGATGGAGAAGGAGTTGGTCAGTCTGGAAGCCAATTTGGAATTCTCTCTCTGCAGATAGGTAGTGTGGCCTCCGTTCTAGCGCTTACCTGAGGTTCTCACAGTGCTGAGTTCAATGAAGTTCCCCCTGTTGACTCTCTCTTGGAACTTTCTCGTATGGCAGGCAGCCATAGCCTTTTCCTTCTGGCTCCCACACGTCACTGCTGGGGCCTCCGAGCCTTAGTTGTGTACAGAGCATTTACAGCTGCTACTTCCTCCGGTTTCTGCTGCAGGAACGTCAGTGTCCCTACAAACTCAGAGACCGGAATCCGGACCATGCGCTCAAGCTAGGAGTGAGCCTTAACTCTGCTCATCCTCCAGCTCCCCTTCTCACGTTCACACAGTTCCCCTTCCCTTCACAGACTGCCCTAACTTACCTCCTCCCGACCACAGACAGCAGCTCCTCAGCAGTCAGGTTCAGAGGTCTCCCTGCTGGCCTGGAGTGGGAAATGTGTTGTGTGTTGGTTTAACTGCTAGAGAAATCCTTCGTTGCTCCCAAGCATGACATCACACTCCCTAGGAGGAAGGTAATGCCACTGTGGCGACCGTACTCCTGGTGGCGCCACAAGTGCACTGAGGCCCATCCACTGCTAGATGATTCTGCTGGTACATTGACCCAGACCACTACATTCC
Source organism: Dendrobates tinctorius (assembly GCF_039654945.1). Taxonomy (NCBI): domain Eukaryota; kingdom Metazoa; phylum Chordata; class Amphibia; order Anura; family Dendrobatidae; genus Dendrobates; species Dendrobates tinctorius. The sequence continues at coordinate 25,778,128 of NW_027361708.1, forward strand.
CCTCGCACTCTACACAGCCTGAATGTGACCCAGATGAAACTCAGGTTACCCTTCTCATATACTGTACCACCTTACTCGGTGACAAAAAGGAAGGTGCAGCTGAAAGTGCAGGTTCGGCCCACCCACCGTCAGACACACCGCCGTACTATGAGGGGCCCTGTGCCAGTGCCGTCGCCAATGAGTGGGCACCCCCTGCTTGCTCTGGATCACAGCACTTGCAAAGTTGAAATACTTACCTCTCCCTGCTCCACCGCCATGACGTCTTCCGCGTTTCCTGACAGTGATATTCTGATCAGAGAGCGCAATGACATCACGTCTGTACGCCCAGACTAGTACAGGGATTCCCTAGCGAGGAGACGTATTTGAGGAGACTTATTTAATTGTTTTCAATGTTGGGACAGCAATTTTTGGGGAGCACTATACTCTGGAGAATTATATATGGGGTCCACCATACACTGGAGCATTCCAAAGGTGGACATCAGACACTGGAGCAGCATTTACAGGGCCCATTATACACTAGAGCATTAGAAATGGGGCCCATTATATATAGAGCATTATTTGGGCCCATAAGACAGTGCAGCTTCATCCATGGGGACCAACATATACTGTAGCATTATGTGGAGCTCATCATATACTGTTTGAAACATTATATGGGACCAATGATTCTGTATGGTGAAATATATGGGCCTCATTACTCTGTATAGCACACTATGCGGTGGCCATAATACTGTATGGAGTAAGATACTGTCTGTTCTTGGAGCTATTGGAGAATTTAAAATGGATATCAGTCATGAGATGTAAAAAGTGAAGTATTTTTCATTGTACTATACTGCTATTTCTCTGCCGTATCGGAGCTTCATGAGTTGTGGTATGTGTTAAAGGGGAGCTCTTTGGCCCAGGGCACATGAAAACCTGGAGCCAGCCCTATCCCCCCACAAATTTAGCCAAATAATCCCCATTTTTCAGTGCGTAACTAGTATTATGAAGTAAATTAAGGTTGAAAAGCTTCAGTAATAAGATTTTATGTTTTTGGCATTCAAAAAGGCACTGTAGGTGTGTTTCCTGGCCTCCACTCCCTGCCGACTTTGCTTCCCCATTGACTTGCATTGGGTTTCGTGTTTCAGTCAGCCTTCGACTTTTCACAAAAATTGGCCGATTTCGTTCGACCCGACTTTTGCGGAAGTCGGGTTTCATGAAACCCGACTCGACCCAAAAAAAGGCAAAGTCGCTCAACTCTAGTCTATAGGATTGGTGAGAATTTTTATCTCACTAGAGATTTGAGGACGGTGACAATGATGCTCTCAGTCCAAGTATGGACGCAGGCAGCCTAATAAGCAGGACTGCTGCACACAAAAAGGGTGGAAAAATTAACACTTGGTAACTGTGCAGAATAGAGGAAGAAAAGTATTTTTGCTTTTAAAAAAGCAGTTTGCACAGCAGTGTGCAAACAGCAATGCAGCTATCAGGGAGCCTTATAAGGCAGCCTAATAACCAACAGAGCTGATGCACAAAAACAGAGCCTCCCCTGTCACTGCACACAAACTGTTGTAAGTGGAAATCGCTAACAGCAGAAGCAGTTTTTTGGTTCTTCTTCCCTGCCTAATGCTGTCCCTTATTCTGAATCAGCAGCAGCAACCTCTCCCTAATGCTAATATCGGCAGAAGTAGGATAGCGGTCGGCGTTCACGCCCTTTTATAGCCCCTGTGACACCACACAAAGCCAGCCAATCACTTGCATGCCCTTCTCAAATATGGTGGTGACCGATGCCTATGTCATCGCATTGCCCACAGTGTGCATACTCCATCATTGGCTGAAAAAGGGCGCTGGAAGCATCTTTTGAAACGTGACTTTGGCGCTATGGTCACCAACCTCGTGGCCGACCTCACGCTATGGTCGGGTTTAGTTTCATGAAAGCCGACTTCAGCGAAAGTCACCGACGTTTGAATATGACCGACCCGTTTCGCTCAACTCTAGTTTTGACCATAATAAAAAATGTTGTAAAAAAGGTCCTGGATAACAAGATAGCAAGTATATATTTTTTAGGGTACAATTGAAATCTCCATATAAATAGTCCCATAGTCACTCTCAGATGCTTACACAGTATGGATTTGACCGTAATGCTAAATGTCGAACAAAGGTACTGTATAACAAGATGCAAGCTGTATTCAGTATAGTGTAAAAATTTGTTTCTCCGATTCACCATATATATAGAAGGAGTATCCCACACACGCTCACTCACTATGGATGATGTAGGGAAGGTGGACTGACAGACAAACCAGCCTGTAGTGAGAAGCAGATTTGTAGCGCAGTGTAGGTGTGAAACCGCTAAGATAAAGAGAAAGGGTGCAGTGTTTTAGCTTGCCCATTGGAGGGCAGTGGATAGTGTAGGAATGGGACTGAATAACTGCCATTGGTCAGAGAAACTGTTAGGTGATGGTGGGCGGGGTTACCAGAACTGGAAGTATAAAAGGCTGAGTGAAGGTTCTGGAAGAGTCAGTCAGCGAAGGGAGCACAGTAAAGAGTAAGTTCTGCTGAGGAAAGAGAGACAGTGGAAAGGCTCCAGAGAGGACTGACAGTTGAGGCGGTCACGGGGGTGGCCCAAAGGACGGTAGCAGCAGACGAAGATGGCCTGGGCTATCATACGGATTGTGTGCTCAGACTGGTGCAGCACTGTGGTGGTTGGGCCTAGGCCACCCACAGTGGAAGAGCCACAGAGGACGCCACGATTATAGTTACAAAGGAAGTGAAGGTACCGGGGCCTGTGTACAGAGAAATGTGAAACGGCTGTGGTGAATTGCTGTTGTCGACAGAAGGATGGACACTAAAAACGGACCTGTTCAATACAAACTCTGTCTCAGTCTCGTGTTTGTCTGCGGCAAGAAGAGGGTCCCCCCCACAGTTGGTTATCCTACAGATGATACCTTAATACAAATTTTTGAAACAAGGTACAGTATCAGCACATACCAGGTGTGTCAAGTCTAGGGTTAAATTTCCGTCTATAATTCCGGAGTCAGACACAGACACTCACAGGCTCATTATGTATTACACCAGAATTACAAAAGTAGAAAAAGGGAAAGGTATTCATAGTATACACCAGTATACAGTGTTGTGGTACTTTTAAATCTTCGTATATATTTCAATCTCAGTAAGCCAGTCAAGAATCTCCGCTACTGGAAACTACATGGATACAAGTATAGACGCAAAGTCGAGTGTTAGCAGAAATTTTGGAATTACTCATGGCGGGAAAACCTCCCGGTAGATGTTGCAGAGGCGATGCAGACCCTCAATTACTGTGTCTGTGGAGAAAGCGAAAAAGGTTCTTTGTGAAGAAAGGATTGCTTTATCGCAGTAGCGTGGATCACATCACCGTTACTCGTCTCCATCAAATTGTGATCACAGGGAGAGATGTACCCATGGTCCTCACTGCCTATCATGATGCGTCTGGTCATTTTGGAGTGCAAAATACAGGAGCCACAGGCCGTAGGCGATTCTATTGGATTGGCATGAGAGGAGACATTGAAAAATGGTGGCAAGAATGTCACACATCTGTGACTATCACAACTGTGAAAGGTGATCATAAGCCACAACTGCATCTGCTTGTAAGTTGATGTCCATTTCAAATGGTAGCCATTGATCATCTGAAGGTAGAGGCCAGCAGGACAGGCTATAGCTACATCTTAACCATCATTGATCAATACACCAAATTTCTAGTAGCCGTCCCTGTGAAGGATTTAACTGCACAGACTACACAGCGGTGGAGCAGGGAGAGGTAAGTATTGCAACTTGCAAGTGCTGTGACCATGACCAAGCGGGGGGGAACAATTGTGGTCGACGGTACTGGCACAGGGCCCCTCATAGTACGCTGGTGTGTCAGACGGCGAGTGGGCCCTGTCACTGTCTGAGACACTGTATTGTACTATGAGGGGCCCTGAGCCAATGCCGTCGGCCATCAGTAGGCCCATCCACCTGTTCAGAGCAACGGCACTTGCCCAGGTGCGCCAGGTCTTAACCCCAGCCATTGGGGGAGGGGTAGGCAGCCCAGTTAGGGAGGTTTAAAATTGGCATATGGAGATGTGTTGGCTGGACATTCAGCTGCTGCAAAGGGCGTAATTGGGCAAGTCCGAGGAAGAGGAGGAAAAAACCGAGGCACTTTTCTGGCAACCTATGTGTCAGCAGGGGAGGGTGGGACAAAATCCTTTGAAACCCATGCATGGTTCATTTTAATGAAGGTTAGATCATCAACATTTTGGGTTGACAGACGGGTCCTTTTTTCTGTCAGGATTGATCCAGCAGCACTGACTCATTCAGATAACATACTAGTAGCAGGGCAAGCAAGCTCCTGTAAGGCATATTGTGCCAATTCAGGCCAGGTGTCAAGTTTACAGGCCCAATAGTCAAACGGGAATGACCGGTGAGGGAGAACATCGATATGGGAGAAGTAGCTTGTTACCATAGTTGACAACTGCTGTCTCCTGTCACTTTCAATCGATGCAGTATTACCAGTCGTGTGAGCGGTACTTGAAAAATCAGTCCACAACATGGTCATGAAACCCCTGTGTCCAATGCCACTTCGGCTGTGTGCACCACGAACACCTCTTCCATGTTGATGGCTCGCTTCATGATGGCCATCTAGCCGAAATGTGCATCGGGGAGGGTATACCTGGGTGGACTCATACTACTGACCAGTCTCAAGGTAATATCATTTTGTGAATTCATTTGGTGGTTCCTTTAGATCTAGTAAAAACCATGAGTGGTGGCAGGTTCCACCACTGGAGGTAGTGTCACTTAGGTTTCTTCTTAGGATATAGTGACTGGTTGCTATAATAATAAGGGATTATGTGGAATGTTCAAACTTTGTATTATATTCTTATAGATATTATGCACGCTCCCTGTTAATTATTGTTATAAATTTGTAATTCCTTGCATTGGACCCTTTTTTCGCGTTTTTTTCATATATTTTATGCATGATGTGCGATTGTCCTGTTATGTCCACTTATATACACATTTTATTAATGTCATACATCTGTGTATTTATTTTACTAATATAAATGGGGTGCTTTTTCATGAAACTATTAAGGAATAATTACATATATAGTGCATGTGACAAACCATATACAAGAAAAAACATACTCAGTAAAATAGTAAAGTGCCACAGTGCAAAAAGACACCACCGGGTGTCCACATCATGAGAAAAAACACACTCAATAAAATGGTGAAGTGCAACAGTGCAGAAATACACCTCCGGGTGTAGTGTGTCCACATCATATAATAAGTGACCAGTAGTAAGCATATATATTAAAACCGGTAAACAATATATAATAACAGTATCAGTTAACTTACAAAATAATGCAATGTGCTCCTGGTCTCCTGGATGGGCGCCCTCCCCAACGTGTGTTTCTGCACGCTGCCTTCATCAGGGGGTGGCGCCAACAGGAGAGTGGTAGGTATAAATATTATGCATAGCCAATCACAAAAAAGGGGTAAGAAAAAGGCATCCAATAAGAAAGGAGAGCGTCATACGGCATTAGTTGTTGCTGCTTAGATCGAGTGAGCCAATGAAGCTACCACGCATACCCAGAGAAAGCCAATGTATAGTCTGTTGTCAATGACCTATGCATGAGCAGGAGGAATTATGACTCACTTAAATCACGTGATGCAGCATCAAGGGCCAAGCGTCCTTTACACCAGAAACAGCGAAGTTTGCTAAGCTGAAGGTGCCGAGTGACGCTCGTGAAGCAGGAAGTGAAGGGGAGACCGAACCAGACGCGTCAAGCATCCAAGCAACAAAACAATTTGCTGCCAGGATGCAAAAAGACACAGCAATAAACGGGCATCACAGCCAACACTGCCACACGCGCGTACCCCAACCAGCCGGCAAGATGCTGCTGACCGACAAGTCAAAATTATGAGAATAATAGCATATATCATATAATAATTTATATATTATAGAAACAGAATAATGAAAGACAAACAAAAATAAAAAAAATGAAAATAGATGTAACTAATAAATGTGGATCATAATAATGATAAGACGAGTGCCATCTTCTCAGAATTCTTCAGATTAGTCTAGGGGTGTACAGCTACAGAGTTCCGCTAATATTCACAAATAAATGCAAATATTATAATTGAATGTCATAATCTAAAAAACAGGAAAATAAATGACGAGAATTAGTATTATGTAAAAAAAGAACATAAGTAAATAAGACACAGCAATGTACAGCCTGATAAATTGATTGAATACCCATATAAAATATAAATATTATTAAAACATACCTACTTGTTAATGTATATTTATTAAATATCAATATATAAATTAAAATGCATATAAACTAAAAATACTACAAAATAATGCTACAAAATAATTAAAACCGCCTCCTGAAGGCTATATACAAAATGAGAGTATAGTATTTTTTTTTATTTAAAAATTTATATAATATAATAAAATAATATAATAATGATGGTCAGAGAAATGGGGCAAAACTATTATTCTCGTTGAGACCTAGTGGACGGACTGTGCTCAGTTCCCAAATCCACTTTGTTTCGCATTGTGCAAGTTTACGGCTTATTTTTGCACCCCCAATATCTGTTGTAATTAAGTCAATCCCCGTACTCTCAATTGAGAGCTGTCACAATTATAGTGGAGTTTAAAATGTTTGGGGATGATCTTCAAGTTATCCATGTCATTTTCACATTCAGCTGCTTTTATACTCAGAACATGTTCGTGTATCCATATTTTTAATTGTCTTGTAGATAGGCCTATATATATTTTGTTGCATGGGCATGTTGCAAAATATACAACTGCTTTAGAGATACACGTTATGCGATGCCTAATTCTATTCGTGCGTGTACTTTCTTAGTTAAAAAAGTTTTTGCCAGTTCCATGTTTGAGCATGCTACACACTCGCCTCATGGATAAGAACCATTATCCAAAGCAGGAAAATTATCCAAAAAAGTTGATTTTGGAGCAGTCACATAATAGCTTTTTACCAAGTAATCCCTCAAGTTATTGGCTCAACGAAATGTTATTTGTCGTCTCTCAGTTAAATATTTGGCCAATATGGAGTCAGCATGCAAAATAGGCCAAGACTTGCTGAGACATTTACGGATATAATCTGCTTGAGCACTATATTTTGTAAAAAAACACACTTTCTTGGTTGCTTCAGATGTTCTACTAGAGTATAGCAATTCATTGCGTGATGAGTGCTTAGCTCTCTGATAGGCACGTTTGACCACACAACGACTGTACCCACGGTCATAAAATCTCAGCTTGAGATCTTGTTCTTGATTTTCAAATTCCTCATCCAAGGAACAGATTCTCCAAGTTGAAGAAACTGGCCAATTGGTGCTGATTTTACAACGGATTGGGGATGAGCAGACGTGGTGTGCAACAGAGCATTCCCAGCGGGTGGTTTCCGAAAAATATCGGTCTGTAATATATTATTCTCATCACGTCTGAGTCTAACGTCAAGGAAATCAACTACACGGGAATTTGAAGCATAGGTCAAATTAATGTTCCTATTATTACTATTCAAGCCAGAAATGGATAGCTCCAATTCATCAGATGTCCCTTGCCAGATTAAAAAGATGTTGTCGATGTACCGTGCCAAAAAAGAACACGGTCCACTAACGACAGCCCATCAGACATAAAGAGGTCCCTCTCCCACAGCCCCAGGAACAGATTGGCGTAAGAAGGTGCAAAAGCTGCACCCATTGCTTTCCCCTGGAGTTGTGTGTAGAAGGACACCTTCAATGTGAAGAAACTGTGACATAAAGAAAACTCCAACAACTGTGTAAGAAACATTGTCATATCAGATGAGTCAGAGGATTCCATATAAAATTTAATGGCTTCGATCCCTTCAAGGTGGCATATATTGGTATACAATGATTCAGCATCGCATGTAACCAGAAGAGTGTCATTACCAATAAATAGTCTGTCAATTTTTTTCAAAATATCCATTGTATCTTTCACATGTGATGGCAAACATTCCGCCAACGGTTGAAGCTTAGCATCAATGAATTTATTCACCTGTTCTAGGCAATTGCCAATTCCCGAAACAATCGTTCTAGCAGGAGGAATTTCTTTATTTTTGTGAATTTTCGGTATCAGGTATAGCGTTGGAATTACTGGTTCTGGAACCTGTAGGGCCAAAAACAGATCTTTTGAAATTCCATCATTATGCGCTCTAGTTAATAAATTTTGTAATTCTGTGCCAAAGGAATTAGATGGATTATATGTCATCTTTTTGTAGCACTGTTTATTGCCTAGTTGCCAGAATGCCTCTTGCTCATATACCGTATATACTCGAATATAAGCCGAGATTTTCAGCCCAAAAAATTGTGCTGAAAGTCCCCCTCTCGTCTTATATTCGAGTCATATACGAAGGGGGTCGGAGGGGGAGGGGGGGCGGGGGTGTCAGGTCATACTTACCTGTCCTGACGCTGTGTCTTTAGCCCCCAGCTTCTCCCCGTGCTCTCTCTTCCTGCCTTCAGCGGTCACGTGGTGCCGCTCATTAAAACTCATGAATATGTGCATATTCATGAGTTTTAATGAGCGGTACCACGTGACCGCTGAAGGCAGGAAGAGAGAGCACGGGGAGAAGCTGGGGGCTCAAGATACAGCGTCAGGACAGGTAAGTATAGCGATACTCACCTGTCCTGCGTCCATGGCTGCTTGCTGCTGTCTGTCATCGGTCAGTGACTTCAGACTGCAGAGGGCGCGGTGACGTGGTTAGTGCGCGCTGCGCCCCCTGCAGTCTGAACGTCACTGACTGATGACGTGGCAGACAGCGGTGAGCAGCCATGGACGCAGGACACGTGAGTATCTCAGGTGCCAGCAGTGACACCGGCACCTGACACCCAGCGACGGAGAGGTGAGTATGTCATTTTTTTTATTTTTACATGCAGCAGCAGCATGGGGGCAGCATATGGGGCAATAATCTATGGAGCTTCTTCTGGGGTCACCATATGGGGGAACAATCTATCGAGCTTCTTATGGGGGCAGCATATGGGGGAATAATCTGGAGCTTCTTCTGGGGTCAGCATATGGGGGAACAATCTATGGAGCTTCTTATGGGGGCAGAATATGGGGGAATAATCTATGGAGCTTCTTCTGGGGACACCATATGGGGTAATAATCTATGGAGCATTTCCCACCCTAGGTTTATACTCGAGTCAATAAGTTTTCCCAGTTTTTTGTGGCAAAATTAGGGGGGTCGGCTTATAGTCGGGTCGGCTTATACTCGAGTATATACGGTAATTGAAACGGGTAAATGATAATATTACCACCTTGATTGGACGGTTTAATTACAACATCGTCCACTCACAAAGTTTTTGCAAGGAATTGCGTTCCTCACTAGAAAGATTATCATATTTCATTTTTCTAGGAATTAATTCCAAATACTTAGAAGCTAGCTTCACAAATAAATCCACATTGGGACATGTGGATAAAGCTGGAAACTTTTTAGACCTGTGGCGCATAGATATAGGGATCTTACCACTTTCGCCAACTCCTCCAAGTTTCTTAGAGCCTCCTGCTCCGTTTCTGTTGGAAACATGCTATTTAACCCCTTAGCGACAGAGCCAGTTTGCAGCTTAATGACCAGGCCAATTTTTACAATTCTGACCACTGTCCCTTTATGAGGTTATAACTCTGGAACGCTTTAATGGATCCCGCTGATTCTAAGACTGTTTTTTCGTGACATATTGTACTTCATATTAGTGGTAAAATTTCTTCAATAAATCTTGTGTTTATTTATGAAAAAAATGGAAATATGGCGAAAATTTTGAAAATTTTGCAATTTTAAAACTTTAAATTTTTATGCCCTCAAATCACAGAGATGTGTCACACAAATTTCTTAAAAAATAACATTTCCCACATGTCTACTTTACATCAGCACAATTTTGGAAGCAAAATTTTTTTTTGTTAGGAAGTTATAAGGGTTAAAAGTTGACCAGCGATTTCTCATTTTTACAACAAAATTTACAAAACCATTTTTTTTAGGGACCACATCATATTTAAAGTCATTTTGAGGGGTGTACATGACAGAAAATACCCAAAAGTGGCACCATTCTAAACACTAGACCCCTCAAGGTGCTCAAAACCACATTCAAGAAGTTTATTAACTCTTTAAGTGCTTCACAGGAACTAAAGCAATGTGGAAGGAAAAAATTAATATTTAACTTTTTATGGCAAAAAATTTACTTCAGAACCAATTTTTTTTATTTTCACAAGTGTTAAAAGAGAAAATCAACCACAAAATTTGTTGTACAATTTCTCCTGAATACGCCGATACCCTATATGTGGGGGTAAACCACTATTTCAGCACACGGCAGAGCTCGCAAGGGATGGAGCGCCGTTTGACTTTTTCAACGCAGAATTGGCTGGAATTGAGATCGGATGCCATGTTGCGTTCGGAGAGCCCTTAATGTGCCTAAACAGTGGAAACCTCCAACAAGTGACCCCATTTTGGAAACTAGACCCATTAAGGAACTTATCTAGATGTGTGGTGAGCACTTTGAACCCCCAAGGGCTTCACAGAAGTTTATAACGTAGAGCTGTGAAAATAAGAAATCTATTTTTTTCCACAAAGATGATCTTTTCGCCCCCAAATTTTTATTTTTTACAAGGGTAACAGGAGAAATCATACCCGCACAGTTGTTATGCGATTTGTCCTGAGTACGCCGATACCCCATATGTGGGGGGGAACCACTGTTTGGGCGCATGGGAGAGCTCGGAAGGGAAGGAGTGCCATTTTGGAATGCAGACTTTGATGGAATGGTCTGCGGACATCATGTTGCGCTTGCAGAGCCCCTGATGGGCCTAAACAGTGGAAACCCCCCACAAGTGACCCCATTTTGGAAACTAGACCCATTAAGGAACTTATCTAGATGTGTGGTGAGCACTTTGAACCTTCAAGTGCTTCACGGAAGTTTATAACGTAGAGCCGTGAAAATAAAAAATCCATTTTTTTTCCACAAAAATGATCTTTTCGCCCCCAAATTTTTATTTTTACAAGGGTAACAGGAGAAATCATACCCGCACAGTTGTTATGCGATTTGTCCTAAGTGTGTTGATACCCCATATGTGGGGGGAACCACTGTTTGGGCGCATGGGAGAGCTCGGAAGGGAAGGAGTGCCATTTTGGAATGCAGACTTTGATGGAATGGTCTGCGGGCATCATGTTGCGCTTGCAGAGCCCCTGATGGGCCTAAACAGTGGAAACCCCCCACAAGTGACCCCATTTTGGAAATTAGACCCCCTAATGAACTTATCTAGATGTGTGGTGAGCACTTTGAACCCCCAAGCGCTTCACAGAAGTTTATAACGTAGAGCCGTGAAAATAAAAAATCCATTTTTTTCCCACAAAAATAATCTTTTCGCCCCCAAATTTTTATTTTTACAAGGGTAACAGGAGAAATCATACCCGCACAGTTGTTATGCGATTTGTCCTGAGTGTGCTGATACCCCATATGTGGGGGGAACCACTGTTTGGGCGCATGGGAGAGCTCGGAAGGGAAGGAGTGCCATTATGGAATGCAGACTTTGATGGAATGGTCTGCGGGCATCATGTTGCGCTTGCAGAGCCCCTGATGGGCCTAAACAGTGGAAACCCCCCACAAGTGACCCCATTTTGGAAATTAGACCCCCTAATGAACTTATCTAGATGTGTGGTGAGCACTTTGAACCCCCAAGCGCTTCACAAAAGTTTATAAACGCAGAGCCGTGAAAATAAAAAGTCTTTTTTTATTTCCACAAAAGTGATTTTTTAGACCCCAATTTTTAGACCCCCAAAGTTGGCAAATAGTGGAAACCCCTCAATTCTTGCTCCAACCCTAACCCCAACACACCCCTAACCCTAATCCTAACCCTAACCCTAATCCCAACCCTAATCCCTAATCCTAATACTAACCCTAATTCTAGTTCGCCCTAACCCTAATTCTAACCCTAGTCGTGACCCGAGCCCTAACCCTAGCCCTAGCACAACCCTAGCCCTAACCCTAGCCTAACCCTAGCCCTAACCCTAGCCCAACCCTAACCCTAGCCCAACCCTAACCCTAGCCCAACCCTAACCCTAACCCTAACCCTAGCCCAACCCTAACCCTAACCCTAGCCCTAACCCTACCCTAACCCTAATGGAAAACTGAAAAAAAAAATATTTTCTTTATTTCATTATATTGGCCTATATAAGGGAGTGATAAACGGGGGGGTTATGTACTATTTTTTTTATTTTGATCACTATAATCGTTTATCATAGTGATCAAAAAAATGAATGGAATCTGCCAGCCGGAGCCTGCAGATTCCTGGCGGGCGCACTGCGCATGCGCCCGCCATTTTCAAGATGGCGGCGCCCATCGGAGGATGCCGGCGGGACGTGGGACCACCGGGAGGGGACGGAGGGCCACGGAGAGGTACTGGGGGGGATCAGGGACCCTATTTCTCTCTCCTCTGATGTGCGATCACATCAGAGGAGAGAGAAATTAAATGTAAAATCGCGGCTTTTTTTTTTGCGGTCGCCGTTATAGGGTTAATAACGGCGATCGCAAAAGCGGGGGTCGGTAAAAACCGACCGATTCATGTTCTCTGGGGTCTCGGCTACCCCTGGCAGCTGAGACCCCGGAGAAAATCCGACACTGGGGGGCGCTATTCACTTAAATCACAGCGCCGTGAATTAACGGCGCTGTGGTTTTAGTACCCTTAATTACCGCCGTTAAAAGGTGTATCGGCGGTCGTTAAGGGGTTAAAGTCTGATCATGAAAATGTTTCTTAAATATAAGAGAGCGTGCGAAAATGTGTAGATCTTTAATCACAGAAAAAATATGAAAATTCGATTGTGGGGAAAAGGAAAGACTCTTAGAGAGTGCCACTATATCTGTAACCGAGAGGACATGTGTGCTAAGGTTAATTACCTTCAGATTTGAATCACGTCTGCTTCTGTCAGGGGATTCATCCACATTCCGTTTCTAGGGGAAGTTTCTCTGATCCCGATTCCGCCTATGTTTCGAACCAAAGCGTGTAGTCATTGAAAATGATGAGTTGACAGATGTATCACTTGCAGATGTGACCAAACAAACAGATAAATTGGGTGCCAATAGCTGTTCAGATTTAGTTTTCCTCCACTGATATACATTATTGCTTTGGAAGTCTCAAAGGTCACAATAATATTTGTTAGTTTGAGCTTCTTGTATATTTTGAATAATGTTTCCATCTGTTTCTCAATCTGGGTATTCATCCCCTGAAAACTTTACATAGATAGATCTGTCTTGGTCTGTTTCAATAAGTCATCCAAGCGTTTACCTAACTCCATAAGGGTTTTGATGTTGGATTTAATTAATAATTCCATAAAGCGCTTGGATGTGTTATTGCAAAGTTCCTCCCATGTTTTAATGAATTCATCATCATCAATAGGAAATGATGGTCTAACCTGAATTCGAAGACTTCTCGGAATTATTTTTTTAGCCATAGCACTGAGATATAATCCACATCTACTTATTATATGCAAGCTGTATAAGTGCGCCCCCTTATTGTAGCATACAGATATTTATTGATTTTTTACTATTTTACAATTTTGGCCTTACATAAATTTTAACCTGATATACTATTAAAAATTTATATTATTCTGAATTTTGGACTGTTGGTCGGCTTTTTTATTTTTTCCGTGCCTCCTATGAATAGAGACTAGACAGAGTCCAGAGTAACTCTGCTTCTTCATTATAGTGAGTACCTCCCTCAGGGTTTTCATCTGTATCATGTCACTTGATGATTTAGATGGAAAGTAAGTGCCATCTAGTGCACCAGATAAATGTAATCCCAAACGTTATGTAAAATGTTCCCAAGAAAAGATTCAACTGAAACCACAAAAATAGCAAGTCCCCACTCAGGTCAATCACCTGTCAATGGAAATATAGGGGGCTTCTATGTTACTGGTAGTATAAAAGCTCTGAAAAAGCACTATGGCTCCTAGAACCCAAAAGAAATCCAGGGAAATTATATTATTATATTTATAAGTTTACCCGGTGAAATGAAAAATATTCAGGATTGAGAGTCCTCAGTGGTTGATACCTTTTAATGGCTAACTGAAAAGATGGTAACACATTGCAAGCTTTGGAGACTACTCAGGTCTCTTCTTCAGGCTAGACTAATACAAAATCTGAAGAGTCACATATTTATGCACAATACAACACAGAAAAAATGCAATGGATAAGACAAGTGACGTGAAGCAGAACTATCAATATGGGAGAGGGAGAAACATAAATATTGGACCAGTACATAGATAAGGAGTCTGGATGTTTTATAGTCCTCTGATTGGGGTCCCCTAATGTGTTGTGATGCCCCCACCAGGTCTTGAAAGCAAATTCCTTAATTGATGCAAGAAGACATAAATCCATGCGACACATTCATTACAGCACGAGAGTGTCAAAGGTCATGATAAATTTATACTCCCATATTGATAGTTCTGCTTCACGTCACTTGTCTTATCCGTTGCCTTTTTTCTAGGCTGTATTGTGCATAAATATGTGACTCTTCAGATTTTGTATTAGTCTAGCCTGAAGAAGAGACCTGAGTAGTCTCGAAAGCTTGCAATGTGTTACCATCTTTTCAGTTAGCCATTAAAAGGTATCAACCACTGAGGACTCTCAATTCTGAATATTTTTCTATCTATTGGCTAACACGGTCCAAAGATATACATCTTTCCTGGTGAAATGGATACTAAAAGCCATATATCAAATCAATGTGAGGAGCCTGGAGCAGCTGGATTTAGCTGAATAGTATTAACGGGTACCTTTCAGGTTCTTGGCGCCCCCAGCACAACCAGCGGTTGTGGCTAGATACCGAAATACCCTGCCTAACAGTGATAACATGTTAAGTGGGCTGACTAGCCTGGGGACACTAACAACCCATAAACTAGTCAAAGCCCTCATTTATATATGAAAGCTGTGAGACTCCATTAACTCTCACAGGTTGAAGGGATAGATGGGGAATCCAAGACCTGAACCTTGGGGGACACCGACAGATAGGGGATGAGATGAGGAGGTGTTATGCGAGCTGGAGACACAATGTCCAGTCTGTTAAGTATGAGGAGATCCAAGATAAGAGCCAAGTCTGTGATGCCAAGATATGAGAGAGTATGAAGGAATGAGAAGGAATGGTCCACTGTGTCAAAAGCAGATGACAGGTCCTCCAGGAGGAGGACAAAGGAGTGTCGCCTGCATGTGTAGGTTTGTAGGTCACTGGTGACTTTTGTCATAGCAGTTTTAGTGGAATGGTGCTGTCGAAAGACAGACTGTAAGTGGTCAAAGAGGAAGCAGGTGGAGAGGTGGGAGAACAGTTCAAAATGGGTGTGTTGATCTTGCAGTTTTGAGGCAGAGGGGAGAAGTGATATAGGGTGATAGCTATTCACAAAGAATGGGTCAAGAGAAGACTTTTTGAGCATGAGTGAGATTGAAGCATGTTTGAAGTATGAGGGGAAGACAACAGTTGTTAGTGACTGGTTAAAGAGGAGAGTTAGGGTTATGATGAAGACTGTGTTAAGGTTTGGCATGAGGTGGAACTGGATTGGCTCAAGTTCACAGGTGGTGAGGCATGATTTGGAAAATAAAGAGGAAAGTTGATCTTCCATTATGGTGGAGAAGTTGTTTTTGGAGGAGGATAGTTGAGTATCTATGAAAAGGGTTGTGGGGACTTTAGGCAAAAGTTTTGCCTTATGTTACTGGATGAGCTACTCTACTCCCTTTCACCGCTACTCACTGATTTGATGCTTGCAGCCGCTCATTCATTAGTGCTTCTCAGCCTGGGCAGTCACATCTTGACACAGTCCAGGTTGAAGACTAATAATCCCCAAATATGGATTACGACGTGGGACAGAACTTCGGACAGATGAGGGATATTGTTGTTGTTTTCAGTTTTTATTTTATTACAAGGAGACGAGGAATTCAATGGAATGGGCTGTAAGTGAGTAGAACTAGATTTGTTATTTATAAATAAAAAAGAAGTGAGTTTTATTTTTATTTTAAATAAAGTACTTTATGCTTGCTGCGCCTTTATTTACAATACAGCTATATTCTTATAGATGCCTCTCCATTACTAAGCCTCGGGCTTGATGCCACCGGACAATACAAAAGTGACATCAACAGCACAAATTTGAACCACCACTTGCTACCGCTACATGGCAAGTGGGGAGAGCTGGGAAAAGTGCCAGAATTGGCATATCTGATAGATGTGCTTTTTCTGGGAGGCTGCGGACTGCTATTTGTAGGCTGGGGGATGCAATATCCTTGGTCCCTTACCAGACTGAGAATACCAGCCCCAGCTGTCTGTTTTGGCAAGGCTGGTTATCAAAATGGGGAACGCACTACAGCACTTTTTTAATTATTTATTTAAATAATTAAAAAACAGCATGGGGACCCCTCAATTCTTGATAACCAGCCTTACTAATGCTGACAGCTAAGATTTGCAGCCCCCAGGTTTCAGTTTTGTCTGCTTGGTTATGAAAAATACCATGACTTTTTTTTATTTTGAATGCAGGTGACAGCTAATGAATATTCCTATCAGCATCTCCTGCTCTCGCTGTTATTAGCGGTGGCATGCGTAGGCAGATCAGAACAGTAGTTCCATCAGCCTGTGCCAGTGACCCGAGGTAAACTTTATACCTCTGATCACAATTGCTGGCTTACGCTGTCATTTGACAGTGTGGGAACCACAGCTGTTTGACTGGCAGTAATGATTGTACCACCAATAAGAATCAGTGTTTTCCGTCCTGTCATGCACATATTCTGACACTCAAAATATGACTTGCATGGCTCACACCCTCAACCTGGTGTTACAGCAATTTATCCTCCACTTTCCTGGCCTAGATGTGCTGCTGCAGAAAGCAATGTCAATGTGTCCTCACTAGAGTTGAGCGACTTTTGGTTTTTTAGGGTCGCGTTTCGTTTTGTGAAACCCGACTTTTCCAAAAGTCGGGTCGAGCAAGATCGTCCGATTATAGGGAAAAGTCGGGGTCGTCCCGAAACACAAAACCCAATGTAAGTCAAAGGGGAATAAAAGTCGGCAGTGAGAGGAGGACAGGAAACACACCAACAGTGCCCATTTGAATGCCAAAAGCATCAATTCTTCTTACTTAAGCTTGTCAACCTTAATTAACTTCATAATACAAGTTACGCACTGAAAAATGGGGGTTATTTGGCTACAGACTGTGGGGGGGGAGGGCTGGCTCCAGGTTTTCATGTGCCCTGGGCGAAAGAGCGCCCCTTTAACACATACCACAACTCATCATGCTCCGATACGGCAGAGAAATAGCGGTATAGCACAATGAAAAATACCTCACTTTTTACATCTCATGACGAGGCCCATCTATTTCTCCATACAGAATCATTGGTCCCATATAATGTTTGAAACAGTATATGATGAGCTCCACATAATGCTACAGTATATGTTGGTCAACATGGATGAAGCTCTACTGTCTTATGGGCACAAATAATGCTCCAAACATAATGGGCCCCATTTCTAATCCTCTAGTGTATAATGGGCCCTGTAAATGCTGCTCCAGTGTCTGATGTCCACCTTTGGAATGTTCCAGTGTATGGTGGGCCCCATCTATCATTCTCAGACGGTGTTAGGCCCAGTATGGATTGCACGTGATTGCACAAAGGTGAGAAAGGGTACCGTATCCCCAGATAACATGTATGGATAGTGTACACATTCAAAATATATGTCTATACATCAGGAGGCAGGCTCAGAGGGTGTTAGGCCCAGTATGGATTGCACGTGATTGCACAAAGGTTAGAAAGGGTACCGTATACCCAGATAACATGTATGGATAGCGTACACATTCAAAATATATGTCTCAGGAGGCAGGCTCAGACGGTGTTAGGCCCAGTATGGATTGCACGTGATTGCATAAAGGTTAGAAAGGGTACCGTATCCCCGGATAACATGTATGGATATCGTACGCATTCAAAATATATGTCTCAGGAGGCAGGCTCAGATGGTGTTAGGCCCAGTATGGATTGCACGTGATTGCACAAAGGTTAGAAAGGGTACCGTATCCCCAGATAACATGTATGGATAGCGTACACATTCAAAATATATGTCTCAGGAGGCAGGCTCAGACGGTGTTAGGCCCAGTATGGATTGCATGTGATTGCACAAAGGTTAGAAAGGGTACCGTATCCCCGGATAACATGTATGGATAGCGTACACATTCAAAATATATGTCTCAGGAGGCAGGCTCAGACGGTGTTAGGCCCAGTATGGATTGCACGTGATTGCACAAAGGTTAGAAAGGGTACCGTATCCCCAGATAACATGTATGGATAGCGTACACATTCAAAATATATGTCTCAGGAGGCAGGCTCAGACGGTGTTAGGCCCAGTATGGATTGCACGTGATTGCACAAAGGTTAGAAAGGGTACCGTATCCCCAGATAACATGTATGGATAGCGTACACATTCAAAATATATGTCTCAGGAGGCAGGCTCAGACGGTGTTAGGCCCAGTATGGATTGCACAAGATTGCACAAAGGTTAGAAAGGGTACCGTATCCCTAGATAACATGTATGGATAGCGTACACATTCAAAATATATGTCACAGGAGGCAGGCTCAGACGGTGTTAGGCCCAGTATGGATTGCACGTGAATGCACAAAGGTTAGAAAGGGTACCGTATCCCCGGATAACATGTATGGATAGCGTACACATTCAAAATATATGTCTCAGGAGGCAGGCTCAGACAGTGTTAGGCCCAGTATGGATTGCACGTGATTGCACAAAGGTTAGAAAGGGTACCGTATCCCCAGATAACATGTATGGATAGCGTACACATTCAAAATATATGTCTCAGGAGGCAGGCTCAGACGGTGTTAGGCCCAATATGGATTGCACGTGATTGCACAAAGGTTAGAAAGGGTACCGTATCCCCAGATAACATGTATGGATAGCGTACACATTCAAAATATATGTCTCAGGAGGCAGGCTCAGACGGTGTTAGGCCCAGTATGGATTGCACGTGATTGCACAAAGGTTAGAAAGGGTACCGTATCCCCAGATAACATGTATGGATAGCGTACACATTCAAAATATATGTATCAGGAGGCAGGCTCAGACGGTGTTAGGCCCAGTATGGATTGCACGTGATTGCACAAAGGTTAGAAAGGGTACCGTATCCCCAGATAACATGTATGGATAGCGTACACATTCAAAATATATGTATCAGGAGGCAGGCTCAGACGGTGTTAGGCCCAGTATGGATTGCACGTGATTGCACAAAGGTTAGAAAGGGTACCGTATCCCCAGATAACATGTATGGATAGCGTACACATTCAAAATATATGTCTCAGGAGGCAGGCTCAGACGGTGTTAGGCCCAGTATGGATTGCACAAGATTGCACAAAGGTTAGAAAGGATACCGTATCCCCAGATAACATGTATGGATAGCGTACACATTCAAAATATATGTCTCAGGAGGCAGGCTCAGACGGTGTTAGGCCCAGTATGGATTGCACGTGATTGCACAAAGGTTAGAAAGGGTACCGTATACCCAGATAAAATGTATGGATAGCGTACACATTCAAAATATATGTCTCAGGAGGCAGGCTCAGACGGTGTTAGGCCCAGTATGGATTGCACGTGATTGCACAAAGGTTAGAAAGGGTCCCTTTTCCCCGGATAACATGTATGGATAGCGTACACATTCAAAATATATGTCTCAGGAGGCAGGCTCAGACGGTGTTAGGCCCAGTATGGATTGCACGTGATTGCACAAAGGTTAGAAAGGGTCCCTTTTCCCCGGATAACATGTATGGATAGCGTACACATTCAAAATATATGTCTATACATCAGGAGGAAGGCTCAGACGGTGTCAGGCACAGTATGGATTTGACGGCCCAGATTACACAGCGGAGGAGCAGGGAGAGGTAAAGATTGCAAATGCTGGGGCCCTGCCCAAGCAAAGGGGGCCCACTCGTGGCTGTCGGTACTGGCACTGGGCCCCTCATAGTACAGCGGTGTGTCTGACAGCGGGTGTGCACCACCACCATCAGAGACACTTGATTGCACTATGAGGGACCCTGTGCCAGTGCCTGCGCCCAAGAGTCGGCCTACCCACCTGTCCAGGGCAACGGCACTCGCACGGTGTCGTGCGCTAGGTGGTGACCCCGGCCATGGGGGGGGGCAGCACAGTTAGGGAGTTTTAGAAAGTGGCATATGTTGATGTTGGACATTCAGCTGATGCAAAAAGCGAAATAAGTGAAGTACCAGGAAGAGGTGGACCAAAGCAAGCCATTTTTCTGTCACCCTATGTGTCATCAGGGGAAGGTGGGACAAAATCCTTGGAAACCCATGCGTGGTTCATTTTAATGGAGGTTAGATCATCCACATTTTGGGTTGACAGACGGGTCCTTTTTTCTGTCAGGATTGATCCAGCTGCACTGAAGACTCTTTCCGATAGCACACGTGCAGCTGGGCAAGCGAGCTTCTGTAAGGCATATTGTGCCAATTCAGGCCAGGTGTCCAGTTTAGCGGCCCAATAGTCAAAGGGGAATGACCTGTGTGGGAGAACATCGATATGGGAGGAAAAGTAGTTTGTAACCAAAGTTGACAACTGCTGTCTCCTGTCACTTTCCATCGATGCAGTATTACCAGTTTTGTGAGCGGTACTTGAAAAATCAGTCCACAACATTGTCATGAAACCCCTGTCTCCAACGCCACTTCTGCTGTGTGCACCACGAACACCTCTGCCAAGCTGCCCCCGGCCCGTACGGCTCGTGTGAGAACCATCACCGCTGCTGTGTGCTGGGAATGCCTCAAGCAACCGATTTACCAGAGTTGCTTGTTTATTAGCCAATATTAGGTCAAGGTTCTCCTGTGGCATGATGTTTTGTAATTTGCCTTTATAGCGTGGATCCAGGATGCTGGCCAACCAGTAGTCGTCATCGTTCATCATTTTGGCAATGCGGGGGTCCCTTTTTAGGATCCGCAAGGCATAATCTGACATGTGGGCCAATGTTCCCGGTGTCAATGATGCACTGCGAGTGCTGGTTGGAGGAGCACTTTCTGGCAAATCCACATACCTCCAGTCACGCACAAACCCTGTACCAGACCTTGCCACGCCAACATTTTCACTTGCCCCACGAGATGCATCCTCCTCCCCTAAGTAATCATCCCCATCATCATCCTCCTCCTCCTCTTCTTCCTCCACCTCGTCCAGGAGAGGTCCCTGAGCAGACAATGGCTGAATGTCATCAAGGATTCCCTCCTCCTCTTCCTCCTCATCAACATTGGCTGCAGACGCCTGCTCCTTAAGGTGCGTCAAAGTTTGCATGAGCAGACGCATAAGTGGGATGCTCATGCTTAGGATGGCGTCGTCTGCGCTTACCAGCCGTGTGCATTCCTCAAAACACTGAAGGACTTTACAAAGGTCTTTCAGCTTCGACCACTGCACACCTGTCAACTCCATGTTTGCTCTCAAAGTGCCTGGCCGTGTATCCTCCCACAAATGCATTATGGCCTGCCTCTGCTCGCACAGCCGCTCCACCATGTGCAGGGTGGAGTTCCACCTTGTTGCAATGTCGATAATGAGGCGGTGGTTGGGAAGGTGGAGCAATCGCTGCAGCTTCTGCATACGAACGGAGTGTACAGGCGACCGGCGGATGTGCGCGCACAGTCTTCGCACCTTCTGGAGCAGGGCTGTTAACTCCGGATAATTTTTGAGGAAGCACTGCACCACCAGGTTCAAGGTGTGAGCCAAGCAAGGTATGTGGCTGAGTTTTGAAGGGGCTATGGCTGCCACAAAATTACGGCCGTTATCACTATCTACCTTGCCTGCCTCAAGATGTACACTGCCCAGCCATGACTCAGTTTGTCGCTTCAAGTACTCGGCCAGCACCTCGGCGGTGTGTCCGTCGCCCAAACACATCATCTGCAACACAGCCTGCTGACGCTTTCCACTAGCTGCTCAATAGGGGGACACATCGTGTGCAACAGTGGCAGCTGCAGATGGAGTGCTCGTACGACTTTGCTCTGTGGACGAGCTTTCGCTTCTGGAGGAGGAGGAGGAGAAGGAGGGTCGAACGCCTACAGCCAACTGTTTCCTATACCGTGGGCAAGGCAGCACTGTCCCACCACCGCTGTCCCCTGTGGACCCTGCATCCACCACATTAACCCAGTGCGCAGTGATGGACACGTAACGGCCCTGGCCATGCCGACTGGACCATGCATCAGTTGTGAGGTGCACCTTTCCGCTCACTGACTGCTTGAGTGCATGGACAATGCGGTCTTTCACATGATGGTGGAGAGCTGGGATGGCTTTGCGAGAGAAGAAGTGGCGACTGGGTAGGTCATAGCATGGTACTGCATAGGCCATGAGTTCGCGGAAAGCTGTGCTTTCCACCAACCGAAAGGGCATCATCTCAAACGAGATTAGTTTGGCAATGTGGGCGTTCAAACCCAGTGTACGCGGATGAGAGACTGAGTACTTTCTTGACCTACTCATAGTGTCTGGGAGGGTGAGCTGGGCTTGAGAGCTGCATATGGTGGAAGTAGCGGTGGACAGGGCGGACTGAGAGAGGGTTGATGATGGTGATGGAGTTGGTGTTCTTTCTGATGGCCTAGAATCAGTCTTTCGTTGATATAACAGTGGGATTCCCTGACTGCTGTGGCCTTGCAACGACACCTCAACATTTGCTGCTGTGGGGTGGGCTTACAGTGGGGGAAACAATGTAGCGTTGCTGACTACCTTCGTTGTGATCAGTTGCACATGTGGCACTTGAGGTTTGGTGTTGTGTCCACGCTTGCAAGTGCATGCTGGTTAAATGTCTAAGCATGCAACTGGTATTCAAATTTTTCAGATTTTTCCCTCGGCTAAAGGTCTTTGCGCACTTCTTACAGATAACCTTGGCCTGATCATGAGGATTTTGTTCAAAAAAGTGCCACACTGCACTCTTCTTACTTTGGCAGACATTTTGCGGCCTAGCGCGCTGTTATCTTTTGACCCTCTGGACAAGCTGTCCAGCAACTCTTTTGATGTTTGGAACCTGTCTTTGGAGTGCTACGGGCCTGCCAGATAACAGCTGTTGCGATGTCGATGTCTGCTGTGGATGCTCCTCATCTGAGCTATTGGAAGCAGCACCCTCTTCCCCCAATGGATGCCAATCTGGGTCAACAACTGGGTCATCCATCACCTCCTCTTCTATGTCATGTGCACCTTCCTCTGTGTCACCGTGTATGGTGGTATAGTGTGCGGGAAGGGGCACCTGAGTCTCATCAGGGTCAGAATCTGGCTCTGTACACTGCGAGGACAATGTAGTGCTCTGAGTGAATGTACCAGCAGAATCATCCATCAGCGGCTGTGCATCAGTGCACTCCATGTCAGATTCATCTTGGCCTGGGTAATTCACCATTTCACTTGATAATCCAGGCATGGTATGTGAAAACAGCTCAATGGAGTAATCAGTAGTATGGCCTGTGTCATCCTTCAATCTTGGTTGGGGTGAAGGACATAAGGAAAGGTGTGGTTCATGAACATGAGCCTCCAATGACGACTCAGTGCTTTTACTTTTTACAACTGAAGAAGAGGAGGCGATAGAGCTGGAGGCTGAGTCAGCAATGTAAGACAAAACTTTTTCCTGATGCTCTGGCTTTAAAAGCGGTTTGCCAACTCCTAGAAAACTAAGCGTTCGAGGCCTTATGTAGCCAGACGATGACGCAGGGTCAGCACCTCCTGCATTCGGTCCTATTTTGCTCTTGCCACTACCATCAGATCCACCACCAACACCATCATTACCAGCTGCCAACCCCCGCCCAATTCCACGGCCTCTTCCACCAGCCTTCCTCATTTTTGGTAGAAATGTAGACAAAATCCAACAAACTATATAGTAATGTAAAACAAGGTACAAGGTGTCTATAGGACAGGGGAGATTTTGAATTTCTGCAGACACTTGTGGACACTGGACACTTTTGGATTGTGTGAGGCCCACTGATATCTGAGCGCTATGTGACAGGCTCTATGACACAGCTGTGACCAAAGTGACTAGAGGATAAGGGAGATTTTGAATCTCTGCACACACTTTTGGACACGGGACACTTTTGGATTGTGTGAGGCCCACTGATATCTGAGCGCTATGTCACAGGCTCGATGGCACAGCTGTGACCAAAGTGACTAGAGGATAAGGGAGATTTTGAATCTCTGCACACACTTTTGGACACTGGACACTTTTGGATTGTGTGAGGCCCACTGATATCTGAGCGCTATGTGACAGGCTCGATGGCACAGCTGTGACCAAAGTGACTAGAGGATAAGGGAGATTTTGAATCTCTGCACACACTTTTGGACACTGGACACTTTTGGATTGTGTGAGGCCCACTGATATCTGAGCGCTATGTCACAGGCTCGATGGCACAGCTGTGACCAAAGTGACTAGAGGATAAGGGAGATTTTGAATCTCTGCACACACTTTTGGACACTGGACACTTTTGGATTGTGTGAGGCCCACTGATATCTGAGCGCTATGTGACTGGCTCGATGGCACAGCTGTGACCAAAGTGACTAGAGGATAAGGGAGATTTTGAATCTCTGCACACACTTTTGGACACTGGACACTTTTGGATTGTGTGAGGCCCACTGATATCTCATCGCTATGTGACAGGCTCGATGGCACAGCTGCGACCAAAGTGACTAGAGGATAAGGGAGATTTTGAATCTCTGCACACACTTTTGGACACTGGATGGACACTTTTGGATTGTGTGAGGCCCACTGATATCTGAGCGCTATGTGACAGGCTCGATGGCACAGCTGTGACCAAAGTAACTAGAGGATAAGGGAGATTTTGAATCTCTGCACACACTTTTGGACACTGGACACTTTTGGATTGTGTGAGGCCCACTGATATCTGAGCGCTATGTGACAGGCTCGATGGCACAGCTGTGACCAAAGTGATTAGAGGATAGGGGAGATTTTGAATCTCTGCACACACTTTTGGACACTGGATGGACACTTTTAGATTGTGTGAGGCCCAATGAATATCTGAGCGCTATGTGACAGGCTCGATGGCACAGCTGTGACCAAAGTGACTAGAGGATAAGGGAGATTTTGAATCTCTGCACACACTTTTGGACACTGGACACTTTTGGATTGTGTGAGGCCCAATGAATATCTGAGCGCTATGTGACAGGCTCGATGGCACAGCTGTGACAAAAGTGACTAGAGGATAAGGGAGATTGGATTGCTTTTAAAAAAGCAGTTTGCGGAGCAGTGGGTAAACAGCAATGCAGGAATGTCAGGAAGCCTTAGAAGGCAGCCCAACAACCAACACAACTGATACACCACTATATAGCCTCCCCTTGCACTGCACACACAGTGACTGGTGTGTTGTGCAGGCCAAATTGCTAGCAGCAGAAGCAGTTTTTTTTTCTTCTCAGCAGGACAAAAAAAAAAAATTGGGATTGCTTTTAAAAAAGCAGTTTGCGGAGCAGTGGGTAAACAGCAATGCAGGAATGTCAGGAAGCCTTAGAAGGCAGCCCAACAACCAACACCACTGATACACCACTATATAGCCTCCCCTTGCACTGCACACACAGTGACTGGTGTGTTGTGCAGGCCAAATCGCTAGCATCAGAAGCAGTTTTTTTGTCTTCTTCCCTGCCTAACGCTCTCCCTACAGAATCAGCAGCAACCTCTCCCTATACTAAGATCGGCAGAAGTAAGATGGCGGTCGGCGTGCACGCCCTTTTATACCCCCTGTGACGCCCACCAAAGCAAGCCAGTCACTTGCATGCCCTTCTGAAAGATGGTGGTGACCCGTGCCTATGTCATCACGTTGCCCACAGTGTCCGTGGATCCTGATTGGCTGAAAAAGAGCGCAAAACAA
Source organism: Dendrobates tinctorius (assembly GCF_039654945.1). NCBI lineage: Eukaryota > Metazoa > Chordata > Amphibia > Anura > Dendrobatidae > Dendrobates > Dendrobates tinctorius. Next base: position 25,803,989 of record NW_027361708.1, read on the forward strand.
ACTTTTGAAACGCGACTTTGGCGCGTAAGTCGCCGACCTCGTGGCCGAACTCATCCTAGGGTCGGGTTTCGTTTCATGAAACCCGACTTTGCCAAAAGTCGGCGACTTTTGAATTTTTTCGACCCGTTTCGCTCAACTCTAGTCCTCACTTTCGATGATTGCACCCAGCAGGTCATTGACTTGCATTGTTACAGAGGTCTTTTGGCCTACCAGTTAACTGATTTGCAGTGTCCCGACATTTGGAATTGCACTCTGCACATGTTGCAGCAATAGTGGCAGCATTGATGAGCCCTGGTGCAGTTTGTCCTTTTGCATAGCCTGTGCCAATGCAGTATGGATGTGGTGTAAATCATTCCAGAGTGGGCACAGATGAAGGACATCAGCACCCTTCTACGCAGTTTCAGAATGGCTACTAAGATTGTTAGTGCTGATGATGTCATAATCAGCATCACTTTTTCACTCATCTAAAAGCTGGAACACACTTTGAGTAGTCTGTGGGAGTAGATGGTGGTCCCAGAGGAAGAGGAGGGTGTGGAAGGGATGACAATATCTCTACGACATGGACTGTCATCGCACAGGTTGGTGCCATTGGAGGATGGATTGCAGCGACCGAAGGGGTTTCATGGTGCCAGAAAAAACTGTTAGTGAAGGTGCAGGAGGTAAGGAACAAATGGAGGAGGATGAATTGGAAGAGGCAATGGATCTGCAACTGTCAGTAGATGAAGAGGATGATGATCCCCTCTCTGTTGTCCATGGTTGGTGGATGGGGAAGGAGGAAGAAGCCTTGAGTTTTACCCCACCACCAATGCATGTATTTTGACCTCATGGAAGCGCCTGACACAAGAGTGCCTTCTTGCTGCACTATCTTCAACATGATGCCTGTAACTAACTATTAGGTTGCCACTCTGTTAGATTCACTGTACAAGAGTAAATTTTGTAAGATGCTTCCCCCATAGAAAATAGAAGAGAAAAATATCTCCAGCTTGTGGTCCAATAAAATCAATTTCTTTATTCAAAACATGTTAAAATGGATGTATCAAATATACAATCAGGAAAAAGGATAGGGTCCCCGTGACAACCAACGCGCTTCAACCTCTTGCGGTCTTAGTCATGGTATGAAGTGAGATCCCTTGTCCAAACCTTAAATAATTAGCAGCACAAGAAAACACAGGTGCAGTAATTAAAAACCTTAAAACACAGTCAAATACATTGGGACTAGATGAAATAGTAACAAAAATACATATCATAAAGAACCTATATTATATAATCAAATACATTAATTGAGATTGTATTAGGATAATCCAAAAAGACGCACATATGAAAAAACTTTTTACAATAACAACTTCTGGCTTATCCTAACACCTGAAAATCTAATTCAATCATATTGCAATATGAGATCTTGGCGTTTGTTTAAGCCAAAAAAGGCACTCTTATATTTAATTTAAAAATCCAAAAGGATTCGCGATTCAGAACTCTGCGTTAATTACATGTTTAGGGTGAGATGAATGTGATTCCAAAATCCTTTCATTGATAAAATACACTTTTTTGGTCACTACATAGATGACCTGCTGCTCATATGGAAAGGGGGACAAGAAGAAATTATTGATTTCATTAATTATATCAATTCAAATTAATTTAATTTTTCCTTCACTTACAATATTTTAAAATTCAGCAGTGAATTTTTTGGATATTTTTTTATTGGCTGATTCTAATACAAATTCAATTTCTATTTCCCCATACAGAAAATATACTGATACCAATTCCATCTTGGAAGCACATTCATCTCACCCTAAACATGTAATTAATAACATACCCAAGCGGGAACTGATAAGATTAAAAATAAATTGTACATCTTTGGCCACTTATGAGGTGGAAACCAAAAGACCATTGATAGACTCTGAAATAGAGGTTATCCGAATTGGACTCTCCATAAGGTGCAAACTGTTGTCAATAATATTAATAGAAGTACACTTACTTTGGAGTGCAGTAGGTTGGCCAGGAAGGAACAAATTTCTTATAGTATTAATTTTGTCACCGAATTCCACCCACAATTTGATACTATCACTAATATTATAAGGACAGTGAAAAATAAAAAGCAGCACAAAAATGAGAAAAAAGTGAGTGCACGCTCCCAGGCATATACCAAACCTTTAAAGTATTCATCAAAAATTGAAAGCAGCATGCCTGAAGTTCAATATGATGATGTTTTATTCAGCCCATCGGGCTATGTGCCCATTCAGTGCGACGTTTCGGTCCAGAAAGAGTGCGGACCTTTCTCAAGCAGTCTGCTTGAGAAAGGTCTGCACTCTTTCTGGACCAAAACGTCGCACTGAATGGGCACATAGCCCGATGGGCTGAATAAAACATCATCATATTGAACTTCAGGCATGCTGCTTTCAATTTTTGATGGATAATATTATAAGGAAATATGTTCCCATCTTACACAGTGATTCTAAACTGTCTCAAATTTTAAATAATTCTCATCTGCATTTTGTGGCAAAAAAGCGCCATCATTAGGACATACACTTTCTTTGAATTTATTTATGAGTAGTCAAAAAAAGTAAACAATATGTGGTTAAATTAAAGTAGCTTGCATAAGTGTGGACATAACCCTTGCAAAACCTCCAACCACTTACGTAAAATTAAAAGATTCACGTCTGTTGTAACGGGTCTATCTTAGCCAATTACTACTTATATGAACTGCAACATGGAGGGTTTAATTTATTTGATAGAATGTGTAGCCTGCAAATTACAATATGTAGGATGCACGATTGGCCCGTTCAAAAATAGATTTAGAAAACATCTCTCTGAAGCTGCGAGCTCTACTACTCATAATATCTCAGCGGTATCTTACCATTTTAAAACGGTTCATGCGGGTAGTACTAATACCATTGTTGCCACAGGCATTGAAAAGGTTAATAAGTCTATTCGAGGAGGCGATTTCAGATGCAGAATTCTGAATCGCGAATTCTTTTGGATTTTTAAATTAAATACAAGAGTGCCTTTCGGCTTAAACAAACATCCCATATTGCAATATGATTGAATTAGTTTTTCAGGTGTTATGATAAGCCAGAGGTTATTGTAAAAAGTTTTTCATATGTGAGTCTTTTTGAACTATCCTAATAAAATCTCAATTAATGTATTTCATTATATAATATAGGTTCTTTATGATATGTATTTTTGCTACTTCATCTAGTCCAAATGGATATGGCTGTGTTTTTAAGGTTTTTAATTACTGCACCTGTGTTTTCTTGTGCTGCTAATTATTTAAGGTTTGGACAAGGGACCTCATTACATACCATAACTAAGACCGCATTGGTTAACCCTATTCTGTTTTCCTGATTGTACATTTGATACATCCATTTTAAGATGATTTGAATAAAGAAATTGATTTTATTGGACCACACGCTGGAGATATTTTTCTCTTCTATTTTTCTTTGTGGATCACGCCTCTAATCAGGGCGGCTCTGTGCATGTTCAAATAAGGAAATCTGCAGAAGACTGGTGAGCTGACAACTCTCCCATTTCCCCTTTACCTACCATATTGATTCCCCCATGGAAAGGAACGCATGCATACTGGACTATCGAAACACACTTCTAGACAATCTTAAAAGTGGTTTTCCCCAAGACAGCAGTGAGACACACAGTGTGCATCCCAGTTATAAATTTCCAACCACAGCAACATGGAGTCGTCAATGTAAAAACATTAGCAGCAGCATTGTAAGTGACAAAAGTAACTTCTGTGAGTTGTTTTGCTTTTAGAACAAACAATTTAGATTCTGACATGTGGACTTCAGGTTCAAGGACAATATTAGCAGCACAAAAGAGTTATATGCTGAAATGTGTCATGGTGTCACACACATTGAGCAAAAATGATTGATCTAGGAGCTCCAAGATGGCTGCCGCAGGGATCAGACACACATGAGGGAGCTCCACACCCAGAGGAGTCAATCCGTGCCATCCATCCTTAATAGTGTTTCACTAACCATCCTGCTCTGCTCTGGTGGGTTGCCAGGGCCCTGGGGACCAGAAAGCAGCAGTTTTAAGCCAACTTCTCCAGCCTGAGATTGCCTGCACAGCCTCTTCAATCTGCGGCCTACTACAGAGCCTGAATTGTAGTCCCCCTGCCTGAAAAAGTTTTTCCTGTGGCTGGGGTTGGTCCCTGCACGCCTTCTCCTCCATCCATCTGTGACAGATCTACACGGAGGACCGGCTGAGGAGTGAGTGAACTTCTGGGAGCCACCAGCACATAGCATTTAGGGAGGCCTGCCACCACCATCCATCACAGGGGGGCCACCCCGCTGCATCTGTGGTGAAGACCCTGCTGGCAGTAAGATACCCTTTGGACCAGACCTCTCCCTACCCATCTGCTGTCTTACCTGCTGATGCTGAGGCTTGTTGCACCCGGGGAGGGAGAGAGGGAAGATTGCTGATCGGGTTCTGTGTGATTGCCGGTGGCTGTGTTTCCTCTCCTCCTGTGCAGTTATACAACAGGGGAATTCCCCATCTGCTGCAGAATCACTCAGATTCTAACTCCGTCATGTCTAAAGAATCCCTACAAACCATTGCTGACTCTATCACAAAGCAACTTATGCCAAAAATAGATGCAAGACTTTTTTCCTTTCAATCATCATTGGACTCGTGGACTCGATCACCTCCCAGTTTTCCGACCATTCCAAGCAAAATTTTGGCAGCAGAACAGCGGATCAGTGATTTGGAGGACACTGTACAGTCCTATGCTGTTCAGCTTAAAGATAAGGAACATGTAATAGAGCAGCTCCAAGACAAATTTAATGATCTGGAAAACCAGAGCCGTCGAAACTATCTCTGCGTCATCGGCATTCCCGAATCAGTAAAGGATCTCCACCACTTTACTTCCTTCTGGCTCCCACGAGCACTTTGCCTGACCGACCAGGCTCCATGATGGTCTAATGAGCCCACTGACTTGGACCTCCAAATCCAGAATCCAATGCCCACCCTCGCCCTGTTATTTCTAAGATACTTAATTTTCAGGACAAAATGCTAATGTTTTGGACATTTCGGGCAATGTCTGCTGTGAAATATGGAGGGACACTCTCTTCTTATGTTTCAAGATTATTCTGCTGTGGTGGTGGCCAAGCGCTTTGCCTTTGCTCCAGTTTGTAAACTTCTGCATGACAGAGGCTCCCGCTTTGCCCCTCTTTACCCGACACGTCTGAGGGTGGAACTCCAAGGAAAGACGATGTTTTTTGTTGACCCTAATGAAGCCGTGGAGGGGGTGAAGTGCTCCTCCCAAGCCTCTTCTCCGGCCACTTGATTTCAATTTCATGGTTTTTGTAATTTTTTTCTAGTTGTTCTATTTCTAGATGTTTCATCTGTTTATATATACCTGCATGATTACTCTTTCATAGAGTTGAGCGACTTTTGGTTTTTTAGGGTCGCGTTTCGTTTCGTGAAACCCGACTTTTCCAAAAGTCGGGTCGAGCAAGATCGTCCGATTATAGGGAAAAGTCGGGGTCGTCCCGAAACACGAAACCCAATGTAAGTCAATGGGGAATAAAAGTTGGCAGTGAGAGGAGGACAGGAAACACACCTACAGTGCCCATTTGAATGCCAAAAGCATCAATTCTTCTTACTTAAGCTTGTCAACCTTAATTAACTTCATAATACAAGTTACGCACTGAAAAATGGGGGTTATTTGGCTACAGTTGTGGGGGGGGAGGGCTGGCTGCAGGTTTTCATGTGCTCTGGGCGAAAGAGCGCCCCTTTAACACATACCACAACTCATGCTGCTCCGATACGGCAGAGAAATAGCGGTATAGTACAATGAAAAATACTTCACTTTTTACATCTCATGACGAGGCCCATCTATTTCTCCATACAGAATCATTGGTCCCATATAATGTTTGAAACAGTATATGATGAGCTCCACATAATGCTACAGTATATGTTGGTCCCCATGGATGAAGCTCCACTGTCTTATGGGCCCAAATAATGCTCCAAACATAATGGGCCCCATTTCTAATGCTCTAGTGTATAATGGGCCCTGTAAATGCTGCTCCAGTGTCTGATGTCCACCTTTGGAATGTTCCAGTGTATGGTGGGCCCCATCTATCATTCTCCAGAGTATAGTGCTCCCCAAAAATTGCTGTCCCAACATTGAAAACAATCAAATAAGCCTCCTCGCTAGGGAATCCCTGTACTTGTCTGGACTCCTCGTCGTCCCCATCTTCCATCTCACTGCACAGTATTTCAACTTTGCAAGTGCTGTGATCCTGAGCAAGCAGGGGGGGGCCCACTCATTGGCGACGGCACTGGCACAGGGCCCCTCATAGTACGGTGGTGTGTCTGATGGCGGGTGGGCCGAACCTGCACTTTCATCTGCAGCTTCCTCTTTGTCACCGTGTAAGATGGAACTGTATATGGGAAGGGTAACCTGAGTTTCATCAGGGTCAGATTCAGGCCGTGTAGAGTGTGAGGGGAATGTAGTGGTCTGGGTCAATGTACCAGCAGATTCATCGAGCAGTGGCTGGGCATCAGTGTACTTGTGTCGCCCCCAGGAGTACGGTCGCCACAGTGGCATTACCTTCCTCCTAGGGAGTGTGATGTCATGCTTGGGAGCAACGAACGATCTCTCTAGCAGGTTAACTGATTGGGCGGCGTTATTCCCACGAGTCATGACCCTCCAAACAGCGTTCTTGAAGGCAAAGTGTTTGTTTTACGTGGGCAGTATGGTTGCAAAGCTGAACCTTAAAGGAATGTCCAGAAGGGCACCACCAGGAGTGGAGCCTACGGTTAAATTCGACTCCACCTGGGAAACCTCAAACATGCCAGCTACAGAACAGATGCACACATTGCAAGCTTAATTCCGTTAATGAACGAGACTCTGTCATGCCCCGCGGTCCGAGTCCGGCTTACTAGAGGGACACGTGAGGCTCTGGCACATGAGATTGGCCAATACCTGGTGTGTCATGCCCTTACATGTCCGTGGCTGCATGTGCGCTACACTGAAAAGGCCAGCGTTTGTCGCTTACAGGTGCAGATAACCCGCTGAACAACGTTAGTGATGGGGATCACTGATTACAATTATTACCCGTGAACAATGATTTCCCAGTAAGTGCAGGTCAACCGCAGTTCCGGAATTAGGCCTAACCGTCATTCCTGAAAAAATGAAAAACTTACGTGTGCAAACCACAGGTGCTGTAGCTTGCTTAACAGCTCGCCAGCCGTTCTCACGCCCAGTATGGATTACACGTGATTGCACAAAGGTTAGAAAGGGTACCGTATCCCCGGATAACATGTATGGATAGCGTACACATTCAAAATATATGTCTATACATCAGGAGGCAGGCTCAGACGGTGTTAGGCCCAGTATGGATTGCACGTGATTGCACAAAGGTTAGAAAGGGTACCGTATCCCCGGATAACATGTATGGATAGTGTACACATTCAAAATATATGTCTATACATCAGGAGGCAGGCTTAGACGGTGTTAGGCCCAGTATGGATTGCACGTGATTGCACAAAGGTTAGAAAGGGTACTGTATCCCCAGATAACATGTATGGATAGCGTACACATTCAAAATATATGTCTATACATCAGGAGGCAGGCTCAAACGGTGTCAGGCACAGTATGGATTTAACGGCCCAGACTACACAGCGGAGGAGCAGGGAGAGGTAAAGATTGCAAATGCTGGGGCCCTGCCAAAGCAAGGGGGGCCCACTCGTGGGCGTCGGTACTGGCACTGGGCCCCTCATAGTACGGCGGTGTGTCTGACGGCGGGTGTGCACCACCACCGTCAGAGACACTTGATTGCACTATGAGGGACCCTGTGCCAGTGCCCGCGCCCAAGAGTCGGCCTACCCACCTGTCCAGGGCAACGGCACTCGCATGGTGTCGTGCGCTAGGTGGTGACCCCGGCCATGGGGGGGGGAGGCAGCACAGTTAGGGAGTTTTAGAAAGTGGCATATGTTGATGTTGGACATTCAGCTGATGCAAAAGGCGAAATAGGTCAAGTCCCAGGAAGAGGTGGACCAAAGCAAGCCATTTTTCTGTCACCCTATGTGTCATCAGGGGAAGGTGGGACAAAATCCTTGGAAACCCATGCATGGTTCATTTTGATGAAGGTTAGATCATCCACATTTTGGGTTGACAGACGGGTCCTTTTTTCTGTCAGGATTGATCCAGCTGCACTGAAGACTCTTTCCGATAGCACACTTGCAGCTGGGCAAGCAAGCTCCTGTAAGGCATATTGTGCCAATTCAGGCCAGGTGTCCAGTTTAGTGGCCCAATAGTCAAAGGGGAATGACCTGTGTGGGAGAACATCTATATGGGAGGAAAAGTAGTTTGTAACCATAGTTGACAACTGCTGTCTCCTGTCACTTTCCATCGATGCAGTATTACCAGTTGTGTGAGCGGTACTTGAAAAATCAGTCCACAACATTGTCATGAAACCCGTCTCCAACGCCACTTCTGCTGTGTCCACCACGAACACCTCTGGCAAGCTGCCCCCCGGCCCGTACAGCTCGTGTGAGAACCATCACCGCTGCTGTGTGCTGGGAATGCCTCAAGCAACCGATTTACCAGAGTTGCTTGTTTATTAGCCAATATTAGGTCAAGGTTCTCCTGTGGCATGATGTTTTGTAATTTGCCTTTATAGCGTGGATCCAGGATGCTGGCCAACCAGTAGTCATCATCATTCATCATTTTGGCAATGCGGGTGTCCCTTTTTAGGATCAGCAAGGCATAATCTGACATGTGGGCCAATGTTCCCGGTGTCAATGATGCACTGCGAGTGCTGGTTGGAGGAGCACTTTCTGGCAAATCCACATACCTCCAGTCACGCACAAACCCTGTACCAGACCTTGCCACGCCAACATTTTCACTTGCCCCACGAGATGCATCCTCCTCCCCTAAGTAATCATCCCCATCATCTTCCTCCTCCTCCTCCTCTTCTTCCTCCACCTCATCCAGGAGAGGTCCCTGAGCAGACAATGGCTGAATGTCATCAAGGATTCCCTCCTCCTCTTCCTCCTCATCAACATTGGCTGCAGAAGCCTGCTCCTTAAGGTGCATCAAAGTTTGCATGAGCAGACGCATAAGTGGGATGCTCATGCTTAGGATGGCATCGTCTGCGCTTACCAGCCGTGTGCATTCCTCAAAACACTGAAGGACTTTACAGAGGTCTTTCAGCTTCGACCACTGCACACCTGTCAACTCCATGTCTGCTCTCAAAGTGCCTGGCCGTGTATCCTCCCACAAATGCATTATGGCCTGCCTCTGCTCGCACAGCCGCTCCACCATGTGCAGGGTGGAGTTCCACCTTGTTGCAATGTCGATAATGAGGCGGTGGTTGGGAAGGTGGAGCAATCGCTGCAGCTTCTGCATACGAACGGAGTGTACAGGCGACCGGCGGATGTGCGCGCACAGTCTTCGCACCTTCTGGAGCAGGGCTGTTAACTCCGGATAATTTTTGAGGAAGCACTGCACCACCAGGTTCAAGGTGTGAGCCAAGCAAGGTATGTGGCTGAGTTTTGAAAGGGCTATGGCTGCCACAAAATTACGGCCGTTATCACTAACTACCTTGCCTGCCTCAAGATGTGCACTGCCCAGCCATGACTCAGTTTGTCGCTTCAAGTACTCGGCCAGCACCTCGGCGGTGTGTCTGTCGCCCAAACACATCATCTGCAACACAGCCTGCTGACGCTTTCCACTAGCTGCTCGATAGGGGGACACCTCGTGTGCAACAGTGGCAGCTGCAGATGGAGTGCTCGTATGACTGCGCTCTGTGGACGAGCTTTCGCTTCTGGAGGAGGAGGAGGGTCGAACGCCTACAGCCAACTGTTTCCTATACCGTGGGCTAGTCAGCACTGTCCCACCACCGCTGTCCCCTGTGTACCCTGCATCCACCACAGTAACCCAGTGCGCAGTGATGGACACGTAACGGCCCTGGCCATGCCGACTGGATCATGCATCAGTTGTGAGGTGCACCTTTCCGCTCACTGACTGCTTGAGTGCATGGACAATGCGGTCTTTCACATGATGGTGGAGGGCTGGGATGGCTTTGCGAGAGAAGAAGTGGCGACTGGGTAGGTCATAGCGTGGTACTGCATAGGCCACGAGTTCGCGGAAAGCTGCGCTTTCCACCAACCGAAAGGGCATCATCTCAAACGAGATTAGTTTGGCAATGTGGGCGTTCAAACCCAGTGTACGCGGATGAGAGACTGAGTACTTTCTTGACCTACTCATAGTGTCTGGGAGGGTGAGCTGGACTTGAGAGCTGCATATGGTGGAAGTAGCGGTGGACAGGGCGGACTGAGAGAGGGTTGATGATGGTGATGGAGTTGGTGTTCTTTCTGATGGCCTAGAATCAGTCTTTCGTTGATATAACAGTGGGATTCCCTGACTGCTGTGGCCTTGCAACGACACCTCAACATTTGCTGCTGTGCTAACCGGTGGGCTTACAGTGGGGGAAACAATGTAGCGTTGCTGACTACCTTCGTTGTGATCAGTTGCACATGTGGCACTTGAGGTTTGGTGTTGTGTCCACGCTTGCAAGTGCATGGTGTTTAAATGTCTAAGCATGCAACTGGTATTCAAATTTTTCAGATTTTTCCCTAGGCTAAAGGTCTTTGCGCACTTCTTACAGATAACCTTGGCCTGATCATGAGGATTTTGTTCAAAAAAGTGCCACACTGCACTCTTCCTACTTTGGCAGACATTTTCCGGCCTAGCACGCTGTGATCTTTTGACCCTCTGGACAAGCTGTCCAGCAACTCTTTTGATTTTTGGAACCTGTCTTTGGAGTGCTGCGGGCCTGCCAGATAACAGCTGTTGCGATGTCGATGTCTGCTGTGGATGCTCCTCATCTGAGCTATTGTAAGCAGCACCCTCTTCCCCCAATGGATGCCAATCTGGGTCAACAACTGGGTCATCCATCACCTCCTCTTCAATGTCATGTGCACCTTCCTCTGTGTCACCGTGTATGGTGGTATAGTGTGCGGGAAGGGGCACCTGAGTCTCATCAGGGTCAGAATCTGGCTCTGTACACTGCGAGGACAATGTAGTGCTCTGAGTGAATGTACCAGCAGAATCATCCATCAGCGGCTGTGCATCAGTGCACTCCATGTCAGATTCATCTTGGCCTGGGTAATTCACCATTTGACTTGATAATCCAGGCATGGTATGTGAAAACAGCTCCATGGAGTAATCAGTAGTATGGCCTGCGTCATCCTTCAATCTTGGTTGGGGTGAAGGACACAAGGAAAGGTGTGGTTCATGAACATGAGCCTCCAATGACGACTCAGTGCTTTTACTTTTTACAACTAAAGAAGAGGAGGCGATAGAGCTGGAGGATGAGTCAGCAATGTAAGACAAAACTTTTTCCTGATGCTCTGGCTTTAAAAGCGGTTTGCCAACTCCTAGAAAACTAAGCCTTCGAAGCCTTATGGAGCCAGACGATGACACAGGCTCAACACCTACTGCATTCGGTCCTATTTTGCTCTTGCCACTACCATCAGATCCACCACCAACACCATCATTACCAGCTGCCAACCCCCGCCCAATTCCACGGCCTCTTCCACCAGCCTTCCTCATTTTTGGTAGAAATGTAGACAAAATCCAACAAACTATATAGTAATGTAAAACAAGGTACAAGGTGTCTATAGGACAGGGGAGATTTTGAATTTCTGCTCACACTAGTGGACACTGGACACTTTTGGATTGTGTGAGGCCCACTGAATATCTGAGCGCTATGTCACAGGCTCGATGGCACAGCTGTGACCAAAGTGACTAGAGTATAAGTGAGATTTTAAATTTCTGCAGACACTGGACACTTTTGGATTGTGTGAGGCCCACTGAATATATGAGCGCTATGTCACAGGCTTGATGGCACAGCTGTGACCAAAGTGACTAGAGGATAAGGGAGATTTTGAATTTCTGCAGACACTGGACACTTTTGGATTGTGTGAGGCCCACTGAATATCTGAGCGCTATGTCACAGGCTCGATGGCACAGCTGTGACCAAAGTGACTAGAGGATAAGGGAGATTTTGAATTTCTGCAGACACTGGACACTTTTGGATTGTGTGAGGCCCACTGAATATATGAGCGCTATGTCACAGGCTCGATGGCACAGCTGTGACCAAAGTGACTAGAGGATAAGTGAGATTTTGAATTTCTGCAGACACTGGACACTTTTGGATTGTGTGAGGCCCACTGAATATATGAGCGCTATGTCACAGGCTCGATGGCACAGCTGTGACCAAAGTGACTAGAGGATAAGGGAGATTTTGAATTTCTGCAGACACTTGTGGACACTGGACACTTTTCGATTGTGTGAGGCCCACTGAATATATGAGCGCTATGTCACAGGCTCGATGGCACAGCTGTGACCAAAGTGACTAGAGGATAAGGGAGATTTTGAATTTCTGCAGACACTTGTGGACACTGGACACTTTTGGATTGTGTGAGGCCCACTGAATATCTGAGCGCTATGTCACAGGCTCGATGGCACAGCTGTGACCAAAGTGACTAGAGGATAAGGGAGATTTTGAATTTCTGCAGACACTTGTGGACACTGGACACTTTTGGATTGTGTGAGGCCCACTGAATATCTGAGCGGTATGTCACAGGCCTGATGGCACAGCTGTGACCAAAGTGACTAGAGGATAAGTGAGATTTTGAATTTCTGCAGACACTGGACACTTTTGGATTGTGTGAGGCCCACTGAATATATGAGCGCTATGTCACAGGCTCGATGGCACAGCTGTGACCAAAGTGACTAGAGGATAAGGGAGATTTTGAATTTCTGCAGACACTGGACACTTTTGGATTGTGTGAGGCCCACTGAATATCTGAGCGCTATGTCACAGGCTCGATGGCACAGCTGTGACCAAAGTGACTAGAGGATAAGGGAGATTTTGAATTTCTGCAGACACTTGTGGACACTGGACACTTTTGGATTGTGTGAGGCCCACTGAATATCTGAGCGCTATGTCACAGGCTCGATGGCACAGCTGTGACCAAAGTGACTAGAGGATAAGTGAGATTTTGAATTTCTGCAGACACTGGACACTTTTGGATTGTGTGAGGCCCACTGAATATCTGAGCGCTATGTCACAGGCTCGATGGCACAGTTGTGACCAAAGTGACTAGAGGATAAGGGAGATTTTGAATTTCTGCAGACACTTGTGGACACTGGACACTTTTGGATTGTGTGAGGCCCACTGAATATCTGAGCGCTATGTCACAGGCTCGATGGCACAGCTGTGACCAAATTGACTAGAGGATAAGTGAGATTTTGAATTTCTGCAGACACTGGACACTTTTGGATTGTGTGAGGCCCACTGAATATCTGAGCGCTATGTCACAGGCTCGATGGCACAGCTGTGACCAAAGTGACTAGAGGATAAGTGAGATTTTGAATTTCTGCAGACACTGGACACTTTTGGATTGTGTGAGGCCCACTGAATATCTGAGCGCTATGTCACAGGCTTGATGGCACAGCTGTGACCAAAGTGACTAGAGGATAAGGGAGATTTTGAATTTCTGCAGACACTTGTGGACACTGGACACTTTTGGATTGTGTGAGGCCCACTGAATATCTGAGCGCTAAGTCACAGGCTCGATGGCACAGCTGTGACCAAAGTGACTAGAGGATAAGGGAGATTTTGAATTTCTGCAGACACTTGTGGACACTGGACACTTTTGGATTGTGTGAGGCCCACTGAATATCTGAGCTCTATGTCACAGGCTCGATGGCACAGCTGTGACCAAAGTGACTAGAGGATAAGGGAGATTTTGAATTTCTGCAGACACTTGTGGACACTGGACACTTTTGGATTATGTGAGGCCCACTGAATATCTGAGCGCTATGTCACAGGCTCGATGGCACAGCTGTGACCAAAGTGACTAGAGGATAAATGAGATTTTGAATTTCTGCAGACACTGGACACTTTTGGATTGTGTGAGGCCCACTGAATATCTGAGCGCTATGTCACAGGCTCGATGGCACAGCTGTGACCAAAGTGACTAGAGGATAAGTGAGATTTTGAATTTCTGCAGACACTGGACACTTTTGGATTGTGTGAGGCCCACTGAATATCTGAGCGCTATGTCACAGGCTCGATGGCACAGCTGTGACCAAAGTGACTAGAGGATAAGGGAGATTTTGAATTTCTGCAGACACTTGTGGACACTGGACACTTTTGGATTGTGTGAGGCCCACTGAATATCTGAGCGCTATGTCACAGGCTCGATGGCACAGCTGTGACCAAAGTGACTAGAGGATAAGTGAGATTTTGAATTTCTGCAGACACTGGACACTTTTGGATTGTGTGAGGCCCACTGAATATCTGAGTGCTATGTCACAGGCTCGATGGCACAGCTGTGACCAAAGTGACTAGAGGATAAGGGAGATTTTGAATTTCTGCAGACACTTGTGGACACTGGACACTTTTGGATTGTGTGAGGCCCACTGAATATCTGAGCGCTATGTCACAGGCTCGATGGCACAGCTGTGACCAAAGTGACTAGAGGATAAGGGAGATTTTGAATTTCTGCAGACACTTGTGGACACTGAACACTTTTCGATTGTGTGAGGCCCACTGAATATCTGAGCGCTATGTCACAGGCTCGATGGCACAGCTGTGACCAAAGTGACTAGAGGATAAGTGAGATTTTGAATTTCTGCAGACACTGGACACTTTTGGATTGTGTGAGGCCCACTGAATATATGAGCGCTATGTCACAGGCTCGATGGCACAGCTGTGACCAAAGTGACTAGAGGATAAGGGAGATTTTGAATTTCTGCAGACACTGGACACTTTTGGATTGTGTGAGGCCCACTGAATATCTGAGCGCTATGTCACAGGCTCGATGGCACAGCTGTGACCAAAGTGACTAGAGGATAAGGGAGATTTTGAATTTCTGCAGACACTTGTGGACACTGGACACTTTTGGATTGTGTGAGGCCCACTGAATATCTGAGCGCTATGTCACAGGCTCGATGGCACAGCTGTGACCAAAGTGACTAGAGGATAAGTGAGATTTTGAATTTCTGCAGACACTGGACACTTTTGGATTGTGTGAGGCCCACTGAATTCTGAGCGCTATGTCACAGGCTCGATGGCACAGCTGTGACCAAAGTGACTAGAGCATAAGTGAGATTTTGAATTTCTGCAGACACTGGACACTTTTGGATTGTGTGAGGCCCACTGAATATATGTGCGCTATGTCACAGGCTCGATGGCACAGCTGTGACCAAAGTGACTAGAGGATAAGGGAGATTTTGAATTTCTGCAGACACTTGTGGACACTGGACACTTTTGGATTGTGTGAGGCCCACTGAATATCTGAGCGCTATGTCACAGGCTCGATGGCACAGCTGTGACCAAAGTGACTAGAGGATAAGTGAGATTTTGAATTTCTGCAGACACTGGACACTTTTGGATTGTGTGAGGCCCACTGAATTCTGAGCGCTATGTCACAGGCTCGATGGCACAGCTGTGACCAAAGTGACTAGAGCATAAGTGAGATTTTGAATTTCTGCAGACACTGGACACTTTTGGATTGTGTGAGGCCCACTGAATATATGTGCGCTATGTCACAGGCTCGATGGCACAGCTGTGACCAAAGTGACTAGAGGATAAGGGAGATTTTGAATTTCTGCAGACACTTGTGGACACTGGACACTTTTGGATTGTGTGAGGCCCACTGAATATCTGAGCGCTATGTCACAGGCTCGATGGCACAGCTGTGACCAAAGTGACTAGAGGATAAGTGAGATTTTGAATTTCTGCAGACACTGGACACTTTTGGATTGTGTGAGGCCCACTGAATATCTGAGCGCTATGTCACAGGCTCGATGGCACAGCTGTGACCAAAGTGACTAGAGGATAAGGGAGATTTTGAATTTCTGCAGACACTTGTGGACACTGGACACTTTTGGATTGTGTGAGGCCCACTGAATATCTGAGCGCTATGTCACAGGCTCGATGGCACAGCTGTGACCAAAGTGACTAGAGCATAAGGGAGATTTTGAATTTCTGCAGACACTTGTGGACACTGGACACTTTTCGATTGTGTGAGGCCCACTGAATATCTGAGCGCTATGTCACAGGCTCGATGGCACAGCTGTGACCAAAGTGACTAGAGGATAAGTGAGATTTTGAATTTCTGCAGACACTGGACACTTTTGGATTGTGTGAGGCCCACTGAATATATGAGCGCTATGTCACAGGCTCGATGGCACAGCTGTGACCAAAGTGACTAGAGGATAAGGGAGATTTTGAATTTCTGCAGACACTGGACACTTTTGGATTGTGTGAGGCCCACTGAATATCTGAGCGCTATGTCACAGGCTCGATGGCACAGCTGTGACCAAAGTGACTAGAGGATAAGGGAGATTTTGAATTTCTGCAGACACTTGTGGACACTGGACACTTTTGGATTGTGTGAGGCCCACTGAATATCTGAGCGCTATGTCACAGGCTCGATGGCACAGCTGTGACCAAAGTGACTAGAGGATAAGTGAGATTTTGAATTTCTGCAGACACTGGACACTTTTGGATTGTGTGAGGCCCACTGAATTCTGAGCGCTATGTCACAGGCTCGATGGCACAGCTGTGACCAAAGTGACTAGAGCATAAGTAAGATTTTGAATTTCTGCAGACACTGGACACTTTTGGATTGTGTGAGGCCAACTGAATATATGTGCGCTATGTCACGGGCTCGATGGCACAGCTGTGACCAAAGTGACTAGAGGATAAGGGAGATTTTGAATTTCTGCAGACACTTGTGGACACTGGACACTTTTGGATTGTGTGAGGCCCACTGAATATCACAGCGCTATGTCACAGGCAGAAATTGGCTAGTGTATCACAAACTACAAGGTGTATGTAGTATTGGGCAGAGTAGGAATCTCCCTAGAGTGCAGGTCTGTAAGAACGGAACATGTCCTCGACTTATTCTCACAGAGTGACACAGATAGCTTCACTGTGGCTGTGATAACAGCCGTTACACGGTACTGTGTGAGGAGCGTACACTGCTGTATGGTGTGAAAAAATGCACGCTCAGTACCTCAGCAGGACAAAAAAAAAAATTGGGATTGCTTTTAAAAAAGCAGTTTGCAGCTCAGTACCTCAGCAGGACAAAAAAAAAAAATTGGGATTGCTTTTAAAAAAGCAGTTTGCAGAGCAGTGGGTAAACAGCAATGCAGCTGTCAGGAAGCCTTAGAAGGCAGCCCAACAACCAACACCACTGATACACCACAATATAGCCTCTCCTTGCACTGCACACACAGTGACTGGTGTGTTGTACAGGCACAATCGCTAGCAGCAGAAGCAGTTTTTTTTTCTTCTTCCCTGCCTAACGCTCTCCCTACAGAATCAGCAGCAACCTCTCCCTATGCTAAGATCGGCAGAAGTAAGATGGCGGTCGGCGTGCACGCCCTTTTATACCCCCTGTGATGACCCCAAAACAAGCCAATCACTTGCATGCCCTTCTGAAAGATGGTGGTGACCCGTGCCTATGTCATCACGTTGCCCACAGTGTCCGTGGATCCTGATTGGCTGAAAAAGAGCGCAAAACAAACTTTTGAAACGCGACTTTGGCGCGTAAGTCGCCGACCTCGTGGCCGACCTCATCCTAGGGTCGGGTTTCGTTTCATGAAACCCGACTTTGCCAAAAGTCGGCGACTTTTGAAATTTTTTGACCCGTTTCGCTCAACTCTACTCTTTCAGTTTCTACTTAATGCACGCTGTTTATTACTGCATTATGATTATGGGAGGTCTTAGTCGAGATACTGTTATATAATGCTTATTGTGGCTTCTCTATTGCATGTGGGTTTGTTGGGGGGGGGGGGGTTGGGCTTTTCCTCCCTAGGCACGGTTTTTAATTTGTTTTTCTGGATGTTAGGGTTTGCTTGCTGGGACAGACCTTTGCCCAGTTGTTTCTTCTCTGATATTACTCTTTCATGGCCTCAAAGTGGCATAGGCTAATATGGCTGACTCTAATACTATAGCTCCTGACAATAATGTAGACTCTCTCAAATTGTTATCTTGGAACGAGGCTGGGCTCAATACTCCAGTAAAATGCTGGAAAGTTTTACACCATGTTACCCGTATACGCCCACACATTGTGTTTTTGCAGGAAACTCAATGGATTCGTGGAAAACATCCTCTGCTCCGTAACAAGCATTACAAGGACTGCAGAGAGGCTTATTTTTCAAAGAAGAAACGTGGGGTTGCCATCCCGTTCCATAGAGACCTTGAATACTTCATTCAAGATGTGGTAAGAGACAAGGCTGGACAATATTTGCTGATTAGGATCCTTGCTGAGCAGAGGGAATACTGCTTTATTAATGTTTACGCACCTAATGCGGCTAGCCTTTCCTTTTGTTCTAAGCTTGTAGAAGTCATCAATAGCTGGCATCCTACTAATATATTATTAGGAGGGGATTTAAATGCTCTTCATGATATCTTTTTAGATAGGTCTACTTCACCACCTGCATCCCTTATTAGATAGGCTTGACTTATTGGATTCCTGGAGATGCTGACATCCTATGGAAAAAGAATATACGTTTTACTCTAGGGTTCACGACATACACACTCACATTGATTACTGGCTAACATCTACCATTCTTTTTTCATCTTTAAAATCGGTTGAGATTCCTCAAATGGTTATTTCAGATCACTCTCCTGTCCTACTTACCATAGACCTTCCCACAAGGAAAACTCTCTCCTTTCGTTGGTGTTTTCCCTCATATCTTTTTACGTCGGATGATTTAAAAAAGTATTTGGATGGCTGGTGGGAGACATACATGGAAGATAACTTGGAACACTTAGAAGACATCAGTTTATTCTGGATTACCGCTAAAACAGTGCTCAGAGGACATATTATCTCTTATGTGTCTCAGAAAAAGAAGAAATTGTTGTCCTCCTTGCGACCTTTTCTTGACCAGCTCACTCAAACCTACAGATATTTCTTGCTACACAATACTTCCTTATCCAAGGAGGCTTACCTCACTGCTAAACATAATCTAGACACCTTACTGCATGAACAAGCGCATAACCACCTTGCCTACGAACGTAACCGCTTCTTTCGCTGGGGCAGTAAACCATGGGTGCCTTGTGGCATCACTAACGAAACCCTTCAAAAAGGCTACTAAAATCACCAACATCAAACATCCTAATGGTTCCATTATCCGTGAACCACTTCAAATATGCGCGGTTTTTAGAGATTTTTATGCAGATCTTTATGACCCACCCAACGATTCTCAGAAAGAAGGCTATCATTTCCATGACAAGGATGATCCACCAAAACTTTCCATCTCTTAAAGAGAAATTTTAAATAAACCTCTCTCTCCTGGGGAAGTTGGATTGGTCATCCAGTCTCTTAAATTGCTTAAAGCCCCTGGCCCGGACAGTTACTCATCAGAATTCTATAAAATATTGCAACCATTACTTATACCCCACCTTACCTCTCTTTTTAATCATATTATAGATTCAAGTTCCCTTCCTGACCGCTTCAATGAAGCGAGCCTTTCATTACTACAAAACAGGGTAAAGACCCCCTTCTCCCTGTCTCGTACCGCCCAATCTCCCTTTTAAATGTAGATTTCAAATTGCTCACCAAAATTATGGCCAACAGATTACAATCTATACTTCCTAATATCCTCACCACATTACAAACGGGCTTTGTCCATGGCGGATCCATGACCTACAATATTATAACGGCATTAGCCGCTGTTATTCATAGTCATCAAACCAAAGATAAACGAAACATCTTGGTTAGCCTTGATGCCGATAAGGCTTTTGACCAGGTATCTTGGTCCCACCTCATCCGAACTCTAAAATACAGAATGTTTGGATTTTCCTTTTTCAATTTTATCCGGATGATTTACACCACTCCTCAGTCCTCAATATGGCTCCATGGTATTCAGTCATCCCCTTTCTCAATTTTCAGGTACGAGGCAGGGATTTCCTTTATCCCCCTTATTGATTAATATTGCCCTAGACCCTCTACTTAGATATCTGGAGATGATTCCTTCCTTTGAGGGAATTGGGATAGGCCACCTTACACTCAAGTCCTTGGCATTCGCTGACAACATACTACTCATGATAGCCAATCCTAAGGAGTCCATTCCTTTCATAATGGGGGCTTTCCATAAATTTGGAGAAATCTCGGGTTTCTGCATAAGTTTTAACAAATCCAAGGCTTTAGCGATCTTCAAGAATGCTAGACAAAAGTGCCCTTCCCTTTTCCATTTCAGTGGGGGCATGGTTCTTTACGATATCTTGGTACTCTTCTACCTTCCAACCCACATACTATTTACCAACTTAATATCGGAACTTTAATATCTGCCATTACTCAGGAAATACAATCTTGGATGACTTTTAAATTATCTTTCGCGGGTAAAGCTCACCTTATTAAAATGGTTTCCTTTCCTAAAATACTCTCCCCTTTACAAACGGTACCTATTCTATTATCTAAAGCTGACGATCAACTCCTAAGGTCACTTTCACACTTCAGTTTTTTGTGTCAGTTAAAATCCGCCAAAAAGGCGGGAAAGCGGATCCGTTCCCAACTGATGTGAACGGATGACACAGGATCCGTTTTGTGACGGATCCGCAGAATGAAGAATTTTAAAGGAACCGCTGGCCGGGAAGGAGAGAGAGAGAGAGAAAGAGAGAGAGAGAGAAACAAGTTCTCTCATCTCAAGTGCTAATGAGAACAATGACCCTGGCCTGCTCAATGCCAGTCTTAATGAACTGGGCCATTGGACAAAGATGCACCTAATTCATTAAAAGATGCACATCACTTAATAAATTAGAAATCTAATAAGTACCTTGTGTATGCACACACATATATATGTACACAATGCAAGGGCTTATTTTTGTTGAAGCTCATTAATACAAATCACAGTTTCTTTGAAGCCTGGCCACAGGTGGAGTTTCAAGGGAGCTCCATAATGACAAGCACAGAAGTTTTCAACAGACTCCCTGCTGTTACAGCAACCCATCGGGGACACACAAGCACATCATGGGCAAATGAAAGGACTCACCCCCATGCCAGCCCATGTTAAATACCACTCTACTATGTCTGAGTGTCCACCTCCTGTAGGTGTACATTCCCAAAAAGAGTGCATGGCAGATTACACGTGCAATCTGCCATCACCATTATAGTCTATAGCCATGTCGGCACATGCGTCCAGACCTTCTTTTGTGGGGGATATTGGATGTATGCCACGACAGGGACACAGAACGAAATATGAAAGTACCCTAAGAAAGAAGCCTCTTCTATTGTGTGATCCATATGAATGAAATGGGTTTCAGACTGGATTCAAACAGTACACCCAACATAAAATACTGAGTACAAAGTGCTGTTTCTTATTTTCAGCTTTTTTAGATTGTCACAAGCAGGTCATCCACTACGTTTTTGTGTCCTTCTAAAAAGTTAGACACTGCCAGATAAAAATTGCACTCTAGGGTTTTGTTGGAGGGTCTGGAAAATCACAATAGGGTTGATTCATCATCAAATTAATTGCCGTATATACTTGTGTATAAGCTGAGATTTTCAGCACATTTTTTTGTGCTGAAAATGCCCCCTCGGCTTATACACGAGTCATTCAGCAGAAACCAGCGGGGGAGGGGGAGCGGCGGCAGGAGCCGGTGGCTGGGAAGTCACACTCACCCCTCCCATGCCTCGCTGAACGTCCCCTGCATCCTCCGTTGTCCAGCGCTGACAGCTTCTTCGTGCCTTCAGCGGTCACATGGTACCACTCATTAAGCTCAAGAATATGGATGCCTATAGGCGTGGAAGCATATTCATGAGTTTAATGAGCGGTACCATGTGACCGCTGAAGGCAGGAAGAAGGGGAGCATGGGGGAGGACAGAGAGCTGAGCCATATGTACTGGGAGGGGGGAGAGCCAAACAGAGCAGGACAGTGATGAGGGGACAATGTACACCCGGCTTATACTCGAGTCATTAAGCTTACCCAGTTTTCATGGCAAAATTAGGGGCCTTGGCTTATACTCGGGTCAGCTTATACTCGAGTATATACAGTATTTTCACACCAGTTTGAAGCATCTCTACCAAAATTGGGGAAGATGCGATGGGGTGTGGCTACAACCTCTCATCAATTTCAACAAAACAGCTGTCATTTCTTATTCCATAGATGCAACTTCTCTCCATGACTGAGAAGCGCATTGAATTAATTAAAAGGCATATATCTCTTAATGAATTGGACACATCATACTTAAACAATACAAGTCTTTAAGAGGTTGTCCGACCTGTCACTCTATGTGACTGCAGACTTGCAAATACTCACATCATGTACACTGCATGCTGTGAGGATGCTCCGGTGCCAGGTTAGGAGCAACGGGTGCATGACGACAACTATGTCATTTACATTGATGATCAAAAGGATAAAAATGTTTTGAACTTTTGACTTTCAGGTTCCATATCTCACCATCCACTACTGTTTTGAAGATGAGATGCATATGATTAGTTAAGCAGATATTGTCATGTCACTGCATTCTTACAAGCTCTTGGTGGCGGAAAAATCTTTTTCTTACCGTATACTACAAAATACAACCAGTTTTCAAATTCTTTAATAGCTGTCTGTTATTAGATTGATTCCCAAGCAAAAGATCACTGGTTTGAATTAAGGAACAGCCATGAAGAAGATTTCCCAAGAAAAGAGAAACAATGTAAATCAGCTCATCGATGGTGGTTTCTCAACCAAGACGATTGCAAAATTACATCATGTGAGTGCCACGACAATCAAAAGAATATGAAATGAAGAATGTCCTTCCATTAAAACCCCAAGAGATGGAAGTTCAGGCAAATATGGGAGTCAAAACGTCATCTCATGCCAAGGTCTATCAGTTCTAGCATGACAAACACGGCAGTAGAGGTGGCTTGTATGCTTCGCAATATCAAAATTACAGACGTCCATGCAAGCACCATGCAATGCACATTACAGAAATCTGTAATGATGGCCTGAAAAGAACTGAAGAAGCCTTGACTTCCATATCATCAAAAGAAGGTACTGCTTAAGTTAGCAAAAAAGTACAAAAAATGGACAGAAAAAGATTGGAAACGGGTGATTTGGAGCACTGAGATGAAAGTCAATAAAGTAGGCTTTGATGGATGCAGTGGGTCTTGAAGAAACAAGGGAAAAATTACAAACAAGGGAAAAATTGAACAACTGTTACGTTGGGTGGAGGAAGCTTGATGATTAAAGATGAGCGAACCCGAACAGTAAAGTTCAGCATCCTATCCGGACTGAACACCTACTGTTCGGGCACAGACACCAAACATGGATTTCCCCAGGAAAACAGTGTTACTGTTTGAGTTTGGCCATCCAAACACTGGGTGTTTGTTGTGCCGTGGTTCTCATGCTGTCATTGGACAGTATAAGGCATCCGGGACTGGGGAGTCATAATACTGTATAGAGTGCTGTGGTGGCCATCACACTATATAATGGGGAGCAGTAATGGACATCAAACTGTATAGGTGGTGACCATCATACCATGTAGGGGGACAGTGTGATGAGTGGTTACAGTTTGGAGAGACTAACATGATGGGCAGTATAAGGGCATCTTGAAATAAGGGCACAGTATGGAGAAAGGTTAGGATGCAAGGGGGATAATGTGGAGTGATAGAGAGTACAGTATAAAGGAAAACATTAGAGAGGGAACAGCCATGGTATAGGTCATGGTTCCTAAGAATGGATGGTATGGTGGTTATAGCTGATAATGGCAGAGATTAGGGTGGTTATCTTTAATCAAGGTAGACAGCGTGGGGCAATAAAGATGCTTATTTAGGACTTCTTATGGACAGATATTTTTACTCAGCATTTTAATAATACTCTTAGTTTTATGAGCATGATATGAAGATGTGTTGCAGAAGACCAGAGAAGATGGAAGTCTGCAGAGAACAGCTGTTGATGGGAAAACTCATCATGTTGTCTGGACCAGATGAAGAAGAGAAGAAAGAGAACAATACATTCAGAGAAAATGGAACCTACAAGGTGCCTGGATGTAAGGTTCCTGGAGATTTAGTTTGTGTCGACACAACTGCATGATTTACGACTTGTAGACAGGCTGAATACACGTGTGGAATGCCTGTTTGTTAGGGAATCCCCACATGTATTCAGCCTGGCTAGCAGCCGCAAATCATGCAGCTGTGTCGACAAACACTAAATCTCGGAGCACGCCAAAATACTCGGAGGACACCCGAGCATGCTCAGGAAAACTCGAGCAATGAGTATACTCGCTCATCACTACTGTTAACATCAACTCACAGTATTATCATACCATTGTTAATAACACACTGGGAATTGTAGGTTCATGCAGTACAATTGTATATGAGACTACCTTGACATTAAAATTGATTGCTGTACTAAGCTTTGTTTCTTGTATTCTAGCTCTTATTGTGATTCTGGTGATATATTCATGTACAGTACTCATTGTGGGTTCTGGTGATTTATTTTTGTATTTATGTTGGTTCTTGTGATGTATTCATGTACTGATGATGGAACTGTTTTGTATTTATTTTCTGATACTGATTCTAGTGATAAATTAATGTACTAATGGTGGTTCTAGTGACTCTTTTATTTACTGATGGTGGTTCTGGTGCTGTATTTGTATGCTGTTGTTGGCCCTGGTGTTCAATGTACTGATGATGATTTTAGTTTCATTTTCATGAACTCATAATGATTATGGTGATGAATACATCACCATAACAATCACTAGTAAAAGAATACAACACTAGAGCATCAGTAAAACACCAAGACAACTAACACTAAATGGATTTGTCACCAGAACCACTATCCAAGCAGGAATATGTCACCAGAACTACCATTTGTAGAGGAGTAGAAAAAATAGAAGTGGACTCAGCTCACTCTCAAGGCTTATTTAACAATCAGCAAACTTTTATTAGGTTATCCTTTAAAAATTGAAGATTACAAAAGAACCAGTAATGAACTGGTAACCAGTGTTAAAGAGCTGTTTGCTCGAAAAGCGTATGGTTTCATTAAATACCACCCCCTGTTATTGCTGTCACGCCGTCTCTGCATACTCAACCGGCCATCGCTCCCATGCCGCAGCCCCTCCTCACTGCCCGACAGCCACAGCGGTCACCTCTGACAGGCGCGGCCTACGGCATCTTTGCATGCAATGCGCATGCTCCATAGGCCGCAGCCACGCCTCCCTTCTGCTTCTTGCCCTCCGGCTATGCCCTGACCCGGAAGCACCTCCTGACCAATGGCAGACCAGACAGGGGCATATAAGGCCGCTTCCCCCTGAGGGAGGCGCCTGATCGTTGTGTTTCCTGGCACACTGGGCCTTACTTCTTCTTGTGCTCTCTGCAGTCTCACAGTCCCGTTCTCGTGTGCTCCCTGCAGCAGCCTCGCAGTCTGGCTATCTGTGTCCCCTGCCCTACTCCAGTCCTGCCTTCTGTGTTCCTGTTCCATCCTGCTCCAGTCCTGCCGTCCTACTCCAGTCCTGCCTCTGGTGTTCCTGTTCCATCCTGCTCCAGTCTTGCCATCCTACTCCAGTCCTGCCTCCGGTGTTCCTGTTCCATCCTGCTCCAGTCCTTCCGTCCATCCTCTAATCCTGTCTCCTGTGTTCCTGCTCCAGCCATCCCTCCACGTGCCAGTCTACTGTCTTACTCCATTCCTGTCTCCTGTGTTCCAGCTCTGTCCTGTCATCTACACTTCAGTCCCTCCACGTTCCAGTCTACAGTCTTACTCCACTCCTGTCTCCTGTGTTCCAGTTCTGTTCTGTCATCTACACTTCAGTCCCACACTCCTACTCCAGTCCATCCTGAGCCGCCCCTCTCGGTATCGGCTACCGTGGTACTCGAACCCCTGGGCCTGCTCCTAATGGTCCCTGTATAGGGTCGGTTCCACCTGGCAGCTCGCCCGGGGCCCCTCGGTGCCACGGCCCAGAGGGTCCACTCCTGGAGATTCCGGCTCCAGACCAGCCATGCTAACAATGCGATCAGGCCATGGACTCCGCCGGTACTACTGCTGCTACCCAGAAAAAGTTACTCTTCCTGAGGGAGAATCAGGGACACATTATGTCTGTCATGAAGTCTATGGACACCCGTTTGTCGGCCCTGCAGGTGGCCAATCCTTGAACTGCCAATCTACTGGCCAGTCTTCAACAGGAGCTGGGCCAGCAACAAGATACTCAAGCCCATATTTTGTCTTACATAGCCTCCTTTGTTAGCCTCTTGTTGGTTCTCCAGTCTGCCGCCGCAACTCCGTCTCCTCCCTCCGCTCCTACACCTCTCCCGATGCCCCGCCTCGGAAACCGCCTCACTTCATTGGGGATCCCAAGCTCTGCAGGGGGTTCTTAAATTAGTGTAGCCTCCACTTTGAATGGTTGCAGCAGCAATATCCCTCTGACGGGGCCAAAGTAGCCTTTATTATGTCCCATCTGGAGGGAGAGGCCCTGTCCTGGTTGAATCCTCTCTGGGAATGTGACGATCCCGTTGTCTCAAGTCTTCCGGTTTTCTTGGATACTTTTCGCAGGGTCTTCGATGAGCTGGGTCGGTTAGCCGCTCTCACCGAGTCACTCTTTAACCTACATCAGGGTTCTCTCATGGTCGGACAGTATGCTATCCGCTTTCGCATCTCCTCCGAGCTCGGCTGGAATAACACGGCTTTGGTAGGGGCGTTCTGGCGCGGTCTTTCAGGCAGAATAAAAGATGAACTCGCAGGTCGAGATACCCCGCCCACCTTAGAGGACCTTATCTCGCTGGCTACCCGCATTGACCTTCGCTTTCAGGAGTGCGCTCGGGAGTCAGCGAGAGACAGGAGGTCCACCAGGCCAGCTCCCCTTCTCACCTGTTCTGCCAGTCCTCGTTCGGCCGGGTCCCCATCTTCCTCCTCGGTCGAGTCCATGCAGATAGACCACCTCAGGTTGGCCGAGTTGTGTCAGCAAGAGAGGCGGGCACAAGGTCTGTGCCTTTATTGCGAAGGTTCATCACACTATATCCGCACCTGTCCTAAGAGACAGGGAAACTCCTCCGCCTAGGTAAGGTAAGAGAGGCTTCCCTAGGTGATGATGATCCCTCTCAACCTCTTATTATATCTGTTCTTTTGCTTTCAGGGGAGAGACGTGAGTCTGAGGTGGCCTACGTGGATTTGGGCTCGGCAGGTAACTTCATTCGGCCTGAAGAAGTGGACAAATACCAAATTCCCGTGGTTGCTCTATCTAACCCTCTCCAGATTGCCGTGGTGGATGGCAAACCGCTACAGGTGACCGTCACCTTGGTCACTGAAGAAGTGGAGTTGCAAGTTGGTGCCTTACATCGAGAGAAGATAGCCTTTTACGTTTTGCCTAAGCTGTCCCACGCCATTCTATATGGTCTCCCATGGTTAAGGACTCATCAGCCTGTTCTCAACTGGTCTTCTGGGGAGATACTCCGCTGGGGGCACCCGTGCCAAGCTCGCTGACTGACTCCTGTCTGCCTGGCGGCCGCTCCTCGGCCACCCCCAGACCTTCCAGGTCTCCCTCCAGCCTACAGTTCCTACACCAATGTCTTTAATAAGAAGGAAGCGGAGGTCCTTCCTCCACACCGGCCTTTTGACTGCCCAATTGAACTTGTTCCCGGTTCAACCCCTCCAAGGGGCAGAATCTACCCCTGTCTCCCGCTGAGACCACAGCCATATCCGAGTACGTCCGGGAGAACCTCGCTAAAGGCTTTATTCAGAAATCCTCGTTGCCCACGGGAGCCGGGTTTTTCTTCATCAAAAAGGTAGGGCAGAACTCTACGGCCGTGCATTGACTATAGGGGCTTGAATGAGATTACCATCAAGAACAGATACCCTCTTCCACTCATTCCGGAGTTGTTTGACTGTGTCAGAGGCGCTCAGGTCTTCTCTAAGCTGGACCTCAGAGGAGCCTATAATCTGGTCCGTATCCGCGCTGGAGACGAGTGGAAGACGGCTTTCAACACTCAAAACGGCCATTACGAGTACCTGGTTATGCCCTTTGGTCTCTGCAATGCTCCTGCGGTGTTTCAAGAGTTCGTCAATGAGATCTTCCGGGACCTCTTGCACTCCTGTGTGGTTGTGTACTTGGACGACATCCTCGTCTTCTTGCCGGATCTCTCGTCCCATAGAAAGAGTGTCCGCTTGGTGTTACAGCGTCTTCGGGAGAACCGCCTGTATACAAAGATAGAGAAATGTCTCTTCGAACAGACCTCTCTGCCATTTCTGGGATACATTATCTCTGACGCTGGACTGAGGATGGACCCCGAGAAGTTGTCTGCCATTCTCAAATGGCCTCACCCCGTCGGAGTAAGGACGATACAACGATTTCTCCGATTCGCCAATTATTACTGGCAATTCATCTCTCACTTTTCCGCAATCACAAGACCTATTTCTGCTATCACCCGTAAAGGGACTACTCCCAAGGATTGGCCTCCGGAGGCTGAAGAGGCCTTTCTGACCCTAAAATGGGCTTTCTCCACGGCTCTGGTCCTGCTTCACCCGGAGATCAACCGACCTTTTTTACTCGAGGTGGACGCTTCCTCGACAGGTGCCGGGGCAGTATTGTCCCAGAGATCCGCCTCCGGTCGTCTGCACCCTTGTGGCCTTTTCTCGAAGGCCTTTTCTCCATCCGAATGTAACTACTCGATCAGTGACCGGGAACTTCTGGCCATCAAGTTGGCCTTGGAGGAGTGGTGTCACCACCTGGAAGGAGCTGTCCATCCCTTTGTCATCTTCTCGGATCACAAGAATCTGGCCTATCTCCAATCTGCCCAGAGACTCAACCCTCGTCAGGTCAGATGGTCCTTGTTTTTTGCCCGATTTGACTTCGAGCTCCGTTTCCATCCTGGCAACAAAAATACCAAAGCCGACGCTCTGTCCAGGGTCTTCCAGCCACACGAAACCATGGAGGATCCCTCGCATATCATTGACCCCACTAGGATCATCACAGTGGCTCCAGTGAACTGGCTTGCACCTCCTCCTGGCAAAACGCTTGTGCCTGAGAACCTCAAGCGAAAAGACCTCCTATGAGGGCACTTCTCCAAACTGGCCGGCCATGCCGGGACTAAGAAGACCCTGGATCTTATCGTGCGCCACTGCTGGTGGCCCACGCTTTGCCAAGATGTACTCGATTTTGTGGCTTCTTGTCCATCCTGTGAAAAAAACAAAGTGCCACGAAGACCTCCGCCCGGCTTGTTGCTGCCGTTGCCCGTCCCTGCGGTTCCTTGGGAAAACATCGCCATGGATTTCATCACCGACCTACCCTGTTCTTCTGGCTGCACAGTCTATCTTGGTGGTGGTGGATCGTTTTTCCAAGATGGCCCACTTCGTCCCTCTGCCCGGTCTCCCCTCGGCTCTGGAGCTGGCCAAAGTCTTCATCCACCAAGTCTTCAGACTCCATGGACTACCTCAACGCATTGTGTCGGACAGAGGGGTTCAGTTCACCTCCAAGATCTAGCGATCACTTTGCAAGCTCATGAACGTTTCCCTTGACTTCTCCTCGGCCTACCATCCACAGTCCAACAGGCAGGTGGAGCGTACCAACCAGACGTTGACTGGGTACCTACGTCATTTCTCCAACGCCCACCAGAACGATTGGGTTGACGTTCTTCCCTGGGCAGAGTTCACTTACAACAACCATGTTGGCGAGTCCTCGGCCAAGTCTCTGTTTTTCATTGTGTTCAGCAGACATCCTGGTGTTCCCCTTCCGATAACCCCTGCCTCCGAGGTACCCGCGGCCAATGCTTTGTCCTCCGAATTTTCGGAGATTTGGACAGAGACCAACACGTCTCTCAAGAAGTCCGTTGATCGGATGAGGAATTATGCTGACAAGAAGAGATTGGATCCTCCACCCTATCGTGTTGGGGACAAGGTCTGTCTCTCATCAAAATTCATCCGGTTGAAACTGCCTTCCTACAAGTTGGGGCCACGCTAAATTGGTCCGTTTGAAATTCTTGGACATATCAATGAAGTCCCCTACAAATTGGGGTTGCCTGCTTAGCTCCGGGTCCCAAACACCTTCCACATCTCTCTCCTGAAACCTGTGGTGCTGAATTGCTTCCATTCCTTGCCTGATTCCAGTCCTCAGCCGGTGGGTGCCGATGATGTCTTTGAATTGGAGGATATTATCGCCATGAAGAAGGTTAGAGGTAGGACATTTTTTCTTGTTGACTGGAAGGGCTTTGGTCCTGAGGAGAGATCCTGGGAACCTCGGGAGAATATCAATGCTCCTCGAATCCTCAAGAGATTTCTTGCTAATCTCCGTGGAGGGCGGCTTAGGGAAGGGGGTACTGTCACACCGTCTCTGCATACTCACCCAGCCATCGCTCCCACGCTGCAGCCCCTCACCGCCCGACATCCTCGGCGGTCACCTCTGACCGGCATGCGGCCGACGGCATCTTTGCATGCAATGCCCATGCGCCATAGGTCGTGGCCGCGCCTCCCTTCTGCTTCTTGTGCTCCAGCTATGCCCTGACCCGGAAGCACCCCCTGACCAATGGCAGACCAGACAGGGGCATATCAGGCCGCTTCCCCCTGAGGGAGGCGCCTGATCGTTGTGTTTCCTGGCACACTGGGCCTTGCTTCTTCTTGTGCTCTCTGCAGTCTCACAGTCCCGTTCTCATGTGCTCCCTGCAGCAGCCTCACAGTCCGGCTATCCGTGTCCCCTGCCCTACTCCAGTCCTGCCTCCGGTGTTCCTGTTCCATCCTGTTCCAGTCCTGCCATCCTACTCCAGTCCTGCCTCCGGTGTTCCTGTTCCATCCTGCTCCAGTCCTGCCGTCCTACTCCAGTCCTGCCTCCGGTGTTCCTGTTCCATCCTGCTCCAGTCCTGTTGTCCTATTCCAGTCTTGTCTCCGGTGTTCCAGTTCCATCCTGCTCCAGTCCTGCCGTCCTACTCCAGTCCTGCCTCCGGTGTTCCTGTTCCATCCTGATCCAGTCCTTCCGTCCTACTCCAGTCCTGCCTCCGTTGTTCCAATTCCATCCTCCTCTAATGTATCACAGGACTGGCGTATAGCAAATGTGGTGCCAATATTCAAAAAGGGGACAAAAACTGAACTTGGAAATTATAGACTAGTAAGTTTAACCTCAACTGTAGGTAAAATCCTGGAGGGTTTTCTAAGAGATACTATACTGGAGTATCTGGATAAGAATAACCTTATGACCCAATATCAACATGGGTTTACAAGGGACCGTTCCTGTCAGACTAATCTGATAAGCTTTTATGAAGAGGTAAGTTCCGGACTGGACCAAGGGAATGCAGTGGACGTGTTGTACATAGACTTTTCAAAAGCTTTTGATACGGTGCCACACAAAAGGTTGATACATAAAATGAGAACAATGGGGATAGGTGAAAATATGTGTAGGTGGGTTAAGAGCTGGCTCAGGGATAGGAAACAAAGGGTGGTTATTAATGGAGCACACTCGGACTGGGTCACGGTTAGCAGTGGGGTACCACAGGGGTCAGTTTTGGGCCGGCTTCTTTTTAACATATTTATTAATGACCTTGTAGGGGCATAGAGAGCAGAATTTCAATATTTGCAGATGACACTAAACTCTGCAGGGTAATCAATACAGAGGAGGACAATTTTATATTATAGGAGGATTTATGTAAACTAGAAGCTTGGGCTGATAAATGGCAAATGAGCTTTAATGGGGATAAATGTAAGGTCATGCACTTGGGTAGAACGAACAAGATGTATAATGATGTGCTTAACTGTAAAACACTGGGCAAAACAGTCACTGAAAAAGACCTGGGTGTATGGGTGGACGACAAACTCACATTTAGTGGCCAGTGTCAGGCAGCTGCTGCAAAGGCAAAAAAAATAATGGGATGCATTAAAAGAGGCATAGATGTTCACGAGGAGAACATAATTTTACCTCTATATAAGTCACTAGTGCGACCACACTTAGAATACTGTGTACAGTTCTGGTCTCCAGTGTATAAGAAAGACATAGCTGAACTGGAGCCGGTGCAGAGAAGAGCGACCAAGGTTATTAGGGAACTGGGGGGTCTGCAATAGACTATGGAACTCTCTGCCATATGATGTTGTAATGAGTGATTCCCTACTAAAATTTAAGAAGGGACTGGATGCCTTTCTTGAAAAGCATAATATTACAGGGTATATACACTAGTTACCTTAATAATGCGTTGATCCAGGGAGCTAGTCTGATTGCCGTATGTGGAGTCGGGAAGGAATTTTTTACCCCAATGTGAAAATGTGAAACTTACTGTTTGTCACATGGGTTTTTTTTGCCTTCCTCTGGATCAACATGTTAGGGCAAGTTAGGATAGGATATGGGTTGAACTAGATGGATTTAAAGTCTCCCTTCAACCTTAATAACTATGTTACTATGTTACTAATCCTGTCTCCTGTGTTCCTGCTCCAGCCATCCCTCCATGTTCCAGTCTATTGTCTTACTCCATTCCTGTTTCCTATGTTCCAGCTCTGTCCTGTCATCTACACTTCAGTCCCTCCACGTTCCAGTCTACAGTCTTACTCCGCTCCTGTCTCTTGTGTTCCAGCTCTGTTCTGTTATCTACACTTCAGTCCCACACTCCTACTCCAATCCATCCTGAGCCGACCCTCTCGGTACCCGCTACCGTGGTACTCGAACTCCTGGGCCTGCTCCTAACGGTCCCTGTATAGGGGTCGGTTTCACCTGGCAGCTCGCCCGGGGCCCCTCGGTGCCACGGCCCAGAGGGTCCATTCCTGGAGATTCTGGCTCCAGACCAGCCACGCTAACAATTGCCATGTCATCTGAGATATTTGTTTGTAATCTTCAATTTTTAAAGTATAACCTAATAAAAGTTTGCTGATTTTTAAATAAGCCCTGAGAGGGAGCTGGATCCACTTCTATTTTTCTATTGCCTTGGACTCTCAGGGGTGAGCTGAATTTTACTTATCTTTTCAAATCTGTAGAGGAGTACATTACCAGAACCACTATCAGTAAAGGTATACTGCACCAGAACCACCATCAGTAGAGTTGAGCGAAACGGGTCGAAAAAATTCAAAAGTCGCCGACGTTTGGCAAAGTCGGGTTTCATGAAACGAAACCCGACCCTAGGATGAGGTCGGCCACGAGGTCGGCGACTTACGCGCCAAAGTCGCGTTTCAAAAGTTTGATTTGCTCTCTTTTTCAGCCAATCAGGATCCACGGACACTGTGGGCAACGTGATGACATAGGCACGGGTCACCACCATCTTTCAGAAGGGCAAGCAAGTGATTGGCTTGCTTTGGTGGGCGTCACAGGGGGTATAAAAGGGCGTGCACGCCGACCGCCATCTTACTTCTGCCGATCTTAGTATAGGGAGAGGTTGCTGCTGATTCTGTAGGGAGAGCGTTAGGCAGGGAAGAAGACAAAAAAACTGCTTCTGCTGCTAGCGATTTGGCCTGCACAACACACCAGTCACTGTGTGTGCAGTGCAAGGGGAGGCTATATAGTGGTGTATCAGTGGTGTTGGTTGTTGGGCTGCCTTCTAAGGCTTCCTGACATTCCTGCATTGCTGTTTACCCACTGCTCCGCAAACTGCTTTTTTAAAAGCAATCCCAATTTTTTTTTTGTCCTGCTGAGAAGAAAAAAAAACTGCTTCTGCTGCTAGCAATTTGGCCTGCACAACATACCAGTCACTGTGTGTGCAGTGCAAGGGGAGGCTATATAGTGGTGTATCAGTGGTGTTGGTTGTTGGGCTGCCTTCTAAGGCTTCCTGACATTCCTGCATTGCTGTTTACCCACTGCTCCGCAAACTGCTTTTTTAAAAGCAATCCAATCTCCCTTATCCTCTAGTCACTTTTGTCACAGCTGTGCCATCGAGCCTGTCACATAGCGCTCAGATATCAGTGGGCCTCACACAATCCAAAAGTGTCCACTGTCCACAAGTGTGTGCAGAAATTCAAAATCTCCCTTATCCTCTAGTCACTTTTGTCACAGCTGTGCCATCGAGCCTGTCACATAGCGCTCAGATATTCATTGGGCCTCACACAATCCAAAAGTGTCCAGTGTCCAAAAGTGTGTGCAGAGATTCAAAATCTCCCTTATCCTCTAGTCACTTTTGTCACAGCTGTGCCATCGAGCCTGTCACATAGCGCTCAGATATCAGTGGGCCTCACACAATCCAAAAGTGTCCACTGTCCACAAGTGTGTGCAGAAATTCAAAATCTCCCTTATCCTCTAGTCACTTTTGTCACAGCTGTGCCATCGAGCCTGTCACATAGCGCTCAGATATCAGTGGGCCTCACACAATCCAAAAGTGTCCACTGTCCACAAGTGTGTGCAGAAATTCAAAATCTCCCTTATCCTCTAGTCACTTTTGTCACAGCTGTGCCATCGAGCCTGTCACATAGCGCTCAGATATCAGTGGGCCTCACACAATCCAAAAGTGTCCAGTGTCCAAAAGTGTGTGCAGAGATTCAAAATCTCCCTTATCCTCTAGTCACTTTTGTCACAGCTGTGCCATCGAGCCTGTCACATAGCGCTCAGATATCAGTGGGCCTCACACAATCCAAAAGTGTCCAGTGTCCAAAAGTGTGTGCAGAGATTCAAAATCTCCCTTATCCTCTAGTCACTTTTGTCACAGCTGTGCCATCAAGCCTGTCACATAGCGCTCAGATATTCATTGGGCCTCACACAATCCAAAAGTGTCCAGTGTCCAAAAGTGTGTGCAGAGATTCAAAATCTCCCTTATCCTCTAGTCACTTTTGTCACAGCTGTGCCATCGAGCCTGTCACATAGCGCTCAGATATTCATTGGGCCTCACACAATCCAAAAGTGTCCAGTGTCCAAAAGTGTGTGCAGAGATTCAAAATCTCCCTTATCCTCTAGTCACTTTTGTCACAGCTGTGCCATCGAGCCTGTCACATAGCGCTCAGATATCAGTGGGCCTCACACAATCCAAAAGTGTCCAGTGTCCAAAAGTGTGTGCAGAAATTCAAAATCTCCCCTGTCCTATAGACACCTTGTACCTTGTTTTACATTACTATATAGTTTGTTGGATTTTGTCTACATTTCTACCAAAAATGAGGAAGGCTGGTGGAAGACGCCGTGGAATTGGGCGGGGGTTGGCAGCTGGTAATGATGGTGTTGGTGGTGGATCTGATGGTAGTGGCAAGAGCAAAATAGGACCGAATGCAGGAGGTGCTGACCCTGCATCATCGTCTGGCTACATAAGGCCTCGAACGCTTAGTTTTCTAGGAGTTGGCAAACCGCTTTTAAAGCCAGAGCATCAGGAAAAAGTTTTGTCTTACATTGCTGACTCAGCCTCCAGCTCTATCGCCTCCTCTTCTTCAGTTGTAAAAAGTAAAAGCACTGAGTCGTCATTGGAGGCTCATGTTCATGAACCACACCTTTCCTTGTGTCCTTCACCCCAACCAAGATTGAAGGATGACGCAGGCCATACTACTGATTACTCCATGGAGCTGTTTTCACATACCATGCCTGGATTATCAAGTGAAATGGTGAATTACCAAGGCCAAGATGAATCTGACATGGAGTGCACTGATGCACAGCCGCTGATGGATGATTCTGCTGGTACATTCACTCAGAGCACTACATTGTCCTCGCAGTGTACAGAGCCAGATTCTGACCCTGATGAGACTCAGGTGCCCCTTCCCGCACACTATACCACCATACACGGTGACACAGAGGAAGGTGCACATGACATAGAAGAGGAGGTGATGGATGACCCAGTTGTTGACCCAGATTGGCATCCATTGGGGGAAGAGGGTGCTGCTTACAATAGCTCAGATGAGGAGCATCCACAGCAGACATCGACATCGCAACAGCTGTTATCTGGCAGGCCCGGAGCACTCCAAAGACAGGTTCCAAACATCAAAAGAGTTGCTGGACAGCTTGTCCAGAGGGTCAAAAGATCACAGCGTGCTAGGCCGCAAAATGTCTGCCAAAGTAGGAAGAGTGCAGTGTGGCACTTTTTTGAACAAAATCCTCATGATCAGGCCAAGGTTATCTGTAAGAAGTGCGCAAAGACCTTTAGCCGAGGGAAAAATCTGAAAAATTTGAATACCAGTTGCATGCTTAGACATTTAACCAGCATGCACTTGCAAGCGTGGACACAACACCAAACCTCAAGTGCCACATGTGCAACTGATCACAACGAAGGTAGTCAGCAACGCTACATTGTTTCCCCCACTGTAAGCCCACCGGTTAGCACAGCAGCAAATGTTGAGGTGTCGTTGCAAGACCACAGCAGTCAGGGAATCCCACTGTTATATCAACGAAAGACTGATTCTAGGCCATCAGAAAGAACACCAACTCCATCACCATCATCAACCCTCTCTCAGTCCACCCTGTCCACCGCTACTTCCACCATATGCAGCTCTCAAGTCCAGCTCACCCTCCCAGACACTATGAGTAGGTCAAGAAAGTACTCAGTCTCTCATCCGCGTACACTGGGTTTGAACGCCCACATTGCCAAACTAATCTCGTTTGAGATGATGCCCTTTCGGTTGGTGGAAAGCACAGCTTTCCGCGAACTCATGGCCTATGCAGTACCACGCTATGACCTACCCAGTCGCCACTTCTTCTCTCGCAAAGCCATCCCAGCCCTCCACCATCATGTGAAAGACCGCATTGTCCATGCACTCAAGCAGTCAGTGAGCGGAAAGGTGCACCTCACAACTGATGCATGGTCCAGTCGGCATGGCCAGGGCCGTTACGTGTCCATCACTGCGCAATGGGTTAATGTGGTGGATGCAGGGTACACAGGGGACAGCGGTGGTGGGACAGTGCTGCCTAGCCCACGGTACAGGAAACAGTTGGCTGTAGGCGTTCGACCCTCCTCCTCCTCCTCCTCCAGAAGCGAAAGCTCGTCCACAGAGCGCAGTCGTACGAGCACTCCATCTGCAGCTGCCACTGTTGCACACGATGTGTCCCCCTATCGAGCAGCTAGTGGAAAGCATCAGCAGGCTGTGTTGCAAATGATGTGTTTGGGCGACAGACACACCGCCGAGGTGCTGGCCGAGTACTTGAAGCGACAAACTGAGTCATGGCTGGGCAGTGTACATCTTGAGGCAGACAAGGTAGTTAGTGATAACGGCCGTAATTTTGTGGCAGCCATAGCCCTTTCAAAACTCAGCCACATACCTTGCTTGGCTCACACCTTGAACCTGGTGGTGCAGTGCTTCCTCAAAAATTATCCGGAGTTAACAGCCCTGCTCCAGAAGGTGCGAAGACTGTGCGCGCACATCCGCCGGTCGCCTGTACACTCCGTTCGTATGCAGAAGCTGCAGCGATTGCTCCACCTTCCCAACCACCGCCTCATTATCGACATTGCAACAAGGTGGAACTCCACCCTGCACATGGTGGAGCGGCAGTGCGAGCAGAGGCAGGCCATAATGCATTTGTGGGAGGATACACGGCCAGGCACTTTGAGAGCAGACATGGAGTTGACAGGCGTGCAGTGGTCGAAGCTGAAAGACCTTTGTAAAGTCCTTCAGTATTTTGAGGAATGCACACGGCTGGTAAGCGCAGACGACGCCATCCTAAGCATGAGCATCCCACTTATGCGTCTGCTCATGCAAACTTTGACGCACCTTAAGGAGCAGGCGTCTGCAGCCAATGTTGATGAGGAGGAAGAGGAGGAGGGAATCCTTGATGACATTCAGCCATTGTCTGCTCAGGGACCTCTCCTGGACGAGGTGGAGGAAGAAGAGGAGGAGGAGGAGGATGATGGGGATGATTACTTAAGGGAGGAGGATGCATCTCGTGGGGCAAGTGAAAATGTTGGCGTGGCAAGGTCTGGTACAGGGTTTGTGCATGACTGGAGGGATGTGGATTTGCCAGAAGGTGCTCCTCCAACCAGCACTCGCAGTGCATCATTGACACCGGGAACATTGGCCCACATGTCAGATTATGCCTTGCGGATCCTAAAAAGGGACCCCAGCATTGCCAAAATGATGAACGATGACGACTACTGGTTGGCCAGCATCCTGGATCCACGCTATAAAGGCAAATTACAAAACATCATGCCACAGGAGAACCTTGACCTAATATTGGCTAATAAACAAGCAACTCTGGTAAATCGGTTGCTTGAGGCATTCCCAGCACACAGCAGCGGTGATGGTTCTCACACGAGCCGTACGGGCTGGGGGCAGCTTGGCAGAGGTGTTCGTGGTGCACACAGCAGAAGTGGTGTTGGAGACAGGGGTTTCATGACAATGTTGTGGACTGATTTTTCAAATACCGCTCACACAACTGGTAATACTGCATCGATGGAAAGTGACAGGAGACAGCAGTTGTCAACTATGGTTACAAACTACTTTTCCTCCCATATCGATGTTCTCCCACACAGGTCATTCCCCTTTGACTATTGGGCCGCTAAACTGGACACCTGGCCTGAATTGGCCCAATATGCCTTACAGGAGCTCGCTTGCCGAGCTGCAAGTGTGCTATCGGAAAGAGTCTTCAGTGCAGCTGGATCAATCCTGACAGAAAAAAGGACCCGTCTGTCAACCCAAAATGTGGATGATCTAACCTTCATTAAAATGAAACACGCATGGGTTTCCAAGGATTTTGTCCCACCTTAACCTGATTACACATAGGGTGACAGAAAAATGGCTTGCTTTGGTCCACCTCTTCCTGGTACTTCACCTATTTCGCCTTTTGCATCAGCTGAATGTCCAACATCAACATATGCCACTTTCTAAAACTCCCTAACTGTGCTGCCTCACCCCCCATGGCCGGGGTCACCACCTACCGCACGACACCGTGCGAGTGCCGTTGCCCTGGACAGGTGGGTAGGCCGACTCTTGGTTGCGGGCACTGGCACAGGGTCCCTCATAGTGCAATCAAGTGTCTCTGACGGTGGTGGTGCACACCCGCCGTCAGACACACCGCTGTACTATGAGGGGCCCAGTGCCAGTACCGACGCCCACAAGTGGGCCCCCCTTGCTTGGCAGGGCCCCAGCATTTGCAATCTTTACCTCTCCCTGCTCCTCCGCTGTGTAATCTGGGCCGTCAAATCCATACTGTGCCTGACACCGTCTGAGCCTGCCTCCTGAGACATATATTTTGAATGTGTACGCTATCCATTCATGTTATCCAGGGATACGGTACCCTTTCTAACCTTTGTGCAATCACGTGCAATCCATACTGGGCCTAACACCGTCTGAGCCTGCCTCCTGAGACATATATTTTGAATGTGTACGCTATCCATACATGTTATCCGGGGATACGGTACCCTTTCTAACCTTTGTGCAATCACGTGCAATCCATACTGGGCCTAACACCGTCTGAGCCTGCCTCATGCTGTATAGACATATATTTTGAATGTGTACGCTATCCATACATGTTATCCAGGGATACGGTACCCTTTCTAACCTTTATGCAATCACGTGCAATCCATACTTGGCCTAACACCGTCTGAGCCTGCCTCCTGAGACATATATTTTGAATGTGTACGCTATCCATACATGTTATCCAGGGATACGGTACCCTTTCTAACCTTTGTGCAATCACGTGCAATCCATACTGGGCCTAACACCGTCTGAGCCTGCCCCCTGAGAAATATATTTTGAATGTGTACGCTATCCATACATGTTATCCAGGGATACGGTACCCTTTCTAACCTTTGTGCAATCATGTGCAATCCATACTGGGCCTAACACCGTCTGAGCCTGCCTCAAGCTGTATAGACATATATTTTGAATGTGTACGCTATCCATACATGTTATCCAGGGATACGGTACCCTTTCTAACCTTTGTGCAATCACGTGCAATCCATACTGGGCCTAACACTGTCTGAGCCTGCCTCATGCTGTATAGACATATATTTTGAATGTGTACGCTATCCATACATGTTATCCAGGGATACGGTACCCTTTCTAACCTTTGTGCAATCACGTGCAATCCATACTGGGCCTAACACCGTCTGAGCCTGCCTCCTGAGACATATATTTTGAATGTGTACGCTATCCATACATGTTATCCGGGTATACTGTACCCTTTCTAACCTTTGTGCAATCACGTGCAATCCATACTGGGCCTAACACCGTCTGAGCCTGCCTCATGCTGTATAGACATATATTTTGAATGTGTACGCTATCCATACATGTTATCCAGGGATACGGTACCCTTTCTAACCTTTGTGCAATCACGTGCAATCCATACTGGGCCTAACACCATCTGAGCCTGCCTCATGCTGTATAGACATATATTTTGAATGTGTACGCTATCCATACATGTCATCCAGGGATACGGTACCCTTTCTAACCTTTGTGCAATCACGTGCAATCCATACTGGGCCTAACACCATCTGAGCCTGCCCCCTGAGACATATATTTTGAATGTGTACGCTATCCATACATGTTATCCAGGGATACGGTACCCTTTCTAACCTTTGTGCAATCACGTGCAATCCATACTGGGCCTAACACCATCTGAACCTGCCCCCTGAGACATATATTTTGAATGTGTACGCTATCCATACATGTTATCCAGGGATATGGTACCCTTTCTAACCTTTGTGCAATCACGTGCAATCCATACTGGGCCTAACACCGTCTGAGCCTGCCTCATGCTGTATAGACATATATTTTGAATGTGTACGCTATCCATACATGTTATCCAGGGATACGGTACCCTTTCTAACCTTTGTGCAATCACATGCAATCCATACTGGGCCTAACACCATCTGAGCCTGCCTCATGCTGTATAGACATATATTTTGAATGTGTACGCTATCCATACATGTTATCCAGGGATACGGTACCCTTTCTAACCTTTGTGCAATCACGTGCAATCCATACTGGGCCTAACACCATCTGAGCCTGCCCCCTGAGACATATATTTTGAATGTGTACGCTATCCATACATGTTATCCAGGGATACGGTACCCTTTCTAACCTTTGTGCAATCACGTGCAATCCATACTGGGCCTAACACCATCTGAGCCTGCCCCCGAGACATATATTTTGAATGTGTACGCTATCCATACATGTTATCCAGGGATATGGTACCCTTTCTAACCTTTGTGCAATCACGTGCAATCCATACTGGGCCTAACACCGTCTGAGCCTGCCTCATGCTGTATAGACATATATTTTGAATGTGTACGCTATCCATGCATGTTATCCAGGGATACGGTACCCTTTCTAACCTTTGTGCAATCACGTGCAATCCATACTGGGCCTAACACCGTCTGAGCCTGCCTCATGCTGTATAGACATATATTTTGAATGTGTACGCTATCCATACATGTTATCCAGGGATACGGTACCCTTTCTAACCTTTGTGCAATCACGTGCAATCCATACTGGGCCTAACACCGTATGAGCCTGCGTCATGCTGTATAGACATATATTTTGAATGTGTACGCTATCCATACATGTTTTCCAGGGATACGGTACCCTTTCTAACCTTTGTGCAATCACGTGCAATCCATACTGGGCCTAACACCGTCTGAGCCTGCCTCCTGAGACATATATTTTGAATGTGTACGCTATCCATACATGTTATCCGGGGATACGGTACCCTTTCTAACCTTTGTGCAGTCACGTGCAATCCATACTGGGCCTAACACCGTCTGAGCCTGCCTTATGCTGTATAGACATATATTTTGAATGTGTACGCTATCCATACATGTTATCCAGGCATACGGTACCCTTTCTAACCTTTGTGCAATCACGTGCAATCCATACTGGGCCTAACACCGTCTGAGCCTGCCTCATGCTGTATAGACATATATTTTGAATGTGTACGCTATCCATACATGTTATCCAGGGATACGGTACCCTTTCTAACCTTTGTGCAATCACGTGCAATCCATACTGGGCCTAACACCGTCTGAGCCTGCCTCCTGAGACATATATTTTGAATGTGTACGCTATCCATACATGTTATCCAGGGATACGGTACCCTTTCTTACCTTTGTGCAATCACGTGCAATCCATACTGGGCCTAAGACCGTCTGCGCCTGCCTCCTGAGACATATATTTTGAATGTGTACGCTATCCATACATGTTATCTGGGGATACGGTACCCTTTCTCACCTTTGTGCAATCACGTGTAATCCATACTGGGCGTGAGAACGGCTGGCGAGCTGTTAAGCAAGCTACAGCACCTGTCCAGACAAGTACAGGGATTCCCTAGCGAGGAGACTTATTTGATTGTTTTCAATGTTGGGACAGCAATTTTTGGGGAGCACTATACTCTGGAGAATGATAGATGGGGCCCACCATACACTGGAACATTCCAAAGGTGGACATCAGACACTGGA
Organism: Dendrobates tinctorius; assembly: GCF_039654945.1. Classification (NCBI taxonomy): domain Eukaryota; kingdom Metazoa; phylum Chordata; class Amphibia; order Anura; family Dendrobatidae; genus Dendrobates; species Dendrobates tinctorius. Next base: position 25,846,206 of record NW_027361708.1, read on the forward strand.
GCAGCATTTACAGGGCCCATTATACACTAGAGCATTAGAAATGGGGCCCATTATGTTTGGAGCATTATTTGGGCCCATAAGACAGTGAAGCTTCATCCATGGGGACCAACATATACTGTAGCATTATGTGGAGCTCATCATATACTGTTTCAAACATTATATGGGACCAATGATTCTGTATGGAGAAATAGATGGGCCTCGTCATGAGATGTAAAAAGTGAGGTATTTTTCATTGTACTATACCGCTATTTCTCTGCCGTATCGGAGCATGATGAGTTGTGGTATGTGTTAACACTAGGACTACTGGACTCGTGACCCCGCCTAGAACTACTGAAAGGAGTCATTTTGACTCCATGCTTGTTGTCGTTTATTTTTAGAGTTTCATTTGTGGTTATTTATTAATAATTATATTTTTTGTAATGTATTATTATTGTGAGATCCAACAGTAATGCTTTTGATTGTTTTTTTTCTGCTTTTCTTATTTTTCTACAGAAAATAACAATAATTATAATAGACGTTTTTCAAACATTTTTTTTTATTCAAGTGCACACATATAAACAACAACTGAAGAACAAAAAGCAGAGAAAATGTAGGTGGAGGAGCATAAAAATGAAAATATAGCGCAGAATTCACCTTCTAAACATTTGGTGTTTCGCATTTTAGGCATTGCCTTTGATTTATGGCAGTACATTGCCCACACAAAGACTTACCACAAGTCTTACAATTGCCGACAGATCTATTTTTCTTGCACTTTTCTTTGATCTGGCAAAATTTTGTTTGAACCATCACTTCTGAGCATGTAGAAACTTGGGACGTGGAACCCTTTTCCCTATCTGTGACATAAGGACCACTCAACTGTCTCACAAGCGTTTGCAAAAATGCCTTGCGTGACATTTTTTGGTGGGTAATCTCCTTGAATATTATCCATGCATTTATACCCGCAAAGTCTAAGGCATTTTCAAATGCATGAACAGGCCATCTCCTTGTGCATGTTCGTGTGGTATATTTTCGTGCCATCTGATCCACTACATCTACTCCATATTTTGTTTCATTGTAAAACTTTACCGTTTCTGGAGTTTTTTTAGCGGAATCAGACGCAACAACAACATCTGGATGGACGGAACTCAAAATGACAACATTTTTGTTGGGCTTTCCTTGATATACTGTAAGTGTAAAATTGTCTTAATTTCTAAACACTTTAGTGTTGTACAATTCCTCTTTCATGGATTTTATTTCTTTAGGCACTTCTCGCCTTATCTTGTTCAGTGTTCCCACGATGGTTGTTCCTTTGCTTTTTAGCCAGAATTCTGCTAGTGTGCACAGGCCCTAACTCAGTGTGTGGAAGAACAAATAAATACACATAACTACTTACCTTCTGGATTTGTTCCTTCTGAGTCTTCAGATTCACTTGATATGTTCTGAGGAATGAAATCTTCATCACTGTCAGAATCAAATACATGTTCCTGCAATTCGGATTCGGATTCATCCTCCGGTATGGATTGCAAAGTAGCCAGAATATCCTGAGGCTTTATCAAACGTCTTCTCTCCATATTCCTCACAAATTCCATAATTCTATATAGTTCCCTGCTGAAAAATAGAAATGAAATGAAAACTAAAAGAAATAATAACTGTTCTGCCACCTTCAAAAGTAGGTGGGCTGAATCAGTTGACAGACAGCTAAACTATTTCATAACAATTCATACCTGTATGAGTCTTCAGAGCTCCTATGCCTGCGTCTGTTCTCTTTGTCTCTTCAGCTGAACTGAAAGTAAAGTTACTATCCAGAATACTGTCTCCTGCTAGGACCTTAGAAAAACACCACCCTTCATTAGCATAAGATAAGAGCCTAGAGTAAACAAGCTATTTTGTTCAGTATTACACAGTAATACAAGCAGGTAAAACACAAGGAAAATGTGAAACGTTGACATGTAAATTGAACTACATCTATATGAACATCAGGGTAAATAAGACAGAGTGAAAAAATTATGCACAAAACTTTATAGCAACATTTAGTGACAAAAGGACCTCAAAATATAGTAGGGAGTCAAAATGACTCCCTTCAGTAGTTCTTGGTAAATTTTGAAAAAAACGCGCAAATTTTTCACCAAAATTATTTATTCTCACAAAATCTTTTTTCACATCATATTTGAGGAAAAGTCACCGAGTTTCAAGCCGGAATTCTGAAAAATGTAGTCACAGAAGAGAAATAAAAAACGAAAGGAGTCAAAATGACTCCATCAGTAGTTCTAGTGTTAAAGGGGCGCTCTTTCGCCCAGGGCACATGAAAACCTGCAGCCAGCCCTCCCCCCCACAACTTTAGTCAAATAACCCCCATTTTTCAGTGCGTAACTTGTATTATGAAGTTAATTAAGGTTGACAAGCTTAAGAAAGAAGAATTGATGCTTTTGGCATTCAAATGGGCACTGTAGGTGTGTTTCCTGTCCTCCTCTCACTGCCGACTTTTATTCCCCATTGACTTACATTGGGTTTCGTGTTTCGGGACGACCCCGACTTTTCCCTATAATCGGACGATCTTGCTCGACCCGACTTTTGGAAAAGTCGGGTTTCACGAAATGAAACGCGACCCTAAAAAAACAAAAGTCGCTCAACTCTAACCATCAGCATTGTTACATACTGTATTTCTCGCATGGCGGATGCAAAAACAATCAGGTAAATCACTCTATCTATAATGGGGTCTATTTTACTTCCATTATAGTATCTGCCAAATGCTGGACACTTTAATTGAAACCAAATGGCCCCCATTATATAGTATAGCTATATTAGTTGCCATGACTATCCTTGAGTCTTACACTTAAAATTTAGGAAGTCAGGGATGAATATTGCTATATGTCTCTTGTATTGCACAAATGGTTCCAAAACAATGAGTGATTCTATACCTCTAACTTTGAAATTGCACTGCTTGTTAAGCCTCACCCCTAAATTCCACAACTTTTTCACCAAAAAATACCAACAAAAGTAAATAAGGATAACACAAGAGGAAATGGTTGTCACAGCTTGTTACCTGACCCATAGGAGAGAGGATGCACTAGAAGTCATGTTACTTCAGTCTCTGACTCATTAATTTACTTGGAGGTTGTGTATTCATGAAGAGGTGTGAGGGAACCATCAGCTTCAATAGCCTAGAGCACCAAAATACCTTTTCCTAGCCCAGCTTTCACCTATCAGCTACATGGGCCTGGAGTCGCTCAATAGAAAGAATGTATCCGAAAGTATGCAGATTGATACTTGCAGTTACAAGACTGCTAACTCCCGAAGCCAGGACAGGAGTATTCTCACAATGTACAGTGTGCACAGTATAAGAAATCTCAAGGGTGCAGTCAAATGAGCCACAAAATCTCTTTAACCACTTAGGAAAAAGGGAGATTTTTTTGTCACCCTTTCATTTTTTGTATCCTTAAGGTACTGTCACACTTAGCAATGCACCAGCGATCCCGACCAGCGATATGACGCGGTCAGGATCGCTGGTGCATCGCTAAGTGGTCGCTAGTGAGCTGCCACACAGGCAGATCTCACCAGCGACATAGCAGTGGTCGGGGGTCGTTACTTACCTGTCAGACGCGGCGATCCTGACGTCCTCCCGCCCGCGTCCATGCGTTGCTCGTCGGCGCCACAGGAAGTCCAGCAGGAAGCTGACGGCAAGAAACGGCCCAGGACAATCTCGTGCGATCAGCGATAACCAGCGGGGGAGTGGTCGGAGGTAAGTATCAGACATAGCGATATCGCTAGCAATATCGCTATAACGTCACAAAAACCGGTGACGTTATAGCGCTATTGGTAGCGATATCGCTTAGTGTGACAAGCACTTTACATCAAATCTTTTTTATTGCTCTGTTTGTCATAACCATACAGTACATATGACATAGAGTACATACTCACCGTCACTTGTCACTTTGATCCCCGAAGCCATTGTCGCCTGAGGAATAAATATCAAAATATAAAAACACCAATATACTTACCCCGATCCGCAGAAGTCCACGAGGGTCCCACGTCCATCTTGCGTGGAGAACAGCAGCATCAGCTGATGCTACCGTTCTGTACCAGCTCCAGGAATACAATGACGGAAGGTAGGTATCCTTCCGCACTGTATTCCTCCACCACTGTAAAAAAAAAGTCCCTAGTCTCACTTTATGCCATTGCTGCGTGGGAATTTCCCACGCAGCAATGGCATAAAGTGAGACTAGGGACTTTTTTTTTTTTAAAGTGGTGGAGGAATACAATGCGGAAGGATACCTACCTTCCGTCATTATATTCCTGGAGCTGGTAGAGAACGGTAGCATCAGCTGATGCTGCTGTTCTCCACGCTAGATGGACGTGGGACCCTCGTGGACTTCTGCGGATCGGGGTAAGTATATTGGTGTTTTTTTATTTTGATATTTATTCCTCAGGCGACAATGGCTTCGGGGATCAAAGTGACAAGTGACGTGAGTATGTACTCTATGTCATATGTACTGTATGTCTATATGTATGTATTGTATGTAGTATATACAGTGGGGCAAAAAAGTATTTAGTCAGTCAGCAATAGTGCAAGTTCCACCACTTAAAAAGATGAGAGGCGTCTGTAATTTACATCATAGGTAGACCTCAACTATGGGAGACAAACTGAGAAAAAAAAATCCAGAAAATCACATTGTCTGTTTTTTTTTCATTTTATTTGCATATTATGGTGGAAAATAAGTATTTGGTCAGAAACAAAATTTCATCTCAATACTTTGTGATATATCCTTTGTTGGCAATGACAGAGGTCAAACGTTTTCTGTAAGTCTTCACAAGGTTGCCACACACTGTTGTTGGTATGTTGGCCCATTCCTCCATGCAGATCTCCTCTAGAGCAGTGATGTTTTTGGCTTTTCGCTTGGCAACACGGACTTTCAACTCCCTCCAAAGGTTTTCTATAGGGTTGAGATCTGGAGACTGGCTAGGCCACTCCAGGACCTTGAAATGCTTCTTACGAAGCCACTCCTTCGTTGCCCTGGCGGTGTGCTTTGGATCATTGTCATGTTGAAAGACCCAGCCACGTTTCATCATCAATGCCCTTGCTGATGGAAGGAGGTTTGCACTCAAAATCTCACGATACATGGCCCCATTCATTCTTTCATGTACCCGGATCAGTCGTCCTGGCCCCTTTGCAGAGAAACAGCCCCAAAGCATGATGTTTCCACCACCATGCTTTACAGTAGGTATGGTGTTTGATGGATGCAACTCAGTATTCTTTTTCCTCCAAACACGACAAGTTGTGTTTCTACCAAACAGTTCCAGTTTGGTTTCATCAGACCATAGGACATTCTCCCAAAACTCCTCTGGATCATCCAAATGCTCTCTAGCAAACTTCAGACGGGCCCGGACATGTACAGGCTTAAGCAGTGGGACACGTCTGGCACTGCAGGATCTGAGTCCATGGTTGCGTAGTGTGTTACTTATGGTAGGCCTTGTTACATTGGTCCCAGCTCTCTGCAGTTCATTCACTAGGTCCCCCCGCGTGGTTCTGGGATTTTTGCTCACCGTTCTTGTGATCATTCTGACCCCACGGGGTGGGATTTTGCGTGGAGCACCAGATCGAGGGAGATTATCAGTGGTCTTGTATGTCTTCCATTTTCTAATTATTGCTCCCACAGTTGATTTCTTCACTCCAAGCTGGTTGGCTATTGCAGATTCAGTCTTCCCAGCCTGGTGCAGGGCCACAATTTTGTTTCTGGTGTCCTTTGACAGCTCTTTGGTCTTCACCATAGTGGAGTTTGGAGTCAGACTGTTTGAGGGTGTGCACAGGTGTCTTTTTATACTGATAACAAGTTTAAACAGGTGCCATTACTACAGGTAATGAGTGGAGGAAAGAGGAGACTCTTAAAGAAGAAGTTACAGGTCTGTGAGAGCCAGAAATCTTGATTGCTTGTTTCTGACCAAATACTTATTTTCCACCATAATATGCAAATAAAATGAAAAAAAAAACAGACAATGTGATTTTCTGGATTTTTTTTTCTCAGTTTGTCTCCCATAGTTGAGGTCTACCTATGATGTAAATTACAGACGCCTCTCATCTTGTTAAGTGGTGGAACTTGCACTATTGCTGACTGACTAAATACTTTTTTGCCCCACTGTATGTATGTTGCATGCATGTAGTATATATGCAGTATATATGTAGTATGCATGTTGCATGCATGTGGTATATATGTAGTATGTATGTTGCATGCATGTAGTGTATGTATGTAGTATGTATGTAGCATGTATGTAGTATGCATGTAGTATATATGTAGTATGTATGTTACATGTAGTATATATAGTATATATGTAGTATGCATGTTGCATGCATGTAGTATATATGTTGTATGTATGTTGCATGCATGTAGTATATATGTATTATGTATGTAGTATGTATGTAGCATGTATGTAGTATGCATGTTGCATGTAGTATATATGTAGTATGTATGTTACATGTAGTATATATAGTATACTGTATATATAGTATGCATGTTGCATGCATGTAGTATATATGTTGTATGTATGTTGCATGCATGTAGTATATATGTATTATGTATGTAGTATATATGTAGCATGTATGTAGTATGTAGCATGCATATAGTATGTAGCATGTATGTAGTATGTATGTTACATGTAGTATATATGTAGTTTGCATGTTGTATGTATGTAGTATGTATGTAGCATGTATGTAGCATGTATTTTTTTTTTTTTTACATTCAACACATTAGCCGGATGATGGGACTACTACTGTCCCATCATTGGCTAATGTGTCAATCACTGTCATGGTAGCAGGCATCACCCGATGGGACTTGTAGTCCCATCAGACGATGCCTGCACAGACTACCGGAGCCTGCACAGACCACCGGCAGGCCGGCACAGCCCCCCGGCAGGCCGGCACAGACCACTGGAGCCTGCACAGACCCCCCGGCAGGCCGGCACAGCCCCCCGGCAGGCCGGCACAGACCACCGGAGCCTGCACAGACCCCCTGGCAGGCCGGCACAGACCACCGGAGCCTGCACAGACCCCCCGGCAGGCCGGCACAGCCCCCCGGCAGGCCGGCACAGACCACCGGAGCCTGCACAGACCCCCCAGCAGGCCGGCACAGCCCCCCGGCAGGCCGGCACAGACCACCGGAGCCTGCACAGACCCCCCGGCAGGCCAGCACAGCCCCCCGAAAGGCCCATACAGACCCCAGAGAGGCTGTACAAGGCAATAATAGGGTTTTTCTTATTCCGATACCGGAAGTCCCATAGACTTGAATGGGACTTCCGGTATCGGAATCGGAGATACCCGATATTTTTTTTAGATCGGCCGATACCATCCGATCTGATACTTTTAAGTATCGGACGGTATCGCTCAACACTAATGGTTAGTAGTGTTGAGCGATACCTTCCGATATCGGGAAATATCGGATCGGATTGGATCGGACTGATACCCAAAAAGTATCGGATATCGACGATTCTGATACCGGAAACCAATGCAAGTCAATGGGACAGAAATATCGGGATTAAAATAAACCCTTTCTTTCCTTGTAGGTTAATTCTACATGAAGGAAAACAACAAAGAATAATGTAGAATGTAATGGGGGAGGTGGAGGAGACATTAAAGGCATAGAGGTTTAGCCCAATCAAATGGAATAGCAGGAATTATTTTTTTTTTTTTAAGATGTTCGGAGTTACAAAGATATTGACTATGTTAAAGGGGTTGTGTAGCAATAGAGGGAGAATTTCAGAAAAGGCACATGTTGTCGGAATGTTGTAACGGAGTGCTTCATCTAGCTTGGAGGTTGACTGAGCCCCTGAAACGGAGGACACGGCATGGATGCGGGCACATGTATGCACAACAGACTGTGAGTAAAGCTTTGGAACTACATGCCCTGGTGTTCTCCAGTCATTCCTGTGCCAACACACTCAGCACTGCTGCATCTCTGTGCCTGGCACTGCACCATCTACGTCTCTTCACTACCTCTCCATCTACACTGCCCTGGGACTACAGCCCTACCTATGGAGGGCCACAACATCATTGCTGCACCACACCATCTGTCCCAGAGGATCTGTCTGCAGCGTTGGCTTAATATCTTCATTGCCGACCACCACAGGTGGCGTCATGAATCATTCACTCATAAACTTTAATCATCATCCACACGTTCAACATTTCCCTTTTACAATGGACGCCCAAGGCCACGGACCGGGTCACAGCTACCGTGACATCTCCCATTGAAACCAACGGGCCCAGTACCGAGTACCCCACCAGCCCTGGCGGGCGATCCAACTTGGCGGAAATACATAACAGAACAGGTTGTCTGGGCTTTTCACATAATCTCAGTGCAAATCTAGGCTGCAGAATGCTGACAATAATTAATTTACCTTCTGTGGCTAGTCTGCACGGTTTCCAAGATATCATCTCTTGCTTCTAAGATAAACGTCCAGGGGGGGTGTTCTGGCATTGAAATGAGAACTTGTCGTTTCCTCCTCCCTCACTAGTTTCACTTTCCATAGATCACTGTTCAGCGTGTGTCTGGGGGAGGAGCAGCTGGGTGGTCTGCTCGCAGCCAATCACAGCCATGCCATTAGTTAACATGCCTACATGCCTAACAGGATGTGCCCACACTTCTTAGGATTCCTCATTGTCTGAATCAAATCAAACTGGCTCATAGCATTATGGGAACTTCCGATTCCGATATTCGATATGCAAAAAGTATCGGAACTCAGTATCGGAATTCCGATACCGCGAATATCGGCCGATCCCCGATATTTGCAGTATCCGAATGCTCAACACTAATGGTTAGTTTATGAACATAGCAATATGAAATAAGTACATTTTTAATTTCTTTTATTTCAAAATTTTTAATGAGGAAGATAATTGGTGATTTGAATTTTTGAATTTTATTTTCTATTTTTTAAAACTTTTTTTTACTTTTCACTGTATTTGTTAGTACCCTTATTGGAATTGAACTTACGATCATCCAATCACCAGTGCTAAATAAAGAAATACTCCAGTATTGCTGCATACAGCAAATAGCAGGCCCTCCCATGAATAATTGTCATGGGCTTGCTTTTATAGGAGTACCTTCATGACATGCACAAGAGTCTTCAGCAGACTCCTGTTCATAATAGTAACCCATTGTTGCCCAAACATCACTTTATGGGTCTACCTATGGGTACATAGAAGGACTCGTCCACTTGCTAGAGCGATGTAAATTCCGCTGTCACAGATTAACAGCTGCATTTAACAGGTAACAGCTGTGGGCAGAGCTCCACTCTACCTGTGGCTTTTATAATAAATGAAGGCTATTTACAACATCATCTCTTGGAAAAAATGCTGGCTCGACTTGTAAGCGCACATCAAGGTCAGGAAGTTGTTTTTTGATGTACCGAGTAAGCCATATGTTGAGAAATGGTTACATTTTTGCCCTCAATTTGCTTTGCCTCAGCAGAGCTGATGAAAGGAGTAAAATGCAGTGTGTATGACTTCTATATAATATTTAGATTACATATAGTGCATTGAAAAAGTGTCAAGCTGCAACTCTGCAGGTAGATGCAAACTCCACAAGCTGGATCCTGCAATCCTCTCTATAGTTCTGGAGGACCCGACCCAGTGGTCCTCTCTATGGTCCAGGAGGACCTGATCCAGCAATCCTCTCTCTGGTCCTGGAGGACCTGACCGAGCGATCCTCTCTATGGTCCAGGAGGACCTGATCTAGCGGTCCTCTCTATGGTTCTGGAGGACCTGACCATGAAGTCCTCCCCATGGTCCTGACCCAGAAATCCAGGTGCTAATGCCCTATATCAGTCCTCCCCTTCCTATGGTTGGGGCCTGATTATCATATTGCTTCCCTGCACGAGTTGCTTGGTCTCTGCCCGGTTGCTCCCTGTATTCTGTGCCCCTGCACTCTGCCGTGTTGTGCTTCTTTGCACACACTCTGTGCTTGTACTTGTCTCATGTCCTATACTAGTTTCGTGTCTTGCACTTTGCCTTGTGTCCTGTACCTTGGCTTGCGTGACTTTCCTTTCTTCTATCTCATCCTCTGTTCCTGTATTCTGACTTGTGCTCTGTTGTGCCTCCTGGCACATACTCTGTTCCTGTATTCTGACTCATGCTTGTTATGAGTTCATTTTCCCCTTCACCATTGAGGTCTGATGAACTCCCTCTTCTGGAGAAGGAAGGTAGTGAGGCTGATTACCAAGCACCTGAGCTGGGAGAGGATGAATGGGCAACGGGGATCTCTGACTGGATATAAGGCAGCCGACGCCCTTCCTCCTCGCTGGTGATTTCTCTGTGGAATTCTAGGAGACCAGTCTGATTCCTGCTCCTCAAAAGCTAAGTTTTCTGCTTTGCCTTTTTGCATTTGTGTTTTGGTTTTAGTTTGCCTTGCTTTTCTGGATTCTGCCATTCCCTGCTGGGGTGAGCTGAATTCCTTTTTTGTCGGTTGCTCTGTGTTCAGAAAATACCTGAGTACTGACATAGTCTTTTTGAAGCCTAGCGTCTTCAGGGCCTTTTTCCCTGTCAGTCTGTTGGCTCTTATTTTCATAGGGTTTTTCACGGATTGCAGACAGCAGCTTTCCTATCCTGTCCTGTCTAGTTAGCTTGGGTCCCATCATTTGCTCAGTCTATCTTTCTATCTGTGTTAGTGTTTTTTCTTCTTGCTTCACCATCATTATATGTTGGGGGCTGCCTATTGCTTTGGGGTCTGCTCTGGGGCAGTTTAGATTTCCCTTTCTGTCTTTAGGCTAGGCAGTTCTCCAGCTGTGATCGAGGGGTCTAGGGCATCGTAGGAACCCCCCACGGCTACTGCTAGTTGTTGTTGATAGGTTCAGGGGTCTGCAATCCGATAGCTGCCAACTTCTCTGGTTTTCTGGACTTAGCTAGCATTTCTGTTTTTGCCTCCTATGGTGACTCATTCATAACAGAATCACCAGCTATACCGCAGATCCTAGGGTACTGAATAGCAGGAAAGAATTAAAAAAAAAAAAAAAAATTGTGTATATTTTTTCCTCTATATCTCTGAGGCCATAGGGGGAATTTTTTAATCTCTCAATGGAGATAAAGCAATTGTCTGATCGTGTGGAGCAGCTCGCTGCGGAAGTGCGGGGAATTTCCACCTACATTGCTCATTCACATGCTGCTGAACCAAAGATCCCTACTCCTGATGTGTTTTTGGGGATCGGTCTAAATTTTTGAATTTCAAAAATAATTGTAAATTATTTTTTGCCTTGAGGCCTAAGTCGTCAGGGAGCTCAGCGCAGCAGGTTAAAATTGTCATCTCTTTGCTGCGTGGCGATTCCCAGGATTGGGCGTTTTTGAAACCTGATGATCCTAGTCTGACTAATGTGAGCGCAGTTTTTCAAGCCTTGGGGTTGTTGTATGACGAACCTAATGCTATTGATCAGGCTGAAAAGACCCTGTTGGCATTGATCCAGGGTCGAGATTCTGCAGAATTGTACTGTCAAAAATTCCGAAAGTGGGCGGTCCTTACTGCCTGGAATGATAATGCCTTGGCAGCTCTCTTTCGGAAGGGTTTGTCAGAAGCCCTAAAAGATACTATGGTGGGATTTCCTGTTCCCTCTGGTCTGGACGATTCTATGTCATTAGCTATTCAGGTTGATCGGCGTTTACGTGAACGCAGGACTGCACGAGAGGTGTTACCACCTGTTGAACAAGTGTCTGAACCTATGCAATGTGATAGAGTTTTGTCCAGGGAGCAACGTCAGGAGCTCAGAAAGCGTAATAAGCTGTGTTTTTTTTGTGGAGATGCCTCGCATATTATTTCTGTCTGTCCTAAACGAGAGAAACGTTTTGCACACACGTTTTCTGTGGGTGGTGTTCAACCTAAGTTTCTTCTGGCAATTACTCTGATCTGCTCCCTGTCCGCATTTTCTGGCAAGGCTTTTGTGGATTCGGGAGCAGCCCTGAACCTAATGGACTTGGATTTTGCGAAACGTTGTGGATTTTCTATGACACCTCTGCGGACGCCTATCTCTTTGAGGGGGATTGATGCTACTCCTTTGGCGAAAAATAAACCTCAGTTTTGGACCCAGGTGGTAATGCGGGTCGCCCCAAACCATCAAGAAAATTGCAGATTTTTGGTGTTGCATAATTTGCATGATACCATTGTTCTGGGGTTTCCCTGGTTGCAAATTCATAATCCAGTTTTGGACTGGAAATCTGTGTCTGTGGTGAGTTGGGGTTGTTGGTGTGCCCTTAGTGAGCCTCCGGTTTTTTCCACCTCTCCTCAGTCGTATGATGTTCCTGACTATTTGGCGGACTTTTATGATGTATTTAGTGAGAATGAGTCTGCGTCTTTGCCTCCTCATAGGAGTTATGACTGTGCAATTGAACTGAGCCCGGGGTGTAAATTTCCCCAGGGTCGGCTCTTCAATTTATCTGTACCCGAGCACGAGGCTATGCCATCCTATATTAAGGAGGCATTGGAGAAGGGTCATATTAGACTATCCTCTTCACCATTAAGTGCTGGGTTTTTTTCGTGGCCAAAAAGGATGGTTCATTAAGGCCTTGTATTGATTATCGTGCCCTCAACAAAATTACTATTAAATATCAGTATCCGTTACCCCTGATTTCGGATCTATTCTCCAGAGTTAAAGGTGCTTGCTGGTTTACCAAGCTTGACCTCAGGGGGGCGTATAATCTTATCCGCATTAAGCATGGGGATGAATGGAAGACGGCGTTTAATACTCCAGAGGGACATTTTGAGTACCTGGTGATGCCTTTTGGGCTCACTAATGCCCCTTCTGTCTTCCAGTGCTTCATGAACGACATTTTCCGAGACTTTGTGGATAAATTTTTGATTATGTATCTGTATGATATTTTGATGTTCTCCAAGGATTGGGATTCTCATGTGGAACATGTTCGGACGGTGTTCCGGATCTTGAGGGAGAATTCCCTGTATGTCAAAGGATCTAAATGCCTTTTTTTGTACAGAGGATTTCATTTTTGGGATTTATTTTGTCTCCGTCAACTAATGAAATGGATCCGGCCAAGGTACAGGCCATTTATGATTGGGTTCAGCCCACTTCTTTGAAGGCCCTTCAGAAGTTTTTGGGTTTTGCTAATTTTTATCGGAAATTTATAGCAAAATTTTCTAGTATTGTCAAGCCATTGACTGATCTGACTAAGAAGGGTGCTGATGTGTTGAATTGGTCTCCGGAGGCTGTTTCTTCCTTTCAGGAGCTGAAGCGAAGATTCACTTCTGCCCCGGTTTTGCGGCAACCTGATGTCTCACTCCCGTTCCAGGTAGAGGTGGACGCTTCTGAGATTGGTGCAGGAGCTGTTTTGTCCCAAAAGGATCCTGTAACATCTAAAATGAATCCCTGTGCTTTCTTTACCTAAAAGTTCTCCCCATCTGAACGTAACTATGATGTGGGGAATCGGGAACTGTTGGCCATGAAATGGGCATTTGAGGAGTGGAGACATTGGTTGGAGGGAGCTAAACATCAAGTCGTGGTCCTCACTGACCACAAGAATTTGATTTACCTGGAGTCGGCCAAACGCTTGAACCCTAGACAGGCTAGATGGGCCTTGTTTTTTACACATTTTGATTTTATGGTCTCTTTTCTTCCTGGCACTAAGAATGTCAAGGCTGACACTCTTTCTAGGAGCTTCTTTGCTGATTCTCCTGTGGTGACCAAGCCTGCTACCATCTTAGGCGAAGGGGTAGTTCTTTCTGCCATCTCGCCCGATTTGAGACGTGCTCTGGAAGAGTTCCAGGAGGACAAACCTGAGCATTGTCCCAGTGGAAAGTTGTATGTTCCGGACCAGTGGAAGAAGAGAGTGATGTCTGAAGTTCATTGCTCTGCATTGGCTGGTCATCCAGGTATTTTTGGTACTAGAGATCTGGTGAGTCGGTCTTTTTGGTGGCCCGCCTTGTCTCGTGATGTCAGAAATTTTGTGCAGTCCTGTGGGACTTGCTCCCCATCTAAACCTTGTTCTCACTCTAGTGGGTTGTTGATGCTTTTCCCGGTCCCCAGGAGGCCATGGACCCATATTTCAATGGATTTCATCTCTGATATGCCTGTCTCTCAGAGAATGACTGTTATTTGGGTGATTTGTGATAGGTTCTCTAAGATGGTTCATCTTGTACCACTCCCTAAGTTGCCATCTTCTTCTGAGTTGGTGCCCCTGTTTTTGCAACAGGTGGTTCGCTTGCACGGGATTCCTGAGAACATTGTTTCTGACAGAGGATTTCAGTTTGTGTCTAGATTTTGGAGGACGTTCTGTTCCAAGCTGGGAACTCAGTTGTCCTTCTCCTCTGCATTTCACCCTCAGACCAATGGGCAGACGGAGAGAACAAACCAGACCTTGGAGTCGTATGTTTTATTTCCGCTGATCAGGATGATTGGGTTTCATTTTTGCCCTTGGCTGAATTTGCTTTAAATAATAGAGCTAGTTCTGCCACTTTGATGTCACCTTTTTTTTGTAACTTTGTGTTTCATCCTCGATTTTCTTCAGGGCAGGTGGAGCCTTCTGCCTGCCCAGGTGTTGACACTGTGGTGGAGAGAATGCACCAGATCTGGGACCAAGTGGTGGATAAGTTATCTCTCTCCCAGGAAAAGGCCCAGCGGTTTTCCAACTGACATAGGACCGTTGGTCCCCAGTTTAAGGTGGGTGATATGGTTTGGTTATCCTCAAAAAATATCGCTATGAAGGTAGCTTCTCCTAAGTTTAAGCCTAGATTTATTGGGCCTTACAAGATTTTGGAGATCATTAATCCGGTCTCTTTTCGGTTGGCTCTTCCTGTCACATTTAAAATCCATAATGTGTTTCATAAGTCCTTGTTGAAGAGGTTTGTTGAACCAGTAGTTCCTGGGGTGGCACCTCCGGACCCTGTATTGGTTGAAGGTAACATGGAATATGAGGTAGAGAAGATACTGGATTCCCGTCTGGCTAGACGGAGACTCCAGTATTTGGTTAAGTGGAAGGGTTATGGTCAGGAGGATAATTCCTGGGTCTCTGCCTCTGATATTCATGCCAAAAGATTGGTGCGTGCCTATCATCGGGCTCACCCTGATCGCCCTGGTGGCGTGGATGAGGGTTCGGTGACCCCTCCTCAAGGGGGAGGTACTGTTATGAGTTCATTTTCCCCTTCACCATTGAGGTCTGATGAACTCCCTCTTCTGGTGAAGGAAGGTAGTGAGGCTGATTACCCAGCACCTGAGCTGGGAGAGGATGAATGGGCGACGGGGATCTCTGACTGGATATAAGGCAGCCAACGCCCTTCCTCCTCGCTGGTGATTTCTCTGTGGAATTCTAGGAGACCAGTCTGATTCCTGCTCCTCAAAAGCTAAGTTTTCTGCTTTGCCTTTTAGCATTTGTGTTTTGGTTTTAGTTTGCCTTGCTTTTCTGGATTCTGCCATTCCCTGCTGGGGTGAGCTGAATTCCTTTTTTGTCGGTTGCTCTGTGTTCAGAAAATACCTGAGTACTGACATAGTCTTTTTGAAGCCTAGCGTCTTCAGGGCCTTTTTCCCTGTCAGTCTGTTGGCTCTTATTTTCATAGGGTTTTTCACGGATTGCAGACAGCAGCTTTCCTATCCTGTCCTGTCTAGTTAGCTTGGGCCCCATCATTTGCCCAGTCTATCTTTCTATCTGTGTTAGTGTTTTTTCTTCTTGCTTCACCGTCATTATATGTTGGGGGCTGCCTATTGCTTTGGGGTCTGCTCTGGGGCAGTTTAGATTTCCCTTTCTGTCTTTAGGCTAGGCAGTTCTCCGGCTGTGATCGAGGGGTCTAGTGCATTGTAGGAACCCCCCCACGGCTACTGCTAGTTGTTGTTGATAGGTTCAGGGGTCTGCAATCCGATAGCTGCCAACTTCTCTGGTTTTCTGGACTTAGCTAGCATTTCTGCTTTTGCCTCCTACGGTGACTCATTCATAACACATGCTCTGTTGTGCCTCCTGGCACATGCTCTGGTCCTGTACTCTGACCTGTACTCTGTTGTGCCTCCTGGCACACCTTCTGCCTTGCCTGCCTTTTTGTGCCTCAGCCGTGTCCGCCAGTGTCGTGCCAGCCTGTTTGTGCCTCAGCCGTGCTTGCTGGCCAGTGACTTAACTGTGTCCACTGGTTTGGGCCTCAGTCATGCTGCCTTAGTCATGCTCACCTGTCTGTGCCTCAGCCTGACCAGCCTGTCAGTGCCCCAGCCGTGCTCTCTGTGCTTCTTTGTACTCACGCTGTCCCTGCACTGTACCCTGGTGTGCCCCCCTGGCACGAACAAGCCCTTGCCTGCACCCTGGCATGCCTCCCCGTGCTTCTCTAAGCATGCGTAGGCCCCTACCAGAACCCTGGCGTGCCTCCTAGCATGCACAGGCCCTAGCCTGAACCCTGGCATGTCTCCTAGCACGCATGTTGCCTTGAACCTTGGACCCTGGCGTGTCTCCTAACACGCATCTTGCCTTGAACCTAGGACCCTGGCATGTCTCCTAGCATGCACCTTGCCTTGAACCTTGGACCCTGGCGTGTCTCCTAGCATGCACAGGCCCTTGCCTTGAAACTTGGACCCTGGTGTGTCAACTAACATGCACCTTGCCTTGAACCTAGGACCCTGGTGTGTCTCCTAGCACGCACCTTGCCTTGAACCTAGGACCCTGGCATGTCTCCTAGCATGCACCCTGCCTTGGACCCTCGCATGCCACCTAGCACGTACCATGCTTTGTACCTTGGCTTGTCCTCGCACGCGCCTAGCTACGCTTCATTGTGTCCTCATTATTACGTCTTGTACCTGGTGAAACCCCTGAGACCACGCTCTACCGGAGAAACCCTGTAACCATGCTTTGCCATGTCTTGCACCGTGCTTGTACCCTGCACGTTCCCTGTTGCCAGACACTCACATTTGTGTCTTTCTTGAGCCGGCTGTCTAGTTCCAGCAGTCATGGTGGCTCACCCCCTTGGTCTTGCCCCTGACACTCCTTGTATATGGTGGTCCTCACCAGGTCAGCTCGCCCTAGGTGGGTGGATGCCACGACCCAGAGAGTCTACTCTAGAAATCGACTCAGCTGAATACATCACAGAAGCTGACTCCGTCACAGTCAGCTACTCATGTATGCTGTAGGCAGATAATATAACTGACGCTGCCTGCAGGATGCAGAGCAAAGGAATAGCCGACCTGACAACAGAACGAGGCAAAGAAAAGTTAACTCGAGTCCTGACATGACCAGACCAGGAAAAAGCCAGTCTGGATCATGACAAAAAGCTTTCATACTACCAGGAATTTTCCACATTTTTTCATGTTACACCCACAGACCTAAATGTACTGTATTGGGATTTTATTTAATATACTAACACTCAGTAGAAAGTATTTGCGATGTGTAAAGGAAATTACCATATGTTTCAGTCTATAAAATATAGGTTAAAAATGCAGAAGTGAAGAACCTTGTACAGGTACAGAAGAAATGTAAAACTAGAGAACCCACAAATAGGCATTAAATAGCATATAGCGAATAACAACATGAAAGGAAAATAAAATCGCCAATCCTTATTATGGGGTAACATTCTTGGAAGGAGATACTTCCCATTCCCTTTCCTCCCTTTCTTCCCTTACCCTGTTTAATTACTAAAAACCAATAAAATTATTTGAAAAGAAAAATGCAGAAGTGGTGCATATGTGTATTTTATGCTTTACCTATGATTATTCCACTCTTAATTTTGACCTAAAAATACTGATGTAAAATTCTGACTAAAATGCTACCTTGTGTATATGGCCTTAGTTAGATACTCCACAAATCTGACCTTTATAGTAAAGTGGCAAAAAGAAAGCCACTTTTGAAAGAAAAACATGAGAAGTCATGTTTGCAGCTTGCAAAATTCGATGTAGGGCACACAGCTATCATGTCAAAGAAGGTGCTCTGATCATATGGGAGCAAAGAAAAACTTTTTGAGCTAAAATTAACTCTGCTCATCAACCTGAAAACACCAGTCCCCTCGCAAAACATATTAGTGGCAGCATCATTCTGTGTGAATGCTTTTCTTCAGCAGGGGCAGGGAAGCTGATCAGAGTTGATGGGAAGTTGGAAAGAGCATATTTATGTGTGTGAATGGACTAGACAAAATCCAAACATCAATCCCACTGAGAATTTATGGTAAGACTTGAAAATTGAGGTTCATAGATGTCTCCATCCAATCTCACTAATCTAGAACTAGTTTTCAAAGAAGAATGGGCAAAAATTTCAGCCTCTGGATGTGAAAATCTGGTAAAGACAAACCCCAAAAGACTTTCAGTGAATGATGATCCAGCAAAGCATTGACTCAGAGAAGATGAGGAGAAATGCATATCACAATTTTCAGATTTGTATTTTGAAAATATTTAGAAAACAATGTATCACTTCCTTTACACCTAACAAATACTTTCTACTTTATGTTGGTATATCACAGACAATCCAAATAAACATTTAAATTTTGTGAAAAAATGTGAAAAAATTCACATGTATGAACTCTTCATTTTCAAGGCACTGTATGATCAAGGCTTTCGTTAGTTCCTAATAGATTGCACAGTAGATTCTAATGACTTTTGTTTGAGATGTGATAAATAAAAACCTCTTCTTTTTTTTGCACTGACCTGAATGCCTTTCATGCAGGAAATAAACAATAACATAGCGAAAGAACAAGAGGATTGAAACAGGTTCATTCACATGGGATGTATATGTAGCAATTCTTGAAACTGAAAAGACAGCTGAAGTAAAAAGAAATGTCATAAGTTCTAAATCTCCGTCCTCAAAGTGACATAAAGAAACTCAACGTACAGTAAGAAACCGAAGGGCTGAGAACTTTTAGATGAAAGAGAAAGGAAGAATCACCTGCAGCGAAGGGAGTCTAGTAGAGGAGTTATTTGCATTGCTTCTATATGTTCAGCAGAAACTTTCTCAGAATGTATCAGTTAGTTTTACTGCTGAAGTTAGAACGTCTCTCATTTTTACTGCTGAGTGGGAAAAAAGCTAAATGATATATTCAGTTCCTATGTGGCTAACACCAATTGCTCAAATAGATTAATTTAGTCAAAAATATCTGCAACCAACTGCAATACATACTGTATTGTTATTGCAATATATACTGAGACTGACAATGGAGAGCAGTTATACTGATGTGTGTTTCTTGAGCTAAAGAAAGTTATAAATTAGTTTCTTTATTTTGTCAAGTTTTTTCTTTCTTAACATAAAACTGATATTATGACCATTTAAGTACAAAAGCAACAAAATACTGCATGTAACATATCGTGTGGATAATATTGCAACAAGAAAATAGAAAAATCTTAAAGAAGTTGGGACCTTTTTCTTAAATGTAATGGTAACATGAATTTATGGCATTCCATAACCCCTTAACCCCCGGAGATATTTTCATTTTACAATTTCGTTTTTTGCTCCCCTTCTTTTCAGAGCCATAACTTTTTTATTTTTCCATCAATATGGCCATGTGAGGACTTGTTTTTTTTTTTGCAGGATGAGTTTTACTTGCCTTGTTCTAGAAAAAGGGAGAAAAAAAATTCAAGTGCGATGAAATTGCAAAAAAAAAGTGCAATCCCACACTTTTTTTTTGTTTGGCTTTTTTTTTTTACTAGGTTCACTAATGCTAAAACTGACCTGCGATTATGATTCTCCAGGTGATTACGAGTTAATTGACACCAAACATGTCTAGGTTCTTTTTATCTAACTGGTAAATAAATTCCAAACTTTGTTAAAAAAAAAAAAAAATTGCCCCATTTTCCGATAGTAGTGTCTCCATTTTTCTCGATCTCGGGTTGGGTGAGGGCTTGTTTTTGTGCACTGAACTGTTGTTTTTAATGATACCATTTTGATGTAGATACGTTCTTTTGATCGCCCGTTATTGCATTTTAATGCAATGTCGCGGCGACCAAAAAAACGTAATTCTGGCGTTTTGACTTTTTTCTCGCTACGCTGTTTAGCGATCAGGTTAATCCTTTTTTTATTGATAGATCAGGCAATTCAGAATGTGACAATATCAAATATGTGTATGTTTGTTTTTTTATTGTTTTACTTTGAATGGGGCGAAAGGGGGGGTGACTTGAACTTTTAATTTTTTTATTTTTTTTAAACTTAAAAAAACATTTTTTTTACTTTATGCATGCTTCAATAGTCTCCATGGGAGATTTGAAGCTGCCATAACCTTATCAACTCTGCTACATAGAGGTGATGATCAGATCGCCTCTATGTAGTAGAATTACTTGCTATGAGTAGTGTTGAGCGATACCGTTCAATAACCAAAAATATCGTATCGGATGGTA
This sequence comes from Dendrobates tinctorius, assembly GCF_039654945.1. Lineage (NCBI taxonomy): Eukaryota > Metazoa > Chordata > Amphibia > Anura > Dendrobatidae > Dendrobates > Dendrobates tinctorius. Next base: position 25,866,441 of record NW_027361708.1, read on the forward strand.
TCGCCCGATACGAAAAAAATATCGGGTATCGCCGATTCCGATACCGGAAGTCCCATTCAAGTCAATGGGACTTCCGGTATCGGAATTAAAAAAAGGCCTTTATTTCCTTGTTGGCTAATTCTACATAATTGAAAACAAATAAGAATCATGTAGAATGTATTGTGGGAGGTGGAGGAGACATTAAAAGCATAGTGGTTTATTCAAATCACATGGCATAGCATTAATTCCAATTTTTTTTTTCAAGACGTTCGGAGTTAAAAAGATATTGACTATGTTAACTTTTTATATTTAGTCAGATATGTATGTTTTGCAACTTCCATGCTCTTCACCTTCTTTTGTACTTCTCCCACACTTTCTCCTTCATGATCCGCAGCAGTAGCATTTTTTCATCAACTTTTTCTTCACCTTATTCATCTTCTTCTTCACCTTCTTCCCATTAATTTTTTTTTTCCATTCTTCATATTCTTCTTATTCAGCTATTATTAATTTTCATATGCTATTTCTTCATCTTCTTCCTATTCTTCTTTTTCTTCATTTTCTTATGGTGACAGGTATTCCTGTAGTACTTATCTATAAAAGTTATAAGATTACACCTTACGTTCTGCCTGTCACAAAAGATTTACAACAGGATTTGTCCGCGTTCAGTTTGGCCTGCAGCAGCAGGCATTTTCCAGGGGCACCACGAGGAGGAACGGACTCACCCCCATTTACTGCTTAGTCTTCTTCTGCTTATAATTTTGATTTCTTCTATCCTGATTTTTTGTCTTATGCTTAATGTTCTTCTGCTTTCTGTTCTTCTGCTTTTGCTTCTTCTGCTTCTTGTTCTTCTGTCTTTTGTTCTGTATCTTGGTGGTTGTCTTCATGTTCTTTTTCCTCTTGGTCTTATTATTTAGGGTCATATTTCTGGTCTTCTTTGGTGTGGTCTTCAGAGTCGTCATCATCAGGGTCATCATCATGGAGATCAATAAGGATTACCAAAGACAATTTCAAAAAGCTTGATCTTGGAAATGTAGCAGAAGGTACAAGAAGGCTGAGAAACTGGCGAGAACCAGCAGACAGTGCTGGCACCCGGATGGGTAGCAGAAGGAACAAGAGCCAATGGCACTACCGAGGACCAACTGACGGTGCTGGACCACGGTTACTAAGCAGAAGGTACCTGTGCTAAAAAGCACTACCAAGGACCAGCTGACGGTGCTTGACCTCGGATACCGAGATGGAGGCACCAAGGCCAAAGGCTGTGGCGAGAACCAGCAGACAGTGCTGGCACCCGGATGGGTAGCAGAAGGAACAAGAGCCAATGGCACTACCGAGGACCAACTGACGGTGCTGGACCATGGTTACTAAGCAGAAGGTACCTGTGCTAAAAAGCACTACCAAGGACCAGCTGATGGTGCTGGACTTCGGATACCGAGATGGAGGCACCTAGGCCAAAGGTTCTGGCGAGAACCAGCGGACAGTGCTGGAACCCGGGTGGGTAGCAGAAGGTACCCATTGAAAGCAAAGTAGCCAGGCCGCAAGCCGGCCGCAGTTACCGAAACCCACAGTCCTACAGGGGGTCCATGTCCCATTGGCACTACGGATCCAGCCTTCAGTGCCTGTTCCCGCAGCCCACATAGGAGTCACCTAAACTGCAGGCACCGTAGAGTCGGCTAACCCGGCCGCGAGACGACAGGACAACGGATTGGTGGCATAGTGACCTTGACACTACCCGGAAACAGCAGGCGTGCTGGAACCAGGCTGGGCAACAGGGAGTCCCCGTGCCAAAGACACTGCCGAGCACCAACTGGCGTTGTTGGAGCCCAGGGACAATCATGGTGTAGGCCGAGGCCTACTTGGTGGTAGTTTTAGATTGTTTGTAGGCTACAACAGACTGTCAACGTGCTCCAATTAGGCATCTGTCTCCACTCTGTTTCCAGGATTTCACATGACCACCAACACCGCCAGTTTATGCGTACAGCAGCCGTCTGCCCAATCCACACGTGTTGCTGTGTTACTGGGATTCTGTAATGTCAGCAGATCCCCTGATGCGTGTCTGCCACTGTCTCCTGCTCTGTCCACCTTCCCACCGCTTGCAGTGGGAAGGTGGACAGCGCAGGAGACAGTGGCGGACACATATTGGGGGATCTGCTGACGTTACAGATCCCCAGTAACACAGGAACACGTGTGGAATGCGTGGACGGCAACTGTGAGCAGGAACTGGTGGTGTTGGAGGTCAGGGGAAATACTAGAGACAGAGTGGAGACAGAGGCCAAATCAGAGAATGTTTAAATCTGAAGTAGTTACAATTTGGAGGCAGCAGCAGTTTGCCCTCCACACAGCAGGGGATCAGCTGACATTACCGAACCCCACTTTCACATGAACAAGTGTGTTTTTCTGTGTGGACAGCACTTCCGAGCACCAACTAGCGTTGTTGGAACCCAGGGACAATCATGGTGCAGGCCGAGGCCTACTAGGAGCCAGGTGTAAAGCTGAGGTATTTTGACTTTGGAGGGAGCAGGACACTTTGCCCTCCACACAGCAGGGGATCAGCTGACGTTACCGAACCCCACTTTCACATGAACGAGTGTGTTTTTCTGTGTGGACAGCACTTCCGAGCACCAACTAGCGTTGTTGGAACCCAGGGACAATCATGGTGCAGGCCGAGGCCTACTAGGAGCCAGGTGTAAAGCTGAGGTATTTTGACTTTGGAGGGAGCAGGACACTTTGCCCTCCACACAGCAGGGGATCAGCTGACGTTACCGAACCCCACTTTCACATGAACGAGTGTGTTTTTCTGTGTGGACAGCACTTCTGAGCACCAACTAGCATTGTTGGAGCCCTGGGATAGTCATTTTGTAGGCTGAGGCCTACTTGGAGGCAGTTTAAGATAAGTCGTTGTTTGAATTTGGAGGCAGCAGCAGTTTGCCCTCCACACAGCAGGGGATCAGCTGACATTACTGACCCCCACTTCCACATGAACAAGTGTGTTTTTCTGTGTGGACAGCACTTCCGAGCACCAACTAGCGTTGTTGGAGCCCAGGGAGAACCAGGGTGCAGGCCGAGGCCTACTTGGTGGCAGTTTTAGATTGTTTGTAGGCTACAACAGACTGTCAACGTGCTCCAAGTAGGCATCTGTTTCCACTCTGTTTCCAGGATTTCACGTGACTACCAACACCGCCAGTTTATGTGTACAGTAGCCGTCTGCCCAATCCACACGTGTTCCTGTGTTACTGGTGTTCTGTAATGTCAGCAGATCCCCTGATGTTTGTCTGCCAATGTCTCCTGCTCTGTCCACATTCCCACCACTTGCAGTGGGAAGGTGGACAGCGCAGGAGACAGTGCCGGACACACATTGGGGATCAGCTCACGTTACAGAACTCCAGGAACACAGGAACAAGTGTGGAATGCGTGGATGGCAACTGTGAGCAGGAACTGGCGGTGTTGGAGGTCAGGGGAAATACTAGAGACAGAGTGAAGACAGAGGCCAAATCAGAGAATGTTTAAATCTGAAGTAGCTAAAATTTGGAGGCAGCAGCAGTTTGCCCTCCACACAGCAGGGGATCAGCTGACGTTACTGAACCCCACTTTCACATGAACGAGTGTGTTTTTCTGTGTGGACAGCACTTCCGAGCACCAACTGGCGTTGTCGGAGCCCAGGGAAAATGAGGTAGTAGGCCGAGGCCTACTTGGAGCCAGGTGTAAATCTGAGGTTGTTTGACTGTGGAGGGAGCAGGACACTTTGCCATACACACAGCAGGGGATCAGCTGACGTTACCGAACCCCACTTACACATGAGCGAGTGTTTTGTCTGTGCGGACAGCACTTCTGAGCACCAACTGGCGGTGTCGGAGCCCAGGGAAAATCAGGTAGTAGGCCGAGGCCTACTTGGTGGCAGTTTGCGATTGTTTCTAGACTACTACTAACTGTCAACGTACTCCAATTAGGCCTCTGTCTTCACTCTGTTTCGAGTATTTCCTCTGGCTTCCAACCACGCCAGTTGCTGCTCTGAAATGCCGTCTGCACAACCCACACTTGTTCCTGTGTTACTGGGGTTCTGTAACAGCAGCTTCTCCCTAGAGGTGAGTCAGGCAATGTCTTCTGCTCTGTCCACATTTCCACTACAAGTAGTGGGAATGTAGACAAAGCAGGAGACATTGCCGTGCTCAACTCTGGAGATGAGCAGATGTTACAGGACCCAGGTACCACAGGAACAAGTGTGGATTGTGCAGACGGCACTTGAGAGCAGAAACAGGCGGTGTTGTAGGCCGGAGGAAATACTCAAAACAGAGTGGAGACAGAGGGCAAATCAGAGAACATATTAAATCAGAGGTAGTCAGAAGTTGTAGGCAGCAGGAGAGTTTGCCGTACACACAGCAGGGGATCAGCTGATGTTACCGAACCCCACTTACACATGAGCGAGTGTTTTGTCTGTGTGGACAGCACTTCTGAGCAACAACGGGCGTTGCTGTAGTCCAGGAAATAAAGCTCAGGTCATAGAAACATGAACACAACAGGAGACCTGGATCCTGTTGCCAGCCAATTATTTATTCTGGAAGAGGACTGGCAAATTCAGGTGAGATCCAGGCCTTGTTCATTTTCACAAAAGTAAGCCGGTCAACATTATCGGCGGATAGTCGCGTGCGACGGTCTGTTACCACACCACCTGCAGCACTAAAGACACGTTCCGATAATACACTGGCAGCAGGGCAAGCCAGCACCTCCAATGCATACTGGCTAAGCTCTGGCCATGTATCCAGCTTAGAGACCCAATACTTGAACGGGGAAGAGCCATCTGGGAGAACACTAACAGGGCACGACAAGTAGTCTTTCACTATCTGACGGAAACGTTGCCTCCTGCTGACTGGAGCCGTCTGTGATGGTGTAGCTGTTTGTGGCAGTCCCACAAAACTTTTCCACATTTGGGCCATACTGGCCTTGCCTTGTCCTGCGGCACTGCCTCTGCTACCTCTTTGTGCAGAGCTTCCTCCACTGCCTCTACCCACATGGCTGCTTTGAAAAGCACTACCAGCAACACTTGTGGGGGGAATGGAGAACATGATGGCCTGCACAAGTGTTTCTTGGTACTCCCGCATTTTTCACTCCCGGTTCAACTGTGGTATGAGGCTTTGTAAGTTGTCCCGGTAGCGAGGATCTAGGAGGGTGTACACCCAATAATCAGCCGTGTGGAGAATGTTGGCGATGCGGCGGTCATTTAACAAGCACTGCAGCATGAAATCAACCATGTGCTGCAGACTGCCAACTGGACCGGAAACGCTGTCCCCAGCTTGAGGCAGCATCTCTGCCTGCTCAGCATCACCCCACCCTCGCTGTACACACTGACTACTAGAGCCTTGTGTACCTCCCTCCTCTGGAGAGATATGTTCCTCCTCCTCCATTGACTCCTCGTCATCCTCCTCACTAAGTGTCCCCTACCTGGACCTTTGTGTGGAAGCACGTTTCGCAGACTTGCCAGAAGCAGATGGCATTTCTGACTGCTCATCCTCGACCTCTTCAAAAACCTCCTCACTTAGTGCTTGTAAGGTTTTTTGAAGCAGACAGATGAGGGTGACAGTCATGCTGATTAGTGCATCATCTGCACTGGCCATCAGCGTGGAGTCATCGAAGGCACGCAAAACTTGGCAGATGTCCCTCATAGTGGCCCACTCAGTGGTGGTGAATAGAGTTGAGCGAAACGGGTCGAAAAAATTCAAAAGTCGCCGACTTTTGGCAAAGTCGGGTTTCATGAAACGAAACCCGACCCTAGGATGAGGTCGGCCACGAGGTCGGCGACTGACGTGCCAAAGTCGCATTTCAAAAGTTTGTTTTGCGCTCTTTTTCAGCCAATCAGGATCCACGGACACTGTGGGCAACGTGATGACATAGGCAGGGGTCACCACCATCTTTCAGAAGGGCATGCAAGTGATTGGCTTGCTTTGGTGGGCGTCACAGGGGGTATAAAAGGGCGTGCACGCCGACCGCCATCTTACTTCTGCCGATCTCAGTATAGGGAGAGGTTGCTGATTCTGTAGGGAGAGCGTTAGGCAGGGAAGAAGACAAAAAAACTGCTTCTGCTTCTAGCGATTTGGCCTGCACAACACACCAGTCACTGTGTGTGCAGTGCAAGGGGAGGCTATATTGTGGTGTATCAGTGGTGTTGGTTGTTGGGCTGCCTTCTAAGGCTTCCTGACATTCCTGCATTGCTGTTTACCCACTGCTCCGCAAACTGCTTTTTTAAAAGCAATCCAATCTCCCTTATCCTCTAGTCACTTTTGTCACAGCTGTGCCATCGATCCTGTGACATAGCGCTCAGATATCAGTGGGCCTCACACAATCCAAAAGTGTCCAGTGTCCAAAAGTGTGTGCAGAGATTCAAAATCTCCCTTATCCTCTAGTCACTTTTGTCACAGCTGTGCCATCGAGCCTGTGACATAGCGCTCAGATATCAGTGGGCCTCACACAATCCAAAAGTGTCCAGTGTCCAAAAGTGTGTGCAGAGATTCAAAATCTCCCTTATCCTCTAGTCACTTTGGTCACAGCAGTGCCATCGAGCCTGTCACATAGCGCTCAGATATCAGTGGGCCTCACACAATCCAAAAGTGTCCAGTGTCCAAAAGTGTGTGCAGAGATTCAAAATCTCCCTTATCCTCTAGTCACTTTGGTCACAGCTGTGCCATCGAGCCTGTCACATAGCACTCAGATATTCATTGGGCCTCACACAATCCAAAAGTGTCCAGTGTCCAAAAGTGTGTGCAGAGATTCAAAATCTCCCTTATCCTCTAGTCACTTTGGTCACAGCTGTGCCATCGAGCCTGTCACATAGCACTCAGATATTCATTGGGCCTCACACAATCCAAAAGTGTCCAGTGTCCAAAAGTGTGTGCAGAGATTCAAAATCTCCCTTATCCTCTAGTCACTTTGGTCACAGCTGTGCCATCGAGCCTGTGACATAGCGCTCAGATATCAGTGGGCCTCACACAATCCAAAAGTGTCCAGTGTCCAAAAGTGTGTGCAGAGATTCAAAATCTCCCTTATCCTCTAGTCACTTTGGTCACAGCTGTGCCATCGAGCCTGTCACATAGCGCTCAGATATCAGTGGGCCTCACACAATCCAAAAGTGTCCAGTGTCCACAAGTGTCTGCAGAAATTCAAAATCTCCCCTGTCCTATAGACACCTTGTACCTTTTTTTACATTACTATATAGTTTGTTGGATTTTGTCTACATTTCTACCAAAAATGAGGAAGGCTGGTGGAAGAGGCCGTGGAATTGGGCGGGGGTTGGCAGCTGGTAATGATGGTGTTGGTGGTGGATCTGATGGTAGTGGCAAGAGCAAAATAGGATCGAATGCAGGAGGTGTTAAGCCTGCGTCATCGTCTGGCTACATAAGGCCTCGAACGCTTAGTTTTCTAGGAGTTGGCAAACCGCTTTTAAAGCCAGAGCATCAGGAAAAAGTTTTGTCTTACATTGCTGACTCAGCCTCCAGCTCTATCGCCTCCTCTTCTTCAGTTGTAAAAAGTAAAAGCACTGAGTCGTCATTGGAGGCTCATGTTCATGAACCACACCTTTCCTTGTGTCCTTCACCCCAACCAAGATTGAAGGATGACGCAGGCCATACTACTGATTACTCCATGGAGCTGTTTTCACATACCATGCCTGGATTATCAAGTCAAATGGTGAATTACCCAGGCCAACATGAATCTGACATGGAGTGCACTGATGCACAGCCGCTGATGGATGATTCTGCTGGTACATTCACTCAGAGCACTACATTGTCCTCGCAGTTGACCCCCTGACGAGGGATTCATTCCGAAACGTACGTCGGGCGTGTGTAGCTCATCCAGCAGCGTTCCTCCAAGGTATATACCCTCTATTCTTCCCTCCTTTCCCCTACACTCACTCTTTTATTTATTTTTGGAATTTGCATTTTTTGCACTTTATACCATCACATTGGTTTCTCTCCTTGTTGATTGTTTTGCATCACCACATGGTTCTATGCACAGACACTTGTTTGAGCCTATATGGTCTCCATATATTTTATGTCACTTTTTTAAGGAGCCAATGTATAGAGGGATAAAATATAGTTATTTATTAATGGGGAACGCCGTGCTTTATTAACCTATATAGGTGTATATATAAAATTCTTTTGAGCACACATCTTTTTTATATGTATTCGTATTACTATTACTTAATAAAGGTATTTTAATCGTATATCTGTTTTATGACTTTTTTATTATTCATATATCTTATTTAATTTTTATATACATTTTTTGACCAAAATTTGGGTTTTTCTTTGATTCGGTTTACAAATCTTTTCTCGAATGGTCTACCATTCTTCCAGTGGCACACACTTATACACGTTGAAAAAGGTATACTAATAGAATTATAACCATTTCATTATTATTGTTATATACACTCACTGGCCACTTTATTAGGTACACCATGCTAGTAACGGGTTGGACCCCCTTTTGCCTTCAGAACTGCCTCAATTCTTCGTGGCAGAGATTCAACAAGGTGCTGGAAGCATTCCTCAGAGATTTTGGACCATATTGACATGATGGCATCACACAGTTGGCGCAGATTTGTCGGCTGCACATCCCTGATGCGAATCTCCCGTTCCACCACATCCCAAAGATGCTCTATTGGATTGAGATCTGGTGACTGAGGAGGCCATTTGAGTACAGTGAACTCATTGTCATGTTCAAGAAACCAATCTGAGATGATTCGAGCTTTATGACATGGCGCATTATCCTGCTGAAAGTAGCCATCAGATGTTGGGTACATTGTGGTCATAAAGGGATGGACATGGTCAGCAACAATACTCAGGTAGGCTGTGGCGTTGCAACGATGCTCAATTGGTACCAAGGGTCCCAAAGAGTGCCAAGAAAAAATTCCCCACACCATGACACCACCACCACCAGCCTGAACCGTTGATACAAGGCAGGATGGATCCATGCTTTCATGTTGTTTACGCCAAATTCTGACCCTACCATCCGAATGTCGCAGCAGAAATCGAGACTCATCAGACCAGGCAACGTTTTTCCAATCTTCTACTGTCCAATTTCGATGAGCTTGTGCAAATTGTAGCCTCAGTTTCCTGTTCTTAGCTGAGAGGAGTGGTACCCGGTGTGGTCTTCTGCTGCTGTAGCCCATCTGCCTCAAAGTTCGACGCACTGTGCGTTCAGAGATGCTCTTCTGCCTACCTTGGTTGTAACGGGTGGCAATTTGAGTCACTGTTGCCTTTCTATCAGCTCGAACCAGTCTGCCCATTCTCCTCTGACCTCTGGCATCAACAAGGCATTTCCGGCCACAGAACTGCCGCTCACTGGATTTTTTTTCTTTTTCGGACCATTCTCTGTAAACCATAGAGATGGTTGTGCGTGAAAATCCCAGTAGATCAGCAGTTTCTGAAATACTCAGACCAGCCCTTCTGGCACCAACAATCATGCCACGTTCAAAGGCACTCAAATCACCTTTCTTCCCCATACTGATGCTCGGTTTGAACTGCAGGAGATTGTCTTGACCATGTCTACATGCCTAAATGCACCGAGTTGCCGCCATGTGATTGGCTGATTAGAAATTAAGTCTTAACACACAGTTGGACAGGTGTACCTAATAAAGTGGCCAGTGAGTGTATATAAAAAATATATAATTTTTTTTTTTTTTTTTTTTCTTTCTTTCATGTGTTTTTTGTGGTATTGCCTTAAAATCAGGTTAATTTGAATTGTCCTCGCAGTGTACAGAGCCAGATTCTGACCCTGATGAGACTCAGGTGCCCCTTCCCGCACACTATACCACCATACACGGTGACACAGAGGAAGGTGCACATGACATAGAAGAGGAGGTGATGGATGACCCAGTTGTTGACCCAGATTGGCATCCATTGGGGGAAGAGGGTGCTGCTTCCAATAGCTCAGATGAGGAGCATCCACAGCAGACATCGACATCGCAACAGCTGTTATCTGGCAGGCCCGTAGCACTCCAAAGACAGGTTCCAAACATCAAAAGAGTTGCTGGACAGCTTGTCCAGAGGGTCAAAAGATAACAGCGCGCTAGGCCGCAAAATGTCTGCCAAAGTAAGAAGAGTGCAGTGTGGCACTTTTTTGAACAAAATCCTCATGATCAGGCCAAGGTTATCTGTAAGAAGTGCGCAAAGACCTTTAGCCGAGGGAAAAATCTGAAAAATTTGAATACCAGTTGCATGCTTAGACATTTAACCAGCATGCACTTGCAAGCGTGGACACAACACCAAACCTCAAGTGCCACATGTGCAACTGATCACAACGAAGGTAGTCAGCAACGCTACATTGTTTCCCCCACTGTAAGCCCACCCCACAGCAGCAAATGTTGAGGTGTCGTTGCAAGGCCACAGCAGTCAGGGAATCCCACTGTTATATCAACGAAAGACTGATTCTAGGCCATCAGAAAGAACACCAACTCCATCACCATCATCAACCCTCTCTCAGTCCGCCCTGTCCACCGCTACTTCCACCATATGCAGCTCTCAAGCCCAGCTCACCCTCCCAGACACTATGAGTAGGTCAAGAAAGTACTCAGTCTCTCATCCGCGTACACTGGGTTTGAACGCCCACATTGCCAAACTAATCTCGTTTGAGATGATGCCCTTTCGGTTGGTGGAAAGCACAGCTTTCCGCGAACTCATGGCCTATGCAGTACCACGCTATGACCTACCCAGTCGCCACTTCTTCTCTCGCAAAGCCATCCCAGCCCTCCACCATCATGTGAAAGACCGCATTGTCCATGCACTCAAGCAGTCAGTGAGCGGAAAGGTGCACCTCACAACTGATGCATGGTCCAGTCGGCATGGCCAGGGCCGTTACGTGTCCATCACTGCGCACTGGGTTAATGTGGTGGATGCAGGGTCCACAGGGGACAGTGCTGCCTAGCCCACGGTATAGGAAACAGTTGGCTGTAGGTGTTCGACCCTCCTCCTCCTCCTCCAGAAGCGAAAGCTCGTCCACAGAGCGCAGTCGTACGAGCACTCCATCTGCAGCTGCCACTGTTGCACACGATGTGTCCCCCTATCGAGCAGCTAGTGGAAAGCGTCAGCAGGCTGTGTTGCAGATAATGTGTTTGGGCAACAGACACACCGCCGAGGTGCTGGCCGAGTACTTGAAGCGACAAACTGAGTCATGGCTGGGCAGTGTACATCTTGAGGCAGGCAAGGTAGTTAGTGATAACGGCCGTAATTTTGTGGCAGCCATAGCCCTTTCAAATCTCAGCCACATACCTTGCTTGGCTCACACCTTGAACCTGGTGGTGCAGTGCTTCCTCAAAAATTATCCAGAGTTAACAGCCCTGCTCCAGAAGGTGCGAAGACTGTGCGCGCACATCCGCCGGTCGCCTGTACACTCCGTTCGTATGCAGAAGCTGCAGCGATTGCTCCACCTTCCCAACCACCGCCTCATTATCGACATTGCAACAAGGTGGAACTCCACCCTGCACATGGTGGAGCGGCTGTGCGAGCAGAGGCAGGCCATAATGCATTTGTGGGAGGATACACGGCCAGGCACTTTGAGAGCAGACATGGAGTTGACAGGTGTGCAGTGGTCGAAGCTGAAAGACCTTTGTAAAGTCCTTCAGTGTTTTGAGGAATGCACACGGCTGGTAAGCGCAGACGATGCCATCCTAAGCATGAGCATCCCACTTATGCGTCTGCTCATGCAAACTTTGACGCACCTTAAGGAGCAGGCGTCTGCAGCCAATGTTGATGAGGAGGAAGAGGAGGAGGGAATCCTTGATGACATTCAGCCATTGTCTGCTCAGGGACCTCTCCTGGACGAGGTGGAGGTAGAAGAGGAGGAGGAGGATGATGATGGGGATGATTACTTAGGGGAGGAGGATGCATCTCGTGGGGCAAGTGAAAATGTTGGCGTGGCAAGGTCTGGTACAGGGTTTGTGCGTGACTGGAGGGATGTGGATTTGCCAGAAAGTGCTCCTCCACCCAGCACTCGCAGTGCATCATTGACACCGGGAACATTGGCCCACATGTCAGATTATGCCTTGCAGATCCTAAAAAGGGACCCCCGCATTGCCAAAATGATGAACGATGACGACTACTGGTTGGCCAGCATCCTGGATCCACGCTATAAAGGCAAATTACAAAACATCATGCCACAGGAGAACCTTGACCTAATATTGGCTAATAAACAAGCAACTCTGGTAAATCGGTTGCTTGAGGCATTCCCAGCACACAGCAGCGGTGATGGTTCTCACACGAGCCGTAAGGGCCGGGGGCAGCTTGGCAGAGGTGTTCGTGGTGCACACAGCAGATGTGCGTTGGAGACAGGGGTTTCATGACAATGTTGTGGACTGATTTTTCAAATACCGCTCACACAACTGGTAATACTGCATCGATGGAAAGTGACAGGAGACAGCAGTTGTCAACTATTGTTACAAACTACTTTTCCTCCCATATCGATGTTCTCCCACACAGGTCATTCCCATTTGACTATTGGGCCGCTAAACTGGACACCTGGCCTGAATTGGCCCAATATGCATTACAGGAGCTCGCTTGCCCAGCTGCAAGTGTGCTATCGGAAAGAGACTTCAGTGCAGCTGGATCAAACCTGACAGAAAAAAGGACCCGTCTGTCAACCCAAAATGTGGATGATCTAACCTTCATTAAAATGAACCATGCATGGGTTTCCAAGGATTTTGTCCCACCTTCCCCTGATGACACATAGTGTGACAGAAAAATGGCTTGCTTTGGTCCACCTCTTCCTGGGACTTCACCTATTTCGCCTTTTGCATCAGCTGAATGTCCAACATCAACATATGCCACTTTCTAAAACTCCCTAACTGTGCTGCCTCCCCCCCATGGCCGGGGTCACCACCTAGCGCACGACACCGTGCGAGTGCCGTTGCCCTGGACAGGTGGGTAGGCCGACTCTTGGGCACGGGCACTGGCACAGGGTCCCTCATAGTGCAATCAAGTGTCTCTGATGGTGGTGGTGCACACCCGTCGTCAGACACACCGCTGTACTATGAGGGGCCCAGTGCCAGTACCGACGCCCTCGAGTGGGCCCCCCTTGCTTGGGCAGGGCCCCAGCATTTGCAATCTTTACCTCTCCCTGCTCCTCCGCTGTGTAATCTGGGCCGTCAAATCCATACTGTGCCTGACACCGTCTGAGCCTGCCTCCTGATGTATAGACATATATTTTGAATGTGTACGCTTTCCATACATGTTATCCGGGGAAACGGTACCCTTTCTAACCTTTGTGCAATCACGTGCAATCCATAATGGGCCTAACACCGTCTGAGCCTGCCTCCTGAGACATATATTTTGAATGTGTACGCTATCCATACATGTTATCTGGGGATACGGTACCCTTTCTAACCTTTGTGCAATCACGTGCAATCCATACTGGGCCTGACACCGTCTGAGCCTGCCTCCTGATGTATAGACATATATTTTGAATGTGTACGCTATCCATACATGTTATCTGGGGATACGGTACCCTTTCTAACCTTAGTGCAATCACGTGCAATCCATACTGGGCCTGACACCGTCTGAGCCTGCCTCCTGAGACATATATTTTGAATGTGTACGCTATCCATACATGTTATCTGGGGATACGGTACCCTTTCTAACCTTTGTGCAATCACGTGCAATCCATACTGGGCCTAACACCGTCTGAGCCTGGTTCCTGAGACATATATTTTGAATGTGTACGCTATCCATACATGTTATCCAGGGATGCGGTACCCTTTCTAACCTTTGTGCAATCACGTGCAATCCATACTGTGCCTGACACCGTCTGAGCCTGCCTCCTGATGTATAGACATATATTTTGAATGTGTACGCTATCCATACATGTTATCTGGGGATACGGTACCCTTTCTAACCTTTGTGCAATCACGTGCAATCCGTACTGGGCCTGACACCGTCTGAGCCTGCCTCCTGATATATAGACATATATTTTGAATGTGTACGCTATCCATACATGTTATCCGGGGATACGGTACCCTTTCTAACCTTTGTGCACTCACGTGCAATCCATACTGGGCCTGACACCGTCTGAGCCTGCCTCCCGAGACATATATTTTGAATGTGTACGCTATCCATACATGTTATCCAGGGATACGGTACCCTTTCTAACCTTTGTGCACTCACGTGCAATCCATACTGGGCCTAACACCGTCTGAGCCTGCCTCCTGAGACATATATTTTGAATGTGTACGCTATCCATACATGTTATCCAGGGATACGGTACCCTTTCTAACCTTTGTGCAATCACGTGCAATCCATACTGTGCCTGACACCGTCTGAGCCTGCCTCCTGATGTATAGACATATATTTTGAATGTGTACGCTATCCATAGATGTTATCCGGGGATACGGTACCCTTTCTAACCTTTGTGCAATCACGTGCAATCCATACTGGGCCTGACACCGTCTGAGCCTGCCTCCTGATGTATAGACATATATTTTGAATGTGTACGCTATCCATACATGTTATCTGGGGATACGGTACCCTTTCTCACCTTTGTGCAATCACGTGTAATCCATACTGGGCGTGAGAACGGCTGTTAAGCAAGCTACAGCACCTGTGGTTTGCACACGTAAGTTTTTCATTTTTTCAGGAATGACGGTTAAGCCTAATTCCGGAACTGCGGTTTACCTGCACTAACTGGGAAATCATTGTTCGCGGGTAATAATTGTAATCAGTGATCCCCATCACTAACGTTGTTCAGCGGGTTATCTGCACCTGTAAGCGACAAACGCTGGCCTTTTCAGTGTAGCGCACATGCAGCCACGGACATGTAAGGGCATGACACACCAGTTATTGGCCAATCTCATGTGCCAGAGCCTCACATGTCCCTCTAGTAAGCCGGACTCGGACCGCGGGGCATGACGGAGTCTCGTTCGTTAACGGAATTAAGCTTGCAATGTGTGCATCTGTTCTGTAGCTGGCATGGTTGAGGTTTCCCAGGTGGAGTCGAATTTAACCGTAGGCTCCACTCCTGGTGGTGCCCTTCTGGACATTCCTTTAAGGTTCAGCTTTGCAACCATACTGCCCACGTAAAACAAACACTTTGCCTTCATGAAGGCTGTTTGGAGGGTCATGACTCGTGGGAATAACGCCGCCCAATCAGTTAACCTGCTAGAGAGATCCTTCGTTGCTCCCAAGCATGACATCACACTCCCTAGGAAGAAGGTAATGCCACTGTGGCGACCGTACTCCTGGGGGCGACACAAGTGCACTGATGCCCAGCCACTGCTTGATGAATCTGCTGGTACATTGACCCAGACCACTACATTCCCCTTGCACGCTACCCGGCCTGAATCTGACCCTGATGAAACTCAGGTTACCCTTCCCATATACAGTTCCATCTTACACGGTGACAAAGAGGAAGCTGCAGATGAAAGTGCAGGTTCAGCCCACCCGCCATCAGACACACCACCGTACTATCAGGGGCCCTGTGCCAGTGCCGTCGCCAACGAGTGGGCCCCCCCTGCTTGCCCAGGATCACAGCACTTGCAAAGTTGAAATACTGTGCAGTGAGATGGAAGATGGGGACGACGAGGAGTCTAGACTAGTACAGGGATTCCCTAGCGAGGAGACTTATTTGATTGTTTTCAATGTTGGGACAGCAATTTTTGGGGAGCACTATACTCTGGAGAATGATAGATGGGGCCCACCATACACTGGAACATTCCAAAGGTGGACATCAGACACTGGAGCAGCATTTACAGGGCCCATTATACACTAGAGCATTAGAAATGGGGCCCATTATGTTTGGAGCATTATTTGGGCCCATAAGACAGTGGAGCTTCATCCATGGGGACCAACATATACTGTAGCATTATGTGGAGCTCATCATATACTGTTTCAAACATTATATGGGACCAATGATTCTGTATGGAGAAATAGATGGGCCTCGTCATGAGATGTAAAAAGTGAGGTATTTTTCATTGTACTATACCGCTATTTCTCTGCCGCATCGGAGCATGATGAGTTGTGGTTAGTGTTGAGCATCCCGATACCGCAAGTTTTGGGTATCGGCCGATACTTGCTGTATCGGAATTCCGATACCGACATCCGATATTTTTTCAATATCGGGCATGGGCATCGGAATCGGAAGTTCAAAGTTGATTGACAGCCGAAATGACGTCATCATGATGCGCGGTGTGTGCCCATCATGATGCGCCGTCATTTTGGGCCTTCCGGGGGTCTCTGCCGGCCTGCCGGGGGGCTGTGTGGACTGCCCGGGGTCTGTACCGGCCTGCCGGTGGTCTGTGCACCCTGTGGGGGTCTGTACCGGCCTGCCGGGGGGCTGTGCCGGCCTGCCGGGGGGCTGTGCTGATGTCCGGGGGTCTGTGCAGGCATCGTCCGATGGGACTACAAGTCCCATCGGGCGATGCCTGCTACTATGACAGTGATTGACACATTAGCCAATGATGGGACAGTAGTAGTCCCATCATCCGGCTAATGTGTTAAATGTTTAAAAAAAAATATATATATATACTACATACATACTACATACATACTACATGCATGCTACATGCTACATACATACCACATATATACTACATGCATGCTACATACATACTACATGCTACATACATACTACATATATACTACATGCATGCTACATACATACTACATGCTACATACATACTACATATATACTACATGCATGCTACATTCATACTGCATGCTACATACATACTACATACATACTACATGCATACTACATACATACTACATACATACTACATACATACCACATATATACTACATACATACTACATGCATGCTACATGCTACATACATACCACATACATACTACATACATACTACATGCATGCTACATGCATGCTACATGCTACATACATACCACATATATACTACATGCATGCTACATACATGCTACATACATACCACATATATACTACATGCATGCTACATACATACTACATGCTACATACATACTACATATTTACTACATGCATGCTACATACATACTGCATGCTACATACATACTACATACATACTACATACATTCTACATGCATGCTACATACATACTAAATACATACTACATGCTACATACATACCACATATATACTACATACATACTACATGCATGCTACATACATACTACATGCTACATACTACATATATTCTACATGCATGCTACATACATGCTACATGCTACATACATACCACATATATACTACATGCATGCTACATACATACTACATGCTACATACATACTACATATATACTACATGCATGCTACATACATAATGCATGCTACATACATACTACATACATACTACATACATACTACATGCATACTACATGCTACATACATACCACATATATACTACATACATACTACATGCATGCTACATACATACTACATGCTACATACATACTACATATATACTACATGCATGCTACATACATACTGCATGCTACATACATACTACATACATACTACATGCATGCTACATACATACTACATACATACTACATACATACTACATACATACTACATGCTACATACATACCACATATATACTACATACATACTACATGCATGCTACATACATACTACATGCTACATACATACCACATATATACTACATACATACTACATGCATGCTACATACAATACATACATAGACATACAGTACATATAACATAGAGTAACATACTTACCAATACTTGTTACATTGCGGAAGGATACCTACCTTCCGTCATTGGATTCCTGCAGCCCGTAATGCTGCAGTTCTCTACCCAAGATCGTTGTGGGACACATTCGTGGACTGCTTTGGATCATGGGTGAGTATTTTTGTGGTTTGTTATGTTAATATTTATTCTGTAAAAGACAATGGCTTCTGGGAACAATGTGACAAGTATTGGTAAGTATGTTACTCTATGTTATATGTACTGTATGTCTATGTATGTATTGTATGAATGTATTGTATGTAGCATGCATGTAGTATGTATGTAGTATGTATGTAGCATGTAGTATGTATGTAGCATGCATGTAGTATGTATGTAGTATATATGTAGCATGTAGTATGTATGTAGCTTGCATGTAGTTTGTATGTAGCATGTAGTATGTATGTAGCATGCATGTAGTATATATGTAGTATGTATGTAGTATGTATGTAGCATGCATGTAGTATGTATGTAGCATGCATGTATTATGTATGTAGCATGCATGTAGTATGTATGTAGCATGCATGTAGTATGTATGTAGCATGCATGTAGTATGTATGTAGCATGCATGTAGTATGTAGCATGTATGTAGTATGCATGTAGTATATATGTAGTATGTATGTTACATGTAGTATATATGTAGTATGCATGTTGCATGCATGTAGTATATATGTTGTATGTATGTTGCATGCATGTAGTATATATGTAGTATGTATGTTGCATGCATGTAGTATATATGTAGTATGTATGTTGCATGCATGTAGTATATATGTAGTATGTATGTTGCATGCATGTAGTATATATGTAGTATGAATGTAGCATGTATGTAGTATGTAGCATGTATGTAGCATGCATGTAGTATGCATATTGCATGTAGTATATATGTAGTATGTATGTTACATGTAGTATATATGTAGTATGCATGTTGTATGTATGTAGCATGTATGTAGCATGTAATTTTTTTTTTTTTTTTTTTACATTCAACACATTAGCCGGATGATGGGACTACTACTGTCCCATCATTGGCTAATGTGTCAATCACTGTCATGGTAGCAGGCATAGCCCGATGGGACTTGTAGTCCCATCGGACGATGCCTGCACAGACCCCGAAGCCTGCACAAACCACCTACAGGCCGGCACAGCCCCCCGGCAGGCCGGCACAGCCCACAGGAGCCTGCACAGACCACCGGCAGGCCGGCACAGCCCCCCGGCAGGCCGGCACAGACCACCGGAGCCTGCACAGACCCCCTGGCAGGCCGGCACAGCCCCCCGAAAGGCCCGTACAGACCCCAGAGAGGCTGTACAAGGCAAAAATAGGGTTTTTCTTATTCCGATACCGGAAGTCCCATAGACTTGAATGGGACTTCCGGTATCGGAATCGGCGATACCGATACTTTTTTTTAAGATCGGCCGATCCATTCCGATCCGATACTTTGAAGTATCGGACGGTATCGCTCAACTCTAGTTGTGGTATGTGTTAAAGGGGCGCTCTTTCGCTCAGGGCACATGAAAACCTGGAGCCAGCCCTCCCCCCCCACAACTTTAGCCAAATAACCCCCATTTTTCAGTGCGTAACTTGTATTATGAAGTTAATTAAGGTTGACAAGCATAAGTAAGAAGAATTGATGCTTTTGGCATTCAAATGGGCACTGTAGGTGTGTTTCCTGTCCTCTCACTGCCGACTTTTATTCCCCATTGACTTACATTGGGTTTTGTGTTTCGGGACGACCCCGACTTTTCCCTATAATCGGACGATCTTGCGCGACCCAACTTTTGGAAAAGTCGGGTTTCACGAAACGAAACTTGACCCTAAAAAACCAAAAGTCGCTCAACTCTAGTGGTGAAGTGTGTCCGGCGCACAGTGCGACTTGTTTGCGCCTGATGCAGCTGGTACTCCATTACTGCTGCCTGCTGCTCACACAACCGCTCCAACATATGTAACGTTGAATTCCACCTGGTGGGGAGGTCACATATGATGCGATGTTCTGGCAGGCGGAATCGGCGTTGCAGAGATGCAATGCGCGATCTTGCCATGCTGGAACGCCGCAAGTGAGCACACTCTAGGCGAACCTTGTGCAGCAGTGCATCAAGATCCGGATAGTCCCTCAGAAAGCTCTGCACGACCAAATTGAGCACGTGTGCCAGACATGGTATGTGAGTGGGGTTGCCTAGGCCCAGAGCTGCCACTAGATTTCGGCCATTGTCACTCACTACCAAACCTGGCTGGAAATTCGCTGGCACAAACCACACATTGCTCTCCTGCTTGATGGCATTCCAGAGCTCCTGTGCTGTGTGGCTCCGATTCCCCAAAGAAATTAATTTAAGGATGGCCTGTTGACGTTTGGCCACACCTGTGCTCATATCTGGCCTAACAGGCTCACGCAGTGCTGATTCCGAGAAACTAGAGTAGGAGGAGGACTCAATATGTACAGACTGCATTCCTGCAATCCTTGGAGTTGGCAGAATACGTACAGAGCCACTCTCAAGATCTGTACCCGGCTCCACAACATTGACACAATGGGCAGTGAGGGAAAGGTATTGTCCCTGTCTATGGCTACTGGTCCATGCATCGGTGGTCAGGTGGACCTTGCTACTGACGGCATTTAGTAGCGCATTTTTAATTTTTCCCTCCACATGCTTTTGCAGGGCAGGGACAGCTTGCCTGCTGAAATAAAAGCGGCTGGGCACATTGTATTGTGGAACTGCCAATGACATAAAGTTCAGGAAGGTGTCAGTCTCCACCAGCCTGAATGACAGCATCTCAAGGGCCAGTAGTTTGGCAATGCCGGCATTCAGAGCCAGTGCTCGGGGATGGTTTGCCGAGTATGGCCGCTTTTTCTCCCATGCCTGTGCTACCGATTGCTGGTGAGTGGCCTGGGAGGGTGCTGATGACTGCAAACGTGGTTCAGTGGGTGGAATTTCACTGGGTCTCTGGACAACAGTGGCAGTGGTTCTTCCATGGCGTTCCAGTGAGGAAGCCGAACCAGCTGTGTGTGAGCTGGAGGAAGAGGCCCCAACACGAGCTGAAGAGGTGGTAGGTGCTGCTGAAGGTTGGCCTACATCTTCAGTGTGTCTGTGTAACTCCACCTCGTGCTTGGTACGCACATGTTTCCACATATTTGTGGTATTGAGGTTGGTCACATTTTTCCCTCGTTTCACTTTCTGATGACACAGCTTGCATTTGACAAAGGAAATGTCATCTGCAACTGTGTCAAAAAAAGACCACGCACTGCAAGTCCTGGGAGCGCCCGTTTTGTGTTTTGGAAGAGGATTGTTCCTCACGGGTGCCACAGTGGAGGCTACAGGCAACCAAGTCTGCCCCCGCCCTCTCCCTCCTCTTTTGGCCGTTCGGGGAATCTCTTCCTCAGAGCTGCTCCCACCACCTTCCTGTGGCTGACGCCATGATGGGTCAAGGACCTCATCATCTCCACTCCCCTCTTCAAGCACCGGCTGGTCCTGGGTTGTCTCGCCAGCACCGTACGCACCAGAAATTGGCAACTGAGTCTCATCATCATCTGATGCATACTGAGGTGTGCTGACCATAGGCACTGGCCCACCCGCCTCTTCAGATTCAGAGGGACAAAGCAGTTGCGCATCATTGCATACTCCCTCTTCTTCACGCTCTAGAATGCTGCTTGGCTGGCCACCTCTTTCCAAGCCAACAGATTCTGAGAACAGAAGTAAAGATTGAGATGGCTCCTGTCCAGGGCTCTTAGACTGCCTGGGCAATTTGGCAGGTGGTGAAGAGACAGATGGTTTCTCTTCAGTGCTCTGGCCTTGGGAGGATGCGGAAGTCATTGAAGTGGATGCGTTAGCTGCCATCCATCCAACAACGGCTTCAATTTGTTCGTCACGCAGCAGTGGGTTACGGCGAGGTCCTACAAAGCTGCGCATGAAGGACTGTTGCCTGGTAAAAGTGGGGGATGCCGGGTCACTGGTGGCCGCAGCAGACACCGAATCCCCACGTCCTCTCCCTGCTGAATCCCCCCGTGCTCTCCCTGCTGAAACTCCACGGCCACGACCACGTGCCTTACTCCCTGCCTTCTTCATCTTGGTAGACTGATAAAGATAGGCAGAAAAGTAAAAAAGGGGTGGCTTAGTGTTCTTATTCCTGAACACCTGCTAACCAGTATAAGAAACACTAATTTGGCTAAGAGTGTGTGTACTACACTTTAATATGATCTAATGTGGCCTAGACAACTGTAAAGTGGAGTGTTTGGTGAACTTTATTTCCTTTTTTTTGGGTGGGGGGAAAGGAAAAGATGTGACCAAAGTTTGAAAGCTATAGTATCACAAACTTTTTGGAGCGATTACAATGCAGGAAGCTAACCTACAATGCAATTGATGAGGCTCCAAAAAATAGGGTGATACTAGCCTGGCTGGCCCTGAAGGGCACAAGCCAGCAAAAAGGCTCCTCTATCTAATCCTATATAGTGTTTGCAACCAACCAATGACAATGGATGCGGTTGGAAGCACACTAATATAGGAGCAAAAATCTGGCTAAATTAGCTGCAAAAAAAGGACTATGTATGAGGCAGTGACGCACGCTGAGCGGACTACAGCTAGCGGTGGCTGTAGAACACACTGCAACGTGAGCTGCACTCACACACAGAGAGACCTATCAGACAGCCAAAAACAGTGCAGAGAAATGGGCTATAGCACTGAAAGGCTGCTGAAAGGCTCCACTGTCCACTCCTTTAGTGTTTGCAACCAATGTATATGGATACGTATGGAAGCACACTATACAGGAGAAAAAAAAAGCAGCAATAAAAGAAAAATGTGTATGAGGCAGAGACACACGCTGGCCGGCCTACAAGCAGACGTGCCTGCAGGACACACTACACAGCGTGGGTCTGCACTCACACAGCCCTTGCAGACAGCTGTGAAAACAGCGCTGCTAGGGAAAAGCAAGCTACAGTGGTGGTTTATGTAGCCTGGGTTAAGCACTATATGTTTTGTGGAATCGCTATTTCTAACTGTCCCTCACAGTCTTCAACAGCAGCCTGTCCCTAACTGAATTCACAGCAGAGTGACCAGAAATGGCGGCTGCAGCGCTTTTTATAGTGCATCATGACATCATTTCAGCAGCCAATCACAGCCATGCCAGTAGTTAACATGCCTACATGCCTAACAGGATATGCCCACACTTCTGAGGATCCCCATTGGCTGAATCAAATCGAGCGGGCTCCTAGCATTATGGGAACTTCCGATTCCGGTATTCGATATGAAAAAAGTATCGGAACTCCGATACAGCTAATATCGGTGGATACCCGATACTTGCGGTATCGGAATGCTCAACACTAGCGATGACCAATGGGTGGCACTCAAAGCAAGATGGCACTGACAACCATAAAGGTCTGCAGGAGCCCTCCGGTTCTGATGCCAACACACCAGTGACCAGTGATCACGTGACGCGTGTCATCGGTGGGCGGATTTCCGTCGCGATTGCCGGAAGCGTTTGTTAAATGCTGCTGTCAGCACACTTCTCATGTGGGCCATGCACATATAAAGCCGTCTCACACAGCGTGTCCACTTCAGACATTACCTTTCTGAATCCTGCTCATATAGGTACTGTTCACATGGTCAGGTTTTAAATACTTTGGTTAGGACTACTCTGATGGATATACTTTGGCATCTGGTAGAGTGTCTTAGTATACATTTTTTGCAAAAAACGTATCAACTAAATACCCTGTTTTGTTATCATCTTTTTACTAGCACTTGCTGTTTATTGTTCGATTTTTTTTTTACAGCAGAGTATTTTTTCACATTTGTTGTACTGTGTTTCTCTATGTTTTAGTCTCTTGGTGGTGTGAATACTGTCCTACCGACTTATTCACAATGTGCATGGCCCATGCATTTGTATTCAGTTTGACCGCGGCATTTAACGTACTAATAGCCACGGGTGGATCCAAGCCTGTGGTGTGTTGATGGACAGTGACTGTGGAATATCCTGACCTGACTCATTTTTTTGTTAGATCAAGATATGCAGACCAAGAAGGTCATTTCCACACGAGTATAGCAGTGGTCACTGAGGACACTGTGCATCTAGCACAACCATGGCCTGCATTTCTGTCCGTACAGGAAGCAGAACTGTGTGCCTTGATAGAAGCATGGAAGATGGTGGCACAACGGAAAGTGAACCTTTATACCAACTCCCACTATGGATGTTTGTTACGACAATGGACAAATCTGGAGTGCAAGAGACTTTGCATTGGCTAATGGAACCCCTGTAAGACACCATAAAGCAAACCAAGAACTGATGGTGAACTTATTGATGCCAGAAAGAGTTGCAAAGATAACGGTTAAGGTACGTACTGGAGGAACCTAAACGGAAGCAGTGGGCAATAGGTTGGCTGATAAAATAGCAAAAATGAAGCAATGCTACCACTTGCCACAGAAACATCTCATCTATAGTCTTTAATTTACCCAGAAACAGAGAACAACCGAGTTGATGAACAATCCTGTGAGAAGATTTCTTATCCTATTGCTGCATACACATTAAATGGGACCATACATGGGACTACAAAACAACAGAAGGACTTGAGTATTCTGATTACATGTAATCTGAGCAACAGTATTCAATGTCAAGCAACAGCCGCAAAAGCAAGCAAGATTTTAGAGTGTATAAAAAGAGCAATAAAATCCAGCAATCCCAATGTATTTTTACCCCTTTATAAATCACTTGTGAGGCCACAACTAGAATATGGATCCAGTTTTGGGCTCCACATTTAAAAAGGATATTTAGAAGTTAGAGTCAGTTCAAAGGTGGGCAACTAGATTATTGCAAGGGATGGAAGGCCTCTCATATGATGAGAGGTTGGAAAAGTTGGGCTTGTTTAGCTTAGAAAAAAGACGCCTCAGAAGGGATCTCATTTACATGTATAAATAACTGTGTAGTCAGCGCAAAGGACTAGCACATGACATATTCCTTCCAAGGACCATACTGAGGACCAGGGGCACTCATAATGGGTGGAAGAAAGACTTTTCCGACAGCTAAATAGAAAAGGGTTCTTTAGGCCTCATACTCACTGGCGATAAAATCGGACGATTGCAATCCGATTTTTAATCGGATTGCACTCTGACCCATGTTAGTGAATGGGTGACATCTCACTTGCGATTTTTTTCTCAGCCAAAATCGGTCTGAGAAAAAAAAAATCTCAGCATGCTGCGATTTGCAGCGATTTTTGCCAATAGAAGTCAATGGGTGCGATTAAAAAAACGGACCAAAAACGGACCATCCATTTTCCATCCGTTTTTAACGGATACATCACCATTCTGTGGTATAGAACACTGTAAATGGTCCTGTAAATGACTGTAGAAAAAGAGTGGCTGGGAAAAAAAAACGGATGAAAAACGGATGGAAAAAAAAAAATCGCATAGAAATCGCATGACACTGGCATAACACTCCACCCTTTTTTCCAGTTCAGAAGTCGGACCTTTTTTTTTTATCGCCAATCGGTATGAGGCCTTAGGCCGGGGTCACACTAACCGACGCAAAATACGGTCAGTATTTTACATGCGTAATATGGATGAATGGCCCCTAAACAGTGCTCCGTATGTCAACCGTAATCAAGGTGTGGTCGCGTATTTTGCGCATGTAAGCATCCGTATGGCATCCGTATGGCGAGATTTTTTCGCAGGCTTGCAAAATGGACATATAATGGAGCCCTATGACAGGGTTTCTAAACAGAAACCAAAGAATAGATATAGATATAGATATAGACACATAGAATGCATATATATATAGATATATAGATATATATAGATATATATATATGTATTCTATGTGTATATATCTATTCTTTTGTTTCTTTATTAAAACTGTCAGTGTGAGTTTACTGTATAGCGCACTAAATTGCCGGCTTTGCTAAAAGACACTGGGTGCGTATTTCTCGCAAGTCACATGTGTGGTCCATGTGTAATCTGTATTTTTTGCGCACCCATAGACTTGCATTGGCGTACTACAGGCGTAGTACGCTCACAATCGCAGCATGCTGCGATTGGCACGGAGCATAGAATACGGATGAGAAATATACGCTTGGTGCGAGGGACCCCATAGAGAATCATTTGTCCGTGTCTAATGCGTGCTTTTAGCGCCTCTCACTCGGCCGTATTCCTCGCCAGTGTGACCCCGGCCTTACAGTTAGATCAGTCAGAACGTGGAATGCCCTGCCACAACAGGTAGTAATGGCAGACACTAGAACAGCTTTTTCAAAAGGGCTGGATGATTTCTTCAAAACACATAACATTGTGGGTTATATTTAGTTTAGTGACAGAATGAATAAATGGTGAAGTAAGGTTGAACTTGATGGACCTAGGTCTTTTTAAACCTATGAAACTATTAAGTTTATGCTTTTGAAGCTGCAGAAGCAAGCATACCAAGATGAAAAATAAGAATAGATCAAGAATGGAGCCACACCTGATATTGCACAGAGGAAAACCCTGCCTCCCAAGGGTCTTCTACCCCATGATAGCCAGATGGGCTCATGGCATGACCCACCAATCAAAAATGAAGATGCACAATCTTGTGAAACAGTACTACCATGCACCAGGCTTTTCAACAGTAGTCACAAACGTCGCAAAGGGATGTCTTGTTTGTGCCCACTGCAAAACAGGGAAAACACAAAAGACACCAGAGAAGTGCACAGCCAAAACCCTAGACCATTTTAGGTGCATACAGATTGATCACATACAAATGCCATATTCAGGGGTGTTTGAATATGACTTAGTGGTGGTAGGGTGGCGAGAAACTTTTCCCGTGAAAAAACAGTCAGCTAAAACAACTAAAAAAACTACTTTATGAGATAATGTGCAGATATGGACTTCCAGATACCATAGAAACTGACCAATGATCTGCATTCACAGCCAGTCTGACAAAAGAGATATGGGAAGCCTTAGGGACAGAGTGTTAGGAATCTGTGTCCTGCCATACTTATGCAGAGATCCAGATCCTCACATTTGTCTCCAGAGGCTAAGTCCTTTCAGCCAGCTTCTGAGCATGCTCCTGGAATGAGCTCCCATTGGAGTTCAGGAGTCAGGTGCTCAGGTCCTGCTCCTGATTCCATTGGCTTAGCTCAGGGCTCTGGAGATTTCTGGCAGGTCCCGTACGCTATAAAAAGTGCGCATGGCCGCTATGCCATGGGCTAGTATTTTCATACTGCTGCTGTATGTATGGTGATGGATGCTTGGACTGGTGGCTGACTTATTATGAAACCCCTTCCCTCTGATATTACGACTGTGTGAGTGATTGGGCAGCCGCCAGTAGCAGCGCTAGCGTCAGTGCGCTCCAGCTATACGTTCTCAGCAGCTAGCGTCCTGCATCGCGCCAGCGAGATTGCGGTGTCTTCTCTGTGGCTCCGTTCACACCGCGCTGCGGTTGCAGTTTTTCCGCGTCTGCAGTTGCGACGCCTCCTGTCTGATTTCACGGTAGGTCTAGAGGGAGTAGTCCTGCTGCTTAAGGCTACTTCTGTGACTATTTATACCGTGACAGTTTGGCTGTTAGTCTGTGTCCCCGAACAGACTTAGCGTATTACTTTATTCTTTTGTCTGCAGCTCTATGAGCATAACAGAGCTTGCTTCTGTGCACTTAGGGTGCAGTTAACCCCGTGCAGATTGCCGCCATAGTGCTCTGCCTCTGTAGCAGCGGTTATATCACCTGCCGCACGGTGGACCCACGTTTATTTATATTTTTTTTAAGCGTGTTCCGCCGCCGTAACAGAGTTGGCCTTACACACTCCACAGAGCAGTGGCAAAGTTGAGACGTAATATGGGATACTAATAACAAAAATGCTCAAAGGAGAACAAGAAACAGGGAAGTCATGGCATGAAAATCTTCCCCTCGCAATGTTTAGTGTCAAACACACACTAGCCGGTCCAGCCAAATTCAGCCTATATGAAATCCTATTTGGGAGTGCTCCCAGGTTACATAGTAACATAGTAACATAGTAATTAAGGTTGAAGGGAGACTTTAAGTCCATCTAGTTCAACCCATATCCTATCCTAACTTGCCCTAACATGTTGATCCAGAGGAAGGCAAAAAAACCCCATGTGGCAAACAGTAAGCTTCATATTGGGGAAAAAAATTCCTTCCCGACTCCACATACGGCAATCAGACTAGCTCCCTGGATCAACGCAACACTAAGGAAACTAGTGTATATACCCTGTAATATTATACTTTTCAAGAAAGGCATCCAGTCCCCTCTTAAATTTTAGTAGGGAATCACTCATTATAACATCATATGGCAGAGAGTTCCATAGTCTCACTGCTCGTACAGTAAAGAATCCGCGTCTGTGATTATGCTTAAACCTTCTTTCCTCCAGACGTAGAGGATGCCCCCTTGTCCCAGTCACAGGTCTAAGAGTAAAAAGATCATTAGAAAGGTCTTGATATTGTCCCCGCATATATTTATACATTGTAATAAGATCACCCCTAAGCCTTCGATTCTCCAAACTAAATAACCCCAAGTGTAATAACCTGTCTTGGTATTGCAGACCCCCTAGTTCCCTAATAACCTTGGTCGCTCTTCTCTGCACCCGCTCCAGTTCAGCTATGTCTTTCTTATACACCGGAGACCAGAACTGTACACAGTATTCTAAGTGTGGTCGCACTAGTGACTTATATAGAGGTAAAATTATGTTCTCCTCATGAGCATCTATGCCTCTTTTAATGCATCCCATTATTTTATTTGCCTTTGCAGCAGCTGCCTGACACTGGCCACTAAATGTGAGTTTGTCATCCACCCATACACCCAGGTCTTTTTCAGTGACTGTTTTGCCCAGTGTTTTACAATTAAGCACATAATTATACATCTTGTTCGTTCTACCCAAGTGCATGACCTTACATTTATCCCCATTAAAGCTCATTTGCCATTTATCAGCCCAAGCTTCTAGTTTACATAAATCCACCTGTAATATAAAATTGTCCTCCTC
The DNA here is from genome assembly GCF_039654945.1 of Dendrobates tinctorius. Lineage (NCBI taxonomy): Eukaryota > Metazoa > Chordata > Amphibia > Anura > Dendrobatidae > Dendrobates > Dendrobates tinctorius. The sequence goes on from NW_027361708.1 coordinate 25,895,044, forward strand.
TGTATTGATTACCCTGCAGAGTTTAGTGTCATCTGCAAATATTGAAATTCTACTCTCTATGCCCCTTACATTGTATTTTCCACAACAGTTGTCTATGCAATATGACACTCTGACTAAGTTTGTTTTTGAACTGACATGGCACTTAACTAAAATACACTCTAAGGATTTTTCATCCATCCCAGATCCTCAGAACCTAGAAGGGACCCACTGTACTCACCACTGACAGGCGCAGGAGCGCTTCCTTCTCTCAGCACACCTCAGCCATTTATCTTTGTCTTTCTTCTTCAGACATTCTCCTCTCCTTCTGCACCCTATACAAACCTCCAATATTGGAATAAGCGATAATATGATAAAGGCTCGGGCTGAGCCGAAACGTCTTTTATTTATATCGCTTCCACTGTGTGCTATATTCCTGTTTGGCTCCCACATGTAATAAAATGAACACCTATTTGCATAAAGTCTGTTTGAGTGTGCAGTGAATTTAACTAACTCTGCCAGAGAGAGGCAGAAACAATTAACCCCTGTCTGACCAGGATGGGACAAAGACAAAATCCCATCCTGTATCATGACAGGGCACTCTTTCTACTTGTTCTGTAGCAATTGCAAGTGGGGATTAAATTTGTGGGGTTGATGTCACCTTTGTAATGCCAGGTGACATCAAGCCCATAGAATACTAATGGAGAGGCATGTATAAGACACCCATCCATTACTAATACTATTGTTATATGGTAAATAAAGACACAGCCAGAAAAAAAGTATTTTATTTGAAATAAAATACAATACTTTTACTTTTTCATTTAATAACAACAAACAGAGTTATAATCACCTAACACCTTATTCCACTGTATCCCTCATCTCCTGTAGTTAAAAAAAAAACAAAAAAAACAACAATATCCCTTACCGGTCCATTGCTCTGTCCCATGCCGTAATCCATGTCTGGTGGATAAATAATTTTCAACCTGAACGAAGCCAAAATGCAACCGTCCAGGCTGAAAGCGCTGGTGAATGAGCTGCTGCGAGCACCGCATCAGTGACTAGTGATAACATCATTGAGATTACCGTCAGACACTGAGGCTGCATTCACATCTGGACTGAACTGCAGTGACTTCAGTGAAATCTCCGCTATACCATGAGAAAGTCTTACAATGCAGAGGTGAGTTCACCTCAGTTCACCAGGAGAAAACTGTTTATTCTTAAGACATGGATTATGACATGGGAAAGAAAGACTGACATGTGTGGGTTATTGTTGTTTTTAATTTTATTTTATTATAGGAGATGAAGGATTCAATGGAACGGGTGTTAGGTAAGTATAACTGTGATTGTTATTTTTAAATACAAAGGTAAAAGTGTGTTTTATTTTATTTCAAATAAAAGACTTCATTCTGGTTGTGTCTTTATCATACAACTATAGGATTAGTAATGGATAGGTGTATTATAGACCCCTCTTCATTAGCAATCCATGGGCTTGATGTCACCTGACAATACAAATGTGACATCAACCCCACAATTTTTAGTACAAAAGCAGAAAAAAGATCATGACAGCTCAACTTTTGAAGTTCATTAAAATCCAGCATTCACGGAACCACGAGCCAACCTTTCAAGTTGGCAAATACAGAGAAAAGAAGAAAAGTTCCAGCTTCTGGTAAAATTCCAAAAATTATCTTTATTCTATCAAAATTTATTAAAAGTAGTGGACAGGATGCAAGCAATGCGTTTCGAACATGATTGTTCTTTGTCAAGCTGACCATCCTGTCCACTACTTTTAATTCATTTTGATGAAATAAAGATAATTTTGGGAATTTTACCTAAAGCTGGAACTTTTCTTCTTTTCCCGCAATTTTTACCCCTACTTGCAAACACTACAGGGCAAGTGGGAAGATCCGGGCAAAGCTCCAGAACTGGCGCATCTGATACTGTACATGCGCCTATTCTGGGCTGCTGTGGGCAGCCATTTTTAGGCTGGGGGCAATATACATGTCCTTTTACCAGCCTGAGAATACCAACCCCTAGCTGTCTGCTTTAGTTTGGCTGGTTGTCAAAAATGGAGGGACCTCATGCCTTTTTTATAATTGTTTATCTAAATAATTAAAAAATACAGCATGGAGACCCCTCTTTTCTTGATAAACAGCCTTGCTGAAGCTGACAGCTGAGGGTTGCAGTCACTAGCTGTGAATTTTATAATATATTTTTGTTTATGATATATCCTGGAGTGTCCATCCTATGTATGCCTGAGAACTAATCACATGGTTAGTAGTCTTATGGTATTTTGTCTAAATGGTATCCTTTATGGTCTTCTATTCTCACCAACTGTGAATTTTGCCTGGCTGGTAAGCAAAAATATGGTGGAACCGACGCCTTTTTTTAAATGGTTTTTCAAAGCAGGTATCTTCAGCCTTGCTGAAGCTGACAGCTGAGGGTTGCAGCCACTAGCTGTGAATTTTATAATATATTTTTATTTATGATATATCCTGGAGTGTCTATCCTATGTATGCCTGAGAACTAATCACATGGTTAGTAGTCTTATGGTATTTTGTCTAAATAGTATCCTTTATGGTCTTCTATTCTCACCAACTGTGAATTTTGCCTGGCTGGTAAGCAAAAATATGGTGGAACCGACGCCTTTTTTTAAATGGTTTTTCAAAGCAGGTATCTTCAGCCTTGCTGAAGCTGACAGCTGAGGGTTGCAGCCACTAGCTGTGAATTTTATAATATATTTTTATTTATGATATATCCTGGAGTGTCTATCCTATGTATGCCTGAGAACTAATCACATGGTTAGTAGTCTTATGGTATTTTGTCTAAATGGTATCCTTTATGGTCTTCTATTCTCACCAACTGTGAATTTTGCCTGGCTGGTAAACAGAAATATGGTGGAACCGACGCCTTTTTTTAAATGGTTTTTCAGAGCAGGTATCTTATGAAGAATTCTCCCAACAGCTGCTCCTGTTCTCACTGTTATTATCGGCAGCAAATGTCAGCTGATGGGAGCAGTAGTCCTATCAGTTGACACCAGTGACCGGAGGTAAACTTTATACCTCTGATCACAGCGGCTGTCTGACTGGCGGTGACAATTTTACCTCCAATCAAAAGCAGTGCTTGTGGCACTGTCATACACATGACAGTGTGCCAAACACTGGATGTTCGGACATCCCATTCAAGTCAATTGGGTCCGAGTTCTGATTCGAGTCTGGGTACTGTTCTGTTTCCTGAACCCAAATTTTTTTTGTAACTGTTTGGCTCAACCCATTGGACCCGAATATCCAGGTGTCCGCCCAGCTCTAATTATATATTCTTCTAATATTTAAAGTTCAAAAATTTCCTCCAATGTAAAACTTCTCGTGTTTGTAGTAAATATTGAAATATGCATGGCTTTAAATCTTATTTCCCCTTAGATTATTGACTTTTCACACCTGATGTCACATTCTGTATATAAAAGCATAGCATGGTAATTTAAGTTTTCATTTGCTAATGCATTATTAATTTGTAATGAAACATGAATAATAGAAAAATGAAGACTCAAAGGGGTTGTCCACTGTCTCTTGTTTGTGCTACCTTCTGGAAAAACTGCAGAGCACTATTGTGTGTAAAATGGTTGTTAATGGAAAAGCCTGTGACTAGACTGGTCCATTAGACTCCACCAATTGTGAAACAACCCACGTGGGAAAGCTGCTTTTTTGATGATGACATGTTCTTGCATCTACAGCCTATGGACAGTAATGCTGGTCAGTTTATGAAGAAATCTGCACCAACAAGAGAAACTGCCTTTCATCTTTAATATAAAGAGATCATTGATTGTCATATTCCTTATACAAACTTCATAACAATTTCACTTTTATTTAATCATTTTAGGTGTCCTCTTTGACATGAAAAAAAGGAAATCACTGAGGTGTAAGTGAGCTAGCTGTCATTAAAATTAGAGACATAGAAGGTTTGTATGGATAGACTTCAACATGAATTCTACCTCTCTCAAACTATACCCAAATTACATTGACTTATGCCCTTGTAAGTTATATACAAGATTGTAACAGGAACTTCTGTGAAGGTGAGCATCTTCTTAAAAGTGAAACAAGAGGGCCAACTATAAGGCCTTATTTAATCTGTGAAAAAGAATTACTCCTAAAATGTAACTTTTATTCCTGCAGCTAAAAAATACCCGTACGTAAACATAACACACTATAGGATAAAGGACATATCTACATAATACTGTTAATAACCATAGATAGGGAGAAAGCCATTCTAAAAGGGGTAGTGGAAGTGTAATAATCTTCACTTGCCCTACCTTGCTGCAGAGGTTGGCACCCTAAATTCAATACGGAGCCCTCACTCAAAGCAGGCTGTCCCTAAATGACCCCCGAAAGGACTGAATATTCAAAAACCTCCATCATTACTAAACAATAAAGTACTACAGTGCAATACAATAGGATATATCTGGTAAATGACCCAAAAGCAATACAGGGTAATAAACTGCAGGAATACACAGGAAATAGAATGATCCCTATTAAAGGGAACCTTTGGAGCACACACCAATTTAATTGATAGGCCCAAATAATTATTACAAAGCCGTAGCATTGAATAACAACATAAGCTAATGAATATGTGTAGCTGATATAGACACACATGACAGAATAGACAAAATATGCCAACCAAATATATTAACAATATATAAGAATTAAATATGATCAGCCATATGTCTTATGAGGGTTCACACGGGTCAGTATCTCACCGTCAATATATATAAACATAACATAGGATCCATAACGATCAATGCAGCTTGTGTGTCACAGAAAATGTGCCTCCTGCATTGTAAGATGGGCAAACCATATTTTTTTTTAAGGCTAAATGAAAAATCTCATAATTCCAGAAATTAAAACACAACAGTCTACCTAACAAAGACCATGATTCATTGAGATCTGATTGAGCAAAGCTGGTCCTGATGAGAAGGAGTATTGGAGTCAAACGCTCCTGATTCGTTAAAAAGCTCATACTGTAAAATATATATTTGGAGAATTTTTGCACACTTCCTTGATTTGATGGGCTGACATGTGCCCACAATAGGCAATCCACCAGTGCCTATTAACTAGTTAAATCCCGCTGTCAAATGCTTTCAGCGGGATTTAACTGGCGCTTCCAGCCACCGGACAGGAAATGAGCGCATCGCTGACCCTGTCACATGATCGGGGGTCAGCGATGCACTGAAATAACAACCTGAGGTCTCATAGAGACCTCTATGGTTGTTGATGAGTCACTGCTATGAGAGACACCCGGTGGCCGGCTTTCATAGCAATGCTGTAATTCTGCAACATATATGCAATCTGCTCAACGCCTATATGTAGTAGAACCAATCGAGTTGTGGATGCTTTTAGCCTCCCATTGATGCTATTGAAGCATGCCAAAATTATTATTTTTTTTATAAAATATGAAAAAAATAAAAGTTTAAATCACCCCCCTTTCTCCCCATACAAAATAAAACACTATTAGGTATTGCTGTATTCAGAATCGCCCGATCTATCAATAAAAAAAGGATTAACCCGATGCTAAACGTCGTAGAGGGAAAAAAAGTAGAAACGCCAGAATTAAGGTTTTTTGGTCACCGCGACATTGCATTAAAATGCAATAACGGGCGACCAAAAGATCATATTTTCACATAAATGGTATCCTTAAAATTGTCAGCTCAGTGGGCAAAATAAGCCCTCACCCAACCCCAGATCACGAAAACTGGAGACTAGAATTGAGCGAAACGGGTCGAAAAATTTCAAAAGTCGCCGACTTTTGGCAAAGTCGGGTTTCATGAAACGAAACCCGACCCTAGGATGAGGTCGGCCACGAGGTCGGCGACTTACGCGCCAAAGTCGCGTTTCAAAAGTTTGTTTTGCGGTTTTGAGCCAATCAGGATCCACGGACACTGTGGGCTACGTGATGACATAGGCACGGGTCACCACCATCTTTCAGAAGGGCATGCAAGTGATTGGCTTGCTTTGGTGGGCGTCACAGGGGGTATAAAAGGGCGTGCACGCCGACCGCCATCTTACTTCTGCCGATCTTAGCATAGGGAGAGGTTGGTGCTGATTCTGTAGGGAGAGCGTTAGGCAGGGAAGAAGAAAAAAAAACTGCTTCTGCTGCTAGCGATTGTGCCTGTATAACACACCAGTCACTGTGTGTGCAGTGCAAGGGGAGGCTATATTGTGGTGTATCAGTGGTGTTGGTTGTTGGGCTGCCTTCTAAGGCTTCCTGACAGCTGCATTGTTGTTTACCCACTGCTCTGCAAACTGTTTTTTTAAAAGCAATCCCAATTTTTTTTTTTGTCCTGCTGAGGTACTGAGCTGCAAACTGCTTTTTTAAAAGCAATCCCAATTTTTTTTTTTTGTCCTGCTGAGGTACTGAGCGTGCATTTTTTCACACCATACAGCGGTGTACGCTCCTCACACAGTACCGTGTAACGGCTGTTATCACAGCCACAGTGAAGCTATCTGTGTCACTCTGTGAGAATAAGACGAGGACATGTTCCGTTCTTACAGACCTGCACTCTAGAGATTCCTACTCTGCCCAATTCTGCATACACCTTGTAATTTGTGATACACTAGCCAATTTCTGCCTGTGACATAGCGCTGTGATATTCAGTGGGCCTCACACAATCCAAAAGTGTCCAGTGTCCACAAGTGTCTGCAGAAATTCAAAATCTCCCTTATCCTCTAGTCACTTTGGTCACAGCTGTGCCATCGAGCCTGTGACATAGCGCTCAGATATTCAGTGGGCCTCACACAATCCAAAAGTGTCCAGTGTCCACAAGTGTCTGCAGAAATTCAAAATCTCCCTTATCCTCTAGTCACTTTGGTCACAGCTATGCCATCGAGCCTGTGACATAGCGCTCAGATATTCAGTGGGCCTCACACAATCCAAAAGTGTCCAGTGTCTGCAGAAATTCAAAATCTCCCTTATCCTCTAGTCACTTTGGTCACAGCTGTGCCATCGAGCCTGTGACATAGCGCTCAGATATTCAGTGGGCCTCACACAATCCAAAAGTGTCCAGTGTCTGCAGAAATTCAAAATCTCACTTATCCTCTAGTCACTTTGGTCACAGCTGTGCCATCGAGCCTGTGACATAGCGCTCAGATATTCAGTGGGCCTCACACAATCCAAAAGTGTCCAGTGTCTGCAGAAATTCAAAATCTCCCTTATCCTCTAGAAAAATATTCAGGATTGAGAGTCCTCAGTAGTTGATACCTTTTAATGGCTAACTGAAAAGATGGTAATACATTGCAAGCTTTCGAGACTACTCAGGTCTCTTCATCAGGCTAGACTAATACAAAATCTGAAGTCACATATTTATGCACAATACAGCCTAGAAAAAATGCATAAATATGTGACTTCAGATTTTGTATTAGTCTAGCCTGATGAAGAGACCTGAGTAGTCTCGAAAGCTTGCAATGTATTACCATCTTTTCAGTTAGCCATTAAAAGGTATCAACTACTGAGGACTCTCAATCCTGAATATTTTTCTATGTACTGGCTAACACGGTACAAAGATATACATCTTTCCTGTACCTTATCCTCTAGTCACTTTGGTCACAGCTGTGCCATCGAGCCTGTGACATAGCGCTCAGATATTCAGTGGGCCTCACAAAATCCAAAAGTGTCCAGTGTCTGCAGAAATTCAAAATCTCACTTATCCTCTAGTCACTTTGGTCACAGCTGTGCCATCGACCCTGTGACATAGCGCTCAGATATTCAGTGGGCCTCACACAATCCAAAAGTGTCCAGTGTCCACAAGTGTCTGCAGAAATTCAAAATCTCCCTTATCCTCTAGTCACTTTGGTCACAGCTGTGCCATCGAGCCTGTGACATAGCGCTCAGATATTCAGTGGGCCTCACACAATCCAAAAGTGTCCAGTGTCTGCAGAAATTCAAAATCTCATTTATCCTCTAGTCACTTTGGTCACAGCTGTGCCATCGAGCCTGTGACATAGCGCTCAGATATTCAGTGGGCCTCACACAATCCAAAAGTGTCCAGTGTCTGCAGAAATTCAAAATCTCACTTATCCTCTAGTCACTTTGGTCACAGCTGTGCCATCGAGCCTGTGACATAGCGCTCAGATATTCAGTGGGCCTCACACAATCCAAAAGTGTCCAGTGTCCACAAGTGTCTGCAGAAATTCAAAATCTCCCTTATCCTCTAGTCACTTTGGTCACAGCTGTGCCATCGAGCCTGTGACATAGCGCTCAGATATTCAGTGGGCCTCACACAATCCAAAAGTGTCCAGTGTCTGCAGAAATTCAAAATCTCACTTATCCTCTAGTCACTTTGGTCACAGCTGTGCCATCGAGCCTGTGACATAGCACTCAGATATTCAGTGGGCCTCACACAATCCAAAAGTGTCCAGTGTCTGCAGAAATTCAAAATCTCACTTATCCTCTAGTCACTTTGGTCACAGCTGTGCCATCGAGCCTGTGACATAGCGCTCAGATATTCAGTGTGCCTCACACAATCCAAAAGTGTCCAGTGTCTGCAGAAATTCAAAATCTCACTTATCCTCTAGTCACTTTGGTCACAGCTGTGCCATCGAGCCTGTGACATAGCACTCAGATATTCAGTGGGCCTCACACAATCCAAAAGTGTCCTGTGTCTGCAGAAATTCAAAATCTCACTTATCCTCTAGTCACTTTGGTCACAGCTGTGCCATCGAGCCTGTGACATAGCGCTCAGATATTCAGTGGGCCTCACACAATCCAAAAGTGTCCAGTGTCTGCAGAAATTCAAAATCTCCCTTATCCTCTAGAAAAATATTTAGGATTGAGAGTCCTCAGTAGTTGATACCTTTTAATGGCTAACTGAAAAGATGGTAATACATTGCAAGCTTTCGAGACTACTCAGGTCTCTTCATCAGGCTAGACTAATACAAAATCTGAAGTCACATATTTATGCACAATACAGCCTAGAAAAAATGCATAAATATGTGACTTCAGATTTTGTATTAGTCTAGCCTGATGAAGAGACCCGAGTAGTCTCGAAAGCTTGCAATGTATTACCATCTTTTCAGTTAGCCATTAAAAGGTATCAACTACTGAGGACTCTCAATCCTGAATATTTTTCTATGTACTGGCTAACACTGTACAAAGATATACATCTTTCCTGTACCTTATCCACTAGTCACTTTGGTCACAGCTGTGCCATCGAGCCTGTGACATAGCGCTCAGATATTCAGTGGGCCTCACACAATCCAAAAGTGTCCAGTGTCCACAAGTGTCTGCAGAAATTCAAAATCTCCCTTATCCTCTAGTCACTTTGGTCACAGCTGTGCCATCGAGCCTGTGACATAGCGCTCAGATATTCAGTGGGCCTCCCACAATCCAAAAGTGTCCAGTGTCTGCAGAAATTCAAAATCTCACTTATCCACTAGTCACTTTGGTCACAGCTGTGCCATCGAGCCTGTGACATAGCGCTCAGATATCAGTGGGCCTCACACAATCCAAAAGTGTCCAGTGTCTGCAGAAATTCAAAATCTCACTTATCCTCTAGTCACTTTGGTCACAGCTGTGCCATCGAGCCTGTCACATAGCGCTCAGATATTCAGTGGGCCTCACACAATCCAAAAGTGTCCAGTGTCCACTAGTGTGAGCAGAAATTCAAAATCTCCCCTGTCCTATAGACACCTTGTACCTTGTTTTACATTACTATATAGTTTGTTGGATTTTGTCTACATTTCTACCAAAAATGAGGAAGGCTGGTGGAAGAGGCCGTGGAATTGGGCGGGGGTTGGCAGCTGGTAATGATGGTGTTGGTGGTGGATCTGATGGTAGTGGCAAGAGCAAAATAGGACCGAATGCAGGAGGTGTTGAGCCTACGTCATCGTCTGGCTCCATAAGGCTTCGAAGGCTTAGTTTTCTAGGAGTTGGCAAACCGCTTTTAAAGCCAGAGCATCAGGAAAAAGTTTTGTCTTACATTGCTGACTCAGCCTCCAGCTCTATCGCCTCCTCTTCTTCAGTTGTAAAAAGTAAAAGCACTGAGTCGTCATTGGAGGCTCATGTTCATGAACCACACCTTTCCTTGTGTCCTTCACCCCAACCAAGATTGAAGGATGACGCAGGCCATACTACTGATTACTCCATGGAGCTGTTTTCACATACCATGCCTGGATTATCAAGTCAAATGGTGAATTACCCAGGCCAAGATGAATCTGACATGGAGTGCACTGATGCACAGCCGCTGATGGATGATTCTGCTGGTACATTCACTCAGAGCACTACATTGTCCTCGCAGTGTACAGAGCCAGATTCTGACCCTTATGAGACTCAGGTGCCCCTTCCCGCACACTATACCACCATACACGGTGACACAGAGGAAGGTGCACATGACATTGAAGATGAGGTGATGGATGACCCGGTTGTTGACCCAGATTGGCATCCATTGGGGGAAGAGGGTGCTGCTTACAATAGCTCAGATGAGGAGCATCCACAGCAGACATCGACATCGCAACAGCTGTTATCTGGCAGGCCCGGAGCACTCCAAAGACAGGTTCCAAAAATCAAAAGAGTTGCTGGACAGCTTGTCCAGAGGGTCAAAAGATCACAGCGTGCTAGGCCGCAAAATGTCTGCCAAAGTAGGAAGAGTGCAGTGTGGCACTTTTTTGAACAAAATCCTCATGATCAGGCCAAGGTTATCTGTAAGAAGTGCGCAAAGACCTTTAGCCGAGGGAAAAATCTGAAAAATTTGAATACCAGTTGCATGCTTAGACATTTAAACACCATGCACTTGCAAGCGTGGACACAACACCAAACCTCAAGTGCCACATGTGCAACTGATCACAACGAAGGTAGTCAGCAACGCTACATTGTTTCCCACACTGAAAGACTGATTCTAGGCCATCAGAAAGGACACCAACTCCATCACCATCATCAACCCTCTCTCAGTCCGCCCTGTCCACCGCTACTTCCACCATATGCAGCTCTCAAGTCCAGCTCACCCTCCCAGACACTATGAGTAGGTCAAGAAAGTACTCAGTCTCTCATCCGCGTACACTGGGTTTGACCGCCCACATTGCCAAACTAATCTCGTTTGAGATGATGCCCTTTCGGTTGGTGTAAAGCGCAGCTTTCCGTGAACTCATGGCCTATGCAGTACCACGCTATGACCTACCCAGTCGCCACTTCTTCTCTCGCAAAGCCATCCCAGCCCTCCACCATCATGTGAAAGACCGCATTGTCCATGCACTCAAGCAGTCAGTGAGCGGAAAGGTGCACCTCACAACTGATGCATGGTCCAGTCGGCATGGCCAGGGCTGTTACGTGTCCATCACTGCGCTCTGGGTTAATGTGGTGGATGCAGGGTCCACAGGGGACAGCGGTGGTGGGACAGTGCTGCCTAGCCCACGGTATAGGAAACAGTTGGCTGTAGGCATTCGACCCTCCTCCTCCTCCTCCTCCAGAAGCGAAAGCTCGTCCACAGAGCGCAGTCGTACGAGCACTCCATCTGCAGCTGCCACTGTTGCACACGAGGTGTCCCCTTATCGAGCAGCTAGTGGAAAGCGTCAGCAGGCTGTGTTGCAGATGATGTGTTTGGGCGACAGACACACCGCCGAGGTGCTGGCCGAGTACTTGAAGCGACAAACTGAGTCATGGCTGGGCAGTGTACATCTTGAGGCAGGCAAGGTAGTTAGTGATAACGGCCGTAATTTTGTGGCAGCCATAGCCCTTTCAAAACTCAGCCACATACCTTGCTTGGCTCACACCTTGAACCTGGTGGTGCAGTGCTTCCTCAAAAATTATCCGGAGTTAACAGCCCTGCTCCAGAAGGTGCGAAGACTGTGCGCGCACATCCGCCGGTCGCCTGTACACTCCGTTCGTATGCAGAAGCTGCAGCGATTGCTCCACCTTCCCAACCACCACCTCATTATCGACATTGCAACAAGGTGGAACTCCACCCTGCACATGGTGGAGCGGCTGTGCGAGCAGAGGCAGGCCATAATGCATTTGTGGGAGGATACACGGCCAGGCACTTTGAAAGCAGACATGGAGTTGACAGGTGTGCAGTGTTCGAAGCTGAAAGACCTCTGTAAAGTCCTTCAGTGTTTTGAGGAATGCACACGGCTGGTAAGCGCAGACGACGCCATCCTAAGCATGAGCATCCCACTTATGCGTCTGCTCATGCAAACTTTCACGCACCTTAAGGAGCAGGCTTCTGCAGCCAATGTTGATGAGGAAGAAGAGGAGGAGGGAATCCTTGATGACATTCAGCCATTTTCTGCTCAGGGACCTCTCCTGGACGAGGTGGAGGAAGAAGAGGAGGAGGAGGAGGAGGATGATGGGGATGATTACTTAGGGGAGGAGGATGCATCTCGTGGGGCAAGTGAAAATGTTGGCGTGGCAAGGTCTGGTACAGGGTTTGTGCGTGACTGGAGGGATGTGGATTTGCCAGAAAGTGCTCCTCCAACCAGCACTCGCAGTGCATCATTGACACCGGGAACATTGGCCCACATGTCAGATTATGCCTTGCTGATCCTAAAAAGGGACCCCCGCATTGCCAAAATGATGAACGATGACGACTACTGGTTGGCCAGCATCCTGGATCCACGCTATAAAGGTAAATTACAAAACATCATGCCACAGGAGAACCTTGACCTAATATTGGCTAATAAACAAGCAACTCTGGTAAATCGGTTGCTTGAGGCATTCCCAGCACACAGGAGCGGTGATGGTTCTCACACGAGCCGTACGGGCCGGGGGCAGCTTGCCAGAGGTGTTCGTGGTGCACACAGCAGAAGTGGCATTGGAGGCAGGGGTTTCATGACAATGTTGTGGACTGATTTTTCAAGTACCGCTCACACAACTGGTAATACTGCATCGATGGAAAGTGACAGGAGACAGCAGTTGTCAACTATGGTTACAAACTACTTTTCCTCCCATATCGATGTTCTCCCACACAGGTCATTCCCCTTTGACTATTGGGCCGCTAAACTGGACACCTGGCCTGAATTGGCACAATATGCCTTACAGGACCTCGCTTGCCCAGCTGCAAGTGTGCTATCGGAAAGAGTCTTCAGTGCAGCTGGATCAATCCTGACAGAAAAAAGGACCCGTCTGTCAACCCAAAATGTGGATGATCTAACCTTCATTAAAATGAACCACGCATGGGTTTCCAAGGATTTTGTCCCACCTTCCCCTGATGACACATAGGGTGACAGAAAAATGGCTTGCTTTGGTCCACCTCTTCCTGGGACTTGACCTATTTCACCTTTTGCATCAGCTGAATGTCCAACATCAACATATGCCACTTTCTAAAACTCCCTAACTGTGCTGCCTCCCCCCCCCATGGCCGGGGTCACCACCTAGCACATGACACCGTGCGAGTGCCATTGCCCTGGACAGGTGGGTAGGCCGACTCTTGGGCGCGGGCACTGGCACAGGGTCTCTCATAGTGCAATCAAGTGTCTCTGACGGTGGTGGTGCACACCCGATGTCAGACACACCGCCGTACTATGAGGGGCCCAGTGCCAGTACCGATGCCCACGAGTGGGCCCCCCTTGCTTGGGCAGGGCCCCAGCATTTGCAATCTTTACCTCTCCCTGCTCCTCCGCTGTGTAGTCTGGGCCGTTAAATCCATACTGTGCCTGACACCGTTTGAGCCTGCCTCCTGATGTATAGACATATATTTTGAATGTGTACGCTATCCATACATGTTATCCGGGGATACGGTACCCTTTCTAACCTTTGTGCAATCATGTGCAATCCATACTGGGCCTAACACCGTCTGAGCCTGCCTCCTGATGTATAGACATATATTTTTAATGTGTACGCTATCCATACATGTTATCCGGGGATACGGTACCCTTTCTAACCTTTGTGCAATCACGTGCAATCCATACTGGGCCTAACACCGTCTGAGCCTGGCTCCTGATGTATAGACATATATTTTGAATGTGTACGCTATCCATACATGTTATCCGGGGATACGGTACCATTTCTAACCTTTGTGCAATCACGTGCAATCCATACTGGGCCTAACACTGTCTGAGCCTGCCTCCTGATGTATAGACATATATTTTGAATGTGTACACTATGCTATCCATACATGTTATCCTGGGATACGGTACCCTTTCTAACCTTTGTGCAATTACGTGCAATCCATACTGGGCCTAACACCGTCTGAGCCTGCCTCCTGATGTATAGACATATATTTTGAATGTGTACGCTATCCATACATGTTATCCGGGGATACGGTACCCTTTCTAACCTTTGTGCAATCACGTGCAATCCATACTGGGCCTGACACCGTTTGAGCCTGCCTCCTGATGTATAGACATATATTTTGAATGTGTACGCTATCCATACATGTTATCTGGGGATACGGTCCCCTTTCTAACCTTTGTGCAATCACATGTAATCCATACTGGGCGTGAGAACGGCTGGCAAGCTGTTAAGCAAGCTACAGCACCTGTGGTTTGCACACGTAAGTTTTTCATTTTTTCAGGAATGACGGTTAGGCCTAATTCCGGAACTGCGGTTGACCTGCACTTACTGGGAAATCATTGTTCGCGGGTAATAAATGTAATCAGTGATCCCCATCACTAACGTTGTTCAGCGGGTTATCTGCACCTGTAAGCGACAAACGCTGGCCTTTTCAGTGTAGCGCACATGCAGCCACGGACATGTAAGGGCATGACACACCAGTTATTGGCCAATCTCATGTGCCAGAGCCTCACGTGTCCCTCTAGTAAACCGGACTCGGACCGCGGGGCATGACGGAGTCTCGTTCGTTAACGGAATTAAGCTTGCAATGTGTGCATCTGTTCTGTAGCTGGCATGTTTGAGGTTTCCCAGGTGGAGTCAAATTTAACCGTAGGCTCCACTCCTGGTGGTGCCCTTCTGGACATTCCTTTAAGGTTCAGCTTTGCAACCATACTGCCCACGTAAAACAAACACTTTGCCTTCATGAACGCTGTTTGGAGGGTCATGACTCGTGGGAATAACGCCGCCCAATCAGTTAACCTGCTAGAGAGATCGTTCGTTGCTCCCAAGCATGACATCACACTCCCTAGGAGGAAGGTAATGCCACTGTGGCGACCGTACTCCTGGGGGCGACACAAGTGCACTGATGCCCAGCCACTGCTCGATGAATCTGCTGGTACATTGACCCAGACCACTACATTCCCCTCGCACGCTACACGGCCTGAATCTGACCCTGATGAAACTCAGGTTACCCTTCCCATATATAGTTCCATCTTACACGGTGACAAAGAGGAAGCTGCAGATGAAAGTGCAGGTTCGGCCCACCCACCATCAGACACACCACCGTACTATCAGGGGCCCTGTGCCAGTGCCGTCGCCAACGAGTGGGCCCCCCCTGCTTGCTCAGGATCACAGCACTTGCAAAGTTGAAATACTGTGCAGTGAGATGGAAGATGGGGACGACGAGGAGTCCAGACAAGTACAGGGATTCCCTAGCGAGGAGACTTATTTGATTGTTTTCAATGTTGGGACAGCAATTTTTGGGGAGCACTATACTCTGGAGAATGATAGATGGGGCCCACCATACACTGGAACATTCCAAAGGTGGACATCAGACACTGGAGCAGCATTTACAGGGCCCATTATACACTAGAGCATTAGAAATGGGGCCCATTATGTTTGGAGCATTATTTGGGCCCATAAGACAGTGGAGCTTCATCCATGGGGACCAACATATACTGTAGCATTATGTGGAGCTCATCATATACTGTTTCAAACATTATATGGGACCAATGATTCTGTATGGAGAAATAGATGGGCCTCGTCATGAGATGTAAAAAGTGAAGTATTTTTCATTGTACTATACCGCTATTTCTCTTCCGTATCGGAGCATGATGAGTTGTGGTATGTGTTAAAGGGGCGCTCTTTCACCCAGGGCACATGAAAACCTGGAAACAGCCCTCCCCCCACAACTGTAGCCAAATAACCCCCATTTTTCAGTGTGTAACTTGTATTATGAAGTTAATTAAGGTTGACAAGCTTAAGAAGAATTGATGCTTTTGGTATTCAAATGGGCACTGTAGGTGTGTTTCCTGTCCTCCTCTCACTGCCGACTTTTATTCCCCATTGACTTACATTGGGTTTCGTGTTTCGGGACGACCCCGACTTTTCCCTATAATCGGACGATCTTGCTCGACCCGACTTTTGGAAAAGTCGGGTTTCACGAAACGAAACGCGACCCTAAAAATCCAAAAGTCGCTCAACTCTACTGGAGACGCTACGGGTATCGGAAAATGGCACAATTTTTTTTTAGCAAACTATGAACTCATATTGATCTGGAGAATCATAATGGCAGGAAGGTTTAAGCATTTTGTGAACCAAGCAAAAAAGCCAAACAAAAAACAAGTTTGGGATTGCACTTTTTTTTGCAATTTCACCGCACTTGGAATTTACTTCCCGTTTTCGAGTACACGACATGCTAAAACCAATAATGTCATTCAAAAGTACAACTCGGTCAGCAAAAAAATAAGCCCCCACATGGCCATATTGATGGAAAAATAAAAAAACGTTATGGCTCTGGGAAGAAGGGGAGAGAAAAATGAAAATGCAAAACTGAAAAAAAAGCTCTGGGAGTTAAGGGGTTAATAAATCTTGGAATAAAAATAAGTTCCATAAAAATAAAAAAAAAGTTCCTGTGCTGAGATGATCTTATTTATGTGCCCCTGCTATGTACTGTGTACTGGCTTTTGCTACCCATGGAGTAGCTTGGTCTTCACATACCACATGGCCAGAGGAGGAAACAAAAGAGAGTATACAGATAGGACAGCACAGAATCTCAGCTGTGGATTTCTCTAAAGGAAGTTATTTCCATGTATAGTTAAAAAAAATAACATATCCAATTGTGATCTATTAAATAAAATGAACTTTGTTGGTGGGGCATTCCTTTTATGCTTGTTTCATGTCCTATCTTATATTCTTTTCAATCAAAATGGCTATTTAAGTCTATAAGGTATATTAACTCATTCACAACATAGACAATTTATGCTTATGCATTTCTTCCTCCCCTTTCATCTTAGACTGGTTTCACACGTCAGTGGCTCCAGTACATGTGGTGACAGTTTTCTCATGTACCGGAGACACTGACCCACGTAGACGCATTCAAATTAATGGGTCTATGCAGATGGCAGTGTGTTTTCGCGGACCGTGTGTCCGTGTGCAAAACACGCAGACATGTCCGTTTTGACCCAGACGCATGTGCCGCTACACGTGCACACAGAGAACAGTGTACACTGTCCTCCGGGAGCACGGCTGGCCGCTGGGGAGTAGCACTACTGTAAGCGCTGTTACCCTGCATGTGGTGCTAAACGTGGCTGTCATTCTCCCTGCTCTGCTGGCAACAGTGCGAGCAGGGAAGAATTAATGAAAAAACTGATGTGGGCTCTCCCTTATATTTTGAACCAACCCAGCAAAACTAACAGGTGCGGGCTGCTATTCTCATGCTGGTAAGGGGCTTTGAATATGGCCCCCCCAGCCCAATAACAGCAGCCGGCAAATGCCCAGAAAAGGCGCAATTATTAGATGCTCCTGTTCTAGTGCTTTATAGGGTTCTTCCCACTTGCCTGTAGTGGTGATAAGTAGGGCAATAAGGGGTTAATGTCACTTTTCTATTGTAAGGTGACATAAAGCCTGGCTTAGTAATGGAGAGGTGTCAATAAGACACCTATCCATTATTAATCCTATAGTAAAGAGTTAAATAAACACACAATAAGAATAAAGTCTTATAATGAAACAATACACCACACATTTTTTCATCTTTATTACACTGCTAAACCCATCTCGAATCCCTCGAACTCCTGTAAAAAAAATTAAAAATAAGCCAACAATATACAATACCTGTCCGATGTACAGTCATTCCCACAGCGCAATCCATATCTGGGGATAATCAGTTTACAAGGGGGAGGTGCTAATACAAGTGCTTGGGATGTAAACTACTGGGGAATGAATGGGAGTCAGCTTGCACAGGCTCAGTGACTCCTGTGACCTCAGCTCAGTCAATTTCCCTTCTCAAAAGGCATGTTTGACCCCGATAAAACAGGAAAAAGCTTAAAGTCACCTCTCGTACTGGCACCATTCCCACAGTGACTTTACTCGCTCTCCCAGGGCTCCCATGCTGTTGTTGTGATGTGTGACTCTGTCGCTCAATCAGCATTGATGTCACTGTCTCCACCTCCTGTAAAATTAAACATGGAAAAGAAGTCCGAGATCAACTGCACCCCGGACATCCTCTTCATATTCAATCCGTACTAAGGTGGAGACAGTGATGCCAGCACTGATTGGGGGCCGGAATCACATGTCCAACAGCAGCACAAGAACTCTAGGCAGTGTGAGTGCCAACAATGTGGGAACGGCGCCAGCAAGGGAGGCGAGTATAAGTTTTTTATTTTATCAGGGTCAAACATTTAGATCAAGAAGGAGTTGTTCAAGTAGTGGACAACCTCTTTAATATGCTGTATTGATTAGCCATGTTGTGTTGCTATAAGAAATGGTGGAACCGTATGTTAACACTCAATAATTTAACTGAGCAGATGGAAATTTACAAAAGGCAGCATTATTTGTAGTTCTTCATAATTTACTGTTCCTGCTTTTTTGTTCTTCTGCCTTTTTTCTATTTCAATTGTAAATATTCTTTGGATGGCTTTTTGTCAGCCAAAACCAAGAGTGGGTTTGTATTTGTAGCCAAAACCAAGAGTAGGTGATAAATGCAGAATTGGTGCACTTTTTTTTTTATACTTTACCTCTGAATCAAACACTCCAGGTTTTGGTAAAACATTAACCAAATATTCAAAGTTTTGACATGGCCTTATTTCTATAAATGTCAAGAAACATAGTCATGTATTAAAAGCTTTTAAAATCTTGAAAAGATGTGGTTTTTGCAAAAACTAAATGCTTTGACATTTCTTGTTCTCAAATATTTATTTATTACACTCACTTATATAGCACCATTAATTCCACAGTGTTTTACAGACACCATCATCACTGATGATGGGCTCACAATTTAGATTACCTATCAGTATGTCCTTGAGGTGTGGAATGAAGCCAGAGAACCCGGAGGAAATCCTCAGGGAGAACATACAAACTCCTTGCAGATGTGGTCCTTGGTGGGATTTGAACGCAGGGGTCCAGCTCTACAGTGCTAACCACTGAGCCACCGTACATCTTTTGCTATTGAGAAATTATAAATGAATCAACATTCTTTATTTAAGAATTAGAATGTAAATCATATTATGTACATGATCAAATCAGTTTAAGATTGCATGTATGTTATTCGGGTTTTACCACATTTTACAAGCATGATAACCTTTTTTAATCATTATTTGAAGTTTGTGCCTTTTTTAAAACATTTCACATAAACCAAGCAAGGATAATATGTAATGACAGAAGATGAAAGAAAATCAAAGCATATAATGATAAAGGAATGCCTTTAGGTCAGTTTCTGTAATATATGTTTGGAATAGATAACATGGAAAAAATAACAGCAAACAGTGTCAAACTGGCTGCACACCATTAACCTTAGGGAAAAGCACTGGCTTTCACAGTGTGATTCCTCCTATAGGCATCAAATCTTGGACATGTACCCAATACATGCTTTTTTGCATTTTCTTAATCAGTAGAATTGGTAAGCAACGACACACATCACTTATGTGTTCCAAGTTCCTTTATCATTATTTCATTCTAAAGTAATTTTATTAGATTTCTTTAAGTTGTTCATAAACGTATATGAATAACCATGCTTTTCAGTATGAATCATGTTTAGCATTTTCTAGTTTGTTGTAATTGACCAGTATGCAACTTCATAGAGGAGAGAATTAGCCTTGCCTATACTAAATCGAACATAGGATACGAATAAATTTACAAAAAAAATCAGTACAGGTGAATAAAGTTTAACTTGGAATTTTATGAAAAAATAGCCGCCATTCACTGCTTTGGAGAATCCAGAGTAAGCAAAAATGTAAATCAGAGGCACAAATAGACAATACTACATAAACCCAATGTATCAATTTACACCATCTCTCTGCTAACAGTACAGCAAAGAAAAAGTGAGCAAAAAACAAAATATTATTCATAAAATCACATTTTATTATTGACAAGAGTAATATACAAAATATAGCAAAAAAGATACAAGATAAGAAAAGAGGTACATAGCATAGGACTCTTACTTACTATCAAATATTGCTGCACAATAGGACACAATAACCACCCAATTAATTAGTATCTAAAGGTAGGAATGATTTGCCCCAAAATTATGATATCTACATTACTCCAGTTACACAACCCACATATTCTCATAAATTGTACCAACAGTAAACAAAAGGAATGGATATAGACAGATAACCATGTCCATTTAATTAGGTGCAGCAGATAATGACTGACACTTATAAATCAATAAACATCTACTCAAAGGAATTATTACAAGTTTCAAATAAGAGCATTAATGTCACAAAAAACATGCTGCACCCAAAACGGGCAAACTATCCCAAACTACCCGATAGTGTAAAACCGCCAATGGAAGTCATGGAGACCTTTACCTGGATCCTAGCAGCGTTAAGCACATGGATAGGAGTCCCGTTCCTCTGCCCCGACGCGCACGTTTTGCTCTGCTTCTTCTGAATTTATCTACAGGTGTACTGCCATTTCTGACTTCAAGAGTGTTTTCCTGAAAGAAGCATCAGTGGATGTTGCGGAGTGAAAACTGCCATTGTTGTGCCCGTGCACTGCAGTATAAGTGATTAGACACTTTAAATTGTCAGGTCGGAGCGATTACAGCGATAGCAGATTTATATCAGTTTTTTTTTTTGCTTCAGTGCTGTCTCACACTAAAAAATGTTTTTTGTTATTTCAAAAGCTAATTTTCGCATTATCATTTTTGAGAGCTATAATTTTTCCATATGAGCGCTTGTTTTTTGCAGGACAAGTTTGCATTTTTATTGGTACCATCCATTTTCGGGCTCATGACATTTTTTTGATCACTTTCTATTCCGATTTATGGGAGGCAGAATAAATAAAACAATTCAGGATTTTTTATGCCTTCTGGTAATTGATAAGGCAGCTTTATTTTTCGGGTCAGTACAAATAAAGTGATAGCCCATTTATAAAGCTTTTTTATGTTTTGGTGCTTTTACACAATAAAAACTATTTTCTAGAAAAAAAATTTTTGCAGTGTTTTATTCTAAGCTATAACTTTATTTTTTGGCTATACCGTTTTCAGCTACACCATTTTTCTTTTTTCTTTACATTTCTCTTTTTTATTGCATTTTGTTACACTTTTTGATCTGAGGTATGATGATAAAGGATCCTTCTTTGCCTAATGTTTTTTTTGTTATTTTACAATGCTCACTAAAGGGGTTAACTAGTGGAACAATTTTATAGGTGAAAAAGAGGGTCTAGGCAGCTCACCACATACGGTGTTCGAATCTCTCTCTGCTGACCTCTGCCCAGCACGGATCCACATGAGCAGACTGAACAAAAGGAAAAAAAAAAATCCAGCAATGCAGAGGGCAGCTAATAGATATAATCTTTAATCCAACTTAAATAAAAACATAATCTGGCACAATTTGTCAGGTACACTGCAAGTTGATCAGTTTCTGCTTGCAGTGTACCCGACAAATTGTGCCAGATTATGTTTTTATTGAAGTCGGATTAAAGATTATATATTTTAGCTGCCCTCCGCATCGCTGGAATTTTTTTCCTTTTTAATTTTATAGGTCAGGTTGTGTAACAATTATATGGGCACTGCGGAATCTGATTGCATGGGATAATATGACACTGAGACCAAAATTGATGCAAATAAGTATATTTATCAAGTGTAACAAAACTAACAGGGCACTTCCTGCAATAGTAACAAAAACACAGCACAATATGAAATGATGCAAGTAAAGAAAAACTAACAGAGCCCTTCCTGCAATTATAATGAAAACACATGTCAATATAGAAATGTCCAAAGTAGCTGAAGAGTGGGATGCGACCGCTTATATAACCAGTCCAACAGTAATATAACAATGGTGTTTACAAGGCACTAAACATAGGAGTCCAGCAGAAAGTATGTGAGTAAGCACATCGCATTTAATGAGGCGTTACAGCGATATTAAGAATGAGCACACACACAGGACTAAAGTGTAGAAGTCCAGCAATCATAAAGGTGGGAATGCACTCGGTACTTAAACATGGAAATCCAGCTTTATACATGAGTGGCATTAACAAGACAAGGTCACTATGTATACCTTTTGCGCTGTAAGTCCCACACAAGTTCCGCACAGCAGCCCACACAAACACTGACCTAGAGGAGAAGATGATGTCAGAATTCCTTATAAGCCTCAGCAGTTCCAGGGGTGAATAGCTCAAGCTAGAAGTCCAGATAGTACTTAAGCACAGACAGCATCAGGGAGACACCCAGAGGACTGTAGGCAGCAGAACGAGGAGAGGCAGCGTACTGAGCCACAGCAAGTCCACCAGCAGGAGCTAACAGCAACAATATACTCAGGCAAAGAGCACACGACCTGGACTTAAATAATCAGGACAGACAGGAAGTTCCATGGCAGGGTGAGATACAAGACTCCATCTTGGAACAGGGCAAACAGACACAAAAGAAAGTCCAGAATCCTTACAGATTTTTGCGGATGCATTGATACCAAATATCTGTATTTTTTTGTTTTTGTTTTTTTTATTCATAATATTTCTTTTTGGGCACAATACATTTTTATTTGTTCTTTTATTTTTTGATTTAAGAAAAAATGTTTTAACATCTTTTTTTACTTTTTTGTACTTATTCCCACTATGGGACTTTCATTTTCTGCAGTCTGATCAGAGTTATAAGGTATAGCATTGCAGGAGCTTTGCTATACCTTATAGCCTGTCAGACCTGCAGAGAGAAGTTCGTTAGATCATGCATTGTGCATGATGTAACTAACTTGCTGGTGTCTAGTAACCTGGATGCCATCATGATGACATTGGATCACCATGGAAAAGATCGGGACCCTGCAGTGACATCGCAGTGTCTCTGATCCAGTGGCTTTCCTCATTCTGCCTGCTCACTAAAAGCTGTGATCACAACAATTGCAGCATTTCGGGGAACAAAGTGCTGGGAGCATTGCAGGCACCACACCTGGTGCTGAGAGCCGGGTGTTAGCTATCAGAATTAACTGACTCTCTGCAGCGGTCACGCGATTACAGCCTCTGTGCATGCAGAATCGCTTAGATGTATCCATACGTCCATGGTTGGTAAGTACCAGGCGACCTGGACGTATGGATATGTCTAAGGCCATAAAGGGGTTAAAACTAGTGATGAACAAGCACTAAAATGCTCGGGTGCTCATTGTTTGGGTCGAGCAAATAGGAATACTCGACCCAAGCATTGAGCCCAATGTAAGTCTATGGGAGAACCGAGAATTTTTACAGCGACCCACCCCTGGGGGTCCTTTTAAAGTCTAAAAACATTTGAATATGATGGAAACAGTGCTCAAATGACATGAGAACATCATGGTGAATACCGCTGAAAGCATTTCTGACTCCCAGGTCACTGCTGTGACCAATATTGTCAGAGTGTGACGCCACTTTTACAGGCGCACACTAAAACATACAAAAACGAAACCAAAATGCCTTTTCCAGGGAAATATGTTAATGAACATCTTTTCCAGGGTAATGACTTTTATATAAGGCAAAATGAATAACTCAAAACCAAAATGTTCCTTCACCACTTGGGCTATGTTCACACGTAGCATTTTTGATGTGTTTTTCAACTTTACCATTGTTTTCAACCAAGACAAATGCATTCACTGGGAAATGTCACTTTAACAGTTTACAACCTTATTTGGCCATATGGTTTGTGATACATCATCAGACACAGTTTCATTTATGAAGGAGGGACTCTGAAAGTCACAAAGTCTGTTTTTATAGGGCCAGCAGATGGCCCTCACTATTCTTAGAGAGCCATCAGCCGGCTATGCTTTGTTGTTCCCATTATTAAACATTGGGTCTCTTATACTGTTATTACGTATGCAGTGGGTGGCAGGGCTGCCCAAAATTTGAACGCACCCCAACAAACCAGTGAACAGACATAATGGTTGACCACATGCAACCAAAGCTCCAAGTATTCATTTGACACTCCCATACTGTTTGCTTATGCATTGAATGCAGGTCCTGCTATGCACCAAAGTTACACGCACCCCAATAGGTATTTGAACACACGTACTGGATGGCCACAGGAAAACCAAGTTCACATTAGTCATTTGGTACTCCCATACTGTTTGCTTATGCACTGAATGCAAGGCCTGCCTTGCACCAAAGTTACACACACCCCAATAAGCCTTTGAACTGAGGTGCTGGATGGCCACAGGAAAACAAAAGTGCCCATTGTTAATTTGGTACTCACATACTGATTGCTTATGCATTGAATGCAAGGCCTGCCCTGCACCAAAGTTACATGCACCCCAATAAGCCTATGAACACATATACTGGATGGCCACAGTAAAACCAAGTTCACATTGTTCAGTTGGGACTCCCATACTGTTTACTTATGCATTGAATGCAAGTCCTGCCCTGCACCAAAGTTACATGCACCCCAATAAGCCTTTGAACAGAGGTACTGGATGGCCACAGGAAAACCTAGTTCACATTGTTCATTTGGTACTCCCATATTGTTTGCTTATGCAGTGAATGCAAGTCCTGCCCTACACCAAACTTAAACGCCCCCAAATAAGCCTTTGATCAAATGTTCTGGATGGCCACAGGAAAAACAAGTTCACATTATTCATTGGTACTCCCATACTCTTTGCTTATGCATTGAATGCAAGGCCTTCCATGCATCAAAGTTATACGCACCACAATAAGACTTTGAACACACATACTAGATGGCCACAGGAAAACCAAGTTCACATTTGTCATTTGGTGCCCCCCTACAGTTTGCTTATGCATTGAATGCAAGGCCTGCCCTGCACTCAAGTTACATGCACCCCATTAAGCCTTTCAACCAAGGCACTGGATGGCCACAGGAAAACCAGGTTCACATTAGTTATTTGGTACTCCCATACTGTTTGCTTATGCACTGAATGCAAAGCCTGCCTTGCACCAAAGATGCAAGCACCCCATTAAGCCTTCAAACACATGTACTGGATGGCCAAAGGAAAACCAAGTTCACATTATTCATTTGGTACTCCCATACTGTTTGCTTATGCATTGAATGCAAGTCCTGCCCTGCACCAAAGTTACATGCACCCCAATAAGCCTTTAAACTGAGGTACTGGATGGCCACAGGAAAACCTAGTTCACATTATTAATTTGGCACTCCCATATTGTTTGCTTATGCATTGAATGCAAATCCTGCCCTACACCAAAGTTAAACGCCACCAAATAAGCCTTTGATCACATGTAGTGGATGGCCACAGGAAAAACAAGTTCACATTATTCAATGGTACTCCCATACTCTTTGCTTATGCATTGAATGCAAGGCCTTCCCTGAATCAAAGTTATACGCACCCCAATAAGACTTTGAACACACATACCGGATGGCCACAGGAAAACCAAGTTCACATTAGTCATTTGGTGCCCCCCTACAGTTTGCTTATGCATTGAATGCAAGGCCTGCCCTGCACCAAAGATACATGCACCCCATTAAGCCTTTCAACCAAGGCACTGGATGGCCACAGGAAAACCAAGCTCACATTATTCATTGGTACTCCCATACTGTTTGCTTTTACTTTGAATACAAGGCCTGCCCTGCACCAAATTACATGCACCCCAATAAGCCTTTGAACACATCTACTGGATTGCCACATGAAACCAAAGTTCCCATTTTTCAGATTGTTTTAAGTCACCTAAATTTTGCCCATGAAAAGAACACAAACTCTGCCAAAAATTTGCTACACTCCAATCCCACAAGGAAGAAATGTGGAGGATGGTCTCTGAAAAATGTTTTCTCAGTTTAAAGGAATGCGTCCCCTTTACTTGTAATGCCCACACACTAAGTGTATAGGATGAAAAACATTTTACCCTGAGGGAGGGACACCTCAACATAGAGTGCAAATATTTTTGGAATGGGCATCATAAACACCAATGAAAAAAATTACTTGGCTGTTGAATCTTGGAACATGCTCACACTGGAGATCTAGTGGTGGTGGATGATGAGGAAGAGGAGAAGAAGGAGGATAACAGCAAATAGCCAAAATCAGGAAGCAGCTACCCATGTGTGGGTATGAAGAGGTGCATGGGATTATACATCCCCAAAAAAGACACTGGATTTGAGGTTAGGTTTCACTGTTATCATGCTGTGGTGTACAGAAGTATGGCTCAATTCAGCCCTTGTTCATTCTTAGAAGAGTGAGCCTGTCAGCATTTTCAGTTGACAGGTGGATGCGCTTATCAGATATAATTCCACCAGCGGCACTAAAGACGTGCTCCGACAAAATGCTAGCAGCAGGACAGGCCAGGGTCTCCAAGGCGTAGAGAGCCATTTGATGCCACACATCCAGCTTTGATACCAAATCATTAAAAGGCACAGAGGAATCTTGGAGGACGTTGGTACGGTCAGCAAGGTACTCCCTCACCATCTTCCAAAAGAGTACTGTGAGAGTACCCCACGTCTCAGGGCCATTGCGATGGAAGGGTTGGAGAAAAGTCTCCCAGAACTTTGCCAGTGTTCCCCTGTATCTGCAGGATTAGAGTTGTGTCTCTCCTGCCTGTGCTCCTTGTTTTTCTAATGAACTATGACCTCTGCTGCCAGCGTTTTCAGATGGTAATTTTTTTAATAATTCTGCAACAAGAGCCTTCTGGTACTGCAACATTTTAGTTCACCTGTCTGCCTCTGGAAGAAGACATTAAAGGCTATTCTTTTATCATGGGTCTAGAAGTGTCACCAACCAGTAATGACGGTCAGCCAAAATTTTGACAATACGAGGGTCACGGGAAAAGCAGTGCAACTAGTGATGAGCAAGTATACTCATTGCTCAGGTTTTTCTGAATATGCTCAGGTGCCCTCTGAGTATTTTGGTGTGCTCGGAGATTTTGTTTCTGCTAATGCAGCTGAATGATTCATGGCTGCCGACAGCCAGAATGCATGTGAGGAATGCTTTGTTTGCTAGGGAATCTCCACATGTATCTAGGCTTTCTAGCAACCGAAAATCATGCAGCTGCATCAACAGAAACTAAACCTCCAAGCACTCTAAAATACTTGGAGGACACCGGGGCATGCTCGGGATAATCCGAGCAACGAGTATACTCACTCATCACTAATCGCAACATAATGTCAGCCATGTGTGGCAGACTGCTAACAGGCAAGACTTCTGTTTCCTCACTAAGAGCACGAATGACCATGCCCTCCTCTTCCTCCCTGTCCTCATGCCATCCACGCTGAACAGACGGTATGACAGTTGTGGTTGTAGTACCATCTATAGCGCATGAAAGTAGCTCCTGTTCTTCCTCCTCCTCTTCCTCATTATCAACTAATCCACGTTGGGATGACATGAGGCTGGGCTGTTTGTAATCACTCTGTATGCTTCCTTACTCCATCTCATCATGCTCAACCTGGAATGCCACTTCTTTGATTGTGAGCAGAGACCGTTTCAGAAGGCAGAGAAGAGGGATGGTGATGCTAGTTATGGCATCAATGATGCTCACTATCTTGGTGGACTCCTCAAAGTTTTGCAGGATGGTACATAGGAGCCTGGTGTTTTGCCCACAAAGTCGGGTGCTTTGCTGCCATGTGCCTGTTCATGCTGGTGGTGGTCAGGCTGTTAGTTTTGCTACCCTTGCTGATGCGGGCATGGCATGTTGTGCAAATGGCCTGTTTGGGGTTATTAACAGAGTCTTTAAAAAGCAACCAGACTCGGCATGACCTAACAGATGTGCTGCTAACTTCCTTCATGTTGGTGTTATGAGGAGTGGTTGCCCACCTTCTGTCTGCTGACACCACACTGCTTCTTCCTGCCTGTTGGGGTGCTATGCCTCCCTCCCCCTGTGTGATGCTGTCCTCACTCTGCATGTCCTCCTGCCAGGTTGGGTCAGTTACTATATCATCCACCATCTCGGCTCCCACTTCCGCACCCTGCTTCTCCTCCTGAATTTCTGGCAATTGTGCCTCATCATTATCGACCTGTTGTGACATGTTCCCACAGTCGCATTCGTGTGAACGTGGCTGCTCAAATATTTGGGCATCGCTACATGCAATCTCATCTTGCCCCGCTTCAAGTGGACTGGGCGAGAAGCCCGAATCTATAAATGGAAAAGTGAACAGCTCTTTGGAGTGTCCAAGATTCAGTTGGCTTCGGGCACTTGGCAGGGCGGGTTGAAGGAGGATCAGGGTGAGGAGTATGCAGTCCAGACTTACGGCTGCTCAGACTTGATCGTGTGGAAGAAAGGGTGCTGGTGGTGGTGGAAAAGTGACTGGAAGCATTATCGGCTATCCAACCACCAACATTTTGACACTGTTCTGGTTTCAAAAGTGTTGTTATGCAGTCCCCTATGAATTCGGCCAGGAAGGTCATGCTTGAAGATGTCGGTGTTTGTTGTGGCACAATTTCAGCTTGCCCATGGCCTTGACCGCTGCATGCACCATCACCATTATGTTCACTTGCCCATCCCTTGCCAAGCACCTTGCTCATTTTGAATTGACTACAATATTTTCTATGTTCACTACAAATGTCTGAATTGGGAGCGAACTTGTATGTGATCCGTGTGCGGGAAAACCACACTTTAAAATATCTGGAATGTGGGTAAAAATTAATTTTTTGTTATCAAACTGGTGTGAATAACTAGGGTAAGACACAGCAAATACAGTGGAATGGAGGCCTGAAATGTCACAATTTGTAGCCCACAAATAGCTGAGGCGTCTGACAGAGATACCACACTGTTCAACATGTGGCCTATATTTTTTTTATTCTTTACCTCAAAATAGTCTATAGAACTAGTGTAAGACACAGCAAAAAAAGGTGAATGTAGGCCTGAAATGCCACAATTTGTAACCTACAGATAGATCAGGCATCTAATGGAGATGCCACACTGTTCAATATGCGACGTGTATTTTTTTATTTTTCCACAAAATAGTCTATATAACTAGTGTAGGACGCAACAAAAAATATGAATGTAGGCCTGAAATGCCACAATTTGTAGCCCACAGATAGATCAGGCACCTGATTGAAATACCACAGTAGTGTTCTATATGTGGCCTGTACTTTTTTTTTACAGAAAAATACTGTGTAAAATAATGGTAAGACTCACCAAAAACAGTTGAATGGAGCCCTCAAATGCCACAATTTTCAGCCCACAGATAGAAGAGGCGTTTGATGGAGATATCACACTGTTCAATATGTGGCCTGTATTTTGTTTTTTTTTTTTTACAGACAAAACCTGTATAGAATTAGAGTAAGACACAGCAAAAATAGTTGACTGGAACCCTCAAATGCACTATTTTTAGCACACAGATAGAAGAGGCGTCTGACAGAGATACCACAATGTTCAATATGTGGCCTGTATTTTTTAATTTTTACCCCAAAATAGTCTATAGAACTAGGCTAAGACACAGCAAAAAAAGTGAATGTAGTCCTGAAATACCACAATTTATAGCCCACAAATAGATCAGGCATCTGAAGGAGACACTACACTGTTCAATAAGTGGCCTGTATTTTTGTTTTTTGAAGAAAAATACTGTATAGAATTATTGTAACACACAGCAAAAACAGTTGAATGAGCCATCAAATGTCACTATTTTAAGCACACAGATAGAATAGGTGTCTGACAGAGATACCACACTGTTCATTATGTGGCCTGAATTTTTTTATTTTTTACCCCAAAATAGTCTATAGAACTAGGGTAAAAGACAGCAAATACAGTGGAATGGAGGCCTGAAATGCAACAAGTTGTAGTCCACAGATTGATGAGGCATCTGACGGAGATAACCCACTTTCAAATATCTGCCCTGTTTCTTTTTTTTTTTTTTTGGCCAGCAAAATTGTATCAATAAGTAAGCTATGACACAACAAAAAAAATTCTATGGAGGCCTGAAATGGCAAAATTTTGAGCGCAATCATATGCGATGCATGTGGCAGAAAAAATACAGTGTAAAATATCTGCCCTGTAGCTAAATATTTTTTGGCACCAAAATGGTGTGAAAAAATTGTATAAGACACGCCCAAAAAATTCTACAGTGCCACAAAAAATTGCAGATTTTTCTGCACACTCAGATGTGGTGCCTGGGATGGGCTAACCCTTTCAAAATTGTTGGATTTTCACACTGTACTATTAAATGGATATGGCTATAGTCTGCATTGTCAACAAGCAAATGGAGATGCTTTGGAATAAAATAATCAGGATTAGGATGCAAAAAAATTATTTCTAGCCACTGATTCCTGGGGCTAGGTATATACAGTCAATATAGGCAATAGCTAGCAGCAGCAGACAGTGATGGAATAGACCCTCTTGATGTATGTAATGATATCTATATACCCACCTACAGTGCCTGCATGCCCTGCACTGATATGTATATAGCCACATGCACTCCCCTGCCTACCTAGCACTGCAATCTATATACCCCGTAATTAGTCCTTAGTAAGACTGTTGGTTTAGCTGGATTTATGGATTCTATGATGGTATACCCACACTAACTTATAAACCCGCAAATCTGACCCTATCTTAGCAGCAGCTCTTCCTACACTGTCTGATTCCAGATGTGACTGACGAGCAGGGCGTCGGCAGGTCTCTTATAGACCTGATGATGCACTGCGGCCAGCCAATCACTGTAATACCGCAACAAAGATGGCTGTGGCATTACAGTGCATGGCAGACATTCCTGCATGTTGATTGGCATTCTAAAGAGCACCAAACTTGCAGGGCAGAGAACAAGCTCCCACCGAGTAATCCTGGAAATGCTCAGTGCTCGCCAAGTACTGTGAGTACAGCGATACTTGGGCGAGTAACGAGCATTACCGAGCCTGCTCGCTCATTACTAGTAATCCAAACTAACATTTTTTTTTATTTTTTTTTTTTTTATAATTATTATCTTTATTTCTATTTTTATTCTTATTTTTATTATTTTGTTTTTTATTTTTTATTTTTTTATTATTTCTATTTTTGTATAATTGACTGCCTATTGCTGTGTCATAATTATAGCTTTTTATATATATTTAGCTCTGGTTGGGATAGCACGCGTGCGGGCTCACGCGTGCAACAGATATTAAGTGCAACGGGATCAAGTGTTTTGCAGTTAGACAATGCATTGAAGCTGATGTTCCTCTCTTCTCTTCTTCACACGGGTATTTCATTCCATCATCCATGTATGCTGTCTGACAAGTGTGAACTGCATCATATATTGCCAGATATTTTTATGGCATTTCATTCCATCATCCATGTATGCTGTCTGACAAGTGTGAACTGCATCATATATTGCCAGATATTTTTATGGTATTTCATTCCATCATCCATGTATGCTGTCTGACAAGTGTGAACTGCATCATATATTGCCAGATATTTTTATGGTATTTCATTCCATCACTCCTGTGGTGGGTCTTTATTTTTTTTTTTTAACTATTTGGTTTCTGCTTTGAAGTGTAGAAAGGTTTTTTTTCCCTTTCTCTGTTTGATGGCCTTGTCCAGCGTTAGTTATTTACCCTGCATAGTAATGCCTGCTCTGGCCTTGTGCTAATTGGTTAATTACTGATTGTGGCCTTTTGGTGGCTGAAGCTAGCAGACATTTCATTTCATATATATTTAGCTCTGGTTGGGATAGCACGCGTGCAACAGATATTAAGTGCAACGGGATCAAGTGTTTTGCAGTTATACAATGCAGTTGGATAGGGCAGGAGACAGGTAAGGTGCATAAGTTTTTCATGCACGCATGCTTCTTGGTCAGTCGTACTACATATGCATTGATCATATCAACCTGCTGCTTTTTTGTCTTCACCTCTGCTTTCTAACAACTCGCCTGCCCTTTTACACATTCTGTGCACTCTCTGCATATCCACCCCTCCCTTTTCCCCTCTCCCATGTATAACTCTGAGGCTCTATTGACATTTCTTACCCACACCAAACCATCCAAAACCACCATGCAGCACTCAAAACGTTCATACAAATCATCCCACCACCTGCTTTTTCTGTTTTTTCTCCTTTTAATAGTTGCAGGTGACATCTCCCCCAACCCTGGGCCTCCCTCCACCAGCATACGTTACTCTCCTCCATCTGCATATAGAAACCCTGCTAATCTTATTAACATTCAGTGCATGCCTTCTCCTCTCACTTTCCAATGTGCTCTCTGGAATGCACGGTCTGTGTGTAACAAACTGACTTACATTCACGATCTTTTTCTCTCTAATTCCCTTAACCTTCTGGCTATTACAGAAACCTGGATCCAGCATTCAGACACCACCGCTGCTGCCGCTCTCTCGTTTGGTGGGCTAAAATTTTCACATATCCCCAGACCTGAGAACAGACAGGGTGGAGGTGTTGGTTTGCTCCTTTCATCACAATGTGCTTTCCAGGTCATCCCCCCGGTTCCCTCACTTACATTTCCTTCCTTTGAAGTCCACGCCATCAGACTCTTTAAGCCCTTCTCCTTACGAGTGGCGGTTGTTTATCGCCCTCAAGGCTCCTCCCGCCAGTTTCTAGACCACTTCACCACCTGGCTTACTCACTTTCTATCCTGTGACATCCCCACCCTCATCATGGGAGACTTTAACATCCCCATCAATGATCCGCTCTCCCAGTCTGCCTCTCATCTTCTTTCTCTAACTTCTTCATTCGGCCTCTCACAGTTTACTAATTCTCCTACACATGAGGACGGGAATACTCTGGACCTGGTTTTCTCCCGTCCCGGCTCGCTGCACGACTTTACTAATTCACCCCTCCCGCTCTCGGACCACAACCTTCTTTCCTTCTCTGTCAAGAATTGTCTCCTCACCCGGAACACCCCCACTTACCACACTTATCGGAATACACGTACCATTAATACCCAACAGCTTAGGGACAATCTCCACACATCTTTAGCCCCCATCTCCACCCTCTCCTGTCCAGACATAGCATTGTCACACTTCAATAATACACTGAAGAATGCCCTAGATGAAGCAGCACCTTCTATACGCAGAAAGACCCAACACAGACAACGGCAGCCCTGGCACACAACGCAAACACGCTTTCTTCAGCGCTGCTCGAGGTGTGCAGAGCGGCAGTGGAGAAAATCTCTCTTAGCAGAAGACTTCATCCACTATAAGTTCATGCTCAAAACCTATAACTCTGCCCTTCATCTGACCAAACAATCCTACTTCACCACCCTCATCACCTCACTATCCAACAACCCAAGATGACTTTTTGAAACCTTAAACTCCCTCCTGAAACCTAAAGTACAGGCCCCCATCACCAACCTCAGCGGTGAGGATCTGGCCACTTATTTCCTAGAAAAAATCAACCACATCCATCAGGATATCTCAGCCCTATCTCCTCAGTGCCTGGATCCCCTTCCCTGCCGCACCTCAAGCTCACTAGACATCTTTGAGCCTGTTTCAGAAGAAGAAGTTTCCAAGCTCCTCTCTTCTGCTCGGCCTACAACCTGCAACAGTGACCCTATTCCTTCACAGCTCCTGCAGTCTCTCTCACCAGTGGTCACCACTCACCTGACTAAAATATTTAACCTCTATCTTTCTTCAGGTATATTTCCCTCCTCATTTAAACATGCCATCATAACCCCTTTACTTAAAAAGCCATCCCTGGACCAGAACTGCACTGCTAACTACAGACCTGTCTCTAACCTTCCCTTCATCTCTAAACTCCTGGAACGCCTGGTCCACTCCCGTCTAATCCGCTATCTCTCGGATAACTCTCTTCTCGACCCCTTACAATCTGGTTTCCGCTCTTTACACTCTACTGAAACTGCCCTCACTAAAGTCTCTAATGATTTAATAACAGCTAAATCGAAAGGTCATTGCTCCCTGCTGATTCTCCTGGATCTCTCTGCCGCATTTGACACTGTGGATCACCAGCTCCTCCTCACTATGCTCCGCTCTATAGGCCTCAAGGACACAGCCCTCTCCTGGTTCTCCTCCTACCTCTCTGACCGCTTCTTCACTGTATCTTTTTCCGGCTCCTCTTCCTCTTCTCGTCCCCTGACTATCGGGGTCCCGCAGGGCTCAGTCCTAGGCCCCCTCCTCTTCTCTTTATACACTGCCCCTATTGGACAAACAATCAGCAGATTTGGGTTCCAGTATCATCTCTATGCTGATGACACCCAATTATACACTTCTTCCCCTGACATCACCCCTACCCTAATTCAAAATACCAAGGATTGTCTGTCTGCTGTCTCTAGCATCATGTCCTCCCTCTATCTGAAACTAAATCTCTCTAAAACTGAACTTCTTGTGTTTCTCCCCTCTACTAACCTCACTCTACCTAACATCGAAATAACCCTGGAGGGTTCAACCATAACTGTCAAGCAGCATGCCCGCTGTCTTGGGGTCATATTCGACACTGAACTTTCCTTTACTCCGTACATCCGATCACTCAGTCGCTCTTGTCACCTGCATCTTAAAAACATCTCCAGAATCCGACCTTTTCTCACCTTTGAAACTGCTAAGACTCTTACTGTCGCTCTTATTCATTCTCGCCTGGACTACTGCAACTCTCTTCTGATCGGTCTCCCTCTTACCAAACTTTCTCCTCTCCAATCCATCTTGAATGCGGCAGCCAGGGTCATATTTCTGTCCAGCCGCTTCACCGATGCCTCCATCTTGTGCCAGTCATTACACTGGCTACCTATTCGCTACAGGGTCCAGTATAAACTCATCTCTCTCACCCACAAAGCTCTCCACTGTTCTGCACCGCCTTATATCTCCTCTCTCATCTCTGTCTATCACCCTACACGTGCCCTCCGTTCTACAAATGACCTAAGACTAACATCCCCCGTAATCCGAACCTCGCACCTCCGCCTCCAAGACTTCTCTCGTGCTGCTCCAGCTCTCTGGAATGCACTTCCCCAGGCGATCAGACTGATACCTAGCCCTGACCTATTCAAGCGCGCTTTGAAAACCCATCTCTTCAAACAAGCCTACCACATCAACTACCCAGCAAGCTAACTTTGCCCTGTTCCCTCCTTCCAAATATTATTCTAAATCTGCACCCTACTATTCATCTGTCTCCACACCCTTCATGCACATGATAACTGCACTTGATACTTGTCTATTGCACTTAAACACATGGGCTGATGACCGGATCATGCAGCTTTATATGAAAATCCCTATGTATTATAATTGCCAGACCTGAATTAACAAGCATTTTTCACCTACTGTGTCCCCCCATTTCCTTGTAGATTGTAAGCTTGCGAGCAGGGACCTCACTCCTAATGTCACTGTTTGAATTGTCTTAACTTGTATTGAATTTATTGTCTGTACATGTCCCCGCTTAATTGTAAAGTGCTGCGGAATATGTTGGCGCTATATAAATAAAAATTATTATTATTATTATTATAGCTTCTGAGGTATTTCATGGCTTCCCTATTCCCCATATGTCATATGCACACTTCTTATCACATACTGGAGTAATCTCCATTTATGCTTAACATATACTATCTAGGCTCTGTTTCTTTAAGACTGCGGAATTCAAGCTAAACCTTTCCTGTTTTCCGGAACCTTTATCGCGATTATCTGTAGTGAGGAGACATATTTGTAGCTACACTAGCATATATACTAACTGGAGATAGGGGAAAATCTTATTCCTCCAGTCCTTTGACATCACCTCTGGTGGCGTATTTCCGGGACTGTGGCGTGACAACGCCAAAGAAGTCATTTGGTTCCCTTTTTAAACCCATTCTCTCTACAACAATGTTAGTGCCTCACCCCTGGCATGGCAGTGCATATCACGAGCACTTTTCCTGGATTTTCTATGCCCTTTTTAGGTGAGTGTTACTCAGTGAATCGCTGATGATTAAGCAACCATATGCAATGGTTAGTGATGAGCGAGTATACTCGTTGCTCGGGTTTTCCCGAGCATGCTCGGGTGTCCTCTCAGTATTTTGGTATGCTCGAAGATTTAGCTTTTGTCAAGCAGCTGCATGATTTGTGGCTGCCAGAGAGGTTGAATACATGTGAGGAATGTCTGTTTGTTAGGGAATCCCCACATGTATTCAGGCTGTCTAGAAGCCGCAGATCATGCAGCTGCCTCGACAGAAACTAAATCTCCGAGCACGCCAAAATACTATGTATTATATAATTTCTTGACACCATTTTGCTGCCCAAGAAATACTTAGCTGCCAAAAAAATATTTAGCTACAGGGCAGATATTTTACATTGGGTTTTATCCGTCACACGGATCGCATATCATTACACTCAAAATTGTGCCATTTCAGGCCTCCATAGATTTTTTTTTTTTGTTTTCTCTTAGCATACTTGTTGACACAATTAAGCTGGGCAAAAAATAAAAAAATACAGGCCAGATATTTGAAGGTGGACTATCTCCATCAGATGTCTCATTTATCTGTGGCCTACAAGTTGTTGCATTTCAGACCTGCATTTCAATGTATTTGCTGTCTGTTACCCTAGTTCTATTCACTATTTTGGGTTAAAAAATTGAAACATGCAGGCCACATATTGAACAGTGTGGTGCCTTCATCAGATGCCTCATCTATCTGTGGGCTACAAATTGTGGCACTTCAGGCCTCCATTCCACTGTATTTGCTGTCTGTTACCCGAGTTCTATACACTATTTTGGGGTAAAAAATAAAAAAATACAGGCCACATATTGAACAGTGTAGAATCTCCACCAGACTAGAGAAAACCCGAGTTTCTCAAAAGTCGAGTTGAACGAAATCGGCCAACTATCGTGAAAAGTCGAAGGTCCAACTGAAACACGAAACCCAATGCAAGTCAATGGGGAAGCAAAGTTGGCAGGGAGTGGAGGACAGTAAACACACCTACATGCCGGACCGCTTTTTTAAAGTGCGCGAAAACTCTCGCTCTCCCCGGACGCTGCACATGTCATCTCGTTGCCCACAGTGTATGTCCTTGCTTAGTGGCTGAAAAAAGTCACGTGCAAGCATTCTGGGAAATCCGACTTTTAAATTTGACCAATCTGTTTCGCTCAACTCTACATCAGACATCTCATCAATCTGTGGGCTACAAATTGTGGCATATCAGGCCTCCTTTCCACTGCATTTGCTGTTTGCTACCCTAGTTTTATACACTATTTTGGGGTGAAAAAAAATGCAGGCCACATATTGAACAGTTTAGTATCTCCATCAGACGCCTGATCTATCTGTGGGCTACAAATTGTGGCATTTTAGGCCTCCATACCACTGTATTTGCTGTGTCTTACCCTAGTTATTGACACCGGATTGATAACAAAAAATAATTTTCTACCTACATTCCAGATATTTTAAAGTGTGTTTTTTCTGCACACGGATCACATGCAAGTTCGCTCCCAATTCAGCCATTTGTAGTGAACGTGGAAAATATTGAAGTCCATTTAAAATCGGAAAGGCGCGTGGGAAGGGATGGGGAAGTGGACGTGATGGTGATGGTACATGCAGAGGCCGAAGCCATGTGCAAGCTGAAATTTGGCCAAAACAAACACATTTTCTCGCATGACCTTCCTGGCTGAATTCATAGAGGACCGCAGAACAGCACTATTGAAACCAGAGCAGTATCAAAACGTTGTTGGTTGGATAGACAATAATGCTTCCAGTCACTTGTAAACAACCACCAGCACCCTGTCTTCCACACGGTCAAGTCTGAGTAGCCATGAGTCTGGAGCACATATTCTTCACCCTGATCCTCCTAACTCCCACCATGCTGAATGCACAGAGACAACTGATCCCATACTTAGGCACTCCGAAGAGCTGTTCTCTTTTTCATTTAAAGATTTTGGCCTCTCGCCCAGTCCACATGAAGATGAGATTGCATGTAGTGATGCCCAAATATTTGAGCAGCCATGTTAACACGAAGGTGACCGTAGAAAGGTGTCACAACAGGTGGACGATGATGAAACACAATTGCCAGAAAGTCAGGAGGAGGACTAGGGTACGGAAGTGGAAGCCAAGGTGGTGTATGATATAGTAACTGACCAAACCTGGCAGGAGGACATGCAGAGTAAAGACAGCAACACACAGGGGGAGGGAGGCTTAGCACCCACCCCAACAGGCAGGAAGAATCACTGTGGTGTCCGAAGGCAGAAGGCAGGCAACCGTTCCTCGTAACACCAAAAGGACAGAAGTTGGCAGAACAACTGTTAGGTCTACCCGAGTCTGGTTGTTTTTTAAAGACTGTCAATAACCCAAAACAGGCCATTTGCACCACCTGCCATGTCTGCATCAGCACGGGTTGCAAAACTAACTGCCTAACCACCACCAGCATGATCAAGCACATGGCAGCAAAGCACCTGACAGTGTCTGTGGGTGAAAACACTGCTTCTTCTACTGTTGTGCATGCAAGCCAATCGCCTGTCCACATTGCATGCGAAGATGCCTCCTGTCCTGCACCTGTCATTGCCCACACTCAACTACCACCATCATCAAAGAAAACAAAAAGCAAAAAACACAAATATCCTGAACTAAAAAGTAAAAAATATACTGCAAATAATGCATAAAGGTAGTAATAAGGGTATTTAGTAAACATAATTTTGATCAAAATAATGTACAAGACATCCCGCCACGTCACGGCAACCCTTGTGGGACAGTCCCTACTCTAGTATTTAAAACCTTTTCACTTGCCAAGTGATGTGAATGTGAATAAGGATCGAGCGGCTGAACCACTAGTAACAGCTTAGGTCAGACTGGATGGCTTTCCCAGCTCAGAAAAAGGGCGGTCACACCCATATATGCACTGAATGCACAATGAAATGAATAAAAAACAAATCTGAATGGAGAAAGTAAGTTAATGTGTATGCACAATGTAAGTGCATATTAACACATGACCATTAACCAGAGAAAAGAAAAAGCAAAAAACACAAATATCCTGAACTAAAAAGTAAAAAATATACTGCAAATAATGCATAAAGGTAGTAATAATAATAAAATTATGTTTACTAAATACCCTTATTATTATTACTACCTTATGCATTATTTGCAGTATATTTTTTACTTTTTAGTTCAGGATATTTGTGTTTTTTGCTTTTTCTTTTCTCTGGTTAATGGTCATGTGTTAATATGCACTTACATTGTGCATACACATTAACTTACTTTCTCCGTTCAGATTTGTTTTTTATATGTTTTTTTGTTTTTTGTTTTTTACTGTTTTTTATTTTTACCACCATCATCAAGCACGTCCAAGTCCTTGTCCCAGCACAGTCTTCAGTTGTACATACCCCAGTCAATGGAATGCAAGAGTAAATACGCAGCCAACACCCCACAGGCCACTGAACTAAATTCACATATTTCTCATCTGCTTGCGCTCGAAATGTTGCCTTTTAGGCTCATGGAGATGAAAACTTTCCACAACCTAATGGCAGCGGCCATCCCAAGGTATTTGTTCCACAGCCACCACTATTTCTTCAGGTGTGCCGTCCCAGCATTACACAAGCACGTGACCCACAAAATTACCTGTGCCCTAAACAATGCTGTTACTTTGAAAGCCCACCTATCCACAGACACATGGACAAATGCTGGTGGGCAAGGATGCTACATCTCGCTGACGGCACACTGAGTTAACATAGTGGAAGTTGGGACCCAGAGGGACCTTGCGATGGAACACATCCTCCCGACACCAAGGATTGCGGGTTGACCCCACAGTCTACAGCTCCTGCACCTCCTCCTCCTCCTCCTCTTCAGCCTCCATCTCCAAAATGATCACATCAGTTACAAGCTGGAAGCATTGCAGCACTGCTTCAGCCAAGCATCAACAGGCTGTACTGAAGATAAAATGCTTAGTTGACAAACCGCCCAATTGTGAAGATTTGTTGACAGCTCAGAAAAGAGCAGGCAGATGTGGGGCTGACACTGCTGAACCTACAGTCAGTCATGGTCGTGTGTGACAATGGCCAGAACCTGGTGGCGGCTTCGAGGCGAGGCGAGGCGAGCTCACACACGTACCATGCCTGGCCCATGTGCTTATTCTCATTGTTCAATTGTTTTCAAAAGCTACCCAGAGGTTCCAGATCTGCTTGTCAAAGTACACCGCCTGTTTGCCCATTTTAGAAAGTCAGCTCCAGCTTCCACTGCCCTTGCAGTGCTTCAGCAGTGTTTGCAGCTTCCGGCTCACCGACTGATGTGTGATGTCTCCAAGTGTTGGAACTAGGGATGGGCGAATCTACTCGTTAGGACTCGTTACTCTGCGAGTAGTAGGGGACTCGCAGGAGTCGGTACTCTGCAAATTTCCAAGCGATTACTCGCACAGTAACGAGTCCAATACAAATCAATGGCAATCCTAGTTTTTTCAGAGTTTAATTCAAGCAATCCTAGTTTATTAGCGATTTTGTGTCCCCCTGCTGACACAAAATCTCTAAGAAACTAGATTGCTTGTATTAAACTCTGAAAAAAAAAAAATAGGAGTCTTAGCGATTTTTGTGTCCCCCTGCTGACTAGTGTTGAGCTTTCCGATTGGCTGCCGAAATGACGTCATCATGATGCGCTGTCTGTGCGCATCATGATGCGCTGTCAGTTCGGGCCTTCGGGGGGGCTGTGCCGACTGTCCGGGGGTCTGTACCGGCCTGCCGGTGGTCTGTGCCGGCCTGCCGGTGGTCTGTGCAGGCTCCGGTGGTCTGTGCCGGCCTGCCGGGGGGCTATGCAGGCTCCGGTGGTCTGTGCCGGCCTGCCGGGGGGCTGTGCCGGCCTGCCGGTGGTCTGTGCCGGCCTACCGGGGGGCTGTGCAGGCATCGTCCGATGGGACTACAAGTCCCATCGGGCGATGCCTGCTACCATGACAGTGATTGACACATTAGCCAATGATGGGACAGTAGTAGTCCCATCATCCGGCTAATGTGTTGAATGTAAAAAAAATAAAAAATTACATGCTACATACATGCTACATACATACAACATGCATACTACATATATACTACATGCAACATACATACTACATGCATACTACATACATACTACATATACTACATGTAACATATATACTACATGCTACATACATGCAACATACATGCTACATACTACATGCATACTACATACATACTACATACATACAACATATATACTACATATATACTATATATAGTACATGTAGCATACATACTACATATATACTACATGCAACATACATACTACATACATACTACATACATACACTACATGCATGCAACATGCATACTACATATATACTGCATATATACTACATGCATGCAACATACATATATACTACATACAATACATACATATAGACATACAGTACATATAACATAGAGTACATACTTACCGTCACTTGTCACTTTGATCCCCGAAGCCATTGTCACCTGAGGGTTAAATATCAAAATAAAAAAACACCAATATACTTATCCCGATCTGCAGAAGTCCACGAGGGTCCCACGTCGATCTTGCGTGGAGAACAGCAGCATCAGCTGATGCTACCGTTCTCTACCAGCTCCAGGAATACAATGACGGAAGGTAGGTATCCTTCCGCACTGTATTCCTCCACCACTTTAAAAAAAAAAAAAAAAGTCCCTAGTCTCACTTTATGCCATTGCTGCGTGGGAAATTCCCATGCAGCAATGGCATAAAGTGAGACTAGGGACTTTTTTTTTACAGTGGTGGAGGAATACAGTGCGAAAGGATACCTACCTTCCGTCATTGTATTCCTGGAGCTGGTAGAGAATGGTAGCATCAGCTGATGCTGCTGTTCTCCACGCAAGATCGACGTGGGACCCTCGTGGACTTCTGCGGATCGGGGTAAGTATATTGGTGTTTTTTTATTTTGATATTTAACCCTCAGGTGACAATGGTTTCGGGGATCAAAGTGACAAGTGACGGTAAGTATGTACTCTATGTTATATGTACTGTATGTCTATATGTATGTATTGTATGTAGTATATATGTATGTTGTATGCATGTAGTATATATGCAGTATATATGTAGTATGCATCTTGCATGCATGTGGTATGTATGTAGCATGTATGTAGTATGTATGTAGCATGTATGTAGTATGTATGTTACATGTAGTATATGTTGTATGTATGTAGTATGCATGTAGTATGTAGCATGTATGTTGCATGTATGTAGCATGTAGTATATATGTAGTATGTATGTTACATGTAGTATATATAGTATATATGTTGTATGTATGTAGTATGTATGTAATATGCATATAGTATGTAGTATGTATGTTGCATGTATGTAGCATGTAGTGTGTATGTATGTAGCATGTAGTATATATAGTATATATGTAGTATATATGTTGTATGTATGTAGCATGTATGTTGCATGTATGTAGCATGTATGTAGTATGTTGCATGTATGTAGCATGTAGAGTGTATGTATGTTACATGTAGCATATGTAGTATATATGTTGTATGTAGTATGCATGTAGTATGCAGCATGTATGTAGTATGTATGTTGCATGTATGTAGCATGTAGTATACAGTGGGGAAAAAAAGTATTTAGTCAGTCAGCAATAGTGCAAGTTCCACCACTTAAAAAGATGAGAGGCGTCTGTAATTTACATCATAGGTAGACCTCAACTATGGGAGACAAACTGAGAAAAAAAAATCCAGAAAATCACATTGTCTGTTTTTTTTTCATTTTATTTGCATATTATGGTGGAAAATAAGTATTTGGTCAGAAACAAAATTTCATCTCAATACTTTGTGATATATCCTTTGTTGGCAATGACAGAGGTCAAACGTTTTCTGTAAGTCTTCACAAGGTTGCCACACACTGTTGTTGGTATGTTGGCCCATTCCTCCATGCAGATCTCCTCTAGAGCAGTGATGTTTTTGGCTTTTCGCTTGGCAACACGGACTTTCAACTCCCTCCAAAGGTTTTCTATAGGGTTGAGATCTGGAGACTGGCTAGGCCACTCCAGGACCTTGAAATGCTTCTTACGAAGCCACTCCTTCGTTGCCCTGGCGGTGTGC
Source organism: Dendrobates tinctorius (assembly GCF_039654945.1). Taxonomy (NCBI): domain Eukaryota; kingdom Metazoa; phylum Chordata; class Amphibia; order Anura; family Dendrobatidae; genus Dendrobates; species Dendrobates tinctorius. Next base: position 25,938,007 of record NW_027361708.1, read on the forward strand.
TTTGGATCATTGTCATGTTGAAAGACCCAGCCACGTTTCATCTTCAATGCCCTTGCTGATGGAAGGAGGTTTGCACTCAAAATCTCACGATACATGGCCCCATTCATTCTTTCATGTACCCGGATCAGTCGTCCTGGCCCCTTTGCAGAGAAACAGCCCCAAAGCATGATGTTTCCACCACCATGCTTTACAGTAGGTATGGTGTTTGATGGATGCAACTCAGTATTCTTTTTCCTCCAAACACGACAAGTTGTGTTTCTGCCAAACAGTTCCAGTTTGGTTTCATCAGACCATAGGACATTCTCCCAAAACTCCTCTGGATCATCCAAATGCTCTCTAGCAAACTTCAGACGGGCCCGGACATGTACAGGCTTAAGCAGTGGGACACGTCTGGCACTGCAGGATCTGAGTCCATGGTGGCGTAGTGTGTTACTTATGGTAGGCCTTGTTACATTGGTCCCAGCTCTCTGCAGTTCATTCACTAGGTCCCCCCGCGTGGTTCTGGGATTTTTGCTCACCGTTCTTGTGATCATTCTGACCCCACAGGGTGGGATTTTGCGTGGAGCACCAGATCGAGGGAGATTATCAGTGGTCTTGTATGTCTTCCATTTTCTAATTATTGCTCCCACAGTTGATTTCTTCACTCCAAGCTGGTTGGCTATTGCAGATTCAGTCTTCCCAGCCTGGTGCAGGGCTACAATTTTGTTTCTGGTGTCCTTTGACAGCTCTTTGGTCTTCACCATAGTGGAGTTTGGAGTCAGACTGTTTGAGGGTGTGCACAAGTGTCTTTTTATACTGATAACAAGTTTAAACAGGTGCCATTACTACAGGTAATGAGTGAAGGAAAGAGGAGACTCTTAAAGAAGAAGTTACAGGTCTGTGAGAGCCAGAAATCTTGATTGCTTGTTTCTGACCAAATACTTATTTTCCACCATAATATGCAAATAAAATGAAAAAAAAACAGACAATGTGATTTTCTGGATTTTTTTTTCTCAGTTTGTCTCCCATAGTTGAGGTCTACCTATGATGTAAATTACAGACGCCTCTCATCTTTTTAAGTGGTGGAACTTGCACTATTGCTGACTGACGAAATACTTTTTTTCCCCACTGTATATGTAGTATGTATGTTACATGTAGTGTATATATAGTATATATGTAGTATGTATGTTGCATGCATGTAGTATATATGTTGTATGTTGCATGCATGTAGTATGTATGTAGTATGTAGCATGTATGTAGTATGTATGTTGCATGTAGTATATATGTAGTATGTATGTTACATGTAGTATATATGTAGTATGTATGTTGCATGTAGTATATATGTAGTATGTATGTTGTATGTATGTAGCATGTATGTAGCATGTCATTTTTTTTTTTTTTTTACATTCAACACATTAGCCGGATGATGGGACTACTACTGTCCCATCATTGGCTAATGTGTCAATCACTGTCATGGTAGCAGGCATCGCCCGATGGTACTTGTTGTCCCATCGGACGATGCCTGCACAGACCACCGGAGCCTGCACAGCCCCCCGGCAGGCCGGCACAGACCACCGGAGCCTGCACAGACCACCGGAGCCTGCACAGCCCCCCGGCAGGCCAGCACAGCCCCCCGGCAGGCCGGCACAGACCACCGGAGCCTGCACAGACCACCGGAGCCTGCACAGCCCCCCGGCAGGCCGGCACAGCCCCCCGGCAGGCCGGCACAGACCACCGGAGCCTGCACAGCCCCCCGGCAGGCCGGCACAGACCACCAGAGCCTGCACAGACCACCGGCAGGCCGGCACAGACCCCCGGACAGTCGGCACAGCCCCCTCGAAGGCCCGAACTGACGGCGCATCATGATGCGCACAGACAGCGCATCATGATGACGTCATTTCGGCAGCCAATCGGAAAGCTCAACACTAGTCAGCAGGGGGACACAAAATCGCTAAGACTCCTATTTTTTTTTTTTTCAGAGTTTAATACAAGCAATTCTAGTTTCTTAGCGATTTTGTGTCAGCAGGGGGACACAAAATCGCTAAGAAACTAGAATTGCTTGTAGTAATATCTCTCTCTCTCCCCAGCACAGGAATCGCTGCAATACTCGCATCCCCATTCATTAACATTGGACTCGCTAGACTTGCAACAAGTAGCGAGTTTCCGACTCGGACTCGTTACAGTCTAGCGATTCCGAGTATTTCAGGATTCGCCCATCCCTAGTTGGAACTCAACACTTCACCTGTTGTAAAGTATTTGTGAACAGAAGAGGGCAGCTGTTTACTACCAGCATCAAAAAGACCGTCGGTATTCAGTTCAGACTCCACACAAAGACCTCAGGAGTGGACATGGATGTCAGACATATGTATCATCCTACAAAACTTTGAGGAGTTCACCAAGATGGGTAGCCACGATGACGCCATAACTAGCATCACCATCCCAAATCTCTGTCTTCTGAAATGATCTCTGTTCACAATCAAAGAGGTGGCTTTGCAGGCTGAGCACGATGAGATGGAGCAGGGAAGCATATGGGTGGATTACAAACAGCCCAGCCTCATGCCATTCCAAAGTGGATTGGTTGACAATGAAGAAGGAGGAGGAGTAAGAGCAGGAGTGTGACCTCTGCTTGTCTGATCTGCGTTTCCCTCTCCTCTACTACAGTATCCCTGCAGTAAGTATATTACATAATCTGCAGCAGTAGGATGCTAAGCCCCGCCCCCTGCAGTCACAAGATCGTAGGTCCTTTTACTCCTTACTACTTTCAGTGTCGCAGGTTCTGTCTGCTTGAACTTTCACTGCAGTATCGGACCCCGGGCCCTCCCGTAGTGTGGGTAAGTCACCCTGCTCAGCCGTGGCAGTTTGCCGACGCTGACAGGATCCTGACAAAAGCCATGTGTGTATAAGGTGTACTGAGCAGAGCCACACATGTACAGGGTGTACGGAGCGGAGCCACAAATGTGCAAGGTGTTCGGGGAAGAACCATGTGTGTACAAGGTGTACGGAGTGGAGCCGCTTGTGTGCGAGGTGTACAGAGCAAAGCCATGTGTGTACAAGGTGTACAGAGCAGAGCCGCACGTGTGTGAGGTGTACGGAGCAGAACCATGTGTGTACAAGGTGTGCGGAGTGGAGCCGCGCGTGTGCGAGGTGTACAGAGCAAAGCCATGTGTGTACAAAGTGTACTGAAAAGAGCCGCGCGTGTACAGGTTGTACAGAGCGGAGCCATGCATGTGCAAGGTGTTTGGAGCAGAGCCATGTGTGTACAATGTGTACGGAGCAGAGCCGCTTGTGTGCGAGGTGTACAGAGCGGAGCCACGTGTATACAGGGTGTACATAGCGGAGCCGCGCGTGTGCGAGGTGTACGTAGCGGAGCCGTGTGTGTATGAGGTGTATGGAGCAGAGCCATGTGTGTACAAGGTGTACAGAGCAGAACCGCATGTACAGGGTGTATGGAGCGGAGCTGCGCGTGTGCAAGGTGTACGGAGCAGAGCCATGTGTGTACAAAGTATACGGAGCCGTGCGTGTACTAGATGTATGAAGCAGAGATGTATACGAGGTGTATGGAGTGGAGATGTGTACGAGCCGCGTGTGTACAAGGTGTACGGAGCAGAGCAGAGCCACGTGTGTATGAGGTGTACGGAGCAGAGCCGCGTGTGTACGAGGTGTACAGAGCGGAGCCACGTGTGTACTGAGCAGAGCCGCATTTGTATGGGGCGTACAAAATGGAGCCCTGTGTGTATGAAGTATATGGAGCTGAGCCATGTATGTATAGAGTGGAGCAGAGTCATGTGTGTGCAGAGTGGAGCCGTGTGTGTACGGAGCGGAGCCGCATGTGTATGAGGTGTATGGAGCAAAGACGCATGTGTACAAGGCTTACGGAGTGGAGCCATGTGGGTACAAGGTACAAGGTGTACAGAGCGTGGCCACATGTGTAAAAGGTGTACGGAGAAGAGTCGCATGTGTACGAGGTTTACGGAGTGAAGCCATGTGTGTACTCAGTGGAGCCATGTGTGTGCGAGGTGCACAGAGCAGAGCCGTGTGTGTACGAGGCATAAAAATCAGAACCGTGTGTGTATGAGATGTGCGGAGCCATATGTGTACAAGGTGTATGGTGGGGAGCATTCATACCTTCCAGGGGGACAGTCCCGATTTTGAGAGAGAGTCTGCCCCACTGCCCCAGCTTACTTTTCCCGTGGACACAGGAGTACATGGCGAAGCCCCGAGGAGCACTTTAAAATTTGCACGAGATGTTCCACTGGAAGTGATGTGCTAGAAGCTGACCGGAAATGAGGTAATTTTGGGAGGAGATTGTGACGGAACCATGGAAGCACTTCAGGGAATGCTTCAGATCCATCACCGTGTCCTCCTCCAACAGTGCGGACAGCGGGATCGCCTTGGACTTGGGGATGCCGGCCATGTGAGCAAATCATAATATGTCCTGCATCGGGAGACTCAAGTGGGCATTACAATGGAAGACGGGCTGCTATAGTATCTTTATAGAATCTTTCTTTCTCTCTGTTTTTTCTTTCTCTCTCTAATCTTTCTTTTTTTCTTTCTCTCTCTCTGTTCTTTCTTTCCTTCCTCCCTTCCATTCTGTGTCTCTGTTCTTTCTTTCTCTCTGTTCTTTCTTTCCCCCTTTCTTTCTCTGTTTATTCTTTCTTTTTCTCTCTGTTTTTTTCTTTCTCTCTCTCTGTTCTCTTTCTTTCCCCTCTTTCTTTCTCTTTCTTTGTTTCTTTGTTTCTTTCACTCTGTTCTTTCTTTTTCTCTCTCTGTTCTTTCTTTCCTCTCTTTCTCTCTGTTCTTTCTTTCATTCCCCCTTTTTCTCTCTCCCTCTCTGTTCTTTCTTTCTCCTTTCTTTTTTCTTTCTGTTCTTTTTTCTATCCACTCTTTTTTTTCTCTCTGTTCTTTCTTTCCTCTCTTTCTTTCTCTGTCTCTCTGTTCTTTCTTTTGCTCTGTTCTTTTTTCTTTCCCCTCTTTCTTTCTCTCTCTAATCTTTCTCTCTCTCTCTGTTCTTTCTTTCTCTCTCTGCTCTTTCTTTCTTTCCCTTCTTTCTTTCTTTCTCTGTTCTTTCTTTCACCTCTTTCTTTTTTTCTCTCTCTGTTGTTTTTTCTTTCCCCTCTTTCTTTCTCTCTCTGTTCTTTCTTTCTCTCTATCTCTCTGTTCTTTCTTTTCCCTTTCTTTCTCTCTATGTTGTTTCTTTCCCCTCTTTCTTTCTGTTCTTTCTTTCTCTCTTTGTTTCTTTCTTCTTTCTTTTTCTCTCTGTTCTTTCTTTATTTCCCTTCTTTCTTTATCTCTCTCTTCTTTCCCCTCTTTCTTTCTCTCTCTGTTCTTTTTTCCTTCTTTCTCTCTGTTCTCTTTTTTCTTTCTCTGTCTGTTCTTTCTTTCTTTTCCTCAGTACCAGTCAGTGTGTCCACAGTACCAGTAGAATAAGAGGAGTAGGAAACTAGGTGTCACTGGTCACATTGAGCCTCTCATTCCTTATATTGGTGTATAATTATATGCCCAGAGCACCCCCATAAAGTGTGCCAGCCCCAGACAACAGGGTACAAACAAATCACTACTACTATCAAAAGTAATATATGGTGCCCATTATACTGTATGAAGTAATATATGGGGCTCATTATACTGTATGAAGTAATATATGGGGCCCATTACACTGTATGAAGTAATATACACTCACTGGCCACTTTATTAGGTACACCATGCTAGTAAGGGGTTGGACCCCCTTTTGCCTTCAGAACTGCCTCAGTTCTTCGTGGCAGAGATTCAACAAGGTGCTGGAAGCATTCCTCAGAGATTTTGGACCATATTGACATGATGGCATCACACAGTTGGCGCAGATTTGTCGGCTGCACATCCCTGATGCGAATCTCCCGTTCCACCACATCCCAAAGATGCTCTATTGGATTGAGATCTGGTGACTGAGGAGGCCATTTGAGTACAGTAAACTCATTGTCATGTTCAAGAAACCAATCTGAGATGATTCGAGCTTTATGACATGGCGCATTATCCTGCTGAAAGTAGCCATCAGATGTTGGGTACATTGTGGTCATAAAGGGATGGACATGGTCAGCAACAATACTCAGGTAGGCTGTGGCGTTGCAACGATGCTCAATTGGTACCAAGGGGCCCAAAGAGTGCCCAGAAAAAATTCCCCACACCATGACACCACCACCACCAGCCTGAACCGTTGATACAAGGCAGGATGGATCCATGCTTTCATGTTATTTACGCCAAATTCTGACCCTACCATCCGAATGTCGCAGCAGAAATCGAGACTCATCAGACCAGGCAACGTTTTTCCAATCTTCTACTGTCCAATTTCGATGAGCTTGTGCAAATTGTAGCCTCAGTTTCCTGTTCTTAGCTGAGAGGAGTGGTACCCAGTGTGGTCTTCTGCTGCTGTAGCCCATCTGCCTCAAAGTTCGACGCACTGTGCGTTCAGAGATGCTCTTCTGCCTACCTTGGTTGTAACGGGTGGCAATTTGAGTCACTGTTGCCTTTCTATCAGCTCGAACCAGTCTGCCCATTCTCCTCTGACCTCTGGCATCAACATGGCATTTCCGGCCACAGAACTGCCGCTCACTGGATTTTTTTTCTTTTTCGGACCATTCTCTGTAAACCCTAGAGATGGTTGTGCGTGAAAATCCCAGTAGATCAGCAGTTTCTGAAATTCTCAGACCAGCCCTTCTGGCACCAACAATCATGCCACGTTCAAAGGCACTCAAATCACCTTTCTTCCCCATACTGATGCTCGGTTTGAACTGCAGGAGATTGTCTTGACCATGTCTACATGCCTAAATGCACTGAGTTGCCGCCATGTGATTGGCTGATTAGAAATTAAGTCTTAACACACAGTTGGACAGGTGTACCTAATAAAGTGGCCAGTGAGTGTATGTGCCCATTATGCTGTATGAAGTAATATATGGGGCCCATTATGCTGTATGAAGTAATATATGGGGGCCCGATATACTTTATGAAGTAATATATGGGGCCCATTATACTGTATGGAGCATTATGTGGGGATAGGGGATGACTTTTTGTTTGTTGTGGATCTGGCCTCAGGGACCCCCATGATCCAGGGAAACGTAGCTTTGAAGAGCACCATGTAAATGGAGTTGTGGTCAATCATATGCACTGTGGTGCCATTCACATGTGGCTCTTCAAATAACTTCTTTAAGAGAGTGATGAAGGGACAACAAAGTATAGCAAAAATTCACTGATCGGGGCTGATGAGTATTATAGTTTGTGGGTTGGTGGGATTTGTGTGGCAGGGCTTCATTTTTCCCCAGTCCGGCCCTGTGCCACGCCTACCATTGGCATAAATGACCCTTGTTCTGGATACCTGTGTTGCTCTTGTATGTGCGTGTGATCTCGCTGACATCCTTGTGTTTGGACACCTTTTTTTTCTATTTATCTAAATCAAAATGTCCACTATTGTACTCAGTTTTACAGGGTAGATATGAAAATTTACTTTGTGTGGGGGGGCATCATTTTGCTGTTCACCACAGGCAGCAGAGAGGCTAGGTTCACCCCTGAGTATGAGAGTTCCAAATGAATAATGTGAACTTTGGTTTTCATGTGGCCATCCAGTACATGTTTCAAAAGCTTTTTGGGGTGTGTGTAACTTTGGTGCAGGTCAGGCCTTGCAATAAATGCATAAGCAAACAGCATGGGAGTACCAAATGAATACTTGGAACTTTGATTTCATGTGGTCATCCCTGATGTCTGTTCAATGTGTTGTTGGGGTGCGTCAAAATTTTGGCCAGCTCTGCCACTCTCTGTGACTTTCAGAATCCCTCCTTCATAAATGAAACAGGATGTGTCTGATGATGTGTCAAACACCACATGGCCAGATAAAGTTGTAAAATGTTAAAATAACATTTCCCTGTGAATGCATTTGTCTTGGTTGAAAGCAATGGTAAAGTTGAAAAACTCATCAAAAATGCTTCGTGTGAACCTAGCCCAAGTGGTGGAGGAATATTTTAGTTTTATGTTATCTATTTTGCATTATATAAAAGTAATTACCTTGGAAAGGATGTTCCTTAACATATTTCTCAGGAACATCCATTTTTATTTAATTTTTGTATGTTTTATTGTGTGCCTGTAAAAATGGCGTAAGAGTCTGACAACATTGGTCGAGCTGTGACCTTGGAGTCAGAAATGCTTCCAGGGGTCTTCCTCATGTTGTTCCAATATCATTTGAGAACATCATTTTCAGACGTTTTTAGACCCTCAGGGGGTTGCGATAAAAATATTCAGTTTTCTCATATACTTAAATTGGGCTCATTGCTCGTGTCGAGCACCTGAGCATTCCAATTTTCTTTACCCGAGCAACGAGCACCCGAGCATTTTAGTGCTCGCTAATCACTAGTCATTATCGCTGTATTGATTTCCTATTGTACAGTACATTGAAAAAAAACAAAAAACAAACTTTTTTTTGTTCTTTTTCTATGTATTATAGTTCTGATGAGGGCCTAGTGTTGGTCGAAACGTCAAACTGCATGTACCTATACCAAAATTATTTTCATTTTTTCTTGCATCTGTACTAGGAGTGCCAAATTTTGTTTTTCTCTTCTATATTTTACAATAATACCATTCTTATCTGCAATTCATCTGCTGTGAGGTGTTCCAATAGGTGTATCATATGTCAGGCATCTCATCAGGGAAAAATGCCTTATAAATTACTTACCTTGCTGCTGCTTTTTTCCATTGACTCACTGACCGATTCATGTTTTTTACAATGTTACCAATGTTCTACACTGAGAAATTCATCAAAGCAGGCACAATTAACTAATTTAATGTGTCTATTCACAGTTCCTCTTTATCATTTGTATGTAAGGCTAGTTTCACACTTGCGCCTTTTAGTGCAGCGTATCGAGCGCACATGAAATGCATGTCAAAAGCTCATGCAAACGCTTGTAAACACTTTTTTTGTAGCATTATTGTGCGCATAACAACAAAAAATTGCAGCGTTTTATGCGTTTGTAAGCGTTTTTCATGCGTTTGCATTTCTTATGCGCAATAAACAGGAGAAAAAATCCTTGAAAAATTCTTGCAACACACTCCACCAATGGGAAACCAGTGGGCGTGTCTTATGGAAATTCTTTATATAGCCCCTGTTTACAGCTGAATTCTTTACATTTGCTTGCATTTGACTTGAGAAACATGGATCTGCGCTGGAAGAGTTTTGACCTTGACTTGGACCTGGACATGAGGATGGCTGAGGCTTACAGATTATACCCGGATGACCCAAGAAACTTTTAACTATTTGCTTGGTCGGGTAAAAGAAGCCATCCGGAGACAGGACACGCAGCTCCGTCGTGCGATTACTCCTGAGGAACGGCTCCTGGTCACATTAAGGTACGTTGTTTTGCTAAACCAATGCCTGCAGATTTTTCTTGGTTGTGACATGTGCTCTTCCAAATCTGGCAGAATTATAGTTCTGCCATGTAGTTGACTAAAGGCTGCGGTAATTTTTTGATGTTATGTATTGAACCAAAGGCTGCAGATATATAATTGTTTTTTTTTTTTTAATTTAACGTGTGTATTAATTTTTGTTTTTTTGTTTGTGTCACAGATTCCTGGCTACTGGAGAGACCCTCTCGTCACTGCACTTCCAGTACCAGATTGGAATCTGCACGTTGTTTGGAATTGTAGCTGACACCTGCCGGGCTTTGTGGAACGTTCTTTGTCCCGAATTCATGCCCCTGCCAATTGCAGAAAAGTGGTTGGAAATTGCCGAAAGATTCTGGACTGTCTGCAATTTCCCTAACTGTTTGGGAGCGGTTGATGGGAAACACATCCGGATTATCAAGCCCAAAAGAACAGGCTCTGAGTACTACAACTACAAAAAGTACTTTTCTACTGTACTGATGGCCATTGCGGATGCAGACTATATGTTTATTGCAGTGGACATTGGGGCATTTGGCCGTGGGAATGATTCCCAGGCTTTTAAGAACTCGGACATGGGCAGGAGGTTGTATGGCAACAACTTCAATTTCCCCATGCTACGGCCTCTTCTCAACACCAAAGGTCTGCCTCAGCCCTTTGTAATGGTTGGTGATGAAGCATTTCAGATGTGCCAAAACCTGCTCAAACCCTACTCCAGCCATGACTTGGACTTCAACAAAAGAATTTTTAATTACAGGCTCACCAGGGCGAGGAGAACAGTAGAGTGTGCATTTGGTATACTTGTATCTAGATGGCGCATTCTTGGCACAGCTATTAATCTGAAACTGGAAACAGTGGATGAGGTGGTGAAGGCCTGTGTTGTACTACATAATTTTGTAATTTCTTGAGAGCACCCGATCTTAGATCTTGATGATGCTCCTAATCCATTGCCTGAATTTACTCAGCACCCTCTCAGGTCATCCGTTGAAGTTGGCTAAATGAGGGACCAATTTGCGGCATACTTCAACTCAGATGTAGGACGGGTGGAATGGCAAGTGCAAATGGTGCAAAAAACTTTCATGTTATGTTAATAAAAAAAACGTTTTTGATACATGTTGTTGGTATGTTAATAAAAAAAAGTTTTGATACCTGTAATGAGTGCATTCTCTGTTTTTACACTCCCAAAACCATTAGCAAGTATCCAGGTGTATCAGTGAATTTATGATGCTGTGTTTTGTGCATCCTGAATTCACTAATACTCCTGAGTAGGTAACTATACATACACACAAGTTGTACTACCTTTATAATCTCTTCAGTGTGTGTTCAATTAACAGCGACGGTGGAGATAATGCAACTTTGTCACATGGCGTGATTTTACAAAAATATAACACCACTATGGATTTCATGTAGAAAGCACACTGGTAAAGTACCCAGACCTTGTGTCATGCTGAATACTTATCAAATGGACATTACAATACAGATTAAACTGCAGCATCACTACACTCTTATGCAAAATATATGGAGAGTTAAGTAACGCTGCAGGTTCAAACTCTATTGACCTGCCCAGGTGTCATAGTGATGCAAGGTCAGGGTATTTGTCAACTAGATAGAACATTTATTTTCACCATCATTAATTTGTTTCTTCAACAAACACATAATAGAGTATGTGGCAAATTACAAGGTATATCTATAGTTCCTTGCTTTTTCTCTAATAGATAAATGAGGACGGTACAAAAAAGGCAAGTTAACCATATATATGCCTTGCACTCAACACCATCCTCTATGCCAGGGTTTCCAAAATGTAGTCCTAAATGTCAGCCAACAGATCCTGTTTAAAGGTTTTTTTTTCCCTCAAATGGAATTACTTTAAACATGATTTGTTTGTTGGCTTTGAAGACTGTAGTTGGGGAACCCTGCTCAAGTCAGTGTGTGCAATACACCAGATAGCTCCATTACTGATGTTTCTTGTGTCAGTCTTGGAGATATATGTTGTCAACAAAACCAATTTACATTACTTTTCTTTTCCACAGCAGTCTCTACATTCTTGTAATATTGCACAGATTGGATCCAGCAGGGTTCCACTACTTGAGTCCTCAAGGTTCACTACCAGATCATGTTGTCATGAAATCCATAGCTCTGTTGATAACTGCTTCACAAGAGAAAAAAAAAGAGGATTCCATACAACATGATCTGTTGGTGGCCCTTGAGGACTGTAGTTGTGGAACCATGCTGGATCCAGTCGGTGCAATATAACAAGAATGTAGAGACTGCTGTGGAAAAGACAAGTCATGTAGATTGGTTTCGTTGACAACACATATCTCCAAGACTGACACAAAAAACATGTCTCAGTAATGGAGATATCTGGTGGCAAAAACGCTAAGTGTACGGCGCAGTGTGTGTACGGCGCAGTGTGTTTAGTCGGCGATTGAGACAGTAACCAATCCAAATATTTTGAAAGCCCAGTTGCACATTTATTTTTTAACAAAAAATAAAATAAAAAAAGAAATTTTTATTAGGAATTACGTTTGGGGGAACATTGGGATGCTTGGGTGTGTGGAGAGATGAGGAATGACTGGAGGTTGAAGAAGGGGTTCTAGGAGAAGGGACGACGAAAGTACTGGGGAAAGGGAGCTCTGGAATGGACATGGAGGCAGGTTGAGACACATTAGGAGGAGAGGGTGGATGGATGAACAAAGTTTTTTCTTTCCTTTTCTTTGCCACTGGAGTATCCTGCCCGGACCGACGTGCACCCTGTGACCGCCTTACATTGCTCGACCGCTTGATGATGGTGGACTGTGGCGTTGCCCTGTAAAATAGTGAATGGGGATCACCCCTTTGCTGCTCTGTGGTGGCGGTGGCGGTGCTGCTTGAAGTGGCAGTGGCGGTGCTCCTAGAAGGGGACAAAGTTGGGTCGGTGCTCAAAGAAGTTGTCGTGTCGGTGCTCCTAGAAGGAGGCTGCCTGTCTGGGATCTCAGCCGAAGTTCTTGGGGGACTCCGAGGAGGAGACTTTGTGGCGGTGCTCTTAAGAAGAGGAGTGGTGGTGGTGCTCATTTGATGAGGAGTGCTTGCGGTGCTCCTTTGATGAGGAGTGCTGGCGGTGCTCCTTTGATGAGGAGTGCTGGTGGTGCTCCTTTGATGAGGAGTGCTGACGGTGCTCCTTTGCTGAGGAGTGCTGGTGGTGCTCTTTTGCTGAGGAGTGCTGGCGGTGCTCTTTTGCTGAGGAGTGCTGGCGGTGCTCTTTTCATGTTGACTGGTGGTGTCGGTGGCCCAAGCAGGTTCTGTGGTGGTTTGGCTCCAAGCTGGTGGTGCTGTGGCGGTGGTGGTGCTCCATACAGGAGCAGCGCTGGCCATAGTGGTGGTGACGGAGGAGTGTCCAGCATCACTCAGACTTCGGGTGGTGTAGTGGTGTCCGGCTTCGCTGGGAAAGCAGGTGGCCGTGCAGTGGTATGCAGCAGAAGTCGGTAGGGATGTGTAGCGAGTCAGCAGTGGAACTGTTGGAAATGACACCACTGACTGCTGAACATGCTGATTCTGCTGCATAGCCTGCAAGTAAGCAGTGTTGCAGGCCTGTAACACACTCAGCTGTTGCTCAGGACTAAGGTTTTCCACCATGCCCTGTTCAATTTTACTGAAAAAATGGTGCGCTGGTCTGTTGAGGTCAGCCTCCAGACGGTCAAGGCGCTGATCAACAGAGTGGAAGCAGTGTTCCATGTGGTTAAAACCACGTTCGATCAGGGAAAAAACACTTTCCATTCTGGCGGACAGCGCCTTGAGGCTGTCCTTAAAGGCCTCGCTCAAGAGCATGAACTCGGGCATGACAGGCCTATCCGAGGCCCTCTGCCACTGGCGGGTAGTGCCTGCATAACCAGTGACAGAGACCTGGGACAGGGGAACACCTGATGGACCAGCTTCCTGGTCACCAGCTGTCTGTGTTGCTGACTTGCAAGATGCTTCCTGGCTGTCGGATGGCTGGGACTGGTCCGAAGTCGATCGATGAAGAACAGCTCCCGGGACAGGTTGCAGGGTGCTGCTCCAAGTACTGTGGAAAGAAAGGGAAAACATTAGTATCATGCATTTACAAGAAGCATCACCTGTGGAATTGAAAAGCACATAGTAATAACAAACCAAAAAAAAAAAAAAAAAGCTTACGCTCTGCTGGCAAGGACCGGTCTCAGGAAAGCCAACTCTCGATAATAGCAGTACTTTCTTCTGCGCCTTACTGCTGAACCACTCCGAACCTGTCCCTCAGCATGAATATCAGTGCTGAAGCGTTCCTTCATCGAGCGCCAACGTGTGAGGATTTTGTTCACTGTTGGGAAAAAAAAAAATTAAACGTTAGACAATGCACTGAAGGCAACTTAATTATCAGCACACACACCTGATACAACTTTGCAAACAGTCAATGCTGCAGCAGAAATAAATTATAGACACAATGCAGTCACTGTTGTTCCTGAGGACACTGTTATGTTTCCTGCTAGAATATATGTAGCAGCCAAAACAACAGTATCATCCAGAGCAAGAGTGAAAACAGGATCAAGACAGCAGTTGAAAAAGCAATCACTGTTTTTCTGCAAGGCACTGGTGTGTTTGATGCAAGAATATATCTTGCTAAAAACACAACAGCACCATCAGGACCAGAAATCAATGCAGCAGTTGAATACAAAAATCAATCACTGTTTTCCACAAGGCATTGTTGTGTTTAATGCAAGAATTTATCTTGCAAAAAACACAACAGCACCATCAGGACCAGAAATCAATGCAGCAGTTGAATACAAAAATCAATCACTGTTTTCCATAAGGCATTGTTGTGTTTAATGCATGAATATATCTTTCAAAAAACACAACAGCACCATCAGCACCAGAAATCAATGCAGCAGTAGAATACAAAAATCAATCACTGTTTTCCACAAGGCATTGTTGTGTTTAATGCAAGAATATATCTTGCAAAAAACACAACAGCACCATCAGGACCAGAAATCAATGCAGCAGTTGAATACAAAAATCAATCACTGTTTTCCACAAGACATTGTTGTGTTTAATGCAAGAATATATCTTGCAAAAAAACACAACAGCACCATCAGGACCAGAAATCAATGCAGCAGTTGAATACAAAAATCAATCACTGTTTTCCACAAGGCATTGTTGTGTTTAATGCAAGAATATATCTTGCAAAAAACACAACAGCACCATCAGGACCAGAAATCAATGCAGCAGTTGAATACAAAAATCAATCACTGTTTTCCACAAGGCATTGTTGTGTTTAATGCAAGAATATATCTTGCAAAAAACACAACAGCACCATCAGGACCAGAAATCAATGCAGCAGTTGAATACAAAAATCAATCACTGTTTTCCATAAGGCATTGTTGTGTTTAATGCATGAATATATCTTTCAAAAAACACAACAGCACCATCAGCACCAGAAATCAATGCAGCAGTAGAATACAAAAATCAATCACTGTTTTCCACAAGGCATTGTTGTGTTTAATGCAAGAATATATCTTGCAAAAAACACAACAGCACCATCAGGACCAGAAATCAATGCAGCAGTTGAATACAAAAATCAATCACTGTTTTCCACAAGACATTGTTGTGTTTAATGCAAGAATATATCTTGCAAAAAAACACAACAGCACCATCAGGACCAGAAATCAATGCAGCAGTTGAATACAAAAATCAATCACTGTTTTCCACAAGGCATTGTTGTGTTTAATGCAAGAATATATCTTGCAAAAAACACAACAGCACCATCAGGACCAGAAATCAATGCAGCTTAAAGACAGCAGTTGAATACAAAAATCAATCACTGTTTTCCACAAGGCATTGGTGTGTTTGATGCAAGAATATATCTTGCCACAAACACATCAGCACCATCTGGACCAAAAATCAATGCAGTATCACAGTGCATCTTTATACTTACTGAACGCCCTTTTTGAACTCGGAGAGGCGCTGTCCCAGCCATCCATCATCGCTGCGGCCACCTCATTCCAGAGCTGCCGGGTCACCACTGTGTCTTTGTACTGCTGGTCACGGCTGTCCCACAACGGGATACGCTCCTCAACTAGGCGGATCAGGTGCTCATTGTCTCCCATTGTGGAACCTATAAAAAAAAAATATTAGAATGTTTGGAATTTTGGAGAATTAAAAAGATACAAAAAGAAACAGAGAAGGAGAAAGATAAAAGATGAAAATAAAGATAGAAAAAAACCACATTATATACATTGCGTCTCCTCACCACGACTTGACTACGCTGCTCCCGCTCAGAATCCTCCCTCTCAGACTGCTCCTGCTCAGACCGCTCCCGCTCAGACTGCTCCCGCACTTCATCTTCACTGCCCGTGCCCGTTGTCTGTAAAGAAAAAAAAAATGAAAACACATTTCTAGAGGCAGCTATACTTACCCAAAGGCAGCAATATCCTCACCTCACGATCAGCTTGGGCCAGTTCTTGCCGAGATGGCAAATACAGTGATCCAGAAGAAGACATGCTGAAATGTAAACAAAAGATACATTAGTACATTATAAAATTGTACAGGACACACAGACATTATGTTGAAGAATACTCACATTTTGGCTCCTGAAGCTTGAATCCACAGGTGGAAGCTTCTTATAGGTTCTTATCTGGTCTCTCTGCAAGGCTGTCTGTAGAGTAATTGTCTGACCCTGAAGACACCTTCTTTTATCCACACTCCTCCCAAACAATGTTGATTGTTTAGGAGGAGGTTAAGACAAGTGTCTAGACATTGTTTAATCAAATTGTGTGCGCGCATAAGGCGCTGACGTGCACGCAGCCAAGTGCAAGTCAGCGAACACATAGACTGTAATGCTATTTTTGGGCGCACAATGTGCGCTCGCGATTTTTTTAACGATGTAGGTGGAAAAAAAAATGCAACATGTAGCGTACGGCGCGTCTGGGCGCACACCTGTAAAATGTGCAGCGCACACTAAACGCTGATGAACGCGTACAATCACAAGACCCTGCGATTGCCATGTTAAAGATAGGGGAACATTGCGCGTGCACCCGATAGTGCATGATGCGCTGCGCCCGATAGCACACAATGCGCTGCTCGATAAAACGCTAGTGTGAAACCAGCCTAAGAGGCAGTGGTGGGACACTTTACACTGCTGGAGCTGGAATTACCTCTTATGACATCTCGAGTGCTTTGTTTTCATCTATTTCTGGGTGCTTCTTTAAGTATGTTTGAAGTCATTGTCCTGCTGGAAAACCCATAAACTAGGATACAAACCCAGCTTTCAGACTCTGTGCATTACATTGCGACAAAAAATCCTTTGGAAATCTTCACATTTCATGATACTTTGAACACAATCAAGGCTCTCAGGGCCAGAGGCAGCAAAACTGCCCCCAAGTATATTTGAGCCACCACCATATTTCACTGTAAACACTGTGTTCTTTTATTTGTTGGCCTCATTCCATTTACAGTAGGCAGTAGAATGATGTACCTTACCAAAAAATATGGCTTGGTCTCATATGTCCACAAAAGTCCTGCTGGCCTCCTAAAAATATTGATGGCCTCCTGCTGTCCCTCTATAATTTGTAAGGGCCGCCAGATGCCCAACTCAAATGGATATATCATATTGCAGTAGTTTGCTGGCCCTCCAAAAATGCTTAGTGAGGGCTGGCTGCTTGCCTTCTAAAATTAGAGTGAAGAACGCTTGATGGCCCACTAACAATAGTAAGCTCCACCTGATAGCCCTCTACAAATAGTGGTGTCATCCTAATGGGCCTGAAAAAAATGGTGACTTTGAGTCCCGTCTTCATAAATTAAACAGGATGTGTCTGATTATGTCTCACACCAAATGGACAGATAAAGTTTTAAAATGATAAAAATTGCATTTTCTGTACAATGTTTTTTTCACATATTTTGGCTTAAATACAAGTCATTATCCTCAAAAGAATGTTTCTTAAAATTTTTCCCTGTCAAATCTATTTTGACGGCGGTTTTGTATGTTATATTGGCAGTCAGTAAAAGTGGTGTAAAGCTCTGATAACAGTGTTGCCAGCAGTGATTCTTCAGAGATGATTCCAGGGTTCTTCTCCATACTTTTCCCATTCCATTTTGGGGCTTTTTCCACCTCCCGGGGGGATAGGCTGCAAAAATTGTGGTGTTTCCCATTGACTTCCATTATACCCACTACTCAGGTTGGGCACCTGAGCATTATGATTTGCTCGACTCGAGTAATGAGTACCCAAGTATTTTAGTGGTTTGTACTAGTGTTTTTTTTAAATTCGGAAAACAGTGTGGAGTCCCCCCATTTTTGACAACCAGTTAAGCTAAAGCAGACCATTGTAGGCTTATATTCTCAGGCTGATAAGGGGCCATGGATATGCCCCCCCCCAGCCTTAAAATAGCAGTAAGCAGCCACTCCAGAAAAGGCATATCTTTTATATGCTTCAATTCTGCTGCTTTGCCCAGCTATTCCCTCTTGCCCTGTGGCAGTGGCAAGTGGGTTAATATTTGTAGGGTTGATGTCACCTTTGTATTGTCAGGTTACGCCAAACTTATGGGTTAGTAAATGATAGACAGCTATACTGTAAAATGCCTATTCATTGCTAATCCGTTGGTCATTTTGTAAATAAACACACAGCAAGAATAAAGTCCTATATTTGAAATACACACCATTTTACTTTATTTAAATATACAAAAACATAGTTATGCTCACATAACTCCCATTTTATTGAACCCTTAATTCCTTGTAAAAAACATAAAATAAAAAATAACAAAAATGCCCATTCAATTGAAACCCTTGTCTCGTATATACAAAAACAAAAAGGAAAAGCAACAGTATCCCTCACCTGTCAGATGTTTTGTCCCATGACATAATCCATGTCTGCGATAAATAGTTTTTAACCTGGAAAGTGCCAAGATGTGACCACCCAGGCTGAAAACTATGAGAGAATGAGCTGTTATGAATGCAGCTACATTGACTAGCAGCGATGTCATCGATGTTAGCGCAGGTCACTGAGGCTGCGCTCCCAGCCGGGCCCATGAACTGCGGTATCCTTAGTGAGAAAAGGGCTCATGATGCAGCACTGAGCTCAGTGAGTTTACCGCAGGTCACCGCAAGAAAGTTCAGCTTCAGCAGTCGTTGGCTGATGGGAGTAGTACTCCCATCCGCCGATGCTGCTGTGACAGAGGTAATAATCTTACCACTGACCAGCACCACCGACGCAAACACTGTGCGAGAAAAATCCAGTGTTTGGGGTGCCGAACCTAAGCAGTAGCAAGGACTTCCTAGAGAAGTTCGTGTTCGGGCTCAGTGCTTGAAAAGTAGTTATTCCATGCAGACTCCAAACATTACTTTAATACCAACAAAATGTACTCCAAATCACTGAATAGTCTATAGGTGAGCAATATAATACCGATAAAACTTCGAATAAGTTTTTTGAGGCTTATATAGCAACCAAATATACCAAGAATATGTAAAATTTTATGGATGAAAAATATACTTTACCAATCAATTTTTATACTTGTTTGAGGGTTATAGACCAAGGAAATGTACCAAATAATACCGATACATATTTTTAAATTTTTTTAGAGGATTAGATAGCAAGAAAAAGCCCCCAAGAAAGCATAATACCCTATGTGTGAGCAATATATTATAGATACCGTATATACTCGAGTATAAGCCGACCCGAGTATAAGCCGACCCCCCCTAATTTTGCCACAAAAAAACTGGGAAAACTTAATGTATAAGCCGAGGGTGCACAGTGAGTGGTCTCAGTTATCTGCAGTGTGTGGCCCCAGTTACACTGCACAGTGAGTGGCCCCAGTTACGCTGCACAGTGAGTGGCCCCAGTTACGCTGCACAGTGAGTGGCCCCAGTTACGCTGCACAGTGAGTGGCCCCAGTTATCATGCAGAGTGAGTGGCCCCAGTTATCATGCACAGTGAGTGGCCCCAGTTATCATACACAGTGAGTGTCCCCAGTTATCATGCACAGTGAGTGGCCCCAGTTATCATGCACAGTGAGTGGCCCCAGTTATCATGCACAGTGAGTGGCCCCAGTTATCATGCACAGTGAGTGGCCCCAGTTATCATGCACAGTGAGTGGCCCCAGTTATCATGCACAGTGAGTGTCCCCAGTTATCATGCACAGTGAGTGGCCCCAGTTATCATGCACAGTGAGTGGCCCCAGTTATCATGCACAGTGAGTGGCCCCAGTTATCATGCACAGTGAGTGGCCCCAGTTATCATGCACAGTGAGTGGCCCCAGTTATCATGCACAGTGAGTGGCCCCATCAAGTTGCTGCTGCCGCTGCCTCCCTTAAAAAAAAAACAAAAACCTGTATATTCACCTCCGTCGCTGCCCCCTGCTCATCAGCATTGCGCTCTGCAGTGACTGTGCAGGCAGAGAGCGATAGCACTCTCTGACCTGAATGTCACTGCAGAGGACGCAAGACAGCAGAGCGCAGGGACAGGTGAATATGCCTCCCCCCCCGTTCATACTCACCGGGTCCTGGCGCTTGTCTCTGCAGCTCCCCAGCTTGTTCCATGTTGTCGGTGCTGCTCTTTTCCGGGTTCAGCGGTCACGTGGTACCCGCTCATTAAATATGCGCATATTTAATGAGCGGGTACCAATTGACAGCTGAAGCAGGAAGAGAGCAGCGCCGACAACATGGAACAAGCAGGGGAGCTGCAGAGAAGGGTGAGTATGATCTGACACACCCGCCGATCCCCCCGGTATATGACTCGTGTATAAGCCGAGAGGGGGACTTTCAGCCCCAAAAAATGGGCTGAAAATCTCAGCTTATACACGAGTATATACGGTAAATTTGTAAAAAGATTTTTGAGTTTTATGTATGAAGAAAATGTACCTGAAAACACGTAATACTATATGGCTGAGAAATGTAACCCATCAAAATTTTTAAATTTTAAACAAAATATTTAAATGCTTTTTTCGTGTTACATACCACCAAGTTTTACATACCATCATAATGCAAAAATAACCATGTTAAACTGTATAGATGTTATTAAAACCAGGAAAAAATTATAAGGACGGAGAGTCATCCATAGAGCCCTGAAAGGCAACAACTTGCAGTCCTCATTCAAATATTTAAAAAATGTATGTGCTGTACTCCTACCATCACAAAGGCTTTGCGCAAAGTACAAAGCCAGGAAAAAATTATAAGCAGAGTAATGCAGTAATTCTCTTCTGGTGTCTGCTACTTCTTCTCCCTCCTCTTGAGGCTGGGATTACTGCCTCCACCTTCTTCCTGGAGTTCAATTCCTAGGTGCCTGAGCTGTAAGTGACCCGGCTTCAGGTAGTGCTAGAACACCAAAATATAGAAATGGGCAACAGCCCCCTGTGTCACTTGCTTCATCGACTGCTCAAGCATAGGAGGTAGGGAACTATGTCATCTCTGTGGGGTGGTAGCAGCCCTGTCTTTATCCTCCTCAAGGAGCCTCTCCCAGGCCTGTTCATTCCACAAAAAGGTTCACATCATCATGTGGGATCACACCAACTGCTTACCAGCGATGTTGCCTCTCCATTTTGAGGAGTGTGATCTTAGTTCCAGCCATCAGCTCTTGACGCCTTTGAGGCAAGTGTTCCATCTCTGCTCCCTGATGGTTGAGCAAGATGTAATGAGAAGTCAAAAACTCTTCAATGGACCCCCTTCTCTGATGACACTCACAAGTACCACTCCCCACATTGCCAACTGTCATAAGGTTATGGTTAGAAGGGCCCCATAACATTTTCACAGGCCTGGTTCTGGCTCACCTTTGTCTCTTCCTACCAGCCTAGGCCCCACAGTCCACTTCCTGAATCCTGGCTCTCCTGTCTGAAGTCCACAAGAACCCCAGCAGGAAAGGATGCTGCCTGGGTTTGAGCTTTGGTGGGTCCAGGATATGGGCTGGATCAAGAACACATGCTCCTGCCATCTCTGCTGTTGCGCCAGCGTCCTCTGGTTCTGATATTCCTGAGATCACTCCCTTGGGAGTCTCGCATGCTTTTGCCATATTTGCCACCCACTAAGCACCTTACACTGTTTGGATGACTAACGGTAAAAAATTATCACTTTTTTGAGTGCTATAAATCACAGAAATGTACCCCAGACCAAATAATACTGTACGCCTGAAAAATTTAACCTTTCAAAATTTTAAAAATGCTTTTTTTTCAGTTTTATAGATCACAGGAAATGTCAGCCAGACCAAAGAATAGTGTATGGAGGAGAACTGTAATCTTGCCAATATTTTTTAACTTTTTTTTGTAGTGTTAAATAATGTCACAGAAGATTAGTGTAATGGTGAGAAATGTAATCAGGTGAATTTTTTAACGCTTTTTTCTAGTATTAGAGACCACAGAAATGGACCACAGAAACGGTATGGCTGAGAAATTTAAGCATACAAACATTTTAAATGCTTTTTGAAGTGTTGCATATAAAAACAAAATAATCAAGAATACATAATATTGTATGGATACGAAATTTAACCCAGATAAATATTTTAACTTTTTTTGAGTGTTATATAACACAAAAAAAATAATGCAAATCATGTAATACTCAATGGATCAAAATTTATTAATTTTTTTCACTCTACCCAAAAAAGCTGCAGCTATATGTATGCCAACGGACTGCAGAGCCCTAATCCCTGTCTATAGATTAGATTCTTTCACTCTCCCTGCTCCTGTAACTCTCTCTCCGTCAAGCACAGCAAACTATTATCCCTTGGAAAGGCTGTTAGTATGATGGTTCAGCTTTATTATTATTATTATTATTATTATTATTATTATTATTAATTTATATAGCACCTTTGATTCCATGGTGCTGAACATGAGAAGGGATTACATACAAATTACAGATATCACTTATAGTAAACAAGCTAACAATCACAGACTGATATAGAGGGGAGAGAGGATCCTGCCCTTGTGTGCTTACATTCTATAGGATGGTGGGGAGCTTTAGCACCAGTACCAACACTACAGGTCTCGGATTTGTTATAGATTGCACACAGGAATAGACTAGCACTCTCGCCCTCCAATATGAAGTGTCACAGAGCTCTTCAATGGCATTGGTGTGCCGATCCAGGAGGCAGTTGTTCTTTTATAACCTTTGATGATGTCACATGGCCAGCCAATCACAGTAATGCCACAACCAAGATGGCTATGGCATTACAGTGATGAGCAGGCAATCCCCGCATGCTTATGAGCTGTTTAACAGGCGCCAAAAATAAAGGGTGAAAATTCGAGTTTTACATAGTGCATCGCCCATTAGCTGCTTGAGATGCTGTGGCTGCATGTCTCGCGGTTGATCGACAGCCACAACCCACAATGCATGCAGGGATTGCTGGTTTGTTAGGCAATTCCTGCATGTGCTGTGGCTGTCGAACAACCACGAGACATGCAGCCGAGGTGACCGTACCATTTTTTTCAAGCAATACTCAATTAGGATATGAGCGTGCCAGAATAACACCTTATCTGAGCACTCTCGCTCATCACTATTGCCAATAGATTGTCAAGTAATGAGTACATCCGAGCACCATGATGCTCGAGTGAAAGCTGCATATCACCGAGCATGTTTGCTCATCCCTACACTGCACTTGTTATTTTTCTTGTCAAAAGAAAGAACAATTATCCGACTGTACCCCCTTATAATCAGTGGTGCCTGTCAGTACAATCCATTTAAAATTGCATTGCTGTGTCTTTTATTGAAGGGGTGTGAAAAAAGTCTAAACATATTGTATCTTGTCTTAATTTCTTTTGGCCTTTCTTCCTGAAAGTATTTTACTCTCGCCAGCACAGATTTTCAAGTATTTTCAAAGATATTTCGTAATTCAGTGTTAGCCAGGTGATATTGAGTTCAGATTATGGGAATTTTACTGTACCTTTAAATGTTATCAATTTACAGTGCTATGATGATGACGACACTATATACACACACCGATAAAATTAAAAATATATAATCTAGTTTTAAATACCCATCAGAACATGAATGTTATTCTTCATTTATTTACACACGCCATGCTACACTTTTGATTACAGTTTTCAGCATTTCTGGTGGGCATTAAATATCCGATAATTTACAGCTGAGACAGATAAGGGGCTGCAATAAACATGCCATTTTTCTCCTTTACGGCTACTGTTTCATTAGCACCATCTATAATCAAGTGCACCTTGCACAGTAATCTTTCAATTAGGAGATTAACTGAGGCATGGGTGGATATTTCCGCTACCAGCAGCTGTACAGAGATTCTGCTGAAGCAGTAAACAGTAAATGATAGGAAATATTTCACTTTTATCTCACATGGCTCTGTGCTTTTTCCGGAGTACATTTTCTTATTAGGCGATGAGAAGAAAAAAAGGCCATTAGATTTCAGTTAGCAGGAAAAAGTCAAAAATGCAACTTGTATCTATATTTCTGCACCAATGTATCAGTTGAGTAATCTTTATAGTTCCAGGAGCTGGATGCCATTATTACTGGAAATGTTTAGGAAATGGTGGGACAAACTACATTTGGTCTGACCGTTATCAGAGTACGGCCGGAGTCACAATACAGCGAGATACGGCCGAGTCTCACAGGTTAAAACCAAGCTCTGGCACCAGCACTCCATAGCGGAGCGTGCAGCGCCATGTATTGCTGTGCGGCTGCACGCTCCACTCCGGAGTGCCAGTGCCAGAGCTTGGTTTTAACCTGCGAGACTCGGCCGTATCTCGCTGTGTGTGATCCCGGCCTACCTCAACAAATACCTAGAAACTATATCTGCTTAGGATTCAGAAAGATCAGGGCAATGTCAGCGACATCTCTTACTTTTTGGAATTCCATCCCTAAAACACTTTAAGGCTATGTAAACATGTTGTGTTGTGTTTTCTGCTTAATCTTTGTGGCTTTTTTTTGTTGTTGCGTTTTTGCTAGGCTACATTTGTCTCTCGTGCATGCAGATAAAGTTTTGTGCATAAAAAAATCTAATTCAACTTCATCAGCAAACGTAGCACAACCTGATACCTGCATTTTTTGCTTAGTTTTTGCAGCGTTGTTGCACTACCCAATGGATGGAAAATGCTGAAAAAATGCTGAAACAAATGACATGCTGCATTTTGTAAAAAAAAAATAGGAAAAAAAATCAAGGCGTGTGCATGAGTTTTTCTTTTAATTTCTTTGACTTTGTTGGTACTGTGAAAAGCAGCAGAAAATTTGCATAAGGTAACACTGAAAAAAAAGGCGCAAAAAGGTAATGTGTGAATATAGCCTAAACGTATTTCTAGGATATAATATCCCTAGGTTAGGCTATCAAGAATTCACATAAGACATTTGCTGGTTTTAGGATTCAATTATAACAACTTTGCTTAATAAAACATTTTTCTTTAAAAAAATCCGCTTGTATATGAGAGTCACAGTGAGACATTTGCCAGGGCCTTAGCCCTTCACTAATTCAGCAGATATCTGGATTAATGTCTTTTTTAATATCTGAATGTTCATGTAACTGTAGGCTTAGGGCTTGTTTAATAATGTTCTTACTTTAAAGTGTTTTATGTTAAGATCTGGGCAGTTAAGATCAATCTTTCACATTTGCCATACATTTTAATAGAACTACTCCAATAGCAAATTCTTCCATCTAAGGCTAGGATAAAGTAAACGTATAAAGAATCATCTGATTTTTATCCAGGAAAAAACGCTTGATTTTTCATTAGTATTGTCACCCATATGCATCTATGTTCATTTTGTATGCTAAGTCTATGCTGTGTGCATGGCCACTTTTTACATCCATATATCATTTGGTTTTATAAATCAGAAGTCAATAAAACTTACAAGTCCAAATACAGTTTCGCCTGTAAATAATTGCATCATTAAAAATAGAATTCCACATGGAACATCTAATTTTATTGCACGCCCATAGACTTGAATTGGTGACTCTTATCTGAAAAACAGATTTATTTTCACACTGACATTAAGTCAGTTTTTTTTTAACCCAGTCCAAAAATATGGATATGTGAATGTACCCTCTTATTGTCCTGTAGCTTTTTATCAACTCTGTCTTAGAAATTTTAGAAAGAATATTGGTCTAAGGGGTAAGGTTTCTCCTTGTGGAGAGAGACATGCCAGCTCTGGCTTGTCAAGGTAAGGAGGCGTATTCGCCGTGCAATGATCCTCTGGGAAAATAATATGCAAATTGCCTCTTCAGAGAAAAAGAGGACTTGAACTCTATAGCGCCACCCGTTGGTAGTAGCGATCCTACAAGTCACAATCAACCCTTTAACGAGTCTTGTAATATGACTTAGGATAAAAGCCAAATCAGAATCTCAATTTGCAGACACGGTGTTTCGGGCTATTGGCCCTCGTCAGTGCAAAGTATGAGATCTGATTTGGCTAGGTGAGAGGCTCTGGACTGAGGTCTAAGGGGTAAGGTTTCTCCTTGTGGAGAGTGACATACCAGCTCTGGCTTGTCAAGGTAAGGAGGCTTATTCGCCATGCAATGCTCCTCTGGGAAATTTAATATGCAAATTGCCTCTTCAGAGAGAAAGAAGACTTTTACTCTACAGCGCCACCTATTGGTAGTAGCGATCCTACAAGTCACAATCAACCCTTTAACGAGTCTTGTAATATGACTAAGGATAAAAGCCAAATCAGAATCTCAATTTGCAGACACGGTGTTTTGGGCTATTGGCCCTTGTCAGTGCAAAGTATGAGAACTTATTTGGCTAGGTAAGAGGCTCTGGACTGAGGTCTAAGGGGTAAGGTTTCTCCTTGTGGAGAGTGACATGCCAGCTCTGGCTTGTCAAGGTAAGGAGGCTTATTCGCCATGCAATGCTCCTCTGGGAAAATAATATGCAAATTGCCTCTTCAGAGAAAAAGAGGGTTGATTGTGACTTGTAGAATCGCTACTACCAACAGGTGGCGCTATAGAGTTCAAGTCCTCTTTTTCTCTGAAGAGGCAATTTGCATAGAAAGAATAATGTAATGCAAATGCTCTCAAAGGCAATGTGAATAGTTAATATATTGTTTAGTTAGTATTGGATGCTGGGAGCTGCTCCATAGATTAACATTGGGATGAGTGCAATGCGATTTTTTTATCGCATTGCACTCGTCCGATTTTCTCGCTAGTGTGACTCCGGCCTAAAAGAAACTCTATGGGACATTATTGTTTTGTGGCCTTAACATCAGATCCAGAAATCAAATGTAATCAAACTGCAACAATAAATGAATTTAGAACCCGAGTCAGACCCATAATAAATTCAAACCTCAGCACACTTTAAAATTAACTCAGACTCCTAAATAATTTTATGACCCAAAATATCTAAATAGCAAATATTATTTCAAACCTTCAAATAAATTAAAAAAGAAGGCACTTAAAGAAAAGGGCCTTTCACCAAATCCAAATGCCCAGTTTTTGCTCCTATTTTATCCCTGCTGCTCCTTTGAGTACTCCATTTTTTTCCACTTTATGTTCTTTACCAAGGGCACATTGCTCACTGTGAAATAAACCAGGGCAGCCTAAAGATACACCAACAGAAACTGAAAAACTTAGTCCCTTTTACTTGGTTACAAGATCTTGCCTGCTTTTGTTCTCCTTCTGCGAATTGACCACTAGTGGCTGATACTGTTTACCTTTATAACTGTGCTGCATTTCTACTCCCTACCACTGCTATCGTGTTCTTAATCGCCTGTTACGAAGATGGCAGATTCTGAACCTGTGAAAGTCATATCTTGATTGGGTCTACTTAAACCATAAGGTTGCATCTGAATTGCTAAGAATGATAACCAGAACATTGAACTGCATTATTGACATAGAAAATGGGAAAACACTGTGTAATGTAAGTATGAAATAATCTGAAACATTTTTATGAAAAATTACAGTATAAAACAAGATATTTAGCGCATAGACTGGCCAAATACCAATACTTTTTTGAGTATTACATACCAAATAGTGATGGGTGAACCCCTTGATGCTCGGGTTTGGTTCATGTACCAGAACTAGAGTTGAGCGATACCGTCCGATACTTCAAAGTATCTGATCGGAATGGATCGGCCGATCTTAAAAAAAAGTATCGGTATCGCCGATTCCGATACCGGAAGTCCCATTCAAGTCTATGGCACTTCCGGTATCGGAATAAGAAAAATCCTGTTTTTCCCTTGTACAGCCTCTCTGGGGTCTGTACGGGCCTTTCGGGGGGCTGTGCCGGCCTGCCAGGGGGTCTGTGCAGGCTCCGGTGGTCTGTGCCGGCCTGCCGGGGGGCTGTGCCGGCCTGCCAGGGGGGCTGTGCAGGCTCCAGTGGGCTGTGCCGGCCTGCCGGGGGGCTGTGCCGGCCTGCCGGGGGGCTGTGCAGGCTCTGGGGGGCTGTGCCGGCCTGCCGGGGGGCTGTGCAGGCTTCGGGGGTCTGTGCAGGCATCGTCCGATGGGACTACAAGTCCCATCGGGCGATGCCTGCTACCATGACAGTGATTGACACATTAGCCAATGATGGGACAGTAGTAGTCCCATCATCCAGCTAATGTGTTGAATGTAAAAAAAAAAAAAAAAAAAAAATTACATGCTACATACATACAACATGCATACTACATACATGCTACATTCATACTACATACTACATACATGCTACATTCATACTACATATATACTACATGCAACATACATACTACATACATACTACATGCAACATACATACTACATATATACTACATGCATGCAACATGCATACTACATATATACTACATGCTACATACATACTACATATATGCTACATACATACTACATATATACTACATGCATGCTACATACATACTACATACATACTACATATATGCTACATACATACTACATGCTACATACATACTACATATATACTACATGCATGCTACATACATACTACATGCTACATACATACTACATATATACTACATACATACTACATACATACTACATACATACTACATGCTACATACATACTACATATATACTACATGCATGCTACATACATACTACATGCTACATACATACTACATATATACTACATGCATGCTACATACATACTACATGCTACATACATACTACATATATACTACATGCATGCTACATACATACTGCATGCTACATGCATGCTACATACATACTACATACATACTACATGCTACATACATACCACATATATACTACATACATACTACATACAATACATTCATACAATACATACATAGACATACAGTACATATAACATAGAGTAACATACTTACCAATACTTGTCACATTGTTCCCCGAAGCCATTGTCTTTTACGGAATAAATATTAACATAACAAACCACAAAAATACTCACCCACGATCCGAAGCAGTCCACGAGTGTGTCCCACGACGATCTTGGGTAGAGAACTGCAGCATCAGCTGTTGCTGCCGTTCTCTACGGGCTGCAGGAATCCAATGACGGAAGGTAGGTATCCTTCCGCACTGTATTCCTCCGCCACTTAAAAAAAAAAAAAGTCCCTAG
Organism: Dendrobates tinctorius; assembly: GCF_039654945.1. Lineage (NCBI taxonomy): Eukaryota > Metazoa > Chordata > Amphibia > Anura > Dendrobatidae > Dendrobates > Dendrobates tinctorius. Next base: position 25,966,807 of record NW_027361708.1, read on the forward strand.
TCTCACTTTATGCCATTGCTGCGTGGGAATTTCTAGGGACTAGGGACTAGGGACTAGGGACTTTTGATGCTGCAGTTCTCTACCCAAGATCGTCGTGGGACACACTCGTGGACTGCTTCGGATCGTGGGTGAGCATTTTTGTGGTTTGTTATGTTAATATTTATTCCGTAAAAGACAATGGCTTCGGGGAACAATGTGACAAGTATTGGTAAGTATGTTACTCTATGTTATATGTACTGTATGTCTATGTATGTATTGTATGAATGTATTGTATGTAGTATGTATGTAGTATATAAGTGGTATGTATGTAGCATGTAGTATGTATATAGTATGTATGTAGCATGCATGTAGCATGCAGTATGTATGTAGCATGCATGTAGTATATATGTAGTATGTATGTAGCATGTAGTATATATGTAGCATGCATGTAGTATATATGTAGTATGTATGTAGCATGTAGTATGTATGTAGTATGTATGTAGTATATATGTAGTATGTATGTAGCATGTAGTATGTATGTAGCATGCATGTAGTATATATGTAGTATGTATGTAGCATGTAGTATGTATGTAGCATGCATGTAGTATGTATGTAGTATGTATGTAGTATATATGTAGTATGTATGTAGCATGTAGTATGTATGTAGCATGCATGTAGTATATATGTAGTATGTATGTAGCATGTAGTATGTATGTAGCATGCATGTAGTATGTATGTAGTATGTATGTAGTATATATGTAGTATGTATGTAGCATGTAGTATGTATGTAGCATGCATGTAGTATATATGTAGTATGTATGTAGCATGTAGTATGTATGTAGCATGCATGTAGTATGTATGTAGTATGTATGTAGCATGTAGTATGTATGTAGCATGCATGTAGTATATGTAGTATGTATGTAGCATGTAGTATGTATGTAGCATGCATGTAGTATATATGTAGTATGTATGTAGCATGTAGTATGTATGTAGCATGCATGTAGTATATATGTAGTATGTATGTAGCATGCATGTAGTATATATGTAGTATGTATGTAGCATGTAGTATGTATGTAGCATGCATGTAGTATATATGTAGTATGTATGTAGCATGTAGTATGTATGTAGCATGCATGTAGTATATATGTAGTATGTATGTAGCATGTAGTATGTATGTAGCATGCATGTAGTATATATGTAGTATGTATGTAGCATGTAGTATGTATGTAGCATGCATGTAGTATGTATGTAGTATGTATGTAGTATGTATGTAGCATGTAGTATGTATGTAGCATGCATGTAGTATGTATGTAGCATGTAGTATGTATGTAGCATGCATGTAGTATATATGTAGTATGTATGTAGTATGTATGTAGTATGTATGTAGCATGTAGTATGTATGTAGCATGCATGTAGTATGTATGTAGTATTTTTTTTTTTTTTTTTAACATTTAACACATTAGCCGGATGATGGGACTACTACTGTCCCATCATTGGCTAATGTGTCAATCACTGTCATGGTAGCAGGCATCGCCAGATGGGACTTGTAGTCCCATCGGACGATGCTTGCACAGACCCCCGGACATCAGCACAGCCCCCCGGCAGGCCGGCACAGCCCCCCGGCAGGCCGGTACAGACCCCCACAGGGTGCACAGACCACCGGCAGGCCGGCACAGCCCCCCGGCAGGCCGGTACAGACCCCCACAGGGTGCACAGACCACCGGCAGGCCGGCACAGCCCCCCGGCAGGCCGGTACAGACCCCGGGCAGTCCACACAGCCCCCCGACAGGCCGGCACAGCCCCCCGGCAGGCCGGCAGAGACCCCCGGAAGGCCCAAAATGACGGCGCATCATGATGCGCACACACCGCGCATCATGATGACGTCAGGCTGTCAATCAACTTTGAACTTCCGATTCCGATGCCGACTTCCGATATTGAAAAAATATCGGAAGTCGGTATCGGAATTCCGATACAGCAAGTATCGGCCGATACCCGATACTTGCGGTATCGGAATGCTCAACACTAACCAGAACACTACCTGAATCCAAACCCGACCCCCATTCACATGAATAGGGGGGTCTGAACTTCCATTTTTGCCACGCTGACATCTGCATGACAGCGTGGCAAACACTGCCTCTAATTGGCCAAAAGATCATTACCGCTTGTCAGAGAGCCACAGCTCCCACACTGTCAAATGTTGGTGCCAGCCCACAGCTGTGATCAGATGTAAAAAGTTTACCTCCAGTCACAGGAATCAGCTAGTGGGACTACCACTCCCATAAACCCACACCTGAAGATGCTAATAACAGAGACAGCAGACGCCGGCTGACGGGAGTATTCATCAACCAGCAACTGCGTTATGAATAAAAAAAAATGAGGGTTCCCATGTATTTTTGATAACCAGCCAGGCAAAACTGACATCTGCGTGCTGCAACCATCAGCTCTCAGCTTCAGCAAGGCTGGGTATCAAGAGTAGTGGGGTCCTCACGCTCTTTTTAAATTATTTAAATAAAACCAGTATGGACCCCCCCTTTTTTGACAACCAGCATTGCTAAAGCAGACAACTGGAGACTGGAATTCTCAGGCTGGTAAGGGGCAATGGATATTGACCCCCAGCTTAAAATTAGTAGTGTGCAACTGCCCAGTAAATGCACATCTATTTCATGTGCCAATTCTGGCATTTTACCCAGCTCTTACCACTTGTCCTATGGTGGTGGCAAGAGGGGTCCATATCTGTGGGGTTGAAGTAAACTTTGCATTGTCTGGTAACAAAAAGCCCATGGCTTAGAAATGGAGAGGCATTTATAAGACATCAATCCATTACAAATCATATAGTTGTATTGTAAGTAAACACACAGCAAGTATAAAGTCTTTTATTTGAAATTAAAGCAAAACATACTTTTCCATTTTTATTTAAAAACATCAAGCAGTTATGCTCCCATAATGCCCATTCCATTGAAGCCATGGTCTTCTGTAATAAAGCAAAAATAAAAAAGAACCATATCCCTCACCTGTCTGACATTCTGTCCCATTCTGTGATCCATATCTGGGGTTATATAATTTTCAACCTGGATGGTAGCAATGATCTGTCATCATGGACTGCATTGCTATTGTCCTTTTCATGATTTTATCCCCAACAGACACATGTTGGTGAGGAAAATGTACATGTTGCTGTTATTACCCCAGCCCCTCTTGCATTCTGCTGAGTGTTTTTTTTTCCCTACTGTAAAATTTGGTTACTTTTCTAAGGAATTCAGTAGGCAGTTTAAGCTGTAGATCTTAAAGGATCCCACACTCAAACTTTATGCTGATGAAAGAGATACTTTACCATATGCAGTGTCGAATTTCAGGAGGTTGAAATGTCGCAAATCTGGCATCAGTCTGGCAGAATAACCTGCTTTTGCAAAACAAGAGGGTTTCCATGTAAGAACTGTTGAAAAGAGCTTTTCTTGCCAATAGCCAACACCCTGAAAGAAATGTTACAATACTAGAACTACCAATGGAGTCATTTTTATGTCTTGCAATTTTAATGTCTCTTCTTTGACTACATTTTTCCGAATTCTGACTTGAGACACGGTGATTTTACTCATTTAGGATGCAAAAAAAGATTTTGTGACAATTTTTGAAAAAAAAGATTTTCAAAATTTACCTTTATTTACGAAAGGGAGTCACTTTGACTCCCTACTATATTTTGCTAGTCTTTGTCACTAAATGTTATTATTTATTTAACTTTTCAGTTACTTGTATGTTTAGAATAAGTTTAGAATAAATGTTGGCTTAGACTTAGAATAATTAGTATTTTTGCAAATATACTTGACATATACAGGACATCCATCAGTGAACCAGTGAACTCTTGAGTGGACTACATAATTTCTGTAGAATACGTCCAGCAGTTTTGCTAATTGCTAATATGGTTAGAAGAAGTGCGCTAAAGCCTGACGATATTCTTGCTATTTTACATTCAATACCGGGGGATGAATCGGAATGCAAAATGGAGGAAAATCAATTTGATGCTGACACTGATGAAGATTTCAATCCTCAAAACGTTTCTAGTGAATCTGAAGATTCAGAAGGAACAAATCCGGAAGGTAGGTAGTTATGTATATTTATTTGTTCTTCCATACACTGAGTTACAAAGGAAAAATACAAAATATTCAACAACTTTTTTCTAGAAGTTGCAAGCTCATCAACTGGGGATCACGCTAGTGCGGCGTTGTAGCCTCGCGACCATCCTCCAGGTCATGAACAGAAACAATCTGCAAAGTATCACAAAAATGTGTCCTCAACAGATGATGGTGGCAATGAAGGCGATGCAGCAACCAACACCACATAAGGCAATGATGAATCTCCAGGAATGCTTGTTTCAGTGGATGGAATTCGAAGGAAACCTCTCGAGATTGGAGAACACTTACCTGGTAGGTGTGCAGACCAAAACATACTTATAGAAGCACCTGGCTCTACAGGGTAGTCGAGAAGGAATATAATTAGTGATAGTCCTTTGAGTGCATGGCTATTATATTTCGATTCATTCATCTTGACTCACATAAAAAGATGTACAATTGCAGAAGCACGCTTTAAAAATGATGAAGATTTTATTCTTTCTGATGAGGAGCTAGAGGCATTTATTGCAATATTTTACGCTCACGAAATATCAGGCAAGAGCCATCACTCGATTGCCAGTATTTGGTCAAATGACTGGGGAATACCATTTTGTAAAACGACGATATCTAGGATCCGTTTTGTAGAAATTTTGCATTACCTAAGATTTTATGAGAAGTCCAATTGATCCCAGTGACTCAAAAAAGACAAGTTTACTCTATTTTCTATAGTGTGGGATAGACTGCATTGCTTCTTACAAACCTGGCCCGTACATTACTGTTGATGAACAACTTTTTCCCAGCAAAACTAGGTGTCCCTTCACTCAGTATGTTCCTGCCAAGCCGGACAAATACGGCCATAAATATTGGCTAACTGTTGACATGGATATCAAATATCTTGAAAATGGCTTCCCTTATCTTGGAAAAGATGTTTCACACTGTACTGATGGCCGTTTAGCTGACCACATAGTCATGAAACTAACGCAGCTGTTTTTGAAAATAGGAAGAAATGTTACCACAGATAACAATTTTACGTCAGTCAAACTTGCTAAACAAATAAAAAGCCAGGGAACGACCATTGTGGGAACGATAAATAAGAAAAGACGAGAAGTGCCTGAAGAGATCAAATCAATGAAGGAAAACTTGTTCAACACTAAAGTTTTTATAAACGAAGATGATTTTACACTTGCTGTGTATCAAGGGAATCTAAGCAAGAATGTTATAATTTTAAGTTCCATCCATTTCGATGTCGACGTTGCTTTGGAATCTGCCAAAAAAACTCCTGAAACCGTAATGTTTTATAATGAAACTAAATACGGAGTAGATGTCGTAGATCAAATGGCACACAAATACACACAAGAACATGTACTCAGAGATGGCCTGTTCACTCATTTGAAAATACCCTCGACTTAGCAGGTATAAATGCATAAATGCTTGGATAGTGTACAAGGAGATGACCTCCGAAAACATTTCACACAAGATGCTTTTGCAAAAGCTTGTTACAGAGTTGGGTGATCCTTATGTTAGATTTCAGTGAAAGCGTGGCGTGTCCAAAGTCACAAATTCTTCTGATGTGATGCTGCAAGCAAAATTTTGCCTGGCAAAACAAAAATGCAAAAAGAATAGATCAGTTGGAAGTTGTATGACTTGCCATAAATCCTTGTGTGGGCAATGTACCGCCATAAATTAACGACGATGCCTGAACTGTGAAACAACTTAAACAAATGTTTAGTATGTCAATTCTTACATACTTTTTAGCAAAAATTTTACAGTCTCTTTTGAATTTACATTTTTGTACTTACCACATTTTATGTCAACTCACCTTCAAAAGTTTGTCGTTGTTTCTGTGTGTGTACTTTTGAAACTTACAAAATAAGTCAATTCTCAGTTTGAAATATACGTGGTATGCAGAAGGCTCATTGACAGTTACAGGAATTGTCTAATTGCAGTGATTGCCTCAAAAGGTTGTGCCAGAAAATATTAAGTTAAGGGTACCTGTTGTGAATTCCCTTGCTCGAACTTCAGAGCTGGAGCTCCCTCTGGTGGTTACTGGGAGTAGTGGAGCTGGCCAGTCTGATGGTAGTTTGCCACCTGACGACGATGATTGGGAATCTGGAATTACTGGCTGGGAGCATATAAGTGAGCAGGCTTCCCTTAGTGGTTGCTGGTGATTTGCTCCTTGTGCATTTTGAGCTCTTCAGTCTCCTGCCTGTTCTGCATGGTTCAGTTAAGTGATTATTTTGCTAATCCTTTGCATCTTATCTGGTTGAGCCTTTTTTTTGCTCTCTGCTTTGTTGCAAGGGTTCAGCATACTCCCTGCTGGGGCAGCGCTGGGCCCTTCTCCATATGTTACAGCTTGTGCTAGTTTGTTCAATCCCCTGTTATATTAGTATCTTTTGCTTTGCTTCCAGTTAACATCAGAGTGCTGATCTAGCGGGGGTGAGGTCATGTGGCCTCAGGTTTTTTGTATATCAGATGTGTTTTTTAGGGTTTTTGCATGATTGCAGACAGTATCTTTTCTGTCCTGTCCTAGCTAGACAGTTTGGACCCCATCATTTGCTCAGTCTATTTTGTGCCTGTGTTTGTGTTTCATCTTGTCTCACCGACAATATATGTTTGGGGGCTGTCTATTCCTTTGGGGATCTGCTCTGGGGCAATTTATATTTTACCTTTCAGGCTTGAGGCTTAGTTAGTTCTCTGGCTGTGCCGAGGCGTCTAGGGCATCGTAGGAACGCTCCATGGCTACTGCTAGTTGTGTTGTTAGAATCAGGGGTCTGCAATCCGCTGAGTTACCAACCTCTCTGGTTTCTTGGTGGCTTAGCCTGTTCCTGCCATCCTCCTCGGTGACCCATTCATAACAGGTACCATCATTTCTGTCCAGGCCTATTTCATGAGTTTAATTTTTTTTTTAAATTCTGTGGAAGCATGGTTGAAAAGCAATGTCTGACTTTCATTTGATCATTTTCATAGATTTTTGATTTATTATTTTCTTCAGATTCAAGTTATTTCTGTCACCACCGTGGGTTTTTCTGTCATTAAACAAGGGGTATTAACAATTTTGACCATGTGTGTATATCTTGCCAATAGATGCTACTGCAGTAATGCCACCGCTGGTGCCATTTTGATGTAGCCATATTTTTTATAATCCAACAAAATGGAGGTGGCGCCTCCACAGTAGCTTCTATTGGCACACCGATAGATGATATTGTGCATGTGCCATCTGTGCCATTTTCCTGTATTTAATTTTTCTTTTAAAGACCAAAATATGAACTGAGCAAAAGCAGCATTAAAAATAGGATGCAGATCACTGAAGGTTCAGTAAACTGTCATTTAAGCCCATATGGATGAATATGAGAACAGAGCACCAAAACAAGACCCAACCGCGGGCATACCCTGTAGCATAAGAATCTCATTAACTTAAAACTGCACATGCAGATTAAACAAACACAAGATGGATTTCATCAACCCATGTATAATTTTAATCAGTGTAATGGTGCCAACCTGACAATGTCTGTAGTTTACTTAGCAAAATCCTGATGACAGGTTCACTTTATGGTTTATATGGGAGCAATCCATATTTGTATTTATGGCTTTTTCTAGATTTTGGTGTTTTTCAACTGCTTTTCATTTGTGCAATAATAATCTTTTGATGTTCACTTTTATTTTGTCTATTTTATAGGTGGTCCCTGTTGTTGTTTTTCATCTGTTTGTCATTTCTGGTCAGGTTGAGGTCAAGACTGTGTGTATACAGTGCGTTTATGCATTTTTGCAGCATTTTTCCCACTCGGAATAGAGCCGGTATTGCTAGGGAATCCTTAGGCCAGCTAATTCAATGAGAATCATGATCTGCTGTTCACATGATTGGTAATTTTACTTTGACTATTTGCAGTGCATTTTATTCTACAGCAAGTCAACTCTTTCTGCAGATTTTTAGCATTTTTCATCCATTGACTGCAATTGAGTCAATTTTTATACCAGCAAAAACAACGATAATCCCATAGAAAACTTATAGAGCGAGTAGAAGCTCCGAGTTTCCAGGGGACAGTTTCAAAATCTTAATGATTTAGAGATGATCTGCAAAGAGGAGTGGACCAAAATTCCTCCTGACATGTGCGCAAACCTCATCATCAACTCCAAAAAATATCTGACTGCTGTGCTTTCCAACAAGGGTTTTCCAACCAATTTGTTGTTTACCAGAGGAATTGAATACTTATTTCGCACTGCAAAATGCAAATACACTTATATAATTTATACAATGTGATTTTCTGGATTTTACTTTGATATTCTACCTCTCAATGCTAAAATTTACTTACCCATCAAATTATAGACTGTTAATTTCTTTGTCAGTGGGCAAACTTACAAAATCAGCAAGGGATCAAATAATTTTTTTGCTTCACTGTAAAGTCATGTGTATAATAAACATTAATATCTGCTCTTACCCCTGGTTTTAAAACCTGAATTTATTAACTATGGGACCTAATCAGACTGAGAACGATAAGGGACACTAGACTAGAATTCCTATTTATTTTGATAACTCTACCACTACCTGGAATTAATGGGTCACAATTAACATCAACTTGTGACCCAATATACATCCGCACTGAATGCATGTATATAGAAATAAATTAGTTTTTTTAATTCATATGAAATAAAAGTTAAATTTTAATTACGCGTTTCTTTCTTCTCCATTTACACCTTCGGCCTGGGACAACTCATAGAATCTTACAATTTTCAGTATCTCCTCTATGCTGAAGTCACACAGATCTACCTCTCTGGACCTGGTATCACCTCCATACTGACCAGAATACCACATTGTCTATCCACTATTTCATCCTTCTTCTCTGTTAGATTTCTAAATCTTAATATGGATGAAACAGAATTCATCATCTTTCCCTCATCTCATTCAACTCCCTCAAGAGACCTATCAATTAAAGCAAATGGCTGCTCACTCTCCCCAGTCCCACAAGCTTGCTGCCTCTCTATTCCTCTTTTATCTGCTCTTCCCACAATCGCATACAGCATTTCTCCCACACATCCCCATTCTCTGGAACTCTCTACCCCAACTTATCAGACTCTCGCCTACCCTGGAAACCTTCAAAAGGAACCTGATAACCTACCACTTCTGAAAAGCCTACACCCTGCAGCAACCCTCATTCCACCAATCTGCTGCACAACCAGCTCTACCCTCACCTACTGTATCCTCACCCATCCCTTGCAGATTATGAGCCCTCACAGGCAGGGTCCCCTCTCCTCCTGTACCAGTGGGTCTCTTGTATTGTTTAAGATTACTGTACTCGTTTTATGTATTCCACTCCTCACATGTAAAGCCCCATGGAATGAATGGCGCTATAGTACTAAATAATAATAATACTCTCCTGCCCACCATAGTCCATGTTATCAAGAGTGTCCCACGGCAATCTTACTTGTGGAACAGTCACATCTGGCAATGCACTGACATGAGCCTTATCACTCCCACAGTGTATAGTACCGAGCTGCCATGAGAGAGGGCACACAAGTTCATCAGCTGATGAGCTCCAGAGATCTTACTTATGGCACCTTTGCTGAGTGATAAAGCATCTTTCATCTACTTAACACTTAGTTTGTTTACATATTTTAATATTTATTGATTAAAAGTTATATTTTATGTCTAATAGTTTTGCAACACCTTACTATACCCAAAGGAAGCTTTAAATGTGTTAAATGTAAGAAGCGTGACTTTGTTCAATTCTGATCAGAGTTTGATAGTGTTTTGATGGGTTCTAAGTATACCTGTATAGATTTTCTAAACTGGCCTTGTCTATCTGATTACATGCCCATGCTTACTGATATATGTATTGAAGATCATCTGTCAATTCCGCAGACATATTGTAGAACATGTTGAGCACACTACCCAAGCCCATTTTCCTAAAACCGGAATTGGCAACACTTCAAACAATACATAAACATACTGATCCCTACAGCAATTCAACCATGTCAGGATCAAGAAGTATATATGACTAAAGGAATTATTTATAAAAAATATTACTTTATTTTAATCAATAATAAAAAACATATACTGTACAAATAAAAATGGGATACCTCAAACCCAGTAGCACACCAGAAGGTCAGCTACAGCAATACAACAATATACAGGAGAATATGTGTGTGGTCCATATTATTGCTTATAATTTTTAAGTAATTAATATGCCAACAATTATACAGTTCAAATAATTCAGTATATTGGTATTAAAGTGACATAGTGCATCCAATTAGAAGCCCTATTTAATGCCCTTGTTGGCAGTGAATCAAACACTATAGTGGCTACAAAGTATAAATAACTTGGTACACCAATAGTTAAATAATTAGGTGACACAATATATTCGATTTCCACATATAAATAATCACACCATTAACTGTCCACCCATAGTCCAGATTGATGCATATGCTTGCTATGTAATTAATGTACCAATTATGCAATGCAACTAGTGAAGAATATTGATGTTAAAGTGACATAGTGCACACAATTTGAAGCCATACTTCAATGCCCATGTCGGCAGTGAATTAATCCGTATAGTGGCTGCAGAGTACCGATGATTCAGCACGCTAGTGGTTAAATTTTAGGGTGGCACAATGCCTTCAATATCCACACAAAGTTGATCGCACTAACAGCTGTCCTCCCATATTCATAATAGACCACTAAAATCCCTTGCCCCATACATATTACGTGTATTTAGACTGCTAAGCCGATGCAACGCCAAGTGGCACGCTAACACTTCAGACCCTATATTCTAGAACATGTAGGGGACATCAAAAGAAGGGAAGGAAAACTAGTGGCAAAACATTCACATGTTCTAATTATGGGAATGATGCCCAATATCTGAGTTTTCAGGGAATAGAGATTGCCCACCCATCCCTGAGAAAGAGAGATTTTGTCAACAGGGTCCTGAACAAGGAGGCTCAGTGGATTTTGTGCTTTAAGGACACAGTCACACTTGCGAGTGCAATATGTCTTTCTTGCAGCTGAACGCTCCGGTCTGAACCACCGTTGGCAGTGCAGGGCAATGATGTAAGAGACTCGCTCGAGTTTCTCACATTGCACTTGCAAGTGTGACCCTGGTTTAAGAGTATGAAACCAATGGATCTCAGTGATGCTATTTTATTTGTTCCATTCATATGAATTCATTAAGATCCTATTACGTCCATATCCTTTCATTCTATTTGAATATCAGTGTTTATCATTCTGGCAATTGCATTGTGATTTATTCACTATTTGGATCATGTTTAAATGTTGTATTAATTAAACTGCAATTAAGCATAATTCCTAGCAGTCTATCTGCATGATAGTGCCTGGCATTGCGATTTATGCTGCTAGTGATGGTTCTGAGTGATGGGAAATTATATTTTTGTCCATTAGCTACGTTAAGTGTATATGTACAGTACACTGTGATTTACCTATTTTTAACTTTAGATTACCATTGCAGTTTTGAACAATAGGCATTCTAACAATGGCCAGTAGCTATACATTTATGCTGTGGTGCCCTTCTATTATATTGTATACACCTGTTTACAGACTGCATGGTGCATACCTACTGGGAAAATTATGTTACTATTAGCTGCTGTGGCTGAACCCTCCATGACATCATAGAAGCAGGGATCCAACTCTGTGATGTGATTGGTCCAGGTAGAGCCTACTGCGTCCTTTTATGGGTCTGATGTCAGTGATGGGGTGGTGCTAAATTTTAAATGCTAGGCAATGTGTCTGCTCCTTTTTTAGATGACAGCAATAGTGATGAGCGAGCATGGTCGTCACTACTCATTACTCATTCAAACATCAGTCTGATCGAGATGCTTGTTACGCAGCAAAATGTTTTTTTAATGCTTGAGCGGGAGCTGGAGTCCCCGCCCGTCATGTTTAGTGCTTTCTAGACAGTCGACAGACATGTGGGGATTGCCTGCATTCACTGTAATGCCATAGTCATCTTGGTTGTGGCATTACTGTGACTGGCTGGCCACATAGTGTCATCAGGTCTATATAATACCCATGATGCTATGCTCAGTACACTGGTCACATTTTATGGGTTGAATTCATTATGCCATTTCAGAATTTAAAAAAATGCCTCTCATGGGAGGCTCATTCTTTCCACATGACATGGTGGAGTCCTTCTATCTTGGCTTCCCTTTCCCCTGATGAGTCCTTGATGGGATGAAATACGTTTGGAGGCTTTGTTTCATTCTGAAATGGCATATTGATTTCAACCCATGACATGGATGACTTCTCAGTGGCTTAATGCGCACAGCTCCACATGAGGGTTTGCAAAATTCTTTCCAGAGGTCCAAGCAACAACCGGAATTGGGTGATACCATTCTAGTTTATTTGTATGGATCTGTAATATCTCATTCGGTCTTTAACAACATGTCAGTAGTACTGGCATATGTAATTCTGTTATACTCCATCGGGTCTTTCACTACATGCCAGTGGTACTGGCATAGGTAATACAGTATAGACAGTTGGTGCCCTCATTGAGCCTGCAGTAGTCTTTGCAGGTTCTTGAGGGATCTGATTTTATATGTTTCATTGCATCTTTAAACCTTTTAATGTATCATTAAATGTTCTGTTTTAAATTTCTACTTTTGCTAATTATTCTCCATTATGTTGTGGCATTCACCTTTTCCTGTTTTTTTTTAGTAAAATCAGAAGTATTTACCTGTATACAAAGCATACAGACTTGGTTGAATGTCAATAGCATCACTATATTTCTCCTACAGTATAGCCAGTTCATATGAGATGTGCAAATTTTCCTGCAATACTGCTATCTTTTGCATCAGTGACATTTTTCTACAGCGTTTTTTGTGCTGCCATTCTACATCAAAATACAAAAAAACTTGTTAGGCTAGAAATAGCATCACTGTATTATGCAGTTTAATAAGTCCATTAACACTAAAGACAGGAATGATATATAAAACTAAGGGGACACTTAGCTTGATTAGACTCACAGAGAAACGCCAACGCCCTCCAAACTCCAAGAAGATGCTAGCAGACTGCTACAGCTCCAAGTCTCAACAGAGAAATGCAAATAATAATAATAATAGTTTTACTTCTATAGTGCCAACATATTCCGCAGCACTTTACATTATAGAGGGGACTTGGACAAACAATAGACATTACCACATAACAATAAATATAGATCAAAACAGATACGAAGAGGAATGAGGGCCCTACTCGCAAGCTTACAATCTATAAGGAAAAAGGAGAGACATAAAAGGTGGATGGTAACAATTGCTTTCATTGTTCGGACCAGACATAGTGTACGAATCCGGTGTTCCTTTAATGCTGCATGAACCAGTTAACAGCCTAAGTACATAACAGTACAGACACAGAGAGCTATTAAATGAATAAAACATGTGAAAACATGATGCAAGAAACATGAATATGGTAAAAAATATTTTTGATTGAGCCACACAGTGATAATTAGGTTAATGAGTTGAGGCGGTAGGCCAGTCTGAACAAATGCAGTTTTAAGGCACACTTAAAACTGTGGGGATTTGGGATTAATCTTATCAACCTGGATAGTGCATTCCAAAGAATTAGTGCAGCACGTGAAAAGTCTTGAAGACAGGACTGGGAGGTTCTGATTATTGTGGATGTTAACCTCAGGTCATTAGCAGAACAGAAGGCACGGGTAGGGTGGTAGGCTGAGACAAGGGAGGAGATGTAGGGTGGTGCTGAGCCATGGAGAGCTTTGTGGGTGAGGGTAATAAGTTTGTACTGGTTTCTGGAGTGGATGAGTAACCAGTGCAATGACTGGCAGAAGGTAGAGGCATCAGTATAACGATTGGTGAGGAATATGATCCTGGCTGCAGCATTCAAGACAGATTGGAGAGGGGATATTTTGGTAAAAGGGAGGCAGATTAGTAGAGAGTTGCAATAGTCCAGACGAGAATACATAAGAGAAACAGTATGAGTTTTTGCAGAGTCGAAGAAATAAAAGGTCGAATTCTAAAATAACACCCACACCTCCCAACAGGAAGTAGGGAGTTATAAAAACTCAGGTCTCGGTGTGGTCATTAGCACCGGGGAAGTGACCACTAGTCTGCTAAGCAAACAACAGAGGCCTTCTGCAGACAGATGTACTGCAGTGGTCTGCAGCCTCTTATACATCCATAAGAGTAATGGCCACTTTACATTTAGTGATGCACCAGCGATCGCGACTATGATATGACCCGGTCAGGATCGCTAGTGCATTGCTAAATGGTCGATAGTGAGCTGCCAAACAGGCAGATCTCACTAGCGATGCAGCAGAGGTCGAAGGTTGCACTTACCTTTCAGAAGCGGCGAGGGTGTCCGTCTTCCGCCTGCGTCCATGGCTCGCTCGTCGGCGCCAGCAGGAAGCCGACGACGAGAAAAGGACCGGGCCGATCTTGCGCGATCAGCGATAGCCAGCGGGGGAGCCAGTCGGAGGTGAGTATCACATGTAGCGATATCGCTAGCAATATCGCTGCTACGTCACAAAATCGGTGACGCTTTAGCGATATTGCTAGCGATATTGCTATGTGTAAAGCCCCCTTAAGTGTTACCATCCATAAGACATGCATTTTTCATGGATCTAATACACTTATTAAGATATAAAGAGATAAAAAAACAAGAGGTGCTCCCTGTGTAACACCATGGACAACAGAAAAGGGTGAATTGTAGGATTAGTCACTCACCTGATCAGATTATTCTTAGTAAAACTACTGAAAAGTGCTGTATAATCCAATTATGGTTGCTGCTCCATCTGATGCACTCACATCAAAAGGAGAGAGGAGATAATAAGTAAAGGAGAGAGGAGTGCACTTGATTTCAGGCTCTGTGCACTGACAAATGTTAATCCAGGTGGTAAGGGTAATAAACTTCCAATTTGTTGCCACAAGATTTGGAGTAGAATCTACTCATCCTCAGGCATAAATAGGATCTACTCCAAAATGTATTGCAATGTATTGATGCGTTTTTTATGTGCGTGTGAAAGTAGCCTTTAAGTGTCTTTTTTTCAGCATGAAAACCAAGCGATTTTTCATACACTTATCTAAACTCGGCCTAAGGATGCAGTATATCACAGCGCCATGGAGCTCATATTTTATATATAATATATCTCATATACTGGACCTATTTTTAAGATAGGTCATCAGTAGTTTAATTTTTGACAAGAGACTTAATCTTATCCTGATTTTTACTTTTTTGTTGCAGACCTAATGGATTAACACTGATTCAGTTGGAATTTGGAATCTTTATTCACACATTCAACTGTAAAAAGGAATGAATATGATTCAAATATACAGATAAGGACCACCATCTTCTAGTAATCCAACACACAGTACAGTAAGAAAAGAACCTAAAACACTCTCCACTCACTGTCCAATTTTAGAGTCATTTTATAGGATTTGCGCACTGCTACCAATTAACATCAAAACTGTGTGTATCCCAAATGCTATATAGAGTGATGTATTACATTGTACATGTTGAAAACTCAGTTCATTATCTGGCAAGAAATGAACTATTTCCTTGACCTTTATTTTCAGAATTCCTCATAGTTTCCTGGACGTAACAAGGTTGTAATTAATGAAAAAGTCCAGCTGTTTTGCACATTCTTATTCATTAGTCATGCAGCCTGCCTAACCTAGAGCTTACAAAGTCATATTTTGCATTTAATCAATGCAAGTTGAGGAAATAGATGCACATTTTCATGAAATACATTTAAACATTTGAACTGTTGGGATTATTTTTTTTCAGATCTCGCTGTTTTTGTCTAATGCCAGACTAAAAACGTAGCATAAACTTTGTACTCCGAAGTGTAAGATCTGCAGTAAAGAAAAAAATTCAAAAAAGGTTTTTAATAATTGACTTTTGAACATTAGAATTCCATTGTTGAAATGTAATGTACTGTAAATATCTATATGTAATGGTTATCCATGACACTTCTCTTCCATTAATCTCTTCTTATTGAAAGTATTTTTCATTCTCATGCTTTTGCCTTTTCATTCTTCCAAGACCGAGCTCCGTTTAGTCTGAAATTTGCTTGCTTTTCATTCAGAAAACATGCAATAATGATATCCACAATTGGATCCCCATGCCATCTGTGTTTCATCCATTTCTATGTTTTTACATCTGTATTTCATTCGTATGGTATCTACTGTAAATGGTATCGTTTTTTTGTATATAAACATTTTAACCCCTTTACCCCCTAGGGTGGTTTGCATGTTAATGACCAGGCCAATTTTTACAATTCTGACCACTGTTTTTATGAGGCAATAAATCGGGAATGCTTCCATAGATCCCGGTGATTCTGACATTGTTTTCTTGTGACATATTGTACTTCATGATAGTGGTAAAATTTCTTTGATATGAATTGCGTTTATTTGTGAAAAAAATGGAAATTTTGCAAAAATTTTGAAAATTTTGCAATTTTCCAACTTTGAATTTTCATGCCCTCAAATCACAGAGATATGTCACACAAAATACTTAATAGGTAACATTTCCCACATGTCTACTTTATATCAGCACAATTTTGGAACCCATTTTTTTAGGAAGTTTTAAGGGTTAAAAGTTGACCAGCGATTTCTCATTTTTACAAGAAAATTTACAAAACCATTTTTTTAGGGACCACATCACATTTGAAGTCACTTTGAGGGGTCTGTTTGATAGAAAATACCCCAAAGTGACACCATTCTAAAAACTGCACCACTCAACATGCTCAAAACCACATTCAAGAAGTTTATCAACCCTTCAGGTGCTTCAAAGAATTTTTGGAATATTTAAAAAAATGAACATTTAACTTTTTCACAAAAAATTTACTTCAGATCCAATTTGCTTTTATTTTACCAAGGGTAACAGGAGAAATTGGACCCCAAAAGATGTACACTGATACCTCACATATGCAGGTAAACCATAGTTTGGGCGCATGGCAGAGCTCGGAAGGGAAGGAGCGTCGTTTGACTTTTCAATGCAAAATTGTCTGGAATTGAGATCGGATGCCGTGTCGTGTTTGGACAGCCCCTGATGTGCCTAAACAGTGGAATCCTCCAATTCTAATTCCAACCCTAACTCCAAAAAACTCTTAAACCTAATCCCAACCCAAGCCATAACCCTAACCACAAACCTAACCCTAACACACCCTAACCCTAATCCCAAACCTAACCCTAATCCCAACCCTAACCCTAATCCCAACCGTAACCGTAATCCTAACTTTAGCCCAACCCAAACCCTAACTATAGCCCCAACTCTATCCCTAACTTTAGCCCCAAACTAATCTTAGCTCTAACGCTAGCCCTAGCCCTAATCCCAACCATAACCCTAACCCTAATGGGAAAATGAAAATAAATACTTTTTTTATTTTATTTTTTCCCTAAGGCCTCTTTCACACATCAGGTTTTCGGCGTCAGGCGCGATCCGGCGCTTTTGACTAAAACCGGATCCGGCGAAATGCAATGCCGGATCCGGTTTCCCCCCCATTGACTTGCATTAGAGCCGGATCGAGCTGGATGGCCATGCGTTTCATCCGATTTTCGCCGGATCCGGCAATGTGACGCGATCCGGCGTCTGGAAAAAACGGCTACTGTAACGTTTTTTGTCTCCGGCGAAAAAGCCGGACACGCCGGATCCGGAGTGTCCGGCTTTTTCATACAATGAAAGCCTATGAGCGCCGCAATGCGCCTGATCCGGCGACAGCCGGATCCGGCGGCCGGATCCGGTTTCTTTGGTCTGAGCATGCTCAGTAGCTCTGCCCACAAGACATATATAAAAGCAAGACAGTGGGACCCTCAGCCACACCCAACATGCCACCCAAGCCAAGAACCAGGAGCAGGAGAAGGCAGCAGACATCTGCAGCAGCAGCACCATCAGCACCACCCCAAATGGAGCAGCATGCTGAACAACGGGAGGGGAGTCCAGCAGCAGATGAGAGACGGTAATTATCAAATCCCCCATTCCTCCAAACTAGGGCTATGGAATATCAAGATATTCATTGGCCCTTTGTTTCTCTTTATTCAACAGCCGCCCAATAGATGCAGCAGCAGCAGCAGCAATGGCAGCAGCAGAAACACCACCCACAGCCATGGAGTCTGGCCATGAGGAAGACAGCACATTTTCTTCTGGGAGCCCTCCCTCGCATCGTCAGCGTTTGACGGTAAGTTTTTATTTCCAAAATCCATCATCTCTGTAATATATGTGTATTCATTGTTTTTTATTTCAAAACAGGAATCACAAGATGAAGAGGAGCTCCCAGAAGAAGAAGGAAGGGGTGGACAGACACTTGGAGTGGGCTCACAATTGGTAAGTTTTTTGCATCAAACGCAGAAACACAACATCACACTACACACAACACATAGAAAACAATGTTCTGCAGACCACACACAGCAAACAAATGCCTACATCCAAAGACATAACATTTTTTGTTTTCTTCTCTAGTCTTCCCAATCTGGTGCTCGGCCAAGAGGTCCTCGCAGTGCCTCCCAGGGTCGTCGGCGACAGCAGCGCGGCGGTCACCAGCGTGTAAGTATAAATATTTTTGCTTTGTTTTTTTTGCACTTTTTATTTCATTTCTTTTGTGGAGGCTAATTATGTTATTTTTGTCTTTTTCTTTAACAGCCTTCACAGCGTGCTCCCGACTCTGACGGTGAGGATGGAGGGATTGATGTGGACCACCTCATCGATCTCGTCAGAGAAAGGGAGCCGCTCTGGAATATGGCTGACCGCCGCCACGCTGACCTGATCGTTACCCGACGACTCTGGGAGGAAATCTGTTCGCTCCTTGTGGACCGCTGGGAGGACCTCGAAGCTCGGGCCCAGATTAAAGAGCGTAAGTATATACAGTACCGGTTGCTTGATTTAAACCAGTGTTTCCCGAACTACAGTCCTCGTGGTCCCCACGGATCATGTGTTCAGGATTTCTATTTACTTTGGAAATCCTGAAAACATGACCCCTGGGGACCATGAGGACTGGAGTTTGGGAAACACTGATGTTGTATACTAACCACTTTGTCCTTTCTCGTTTCAGGGGAGAGAATTGTGAAGCGGGGGTGGTCTGTGAGGGATCGTTTCAAGAAGGAGTTCAATAAAGAGATGCGGGCCCCGAGTGGATCTGGAGGACGCAGGAACAAGTACAAGTACGCACGAGCCCTGTCGTTCCTCCGGGAGACAATGCTCACCAGAAGGTAAATATTACACACCACATGTGACAAAAAAATGTTTAGATGTAACTTTTTTTTTTTCAGCCAGGGCCATACCATGTCACTATTTTAATTGTTTTTTCTTCTCTTTATTCCCCCTCCTATCCCCCTCCTATTCAACATCTTTATCAATGATTTAGATGAAGGAATTGAGGGTAAACTGATTAAATTTGCTGATGACACAAAGCTAGGAGGGATAGCTAATACTAGAGAAGAGAGAGAGAGGATTCAAAAAGATTTAAATAAACTGGAGAAGTGGGCAGCAACTAACAGAATGGTTTTTAACAGGGAGAAATGCAAAGTACTACATCTGGGCAATAAAAATGAAAAAAGCATATATAGAATGGGAGGAATAGGGCTAAGTGACAGCACATGTGAAAAAGACTTGGGTATACTAATAGATCACAGACTGAATATGAGTCAACAGTGTGATGCAGCAGCAAAAAAGGCAAATGCAATTCTAGGATGTATTAACAGAAGCATACAGTCTAGATCACGTGAAGTCATTATTTCCCTCTACTCCTCTTTGGTCAGACCTCATCTGGAATATTGTGTCCAGTTTTGGGCACCACATTTTAAAAAAGACATCAACAAACTGGAGCAAGTTCAGAAAAGAGCGACCAGAATGGTGACCGGTCTGCAAACCCTGTCTTATGAGGAAAGGTTGCAGGATTTGGGAATGTTTAGTTTGCAAAAGAGAAGACTGACAGGAGACTTAATAGCTGTCTACAAATATCTTAAGGGCTGTCACATTGTAGAAGGATCAACTTTATTCTCATTTGCACAAGGAAAGACTAGAAGCAATGGGATGAAACTGAATGGGAGGAGACACAGATTAGATATTAGAAAAAACTTTTTGACAGTTAGAGTGATTAATGAGTGGAACAGGCTGCCACGAGAAGTGGTGAGTTCTCCTTCAATGGAAGTCTTCAAACAGAGGCTGGACAGACATCTGACTGGGATGAGTTAGCGAATCCTGCTTTGAGCAGGGGGTTGGACCAGATGGCCCAGGAGGTCCCTTCCAACTCTACGATTCTATGATTCTATGATTCTATTCCACAGCACGGTGAGCAGCACTCGGGAGCCTGCACGATTGGACCCTTCTGAGGCGATCCCTGAGGAGACCAGCACCGAGGGACACTTCGACCGCCCCGATACATCTGCACCTTCCCAGCCTTCCCACACATTCGACCCATCTGTCCCATCCACCAGCAGAGGAGCATCGTGGCCGCCTACATTACATGAAGCTGCTGGTGAGGAGATCGCTTTCCCTTTACCCCACCCTTCTGCCCCTGCCACCTCTAGTACACCTGCGGGTACTGGGCGGCAGCGGCAGAGGGGTCAGGAAAAGAGTTATGCACCAGAGTTCTTGCATCTGAATGCATCTTTCCAGAACTGTCTAAAAGTCTTGTCAGAGCAAATCTCCACAGGCTTTCAGCAGATCAACTCCAGCATTCTGGAGGTGAAGACACTTCTGCAAACCATGCATTCAGAAGCAAGATCTTCGCCAAACCACACCTTTTTCAGGTCTGTTGTGGAGCGCATGGCAACACTATCTCCTACCCAGCAGATGCATGTAATGCATTCGTGCCACGGTGCTCTACAGCAGGTTACCTCCCAACCTCCACCTCCCACCACTGTAGTTCCTCCACCTGCACCCCCTCCAGCCACTTTCCATCCTCCCCCTCCTATTACATCTGCACCCCCTCCAGCCACTTTCCATCCTCCCCCTCCTATTACATCATCTGCACCCCCTCCAGCCACTTTCCATCCTCCCCCTCCTATTACATCTGCACCCCCTCCAGCCACTTTCCATCCTCCCCCTCCTATTACATACCAGCAACCTCCCCAGTACCAGCAACCTCCCCAGTACCAGACATCTCCCCACTTCCAGCAACCTGCCCCGTACCAAACTCCTTCCCCGTACCAAACTCCTTCCCCATACAACTTTCCATCAACATCATCTGCTCCTACAGTCCCTGCCCAACCCTCCAATCCACCGCCCACCACCTCTTCTGCCTCCCACATGTCCACCCATTCTGTAGCTTTTTCCACACCATCACCTCTAACTGTTCCTTCCCCACCACGATCCCAATCCTCTCTCCACACTCCCAGTGTCGAAGTGTCCCGCAGCCCCTCCAGCAGTATTTCCACCCCACACTACACAGATTTATGATGTGTTTTGTAATAAAAATGCCCAGTTTTTTTTCAAACCTTTATTAAAAAAGTTTTTTTAACAGTTTACAAACAAAAAAATATTTTAAATAAAAGTTAAATTATTGTTTACACTGGTTGTCTGTCATTTCTTTCTGCGGCAAAATATGTTTAAAAAAAAGGTTAAATAAAGGGTATTTAAAAGGTAAAAAGGTATTCAAAACCAGGTATATAACTGTGGGTAAATTTTAGCTTTTTGCCACAGTTGTGTTCCTGGTTGTGTTTGAAGCAAAGTATTTCACCTAAAAAGTTGTGTTTATTGTTGGTGATTTCCTAACAATGTACACA
Organism: Dendrobates tinctorius; assembly: GCF_039654945.1. Classification (NCBI taxonomy): domain Eukaryota; kingdom Metazoa; phylum Chordata; class Amphibia; order Anura; family Dendrobatidae; genus Dendrobates; species Dendrobates tinctorius. The sequence continues at coordinate 25,988,565 of NW_027361708.1, forward strand.
ACTTTTGTTAAAAGGTGAAATACTTTGCATAAAACACAACCAGGTACACACCTGTGGCCTAAAGCTAAAAATAGAGACCATGACAAGATAGCCAACTTTGGTTGGCAAAGGTATATACTGTTGGTACAGAAGGTACACAAGTTTGGTTAGGGCACAAATCTTTCACACTCTGTCATCCTGCCAGTGTACTCTGCCTTGAGGTGACATAAAGTATAGTGCAAAATTGTCCCTCATTACTGTGCAAATTTTCCTGCAATACTGCTATCTTTTGCATCAGTGACATTTTTCTACAGCGTTTTTTGTGCTGCCATTCTACATCAAAATACAAAAAAACTTGTTAGGCTAGAAATAGCATCACTGTATTATGCAGTTTAATAAGTCCATTAACACTAAAGACAGGAATGATATATAAAACTAAGGGGACACTTAGCTTGATTAGACTCACAGAGAAACGCCAACGCCCTCCAAACTCCAAGAAGATGCTAGCAGACTGCTACAGCTCCAAGTCTCAACAGAGAAATGCAAATAATAATAATAATAGTTTTACTTCTATAGTGCCAACATATTCCGCAGCACTTTACATTATAGAGGGGACTTGGACAAACAATAGACATTACCACATAACAATAAATATAGATCAAAACAGATACGAAGAGGAATGAGGGCCCTACTCGCAAGCTTACAATCTATAAGGAAAAAGGAGAGACATAAAAGGTGGATGGTAACAATTGCTTTCATTGTTCGGACGAGACATAGTGTACGAATCCGGTGTTCCTTTAATGCTGCATGAACCAGTTAACAGCCTAAGTACATAACAGTACAGACACAGAGAGCTATTAAATGCATAAAACATGTGAAAACATGATGCAAGAAACATGAATATGGTAAAAAATATTTTTGATTGAGCCACACAGTGATAATTAGGTTAATGAGTTGAGGCGGTAGGCCAGTCTGAACAAATGCAGTTTTAAGGCACACTTAAAACTGTGGGGATTTGGGATTAATCTTATCAACCTGGATAGTGCATTCCAAAGAATTAGTGCAGCACGTGAAAAGTCTTGAAGACAGGACTGGGAGGTTCTGATTATTGTGGATGTTAACCTCAGGTCATTAGCAGAACAGAAGGCACGGGTAGGGTGGTAGGCTGAGACAAGGGAGGAGATGTAGGGTGGTGCTGAGCCATGGAGAGCTTTGTGGGTGAGGGTAATAAGTTTGTACTAGTTTCTGGAGTGGATGAGTAACCAGTGCAATGACTGGCAGAAGGTAGAGGCATCAGTATAACGATTGGTGAGGAATATGATCCTGGCTGCAGCATTCAAGACAGATTGGAGAGGGGATATTTTGGTAAAAGGGAGGCAGATTAGTAGAGAGTTGCAATAGTCCAGACGAGAACACATAAGAGAAACAGTATGAGTTTTTGCAGAGTCGAAGAAATAAAAGGTCGAATTCTAAAATAACACCCACACCTCCCAACAGAAAGTAGGGAGTTATAAAAACTCAGGTCTCGGTGTGGTCATTAGCACCGGGGAAGTGACCACTAGTCTGCTAAGCAAACAACAGAGGCCTTCTGCAGACAGATGTACTGCAGTGGTCTGCAGCCTCTGATACATCCATAAGAGTAATGGCCACTTTACATTTAGTGATGCACCAGCGATCGCGACTATGATATGACCCGGTCAGGATCACTAGTGCATTGCTAAATGGTCGATAGTGAGCTGCCAAACAGGCAGATCTCACTAGCGATGCAGCAGAGGTCGAAGGTTGCACTTACCTTTCAGAAGCGGCGAGGGTGTCCGTCTTCCGCCTGCGTCCATGGCTCGCTCGTCGGCGCCAGCAGGAAGCCGACGACGAGAAAAGGACCGGGCCGATCTTGCGCGATCAGCGATAGCCAGCGGGGGAGCCAGTCGGAGGTGAGTATCACATGTAGCGATATCGCTAGCAATATCGCTGCTACGTCACAAAATCGGTGACGCTTTAGCGATATTGCTAGCGATATTGCTATGTGTAAAGCCCCCTTAAGTGTTACCATCCATAAGACATGCATTTTTCATGGATCTAATACACTTATTAAGATATAAAGAGATAAAAAAACAAGAGGTGCTCCCTGTGTAACACCATGGACAACAGAAAAGGGTGAATTGTAGGATTAGTCACTCACCTGATCAGATTATTCTTAGTAAAACTACTGAAAAGTGCTGTATAATCCAATTATGGTTGCTGCTCCATCTGATGCACTCACATCAAAAGGAGAGAGGAGATAATAAGTAAAGGAGAGAGGAGTGCACTTGATTTCAGGCTCTGTGCACTGACAAATGTTAATCCAGGTGGTAAGGGTAATAAACTTCCAATTTGTTGCCACAAGATTTGGAGTAGAATCTACTCATCCTCAGGCATAAATAGGATCTACTCCAAAATGTATTGCAATGTATTGATGCGTTTTTTATGTGCGTGTGAAAGTAGCCTTTAAGTGTCTTTTTTTCAGCATGAAAACCAAGCGATTTTTCATACACTTATCTAAACTCGGCCTAAGGATGCAGTATATCACAGCGCCATGGAGCTCATATTTTATATATAATATATCTCATATACTGGACCTATTTTTAAGATAGGTCATCAGTAGTTTAATTTTTGACAAGAGACTTAATCTTATCCTGATTTTTACTTTTTTGTTGCAGACCTAATGGATTAACACTAATTCAGTTGGAATTTGGAATCTTTATTCACACATTCAACTGTAAAAAGGAATGAATATGATTCAAATATACAGATAAGGACCACCATCTTCTAGTAATCCAACACACAGTACAGTAAGAAAAGAACCTAAAACACTCTCCACTCACTGTCCAATTTTAGAGTCATTTTATAGGATTTGCGCACTGCTACCAATTAACATCAAAACTGTGTGTATCCCAAATGCTATATAGAGTGATGTATTACATTGTACATGTTGAAAACTCAGTTCATTATCTGGCAAGAAATGAACTATTTCCTTGACCTTTATTTTCAGAATTCCTCATAGTTTCCTGGACGTAACAAGGTTGTAATTAATGAAAAAGTCCAGCTGTTTTGCACATTCTTATTCATTAGTCATGCAGCCTGCCTAACCTAGAGCTTACAAAGTCATATTTTGCATTTAATCAATGCAAGTTGAGGAAATAGATGCACATTTTCATGAAATACATTTAAACATTTGAACTGTTGGGATTATTTTTTTTCAGATCTCGCTGTTTTTGTCTAATGCCAGACTAAAAACGTAGCATAAACTTTGTACTCCGAAGTGTAAGATCTGCAGTAAAGAAAAAAATTCAAAAAAGGTTTTTAATAATTGACTTTTGAACATTAGAATTCCATTGTTGAAATGTAATGTACTGTAAATATCTATATGTAATGGTTATCCATGACACTTCTCTTCCATTAATCTCTTCTTATTGAAAGTATTTTTCATTCTCATGCTTTTGCCTTTTCATTCTTCCAAGACCGAGCTCCATTTAGTCTGAAATTTGCTTGCTTTTCATTCAGAAAACATGCAATAATGATATCCACAATTGGATCCCCATGCCATCTGTGTTTCATCCATTTCTATGTTTTTACATCTGTATTTCATTCGTATGGTATCTACTGTAAATGGTATCGTTTTTTTGTATATAAACATTTTAACCCCTTTACCCCCTAGGGTGGTTTGCATGTTAATGACCAGGCCAATTTTTACAATTCTGACCACTGTTTTTATGAGGCAATAAATCGGGAATGCTTCCATAGATCCCGGTGATTCTGACATTGTTTTCTTGTGACATATTGTACTTCATGATAGTGGTAAAATTTCTTTGATATGAATTGCGTTTATTTGTGAAAAAAATGGAAATTTTGCAAAAATTTTGAAAATTTTGCAATTTTCCAACTTTGAATTTTCATGCCCTCAAATCACAGAGATATGTCACACAAAATACTTAATAGGTAACATTTCCCACATGTCTACTTTATATCAGCACAATTTTGGAACCCATTTTTTTAGGAAGTTTTAAGGGTTAAAAGTTGACCAGCGATTTCTCATTTTTACAAGAAAATTTACAAAACCATTTTTTTAGGGACCACATCACATTTGAAGTCACTTTGAGGGGTCTGTTTGATAGAAAATACCCCAAAGTGACACCATTCTAAAAACTGCACCACTCAACATGCTCAAAACCACATTCAAGAAGTTTATCAACCCTTCAGGTGCTTCAAAGAATTTTTGGAATATTTAAAAAAATGAACATTTAACTTTTTCACAAAAAATTTACTTCAGATCCAATTTGCTTTTATTTTACCAAGGGTAACAGGAGAAATTGGACCCCAAAAGATGTACACTGATACCTCACATATGCAGGTAAACCATAGTTTGGGCGCATGGCAGAGCTCGGAAGGGAAGGAGCGTCGTTTGACTTTTCAATGCAAAATTGTCTGGAATTGAGATCGGATGCCGTGTCGTGTTTGGACAGCCCCTGATGTGCCTAAACAGTGGAATCCTCCAATTCTAATTCCAACCCTAACCCCAAAAAACTCTTAAACCTAATCCCAACCCAAGCCATAACCCTAACCACAAACCTAACCCTAACACACCCTAACCCTAATCCCAAACCTAACCCTAATCCCAACCCTAACCCTAATCCCAACCGTAACCGTAATCCTAACTTTAGCCCAACCCAAACCCTAACTATAGCCCCAACTCTATCCCTAACTTTAGCCCCAAACTAATCTTAGCTCTAACGCTAGCCCTAGCCCTAATCCCAACCATAACCCTAACCCTAATGGGAAAATGAAAATAAATACTTTTTTTATTTTATTTTTTCCCTAAGGCCTCTTTCACACATCAGGTTTTCGGCGTCAGGCGCGATCCGGCGCTTTTGACTAAAACCGGATCCGGCGAAATGCAATGCCGGATCCGGTTTCCCCCCCATTGACTTGCATTAGAGCCGGATCGAGCTGGATGGCCATGCGTTTCATACGATTTTCGCCGGATCTGGCAATGTGACGCGATCCGGCGTCTGGAAAAAACGGCTACTGTAACGTTTTTTGTCTCCGGCGAAAAAGCCGGACACGCCGGATCCGGAGTGTCCGGCTTTTTCATACAATGAAAGCCTATGAGCGCCGCAATGCGCCTGATCCGGCGACAGCCGGATCCGGCGGCCGGATCCGGTTTCTTTGGTCTGAGCATGCTCAGTAGCTCTGCCCACAAGACATATATAAAAGCAAGACAGTGGGACCCTCAGCCACACCCAACATGCCACCCAAGCCAAGAACCAGGAGCAGGAGAAGGCAGCAGACATCTGCAGCAGCAGCACCATCAGCACCACCCCAAATGGAGCAGCATGCTGAACAACGGGAGGGGAGTCCAGCAGCAGATGAGAGACGGTAATTATCAAATCCCCCATTCCTCCAAACTAGGGCTATGGAATATCAAGATATTCATTGGCCCTTTGTTTCTCTTTATTCAACAGCCGCCCAATAGATGCAGCAGCAGCAGCAGCAATGGCAGCAGCAGAAACACCACCCACAGCCATGGAGTCTGGCCATGAGGAAGACAGCACATTTTCTTCTGGGAGCCCTCCCTCGCATCGTCAGCGTTTGACGGTAAGTTTTTATTTCCAAAATCCATCATCTCTGTAATATATGTGTATTCATTGCCTTTTATTTCAAAACAGGAATCACAAGATGAAGAGGAGCTCCCAGAAGAAGAAGGAAGGGGTGGACAGACACTTGGAGTGGGCTCACAATTGGTAAGTTTTTTGCATCAAACGCAGAAACACAACATCACACTACACACAACACATAGAAAACAATGTTCTGCAGACCACACACAGCAAACAAATGCCTACATCCAAAGACATAACATTTTTTGTTTTCTTCTCTAGTCTTCCCAATCTGGTGCTCGGCCAAGAGGTCCTCGCAGTGCCTCCCAGGGTCGTCGGCGACAGCAGCGCGGCGGTCACCAGCGTGTAAGTATAAATATTTTTGCTTTGTTTTTTTTGCACTTTTTATTTCATTTCTTTTGTGGAGGCTAATTATGTTATTTTTGTCTTTTTCTTTAACAGCCTTCACAGCGTGCTCCCGACTCTGACGGTGAGGATGGAGGGATTGATGTGGACCACCTCATCGATCTCGTCAGAGAAAGGGAGCCGCTCTGGAATATGGCTGACCGCCGCCACGCTGACCTGATCGTTACCCGACGACTCTGGGAGGAAATCTGTTCGCTCCTTGTGGACCGCTGGGAGGACCTCGAAGCTCGGGCCCAGATTAAAGAGCGTAAGTATATACAGTACCGGTTGCTTGATTTAAACCAGTGTTTCCCGAACTACAGTCCTCGTGGTCCCCACGGATCATGTGTTCAGGATTTCTATTTACTTTGGAAATCCTGAAAACATGACCCCTGGGGACCATGAGGACTGGAGTTTGGGAAACACTGATGTTGTATACTAACCACTTTGTCCTTTCTTGTTTCAGGGGAGAGAATTGTGAAGCGGTGGTGGTCTGTGAGGGATCGTTTCAAGAAGGAGTTCAATAAAGAGATGCGGGCCCCGAGTGGATCTGGAGGACGCAGGAACAAGTACAAGTACGCACGAGCCCTGTCGTTCCTCCGGGAGACAATGCTCACCAGAAGGTAAATATTACACACCACATGTGACAAAAAAATGTTTAGATGTAACTTTTTTTTTTTCAGCCAGGGCCATACCATGTCACTATTTTAATTGTTTTTTCTTCTCTTTATTCCCCCTCCTATCCCCCTCCTATTCAACATCTTTATCAATGATTTAGATGAAGGAATTGAGGGTAAACTGATTAAATTTGCTGATGACACAAAGCTAGGAGGGATAGCTAATACTAGAGAAGAGAGAGAGAGGATTCAAAAAGATTTAAATAAACTGGAGAAGTGGGCAGCAACTAACAGAATGGTTTTTAACAGGGAGAAATGCAAAGTACTACATCTGGGCAATAAAAATGAAAAAAGCATATATAGAATGGGAGGAATAGGGCTAAGTGACAGCACATGTGAAAAAGACTTGGGTATACTAATAGATCACAGACTGAATATGAGTCAACAGTGTGATGCAGCAGCAAAAAAGGCAAATGCAATTCTAGGATGTATTAACAGAAGCATACAGTCTAGATCACGTGAAGTCATTATTTCCCTCTACTCCTCTTTGGTCAGACCTCATCTGGAATATTGTGTCCAGTTTTGGGCACCACATTTTAAAAAAGACATCAACAAACTGGAGCAAGTTCAGAAAAGAGCGACCAGAATGGTGACCGGTCTGCAAACCCTGTCTTATGAGGAAAGGTTGCAGGATTTGGGAATGTTTAGTTTGCAAAAGAGAAGACTGACAGGAGACTTAATAGCTGTCTACAAATATCTTAAGGGCTGTCACATTGTAGAAGGATCAACTTTATTCTCATTTGCACAAGGAAAGACTAGAAGCAATGGGATGAAACTGAATGGGAGGAGACACAGATTAGATATTAGAAAAAACTTTTTGACAGTTAGAGTGATCAATGAGTGGAACAGGCTGCCACGAGAAGTGGTGAGTTCTCCTTCAATGGAAGTCTTCAAACAGAGGCTGGACAGACATCTGACTGGGATGAGTTAGCGAATCCTGCTTTGAGCAGGGGGTTGGACCAGATGGCCCAGGAGGTCCCTTCCAACTCTACGATTCTATGATTCTATGATTCTATTCCACAGCACGGTGAGCAGCACTCGGGAGCCTGCACGATTGGACCCTTCTGAGGCGATCCCTGAGGAGACCAGCACCGAGGGACACTTCGACCGCCCCGATACATCTGCACCTTCCCAGCCTTCCCACACATTCGACCCATCTGTCCCATCCACCAGCAGAGGAGCATCGTGGCCGCCTACATTACATGAAGCTGCTGGTGAGGAGATCGCTTTCCCTTTACCCCACCCTTCTGCCCCTGCCACCTCTAGTACACCTGCGGGTACTGGGCGGCAGCGGCAGAGGGGTCAGGAAAAGAGTTATGCACCAGAGTTCTTGCATCTGAATGCATCTTTCCAGAACTGTCTAAAAGTCTTGTCAGAGCAAATCTCCACAGGCTTTCAGCAGATCAACTCCAGCATTCTGGAGGTGAAGACACTTCTGCAAACCATGCATTCAGAAGCAAGATCTTCGCCAAACCACACCTTTTTCAGGTCTGTTGTGGAGCGCATGGCAACACTATCTCCTACCCAGCAGATGCATGTAATGCATTCGTGCCACGGTGCTCTACAGCAGGTTACCTCCCAACCTCCACCTCCCACCACTGTAGTTCCTCCACCTGCACCCCCTCCAGCCACTTTCCATCCTCCCCCTCCTATTACATCTGCACCCCCTCCAGCCACTTTCCATCCTCCCCCTCCTATTACATCATCTGCACCCCCTCCAGCCACTTTCCATCCTCCCCCTCCTATTACATACCAGCAACCTCCCCAGTACCAGCAACCTCCCCAGTACCAGCAACCTCCCCAGTACCAGACATCTACCCACTTCCAGCAACCTGCCCAGTACCAAACTCCTTCCCCGTACCAAACTCCTTCCCCATACAACTTTCCATCAACATCATCTGCTCCTACAGTCCCTGCCCAACCCTCCAATCCACCGCCCACCACCTCTTCTGCCTCCCACATGTCCACCCATTCTGTAGCTTTTTCCACACCATCACCTCTAACTGTTCCTTCCCCACCACGATCCCAATCCTCTCTCCACACTCCCAGTGTCGAAGTGTCCCGCAGCCCCTCCAGCAGTATTTCCACCCCACACTACACAGATTTATGATGTGTTTTGTAATAAAAATGCCCAGTTTTTTTTCAAACCTTTATTAAAAAAGTTTTTTTAACAGTTTACAAACAAAAAAATATTTTAAATAAAAGTTAAATTATTGTTTACACTGGTTGTCTGTCATTTCTTTCTGCGGCAAAATATGTTTAAAAAAAAGGTTAAATAAAGGGTATTTAAAAGGTAAAAAGGTATTCAAAACCAGGTATATAACTGTGGGTAAATTTTAGCTTTTTGCCACAGTTGTGTTCCTGGTTGTGTTTGAAGCAAAGTATTTCACCTAAAAAGTTGTGTTTATTGTTGGTGATTTCATAACAATGTACACAACTTTTGTTAAAAGGTGAAATACTTTGCATAAAACACAACCAGGTACACACCTGTGGCCTAAAGCTAAAAATAGAGACCATGACAAGATAGCCAACTTTGGTTGGCAAAGGTATATACTGTTGGTACAGAAGGTACACAAGTTTGGTTAGGGCACAAATCTTTCACACTCTGTCATCCTGCCAGTGTACTCTGCCTTGAGGTGACATAAAGTATAGTGCAAAATTGTCCCTCATTACTGAAACCGTCACAGAACTTCTAGTGGTAATGTCATGGTAATCTTGCAAGGTGGTTTCTTCAGAGGTGTCCTCAATGGAAATGGGTTCCTTGCAGATAACAAAATTGTGGAGTACCACGCAAGCTTTGATCACCTCGTCAACAGTTTCTGTCTTGAGGTTGATCGCAGTCAATAAGACCCGCCATTTGGCTGTCAGAATACCAAAGGTACATTCAACCATTCTTCTTGCTCTTGTGAGGCGGTAATTAAAAATGCGTTTTGGTCTTGTCAATCCTCTGCTAGAGTATGGTTTCAAAAGGTGTTCTGACAGCTGGAAGGCTTCATCCCCTACACAGACAAATGGCATAGGTGGACCAGATGTTTGCGGCAGCGGTCTAGGGGGTGGGAAGTGGAAGGTGTTTCCATACAGTTTACGCCCCATGGCAGACAGTTTGAAAACTTGAGAGTCATTGGAGCGGCCATAGGCCCCAATATCCACAGCAATAAATTTGTATTCCGCGTCAGCGATGGCCATGAGGACAATTGAAAAATATTTCTTGTAATTGAAATATTCCGATCCCGATCCGGCTGGCTTTACAATGCGGATATGTTTCCTGTCCACAGTGCCCAAACAGTTGGGAAACTGACATATCTGTTGAAACTTGTCAGCAATTTCAATCCACCTCTCTGTTGTGGGCTCTGGTAAAAACTCTTCAGCTAAGGAGTCCCACAGTGCACGGCATGTGTACTTCACTATTCCTGATATGGTGGAAATCCCGAGTCTGTACTGGAAATGCAGTGACGAAAGGGATTCTCCAGTTGCAAGAAATCTGTGGGGAATTAAAAAACAATCAATTAGTTTAAAATCACAGCATTACATACCAAAACTCAGCTATAACACTTGGAGATACAAACTACCACCAACAAGATTGCAGTGAAAGTGTGCTCTGATGCGATCACATCCAATAAATGTGGCTTACCTTAAAGTCACCATCAGACGCTCTGCGGGTGAAACAGAGAAGCGGCAATAGGTGTCTGCTTTTCTTATGAGGTGTGCAATGCGCTCCACCAAGTAATCAAAATTCTCCATTTTCATCCGAACATATCCAAAAAATTTATCCAGGTTTCGTCGAAGGTCCATGCAGAGTGTAGAATAGACCCCACGCGTCATTCTCTTGGCTGTGTTGGGGTGGATCCACAAACGTCGTCTACGATGCCTGATGCGCTGCTGTCTCGCTCTCTCCTTCTCCAGAACAATCACCCTCAAACGATTCGCCTCCGCTATAAAATCCGCCAAATTCTTCAAAATATTTCCAATCACAACATCCATCTTCGCCAGTAACTTGCTCTTCTCTCCAACCTGCACTTTCTCCTCTACAACCTGTCAAAGAAGGGCTGTAGGAACACTCTATATATAGTTTTCCAGTAGCCAATCCCGTTCGGAAGGCCACAAGGGTCAATTTTAAAAACCGGATCCGGCGTAATCCGTCGAAAAACGGATAGAAAAACGGATGAACCGGATGAGACGGATCCGGTTTTGTCTGTCAAGAACAAGATGGATTCGGCAGAAAACCGGATCCGTCACATCCGGTTTTACTAAACATTTGCCGGATCCGGCGTTCCGGCACGACGCCGGATCGCGCCTGACGCCGAAAACCTGATGTGTGAAAGTAGCCTAACTAAGGGGGTGATAAAGCAGGTTTGATTTACAATTTATAGTGAGTTTTTATAGCGAATTTTTATGTTTGGAAGCTGTCACACACTAAAAGAATGTTGTGAGCTCATCTGTTCATTCATCTTTTGTGTCCGAGGATCTCCCTCTTCTGGTGAAGGAAGATAGTGAGGCTGATTTAGATGAAAGAAACCAAACACCTGATCAGGTAGATGGTGACTGGGTAACGGGAACTTCAGACTGGATATAAGGCAGCCGACGCCCTTCTGAGTCGCTGGTGATTTCTCTGCTGGATTCTTGGAGACCAGTCTGATTCCTGATTCCCAAAGATAAGTTTTTGCTCTGCTTCCAGAATATTCTGAGTGCTGGTATAGGATTTGAAGTCTAGTTACTTCACGGTCCTTTTTGCTTATCAGTTGTGTTGGTAATATTTTTTAGCAGGGTTTTCTCGGATTGCAGACAGCAGCTTTTCTGTCCTGTCCTGTCCTTTTTAGTTAGCTTGGGCCCCATTGTTTGCTCAACCTATCTTTCTATCTGTGTTAGTGTTTTCATCTTGCTTCACCGTCATTATATGTTGGGGGCTGCCTATTGCTTTGGGGTCTGCTCTGGGGCAGTCAGTTTTTCCCTTTTCTCTCTTTTGGCTTATGTAGATCTCCGGCTGTGACGAGGTGTCTAGGATCACCGTAGGAACACTCCACGGCTACTGCTAGTTGTGTGATAGGATTAGGGGTCTACAATCCGCTAGTTTCCAACCTCTCTGATTTTCTGGGCTGAGCTTGTGTTTTGTTTTTTCCTCCTCGGTGACTCAATCATAACAGAATCACCAGCCATACCGCAGATTCTAGGGTACTCAAAAGCAGGAAGGAATTGTTTAAACAAAAAAAAAGGAAAAAGGTGTCAGAATTTTTTTTTGTGTATATTTTTTCCTCTTTTTTTCTGAGGCCGTAGGAGGAATATTTTTTATTTTTCTGATGGAGTTTAAGCAATTGTCTGATCGTGTGGAGCAGCTTGCTGCTGAAGTGCGAGCAATTTCTGCCTATCTTGCTCATTCACACGCTGCTGAACCAAAAATCCCCACTCCTGATGTGTTTTTTGGGAATCGGTCTAAATTTTTGAATTTTAAGAATAATTGTAAATTATTTCTTCCCTTGAAGCCTAACTCATCGGGGAGCTCTGCGCAGCAGGTTAAAATTGTCATCTCCTTGCTGCGCGGTGATCCCCAGGATTGGGCGTTTTCTTTAGTACCAGATGATCCTATTCTAACTAATGTGGACGCATTTTTTCAGGCCTTGGGGTTGTTGTATGATGAACCTAATGCGATTGATCAAGCTGAAAAGACCCTATTGGCATTGAGCCAGGGTCAAGATTCTGCAGAACTGTACTGTCAAAAATTCTGAAAGTGGGCGGTTCTCACCACTTGGAATGATGGTGCCTTGGCAGCTCTCTTTCAGGAGGGTTTGTCAGAAACCGTAAAAGATACTATGGTGGGATTTCCTGTTCCCTCTGGTCTTGACGATTCTATGTCATTAGTAGTGTTGAGCATTCCGATACCGCAAGTATCGGGTATCGGCCGATATTAGCTGTATTGGAATTCCGATACTTAGTTCCGATACTTTTTTCATATCGAATACCGGAATCGGAAGTTCCCATAATGCTAGGAGCCCGCTCGATTTGATTCAGCCAATGGGGATCCTCAGAAGTGTGGGAGTATCCTGTTAGGCATGTAGGCATGTTAACTACTGGCATGGCTGTGATTGGCTGCTGAAATGATGTCAAGATGCACTGTAAAAAGCGCTGCAGCCGCCATTTCTGGTCACTCTGCTGTGAATTCAGTTAGGGACAGGCTGCTGTTGAAGACTGTGAGGGACAGTTAGAAATAGCGATTCTAAAAACAATATTGTGCTTTATCCAGGCTACATAAACCACCACTGTAGCTTGCTTCTCCCTAGCAGTGCTGTTTTCACAGCTGTCTGCAAGGGCTGTGTGAGTGCAGACCCACGCTGTGTAGTGTGTCCTGCAGGCACATCTGCTTGTAGGCCGCCCAGCGTGTGTCTCTGCCTCATACACATTTTTCTTTTATTGCTGCTTTTTTTTTCTCCTGTATAGTGTGCTTCCATACGTATCCATATACGTTGGTTGCAAACACTAAAGGAGTGGACAGCGGAGCCTTTCAGCAGCCTTTCAGTGCTATAGCCCATTTCTCTGCACTGTTTTTGGCTGTCTGATAGGTCTCTCTGTGTGTGAGTGCAGCTCACGTTGCAGTGTGTTCTACAGCCACCGCTAGCTGTAGTCCGCTCAGCGTGCGTCACTGCCTCATACATAGTCCTTTTTTTGCAGCAAATTTAGCCAGATTTTTGCTCCTATATTAGTGTGCTTCCAACCGCATCCATTGTCATTGGTTGGTTGCAAACACTATATAGGATTAGATAGAGGAGCCTTTTTGCTGGCTTGTGCCCTTCAGGGCCAGCCAGGCTAGTATCACCCTATTTTTTGGAGCCTCATCAATTGCATTGTAGGTTAGCTTCCTGCATTGTAATCGCTCCAAAAAGTTTGTGATACTATAGCTTTCAAACTTTGGTCACATCCTTTCCTTTCCCCCCACCCAAAAAAAAAAAAGGAAATAAAGTTCACCAAACACTCCACTTTACAGTTGTCTAGGCCACATTAGATCATATTAAAGTGTAGTACACACACTCTTAGCCAAATTAGTGTTTCTTATACTGGTTAGCAGGTGTTCAGGAATAAGAACACTAAGCCACCCCTTTTTTACTTTTCTGCCTATCTTTATCAGTCTACCAAGATGAAGAAGGCAGGGAGTAAGGCACGTGGTCGTGGCCGTGGAGTTTCAGCAGGGAGAGGACGGGGGGATTCAGCAGGGAGAGGACGTGGGGATTCGGTATCTGCTGCGGCCACCAGTGACCCGGCATCCCCCACTTTTACCAGGCAACAGTCCTTCATGCGCAGCTTTGTAGGACCTCGCCGTACCCCACTGCTGCGAGACGAACAAATTGAAGCCGTTGTCGGATGGATGGCAGCTAACGCATCCACTTCAATGACTTCCGCATCCTCCCAAGGCCAGAGCACTGAAGAGCAACCATCTGTCTCTTCACCACCTGCCAAATTGCCCAGGCAGTCTGAGAGCCCTGGACAGGAGCCATCTCAATCTTTACTTCTGTTCTCAGAATCTGTTGGCTTGGAAAGAGGTGGCCAGCCAAGCAGCATTCTAGAGCGTGAAGAAGAGGGAGTATGCAGTGATGCGCAACTGCTTTGTCACTCTGAATCTGAAGAGGCGGGTGGGCCAGTGCCTATGGTCAGCACACCTCAGTATGCATCAGATGATGATGATGAGACTCAGTTGCCAATTTCTGGTGCGTACGGTGCTGGCGAGACAACCCAGGACCAGCCGGTGCTTGAAGAGGGGAATGGAGATGATGAGGTCCTTGACCCATCATGGCGTCAGCCACAGGAAGGTGGTGGGAGCAGCTCTGAGGAAGAGATTCCCCGAACGGCCAAAAGAGGAGGGAGAGGGCGGGGGCAGACTTGATTGCCTGTAGCCTCCACTTTGGCACCCGTGAGGAGCAATCCTCTTCCAAAACAGAAAACGGGCGCTCCCAGGACTTGCAGTGCGTGGTCTTTTTTTGACACAGTTGCAGATGACATTTGCTTTGTCAAATGCAAGCTGTGTCATCAGAAAGTTAAACGAGGGAAAAATGTGAGCAACCTCAATACCACAAATATGTGGAAACATGTGCGTACCAAGCACGAGGTGGAGTTACACAGACACACTGAAGATGTAGGCCAACCTTCAGCAGCACCTACCACCTCTTCAGCTCGTGTTGGGGCCTCTTCCTCCAGCTCACACACAGCTGGTTCGGCTTCCTCACTAACGCCATGGAAGAATGACTGCCACTGTTGTCCAGAGACCCAGTGAAATTCCACCCACTGAACCACGTTCGCAGTCATCAGCACCCTCCCAGGCCACTCACCAGCAATCGGTAGCACAGGCATGGGAGAAAAAGCGGCCATACTCGGCAAACCATCCCCGAGCACTGGCTCTGAATGCCGGCATTGCCAAACTACTGGCCCTTGAGATGCTGTCATTCAGGCTGGTGGAGACTGACACATTGCGGAACTTTATGTCATTGGCAGTTCCACAATACAATGTGCCCAGCCGCTTTTATTTCAGCAGGCAAGCTGTCCCTGCCCTGCAAAAGCATGTGGAGGGAAAAATTAAAAATGCGCTACTAAATGCCGTCAGTAGCAAGGTCCACCTGACCACCGATGCGTGGACCAGTAGCCATGGACAGGGACGATACCTTTCCCTCACTGCCCATTGGGTCAATGTTGTGGAGCCGGGTACAGATCTGGAGAGTGGCTCTGTACGTATTCTGCCAACTCCAAGGATTGCAGGAATGCAGTCTGTACATATTGAGTCCTCCTCCTACTCTAGTTCCTCGGAATCAGCACTGCGTGAGCCTGTTAGGCCAGATATGAGCACAGGTGTGGCCAAACGTCAACAGGCCGTCCTTAAATTAATTTCTTTGGGGAATCGGAGCCACACAGCACAGGAGCTCTGGAATGCCATCAAGCAGGAGAGCGATGTGTGGTTTGTGCCAGCGAATCTCCAGCCAGGTTTGGTAGTGAGTGACAATGGCCGAAATCTAGTGGCAGCTCTGGGCCTAGGCAACCTCACTCACATACCATGTCTGGCACACGTGCTCAATTTGGTCGTGCAGAGCTTTCTGAGGGACTATCCGGATCTTGATGCACTGCTGCACAAGGTTCGCCTAGAGTGTGCTCACTTGCGGCGTTCCAGCATGGCAAGATCGCGCATTGCATCTCTGCAACGCCGATTCCGCCTGCCAGAACATCGCATCATATGTGACCTCCCCACCAGGTGGAATTCAACGTTACATATGTTGGAGCGGTTGTGTGAGCAGCAGGCAGCAGAAATGGAGTACCAGCTGCATCAGGCGCAAACAAGTCGCACTGTGCGCCGGACACACTTCACCACCACTGAGTGGGCCACTATGAGGGACATCTGCCAAGTTTTGCATGCATTCGATGACTCCACGCGGATGGCCAGTGCAGATGATGCACTAATCAGCATGACTGTCCCCCTCATCTGTCTGCTTCAAAAAACCTTACAAGCACTAAGTGAGGAGGTTTTTGAAGAGGTCGAGGATGAGCAGTCAGAAATGCCATCTGCTTCTGGCAAGTCTGCGCAATGTGCTTCCACACAAAGGCCCAGGCAGGGGACACTTAGTGAGGAGGATGACGAGGAGTCAATGGAGGAGGAGGAACACATCTCTCCAGAGGAGGGAGGTACACAAAGCTCTAGTAGTCAGTGTGTACAGCGAGGGTGGGGTGATGCTGAGCAGGCAGAGATGCTGCCTCAAGCTGGGGACAGCGTTTCCGGTCCAGTTGGCAGTCTGCAGCACATGGTTGATTTCATGCTGCAGTGCTTGTTAAATGACCGCCGCATCGCCAACATTCTCCACACGGCTGATTATTGGGTGTACACCCTCCTAGATCCTCGCTACCGGGACAACTTACAAAACCTCATACCACAGTTGAACCGGGAGCGAAAAATGCGGGAGTACCAAGAAACACTTGTGCAGGCCATCATGTTCTCCATTCCCCCCACAAGTGTTGCTGGTAGTGCTTTTCAAAGCAGCCATGTGGGTAGAGGCAGTGGAGGAAGCTCTGCACAAAGAGGTAGCAGAGGCAGTGCCGCAGGACAAGGCAAGGCCAGTATGGCCCAAATGTTGAAAAGTTTTGTGGGACCGCCACAAACGGCTACACCATCACAGACGGCTCCAGTCAGCAGGAGGCAACGTTTCCGTCAGATGGTGACAGACTACTTGTCGTGCCCTGTTAGTGTTCTCCCAGACGGCTCTTCCCCGTTCAAGTATTGGGTCTCTAAGCTGGATACATGGCCAGAGCTTAGCCAGTATGCATTGGAGGTGCTGGCTTGCCCTGCTGCCAGTGTATTATCGGAACGTGTCTTTAGTGCTGCAGGTGGTGTGGTAACAGACCGTCGCACGCGACTATCCGCCGATAATGTTGACCGGCTTACTTTTGTGAAAATGAACAAGGCCTGGATCTCACCTGAATTTGCCAGTCCTCTTCCAGAATAAAGAATTGGCTGGCAACAGGATCCAGGTCTCCTGTTGTGTTCATGTTTCTATGACCTGAACTTTATTTCCTGGGCTACAGCAACGCCCGTTGTTGCTCAGAAGTGCTGTCCGCACAGACAAAACACTCGCTCATGTGTAAGTGGGGTTCGGTAACGTCAGCTGATCCCCTGCTGTGTGTACGGCAAACTCTCCTGCTGCCTACAACTTCTGACTACCTCTGATTTAATATGTTCTCTGATTTGCCCTCTGTCTCCACTCTGTTTTGAGTATTTCCTCCGGCCTACAACACCGCCTGTTTCTGCTCTCAAGTGCCATCTGCACAATCCACACTTGTTCCTGTGGTACCTGGGTCCTGTAACATCTGCTCATCTCCAGAGTTGAGCACGGCAATGTCTCCTGCTTTGTCTACATTCCCACTACTTCTAGTGGAAATGTGGACAGAGCAGGAGACATTGCCTGACTCACCTCTAGGGAGAAGCTGCTGTTACAGAACCCCAGTAACACAGGAACAAGTGTGGGTTGTGCAGACAGCATTTCAGAGCAGCAACTGGCGTGGTTGGAAGCCAGCGGAAATACTCGAAACAGAGTGAAGACAGAGGCCTAATTGGAGAACGTTGACAGTTAGTAGTAGTCTAGAAACAATCGCAAACTGCCACCAAGTAGGCCTCGGCCTACTACCTGATTTTCCCTGGGCTCCGACACCGCCAGTTGGTGCTCAGAAGTGCTGTCCGCACAGAAAAAACACTCGCGCATGTGTAAGTGGGGTTCGGTAACGTCAGCTGATCCCCTGCTGTGTGTATGGCAAAGTGTCCTGCTCCCTCCACAGTCAAACAACCTCAGATTTACACCTGGCTCCAAGTAGGCCTCGGCCTACTACCTCATTTTCCCTGGGCTCTGACAACCCCAGTTGGTGCTCGGAAGTGCTGTCCGCACAGACAAAACACTCGCTCATGTGTAAGTGGGGTTCGGTAACGTCAGCTGATCCTCTGCTGTGTGTACGGCAAACTCTCCTGCTGCTTACAACTTCTGACTACCTCTGATTTAATATGTTCTCTGATTTGCCCTCTGTCTCCACTCTGTTTTGAGTATTTCCTCCGGCCTACAACACCGCCTGTTTCTGCTCTCAAGTGCCATCTGCACAATCCACACTTGATCCTGTGGTACCTGGGTCCTGTAACATCTGCTCATCTCCAGAGTTGAGCACGGCAATGTCTCCTGCTTTGTCTACATTCCCACTACTTGTAGTGGAAATGTGGACAGAGCAGGAGACATTGCCTGACCCACCTCTAGGGAGAAGCTGCTGTTACAGAACCCCAGTAACACAGGAACAAGTGTGGGTTGTGCAGACGGCATTTCAGAGCAGCAACTGGCGTGGTTGGAAGCCAGCGGAAATACTCGAAACAGAGTGAAGACAGAGGCCTAATTGGAGTACGTTGACAGTTAGTAGTAGTCTAGAAACAATCGCGAACGCCACCAAGTAGGCCTCAGCCTACTACCTGATTTTCCCTGGGCTCCGACACCGCCAGTTGGTGCTCAGAAGTGCTGTCCGCACAGACAAAACACTCACTCGTGTGTAAGTGGGGTTCGGTAACGTCAGCTGATCCCCTGCTGTGTGTATGGCAAAGTGTCCTGCTCCCTCCACAGTCAAACAACCTCAGATTTACACCTGGCTCCAAGTAGGCCTCGGCCTACTACCTCATTTTCCCTGGGCTCTGACAACGCCAGTTGGTGCTCGGAAGTGCTGTCCGCACAGACAAAACACTCGCTCATGTGTAAGTGGGGTTCGGTAACGTCAGCTGATCCCCTGCTGTGTGGAGGGCAAAGTGTCCTGCTCCCTCCACAGTCAAACAACCTCAGATTTACACCTGGCTCCAAGTAGGCCTCGGCCTACTACCTCATTTTCCCTGGGCTCCGACAACGCCAGTTGGTGCTCGGAAGTGCTGTCCACACAGAAAAACACACTCGTTCATGTGAAAGTGGGGTTCGGTAACGTCAGCTGATCCCCTGCTGTGTGGCGGGCAAACTGCTTCTGCCTCCAAATTTTAGCTACTTCAGATTTAAACATTCTCTGATTTGGCCTCTGTCTCCACTCTGTCTCTAGTATTTCCCCTGACCTCCAACACCGCCAGTTCCTGCTCACAGTTGCCGTCCACGCATTCCACACGTGTTCCTGTGTTACTGGGGTTCTGTAACGTCGGCAGATAACCCAATATGTGTCCGCCACAGTCTCCTGCGCTGTCCACCTTCCCACTGCAAGCGGTGGGAATGTGGACAGAGCAGGAGACAGTGGCAGACAAACATCAGGGGATCTGCTGACATTACAGAATCCCAGTAACACAACAACACGTGTGGATTGGGCAGACGGCTACTGTACGCATAAACTGGCGGTGTTGGTAGTCACATGAAATCCTGGAAACAGAGTGGAGACAAATGCCTAATTGGAGCACGTTGACAGTCTGTTGTAGCCTACAAACAATCTAAAACTGCCACCAAGTAGGCCTCGGTCTGCACCCTGGTTCTCCCTGGGCTCCAACAACGCTAGTTGTTGCTCAGAAGTGCTGTCCACACAGAAAAACACACTCATTCATGTGAAAGTGGGGGTCAGTAACGTCAGCTGATCCCCTGCTGTGTGGAGGGCAAAGTGTCCTGCTCCCTCCAAAGTCAAAATACCTCAGCTTTACACTTGGCTCCTAGTAGGCCTCGGCCTGCACCATGATTGTCCCTGGGTTCCAACAACGCTAGATGGTGCTCGGAAGTGCTGTCCACACAGAAAAACACACTCGTTCATGTGAAAGTGGAGTTCAGTAACGTCAGCTGATCCCCTGCTGTGTGGAGGGCAAAGTGTCCTGCTCCCTCCAAAGTCAAAATACCTCTGCTTTACACCTCGCTCCTAGTAGGCCTCGCCCTGCACCATGATTGTCCCTGGGTTCCAACAACGCTAGTTGTTGCTCGGAAGTGCTGTCCACACAGAAAAACACACTCATTCATGTGAAAGTGGAGTTCAGTAACGTCAGCTGATCCCCTGCTGTGTGGAGGGCAAACTGCTACTGCCTCCAAATTGTAACTACTTCAGATTTAAACATTCTCTGATTTGGCCTCTGTCTCCACTCTGTCTCTAGTATTTCCCCTGACCTCCAACACCGCCAGTTCCTGCTCACAGTTGCAGTCCACGCATTCCACACGTGTTCCTGTGTTACTGGGGTTCTGTAACGTCAGCAGATCCCCCAATATGTGTCCGCCACTGTCTCCTGCGCTGTCCACCTTCCCACTGCAAGCGGTGGGAATGTGGACAGAGCAGAAGGCAGTGGCAGACACACATCAAGGGATCTGCTGACATTACAGAATCCCAGTAACACAGCAACACGTGTGGATTGGGCAGACGGCTGCTGTACGCATAAACTGGTGGTGTTGTTGGTCACGTGAAATCCTGGAAACAGAGTGGAGACAGATGCCTAATTGGAGCACGTTGACAGTCTGTAGTAGCCTACAAACAATCTAAAACTACCACCAAGTAGGCCTCGGCCTACACCATGATTTTCCCTGGGCTCCAACAACGCCAGTTGGTGCTCGGCAGTGTCTTTGGCACGGGGACTCCCTGTTGCCCAGCCTGGTTCCAGCACGCCTGCTGTTTCCGGGTAGTGTCAAGGTCACTATGCCACCAATCCGTTGTCCTGTCGTCTTGCGGCCGGGTTAGCCGACTCTACGGTGCCTGCAGTTTAGGTGACTCCTATGTGGGCTGCGGGAACTGGCACTGAAGGCTGGATCCATAGTGCCAATGGGACATGGACCCCCTGTAGGACTGTGGGTTTCGGTAACTGCGGCCGGCTTGCGGCCTGGCTACTTTGCTTTCAATGGGTACCTTCTGCTACCCACCCGGGTTCCAGCACTCTCTGCTGGTTCTCGCCAGAGCTTTTGGCCTAGGTGCCTCCATCTCGGTATCCGAGGTCCAGCACCGTCAGCTGGTCCTTGGTAGTGCTTTTTAGCACTGGTACCTTCTGCTTAGTAACCGTGGTCCAGCACCGTCAGTTGGTCCTCGGTAGTGCCATTGGCTCTTGTTCCTTCTGCTACCCATCCGGGTGCCAGCACTGTCTGCTCGTTCTCGCCACAGCCTTTGGCCTAGGTGCCTCCATCTCGGTATCCGAGGTCCAGCACTGTCAGCTGGTCCTTGGTAGTGCTTTTTAGCACAGGTACCTTCTGCTTAGTAACCATTGTCCAGCACCGTCAGTTGGTCCTCGGTAGTGCCATTGGCTCTTGTTCCTTCTGCTACCCATCCGGGTGCCAGCACTGTCTGCTGGTTCTCGCCAGTTTATCAGCCTTCTTGTACCTTCTGCTACATTTCCAAGATCAAGCTTTTTGAAATTGTCTTTGGTAATCCTTATTGATCTCCATGACGATGACCCTGATGATGACGACCCTGAAGACCACACCAAAGAAGACCAGAAATATGACCCTAAATAATAAGACCAAGAGGACAAAGAACATGAAGACAACCACCAAGATACAGAACAAAAGACAGAAGAACAAGAAGCAGAAGAAGCAAAAGCAGAAGAACAGAAAGCAGAAGAACATTAAGCATAAGACAAAAAATCAGTATAGAAGAAATCAAAATTATAAGCAGAAGAAGACTAAGCAGTAAATGGGGGTGAGTCCGTTCCTCCTCGTGGTGCCCCTGGAAAATGCCTGCTGCTGCAGGCCAAACTGAACGCGGACAAATCCTGTTGTAAATCTTTTGTGACAGGCAGAACATAAGGTGTAATCTTATAACTTTTATAGATAAGTACTACAGGAATGCCTGTCACCATAAGAAAATGAAGAAAAAGAAGAATAGGAAGAAGATGAAGAAATAGCATATGAAAATTAATAATAGCTGAATAAGAAGAATATGAAGAATGGAAAAAAAAAATTAATGGGAAGAAGGTGAAGAAGAAGAAGATGAATAAGGTGAAGAAAAAGTTGATGAAAAAAATGCTACTGCTGCGGATCATGAAGGAGAAAGTGTGGGAGAAGTACAAAAGAAGGTGAAGAGCATGGAAGTTGCGAAACATACATATCTGACTAAATATAAAAAAGTTAACATAGTCAATATCTTTTTAACTCCGAACGTCTTGAAAAAAAAAATTGGAATTAATGCTATGCCATGTGATTTGAATAAACCACTATGCTTTTAATGTCTCCTCCACCTCCCACAATACATTCTACATGATTCTTATTTGTTTTCAATTATGTAGAATTAGCCAACAAGGAAATAAAGGCCTTTTTTTAATTCCGATGCCGGAAGTCCCATTGACTTGAATGGGACTTCCGGTATCGGAATCGGCGATACCCGATATTTTTTTCGTATCGGGCGATACCATCCGATACGATATTTTTGGGTATCGAACGGTATCGCTCAACACTAGTCATTAGCCATTCAGTTTGATCGGCGTTTACGTGAACGTAAAACTATACGGGAAATGCTGCCACCTGTTGAACAAATGTCTGAACCTATGAAATCTGATAGAGTTTTGTCTAGGGCGCAATGTCAGGAGTTCAGAAGGCGTAATGGGCTGTGTTTTTTCTGTGGAGATGCCCTCTCTAGGAGTTTTTGTGGCCGATTCTCCTATTGTGACCAAGCCTGCTACCATCTTAGGTGATGGGGTGGTTCTTTCTACCATCTCGCCTGATTTGAGACGTGCTCTGGAGAAGTTTCAGGAGGATAAGCCTGAGCGTTGTCCCAGTGGTAGGTTATATGTTCCTGACCAGTGGAGGAGGAAAGTGATGTCTGAAGTTCATTGCTCTGCATTGGCTGGTCATCCAGGTATTTTTGGTACTAGAGATTTGGTGAGTCGGTCTTTTTGGTGGCCTGCCTTGTCTCGTGATGTCAGAAATTTTGTGCAGTCCTGTGGGACTTGCTCCCGATCTAAGCCTTATTCTCGTTCTAGTGGGTTGTTGATGCCTTTGCCGGTGCCTAGGAGGCCATGGACCCATAATTCAATGGATTTTATTTCTCATCTGCCTGTCTCTCAGAGGATGACTGTTATCTGGGTGATTTGTGATAGATTCTCTAAGATGGTCTATCTTGTACCACTCCCTAAGTTGCCATCTTCCTCAAAGTTGGTGCCCTTGCTTTTGCAACAGGTGGTTCGCTTGCACGGGATTCCAGAGAACATTGTATCTGACAGAGGAGTGCAGTTTGTCTCTAGATTCTGGAGGACCTTTTGTTCCAAGTTGGGAATTCAGTTGTCCTTCTCCTCTGCATTTCACCCTCAGACCAATGGGCAGACGGAGAGAACAAACCAGACTTTGGAGGCTTATTTGAGATGTTTTATATCTGCTGCTCAGGATGATTGGGTCTCATTTTTACCCTTGGCCGAATTTGCTTTAAATAATAGAGCTAGTTCTGCCACTTTTATGTCACCCTTTTTCTGTAACTTTGGGTTTCATCCTCGATTTTCTTCAGGGCAGGTGGAGTCCTCTGCCTGTCCAGGGGTTGACACTGTGGTGGAAAGAATGCAGCAGATTTGGGACCAAGTGGTGGATAAGTTGTCTCTTTCCCAGGAAAAGGCCCAGTGGTTTTCTAACCGGCATAGGACCATTGGTCCCCGGTTTAAGGTGGGTGATATAGTCTGGTTGTCATCAAAGAATATCTCAATGAAAGTGGCTTCTCCAAAGTTTAAACCTAGATTTATTGGACCTTACAAGATTTTGGAGATTATTAATCCGGTGTCTTTTCGGTTGGCTCTTCCTGTCACATTTAAGATTCATAATGTGTTTCATAAGTCCTTGTTGAAGAGGTTTGTTGAACCAGTGGTTCCTATGGCGGCACCTCCTGACCCTGTGTTGGTTGAAGGTAACATGGAATATGAGGTAGAGAAGATACTGGATTCCCGTCTGGCTAGACGGAGACTCCAGTATTTGGTTAAGTTGAAGGGTTATGGTCAGGAGGATAATTCCTGGGTCTCTGCCTCGGATATTCATGCCGAAAGATTGGTGCGTGCTTTTCATCGAGCTCATCCTGATCGGCCTGGTGGCTTGGATGAGGGTTCAGTGACCCCTCCTCAAGGGGGAGGTACTGTTGTGAGCTCATCTGTTCATTCATCTTTTGTGTCCGAGGATGTCCCTCCTCTGGTGAAGGAAGGTAGTGAGGCTGATTTAGATGAAGGAAACCAAACACCTGATCAGGTAGATGTTGACTAGGTAACGGGAACTTCAGACTGGATATAAGGCAGCCGTCGCCCTTCTGAGTCGCTGGTGATTTCTCTGCTGGATTCTTGGAGACCAGTCAGATTCCTGCTTCCCAAAGATAAGATTTTGCTCTGCTTCCAGAATATTCTGAGTGCGGATATAGGGTTTGAAGTCTAGTGACTTCAGGGTCCTTTTTGCTTATCAGTTGTGTTGGTAATATTTTTAGCAGGGTTTTCTCAGATTGCAGACAGCAGCTTTTCTGTCCTGTCCTTTTTAGTTAGCTTGGGCCCCATTGTTTGCTCATCCTATCTTTCTATCTTTGTTAGTGTTTTCATCTTGCTTTACCATCATTATATGTTGGGGGCTGCCTATTGCTTTGGGGTCTGCTCTGGGGCAGTCAGTTTTTTCCTTTTCTCTCTTTAGGCTTATGTAGATCTCCGGCTGTGACGAGGTGTCTAGGATCACCGTAGGAACACTCCACGGCTACTGCTAGTTGTGTGATAGGATTAGGGGTCTGCAATCCGCTAGTTTCCAACCTCTCTGATTCTCTGGTCTGAGCTTGTGTTTTGTTTTTTCCTCCTCGGTGACTCAATCATAACAAAGAAGCTTTTTATTGCAAAAATAGTTTTTGCATCACCACATTTTTAGAGCTATAATTTTTCCATATTTTGGCCAACAGAGTCATGTGAGGTCTTGTTTTTCGCAGGACGAATTAACTTTTTATTAGTATCATTTTCAGGCACATGACATTTTTATTCCTTTTTATTCCTAATTTTGGGAGGCAGAATGAACAAAAACTATCAGTTCATTAACTTCCGCGTGTGGTAAAATTGAGAAAGCAGTTTTATTCTTCAGGTCAGTACGATGACAGTGATACCTTATTGATATTTTTTATGTGTTGACGCTTTTATATACTAAAAACTATTTTATATAAACAATAATTATTTTTGCATCGCTTTATTCTGAGAGCCGTAACTTTTTTATTTTTCTGGTGATGGAGCTATATGGTGGCTTGTTTTTTGTGGGACAAGATGATGTTTTCAGCAGTACCACATTTATTTATATCTGTCTTTTTGATCGCGTGTTATTCCACTTTTTATTCAGCAGTATAATGATAAAGCATTTTTTTTTGTCCTTTTTTAATGGTGTTCACTAAAGGGGTTAACTAGTGAGTCAGTTTTATAAGTTGGGTCATTATGGACGCATCAATACTTAAATAAGTGTATTTTTATTTTTTTATTTAATTGATGGAATAAATATTGACTTTTTGTTATTATTTATTATTTTTAAAAAATATTTTTACAATTGTTTATAATTTTTTTTTATTTATTTCTTACTTTTACACCTTATCCCACTCATTTTATGCAGGCTGATTGCTACTATAGCATGCAGATCTGCATGCTATAGAAGCTTTCAGCACTGCAGTTTCTATGCACTAACCAGAGAGACTTCCTGAAATGCACTGTGCATGACAGGAAGTTTCTCAGCTCTGGAGACCTGGATGTCAGCATGACGACATCGGGTCTCCATCACAGCGATCGGGACCCTGCGTCATGACGCGGGGTCTCCATTCCAAATAAAGAGGAAAAAAAAATTCTCCAGCTTCTATATGATCCAAAAATGTATTTATTTAAAAGGAATCATGTAAAAACAGTTCACATGAATAGTGTAGCAATGCTATGTGTTTCGAACACAGTACTGTGTTCTTTCTCAAATCTATACACATGATCAAATACGGTTTGCTATGTTATTAACTGCAACGCATCTATAAAAATCAGATGCAGCAGGGATGATCCATATGGGATATATTTTTTGTTCATCCATAGACTTGAATAGTTAAGTCTCATCTAAAATACAGAAAAGAAAAGCGCATGCTGCGAGTTTTGCCCACAGACAATCAGTTCATCTGGAAAAACTCTGAACAGACCTATTAAATTACATTGTTCAGTATGCTATCCGTGTGCTAACCTATTTGGGATGCATACTTTTTAACATTTCTGTCAAGACATTTTCTTTTTTGAGAGTTGTGTTATAGTTTCTATTTGTATCATTTTGAAAACATGCAAATTTTTGATGAGGTAATAAAAAACATCATTTATTATGTTTGCTGCATAAGTAAAATGAAGCTTTTTTTTAAAGATCACATTTTTTAAGGATCAACAATACTAAATATGATTTTTTAATTTCATTAATATTTTTCTTATAATATTACTATTTATTGAGATTTTTTTTCTTTGCTCATTCTTTGCTATTCACACAGTTCAGTCTATTTTACCTTGGCCATATTGTACTTACAGTCACTCCAAGGAGGTTGCAGTTTTGGAACAATATTGGAAGACACTGGCATCTTGGTCATTTTACATTTGATTCTTCTTAAATGTTTGTTAGTTAATGTCCTTGTTTTTTACTTAACCTGTTGACTATTTGCATCAAAACTTTTGATGCTTCTGTGATAATGCACAAATATCTTAGTAATTTTTAAGATTTCTGTAAAACTTTTAATTTTTCTACTTTTCAGGGTCAGATATATCTTTTTTGGTCTATTTTGCCTCCTGAGGAAAACATGATGACTAATAATTCTGCACACCTTGAAAAAGGGTGTTACTATACTTAGGCTGCACCATTCCTCATTACACAAATGCACATCACCTGATCTGCTTCATCCAATAAGCATTGAATTTTATACAGCTTGGCTGTGCAAAATCTGCATACAAATGATGATATGGTCAAAATACTCACTTGCTTATTAATTGTGCACACAGTGTACTGTTAGACAGTGAGGTTGATCATATACGATAGTCGGTATGCTTACCCCAGGATGTGCATAGAAACATACTGATCCCGCCGAAAAGCATTGTAATTACAGCCACAGGTGTGGTTGCAATGCAAAATAAAAGAGAGTGTGGACTTGGTCAAGCTACTTCACCAAGTCAGATTTAAGAATACCTAAAATTGGCATCTATTTTTTGGAGAGATCTGTAGGATGGTAGTGGGATTGATCTCTCCCTCCACTCTGGTTCTTGGAAGTGGCCCATGTCCACGATTCTCATTTAAACTTTCAGTTCTGTATATGTCAGATCTGTGTGAGACTGAATACAGGTCAGAACCAGAGGGAGCAAAGCCATTGCTGCACCCACAACTTGCACGATGGTGCAGTCGCCCAGTGGATTGATACAGATGGTTACGGACAATCTGGCTGCAAACTGGTGTAAAAAGTTTTTTTTTCAATTTACAAAAAAACCTCAAAGACATTTGAATTGACCGATTTGGATCACTGCCACATTACCACACTGTCGTGAAAACCTCTGCCTGTAACAATCATAAGGTTACTTCGAAATCTGTTTGTGTGGGATAACACAAGACTGAGATCAAAGCTGATGTAAATAGGTATATTAAGAAGTGAAACAAAACTAACAGAGGACTTCCTGCAATAGTAACGAAAACACAGCACAATATAGAGTGATACAAGTGAAGCAAAACTAACAGAGCATTTTCTGCAATAGTAATGAAAGCACGGCACAATATAGTAATGTCCGAAGAAACTGAAGAGCTGGGCGGCGCGACCGCTAATATGAACCAGTCCAACTGTAATATGATGCAGGTGTGCACTAAGCACTAAATGTGAGAGTCCAGCAGTATATACGAGAGGAGGCACATGGCCCTTAATGAGAAAGTCCAGCGATATTATGTATGAGAACGCACACCGCACTAACATGTAGAAGTCCAGCAATCATATAGGTGAAAATGCACACCACACCTAGATGTAGAAGTCCAGCAATTCACAGGAGTAGCATTAACAGAGGAAGGTCACCACATTTACCTATTGGGCGGAAAGTCCTGCACCGCAGCCACCACACAAACACAGACCAAGAGGAGATGATGATGTCAGTATTCCTTACTGGCCACAGGAGTTCCAGAGGCGAACAGCTCCTCACTAGAAGTTCAGATAGCAGTTATCAGGGAGATGCACAGGGAACTGTAAGCAGCATAGCTTGGAGAGGCGGAGCTCCAAGTAAGGAGCAGCAGCAGCAGGGAGTCTACCAGTAGACAGGCAGGAGCTCAAGAGCCAACCGCAACAAAATACTCAGGCAAAGAGGAACACATGACCCAGCCCTAAATCACAAAACAAACAGGAAGTTCCATGACAGGGTGAAATGCAAGACTCCATCTTGAATAAGGGTAAACAGGCACAAAGGAAAGTCCGGAAGCCTTACACTGCCTCATAATGGATATAACATTTTTGCCACATTTAAAAATCTTCCTATCATATCCTGAAACATGGTAATTTTATATTTCAATAGAATTATAAAAAAGTCTTTGTCTTATTTTACAAGAATTGTGTGTAAATAATTGTTCTGAAAGCAAACAGATTTCAGTTCAACTATTCTGATGCAGTCCTTAGCAGCAATGTAACTATTTATTTTGACAGTGTATAATTCTAAAATTGAAAAGTTCAACAGAATTTTGTTCCATGTGAATATTAACATTTAATACATTATGTTCTCAAACATCTAGTATGAAATTTTCAGAGTATTCTCTTTCACTTAGCAAAGTACTGATTTAAATAGCTGGAAATGTGTCATTTTGTTTGCAACAGCAAATAATATTTTTTCTGAAGTTCAGCTCATAGTTTACTGGAGTGATTTGAACTTTAGAACAAAAATACTATATTCTTCTTGTCTGTCCCGTTTCGTGCTGGGTCACAGCAGGATTTATAGAGGCTGGCAGTTATCACAGAGTGGAAAATTGTTTGGTTTCAGAAAAGCTTTTTTTATCCTTTCTTTTTTTGAATGTTCTGTTTATTTAGTAAATTTTTTTAGATATATTTCTTTTTACTATGTTGTAACAAATTTCATGCCTATAAATTATTTGATTCAGTAATGTAAAAGCTTTTTAGGACTGTTCTACGTAAAATAATTATAAAATGTTTCATTTAATCACAAATTGTTTACCACGAATAGCCTATATTTTTCTTGATGAATTTGAAAGATATGTAACCATTCTTTATTAACTACTTTTTCCAATATGCAAGGTATATCATTTCAATGTAATATACAGTGGGGAAAAAAAGTATTTAGTCAGTCAGCAATAGTGCAAGTTCCACCACTTAAAAAGATGAGAGGGTCTGTAATTTACATCATAGGTAGACCTCAACTATGGGAGACAAACTGAGAAAAAAAAATCCAGAAAATCACATTGTCTGTTTTTTTTTCATTTTATTTGCATATTATGGTGGAAAATAAGTATTTGGTCAGAAACAAAATTTCATCTCAATACTTTGTGATATATCCTTTGTTGGCAATGACAGAGGTCAAACGTTTTCTGTAAGTCTTCACAAGGTTGCCACACACTGTTGTTGGTATGTTGGCCCATTCCTCCATGCAGATCTCCTCTAGAGCAGTGATGTTTTTGGCTTTTCGCTTGGCAACACGGACTTTCAACTCCCTCCAAAGGTTTTCTATAGGGTTGACATCTGGAGACTGGCTAGGCCACTCCAGGACCTTGAAATGCTTCTTACGAAGCCACTCCTTCGTTGCCCTGGCGGTGTGCTTTGGATCATTGTCATGTTGAAAGACCCAGCCACGTTTCATCTTCAATGCCCTTGCTGATGGAAGGAGGTTTGCACTAAAAATCTCACGATACATGGCCCCATTCATTCTTTCATGTACCCGGATCAGTCGTCCTGGCCCCTTTGCAGTGAAACAGCCCCAAAGCATGATGTTTCCACCACCATGCTTTACAGTAGGTATGGTGTTTGATGGATGCAACTCAGTATTCTTTTTCCTCCAAACACGACAAGTTGTGTTTCTACCAAACAGTTCCAGTTTGGTTTCATCAGACCATAGGACATTCTCCCAAAACTCCTCTGGATCATCCAAATGCTCTCTAGCAAACTTCAGACGGGCCCGGACATGTACAGGCTTAAGCAGTGGGACACGTCTGGCACTGCAGGATCTGAGTCCATGGTGGCGTAGTGTGTTACTTATGGTAGGCCTTGTTACATTGGTCCCAGCTCTCTGCAGTTCATTCACTAGGTCCCCCCGCGTGGTTCTGGGATTTTTGCTCACCGTTCTTGTGATCATTCTGACCCCACGGGGTGGGATTTTGCGTGGAGCACCAGATCGAGGGAGATTATCAGTGGTCTTGTATGTCTTCCATTTTCTAATTATTGCTCCCACAGTTGATTTCTTCACTCCAAGCTGGTTGGCTATTGCAGATTCAGTCTTCCCAGCCTGGTGCAGGGCTACAATTTTGTTTCTGGTGTCATTTGACAGCTCTTTGGTCTTCACCATAGTGGAGTTTGGAGTCAGACTGTTTGAGGGTGTGCACAGGTGTCTTTTTATACTGATAACAAGTTTAAACAGGTGCAATTACTACAGGTAATGAGTGGAGGAAAGAGGAGACTCTTAAAGAAGAAGTTACAGGTCTGTGAGAGCCAGAAATCTTGATTGCTTGTTTCTGACCAAATACTTATTTTCCACCATAATATGCAAATAAAATGAAAAAAAAACAGACAATGTGATTTTCTGGATTTTTTTTTCTCAGTTTGTCTCCCATAGTTGAGGTCTACCTATGATGTAAATTACAGACACCTCTCATCTTTTTAAGTGGTGGAACTTGCACTATTGCTGACTGACTAAATACTTTTTTTCCCCACTGTATAGTCCACATGGCTTGGTATATAAATGAAACTTATATCCATTGTAAACACATAATCAGCTTATAGATACATTGATTACTGCAAGAGCATAAAAGAATGCTGTAAACTCTGAAATACATAAACTTTGAGGTGAGCAAATCTTTAAAAATTTGAATATTCCTGCTTTGCCAAATATATCTATATCATTTGATCCGTTACAAATTAATACAGAAGTGTTGTACTTCTAGAGTCACTCAGTGTGATTATGAATTGATTGATCTAAGGTACACCGCAGTAAAAACACCATAATAACAGCCTTTTTTATTCATCACACATTGCAAACAAGGAGGGAATTATTAAATCCCTTAGTTCTATTTTTGCTGTTGAAAGCAAATCTTGAATTCAAAGCTTGTGTGTTACAGGAAGTATACTTCCTGCATTGTAAGATAGACAAGCCATATTTTTTTTTACAGCAATTCAGAAATTTAAACACAACTGCTTATCTCACAAAGTCGTAATAGTCCAATATTAAGACCAATACACATGGCACTTAAATACCGTATATACTCGAGTATAAGCCGACCCGAGTATAAGCCGAGCCCCCTAATTTTGCCACAAAAAACTGGGAAAACTTAATGACTCGTGTATAAGCCGATGGTGCACAGTGAGTGACCTCAGTTATCTGCAGTGTGTGGCCCCAGTTATGATGCACAGTGAGTGGCCCCAGTTATGATGCACAGTATGTGGCCCCAGTTATCATGCACAGTGAGTGGCCCCAGTTATCATGCACAGTGAGTGGCCCCAGTTATCATGCACAGTGAGTGGCCCCAGCTTTGCTGCACAGTGAGTGGCCCCAGCTTTGCTGCACAGTGAGTGGCCCCAGCTTTGCTGCACAGTGAGTGGCCCCAGTTAACATGCACAGTGAGTGGCCCCAGTTATCATGCAATGTGAGTGGCCCCAGCTTTGCTGCACAGTGAGTGGCCCCAGCTTTGCTGCACAGTGAGTGGCCCCAGTTATCATGCACAGTGAGTGGCCCCAGTTATTATGCACAGTGAGTGGCCCCAGCTTTGCTGCACAGTGAGTGGCCCCAGCTTTGCTGCACAGTGAGTGGCCCCAGTTATCATGCACAGTGAGTGGCCCCAGCTTTGCTGCACAGTGAGTGGCCCCAGTTATCATGCACAGTGAGTGGCCCCAGCTTTGCTGCACAGTGAGTGGCCCAAGCTTTGCTGCACAGTGAGTGGCCCCAGATTTGCTGCACAGTATGTGGCCCCAGTTATCTGCACAGTGAGTGGCCCCAGTTATCATGCACAGTGAGTGGCCCCAGCTTTGCTGCACAGTGAGTGGCCCCAGCTTTGCTGCACAGTGTGTGGCCCCAGCTTTGCTGCACAGTGAGTGGCCCCAGCTTTGCTGCACAGTATGTGGCCCCAGTTATCTGCACAGTGAGTGGCCCCAGTTATCATGCACAGTGAGTGGCCCCAGCTTTGCTGCACAGTGAGTGGCCCCAGCTTTGCTGCACAGTGTGTGGCCCCATCAAGTTGCTGCTGCCGCTGCCTCCCTAAAAAAAAAAAAAAAAAAAAAACCTGTATACTCACCTCAGTCGCTGCCCCCTGCTCATCAGCGTTGCGCTCTGCAGTGACTGTGCAGGCAGAGAGCGCGATAGCGCTCTCTGACCTGAATGTCACTGCAGAGGAAGCAAGACAGCAGAGCGCAGGGACAGGTGAATATGCCTCCCAACCCCCTGTTCATACTCACCGGGTACCGGCGCTTGTCTCTGCAGCTCCCCAGCTTGTTCCATGTTGTCGGCGCTGCTCTCTTCCTGGTTCAGCGGTCACGTGGTACCCGCTCATTAAATATGCGCATATTTAATAAGCGGGTACCATTTGACAGCTGAAGCAGGAAGAGAGCAGCACCCACAACATGGAACAAGCAGGGGAGCTGCAGAGAAGGGTGAGTATGATCTGACACCCCCGCTCCCCCTCCCCCGCCGATCCCCCCGGTATATGACTCGTGTATAAGCCGAGAGGGACCTTTCAGCCCAAAAAAATGGGCTGAAAATCTCAGCTTATACACGAGTATATACGGTAAGTGCTTTATTTTCGGGATGTGAATCTACCTAGCTTTTCTTATACTGTTGCCTTTAACCCCGTCTGACATCAGACATAATGATCCGTCCATGTTACCTGGGCCAATTTGACCATGAACGGATGATTATGCCATCATAATCTCACGCGATCACAGGGGGTGCGCGGGCAATCACCAATGGAAGTCCGCTGATTTTGATAGCTGACACCCAGACTGCTCCTGGCACTTTAACCCGTGAAATACTGCGATTGAACAAGATTGCAGCATTCCGGAAGCTGGCAGAAGGCTGACAGTCCCTCTGCCTTTGGATCGGAGACACCGCAGCATGACGCGGGGTCCTGATCATTGCCATGGTGACACTTTGTCGTCGTGACAAGATCCAGGTCACCAGAGATAGGAAACTTATTGACCATGTGCAGTGCATGATCAGCAAAGTCTCTCTGTCAGTGCAGCGATGACAGCTTCTATGGCATACAGATGCTGCTTCATCTGCATGCTATATATGTGATCAGCCTACAAAAAATGATTGTCCTATGGTGGGACAAAGTAAAAAAGTTAGAAAAAAGTAAAAAAAAATAGCAATTAAAACACATTCATCCACTCAATGCCAACTTTTATTCC
Source organism: Dendrobates tinctorius (assembly GCF_039654945.1). NCBI lineage: Eukaryota > Metazoa > Chordata > Amphibia > Anura > Dendrobatidae > Dendrobates > Dendrobates tinctorius. The sequence continues at coordinate 26,022,226 of NW_027361708.1, forward strand.
CCATTGACTTGCATTGGGGTCGTGTTTCGGACAAAACTCTCCCTTTTTTTGCCCTAGTCGGACCAGTTTCATCTGACTCAAATTTTGTTTCATTCGGGTTTCTGTTAGTGTGTGACAGCAGCCAAACATAAAAACCCGCTATAAGGCATTTTTCACACGTCCTGATATTTCCCGTACCGGAGATGTTAGTGTCCTTGTCTGTAATACATGTGGCACACGTGTCACATGCGTGTGCTGCATCAGTATCATATGGACAAGCGCCAGGTAAGTATCATTACAGTAAGTGCTGTTCCCCGGTGCCGGGTGCTGAATATGACTCTCATTATTCTCCCCTGCTCTGCTGGCAATCAGCACAAGCAGAGGAGAATGATGAGAATTATGTTTAAGTAATAAAAGAGACAGCAGGCAGCGGCTGATTGGACTATTACCCCCATCAGCCTACTCCTGCTGCTGCTAACAACAGTGACAGTAGGAGCGGTGGATGGGAGTATTCATCAGCAGTCTCCTTCGCTATAAGTATATGAATAAAATAAAAAAAAGGCATTGGTTCCCCTGTATTTTCTATAACCAGCCAGGCATAACTCACAGCTGAGGGCTGCAACTCTCAGCTCTCAGCTTCAGCAAGGATGGTTATCAAGAACAGAGTGGTCCCCTTGCTGCTTTTTTTAAATTATTTAAATAAATAATTTTAAAAATATGTGTGGGGTCCCCTCAATTTGACAACCAGCCTTGCTAAAGCTCACAGCTGGGGATGGTATTCTAAGGCTGGTAAGGGGCCTTGGATTTTTACCCCCCCAGCCTAAAAACCGCAGCCTGCAGCTGCCCAGAAAAGGTGCATCTATTAGATTCACCAATGCTGGTGCTTTGCGCAGCTCTTCCCAATTGCCCTGTAGCTGTGGCAAGACTTCATATTTGTGGGGTTGACATCATCTTTGTATTTTCAGGTGACACCTATCCATTACTAATCCTATAGTTACAAGGTAAACAGAGACACAGCCAAAATAAATTCCTTTAATTGGAAAAATGACTCAGACTCCTTTAATAATCTTAATTAAACCATACTTACAACATCTCCTAATTCCAACAAAGACTTCATTTTCCTGTAATAAAACTAAAATAAAAAAACAACAACATACCATACCTGTCTGTCCCATGTAGTAAACCAGGTCTGGGGGATAATTAGTTTTCAACCTGTACGGTGCCAAGATGCGACCATGCAGGCTGAAAACCACTGGTTAATGAGCTGCTGGGAATGCAGCATCAGTAACAGGGGGTGACACCATAGAGGTTATGTTAGGCATCGGGTTACCGCCACTGCACAGCAGGAATCCCAAGCCCTGCCTTTGGTGGCCTTCCATTCTTCTTCGGCCGCAGAGGAGGCTGCTCAGCAGACTCGTCGATCCCGGCGCTCTGCTCAGACTAGCATTGTGGGTTTGGTTGCTGCTGCCACCTCTGGTCCAGCTATAGCAACGCATGCTGATCAGCAGTGAGCTACTCCAGGGGTTATGTCCTCCTTTTGGTCTACTGAGCATGACCCCACGGTCTCTCATTGGAGATTGGAGATTGGAGGTCAAATGCTCAGGTCCTTCTCCAGCTCAGATTGGACCATCAGGAAGGTCCCGGAAGGACGCTACTTTAAAAGGCTTGCATGGCCAAGCACTAGTATGCACAGTATTTGGTTGAAGTGTGTGTGATGAAGGATGCTTGTGACACGCTGACTGACTAATTATGAAACCCCTTCCATTTGATACGCATGTGGTTAGGGTTAGAGTTTATAGTCAGCGCCGAGTTGTGACACTGCCTAGCGCTACAGTGCTCCCTGCTCCTCACCCATGCTAGCGCCAGTGGGCGCCAAGCTAGAAAGGCATCACTGTACCGCCTCAAGTAGCTGCAACCACCAGTAGCGGCGCCGTGCACAAGTTATGCGCTTTCCTTGCCCTAATCCGTGAGGTTAGTTGCGTCCGCCAGAGCGGTGCAGCGCACACCTAGTGTGCTTATATTTCTATTGCTCTCTCCGACTCTAACCCTGTGCCTCTGGGGCAGAGTCCTGTGACCGTATTCTAGCGCTCATCCGACCGAGACCTATGAGTTTTAACAGGCTTTGGTAGTTACACTCTGCGACAAGGTGGTTCTGTGAAGCAACATAACTCACCACTGTACACACCAGGTGACTTTAATCCGCGTGTGTTTATCTATTACTTTGCCATATAGTCTCCGCCATTACCGAGCAGCAGTTTACCATCTCTGCACGGTTGACCCCAGGCTGCGAACGCACCTCATTATCATTTTATTATTTGGTGCATTCCGTCAGCCTAATAGGTTACATCCGGTCACTGATGTTACAGCCAAACTGGCTGAAAAGTCACATCTTGGCACTGTCCAGGTTGAAAACTAATTATCCTCAGACATGGATTACTGCATGTGACGGAACGCCTGCTGTCTCTTTTATTACTTAAATATAACTCTCATCATTCTCCCCTGCTCGCGTCGATCGCCGGCAGAGCAGGGGAGAATGATGAGAGCCGTGTTCAGCACCCAGCGCCGGGGAACAGCGCTTACTGTAACAATTCTTCCCCGGTGCCAATCTGTTTCACATGGATGGCATCCATTAAAAAATGGACAAGTCAGCATGTTTTACCCACAGACATATGGTCCATGGAAACCCACTGACATGTGCACAGACCCATTCACTTGAATAGTCAAATAGCGCTCCTTTCCTCCAGAGTCTCTCCACATGGCTAATTAGTACTGTACAGCCACATATGGGGTATTGCCACATTCAGTAGAAATTGTGGGACAAATTTTATTGCCATTTTTACCTACTTCTTGTGTGAAAATGTAAAATCTTTGGCTAAAACAAAATTTTGATGGTAAAAATGTAGTTATTTTGTCTTCACTGCCCAATGGTATACAATTTTGGGACACACCCTTGGTGTAAATATGATCACTGCACCCCTAGATTAATTCATTGCGTGGTTAAGTTCACAAAATGGGGTCACTTATGGGGGTTGTGCTGTTTTGGCACCTCATGGGCTCACCCAGTGGGTCATGGCACCTGCAAACCATAACAGTAAAATCTGGCGCTCCTTGCCTTCTGAGCTTTGCACTGTGCATGAAAAATATTTCCTAATTACATGTAGGGTATTGGTACACTCAGAAAAAAATTGACTTGTTTGTTGTATAAAATTTTCCTCCTATTAGCCCTTAGAAAGATTAAAAACTTGAGGCTGAAACATTTTAGTGGTAAAAATGTAAATTATTCTTTATTCACCGCTCAGTGGTATAAAATTCTGTGAGGCACATGGGGTGTTAATATGATCACTGCACCCCTAGATTAATTCATTTGAGAGAGTAGTTTGGAATATGAGTTCACATATAGGGGATTTCGGTTGCTCTGGAACCTCAGGGGCTCTGCCAATGTACCATGGCACCCTCAAACTATTCCAGCAAAATCTGAATTCCAATAAGGCACCTCTTCCCTTCTGAGCTTTGCACTGGGCCTTAAAAGTAGTGTTTCTGGATACTTCCAGTTCCAGCACCATCGTGGCTGCAGTGGGGTGAGGGAGCTCCGTGCTCCAGCTTGAAAAAGAGCGACTTAAACAGACCACCGGCGTGAACTACTCACAGGAGAGGTGACCGCTGACACCATCGCATACCGGGGGCACCATGGACCACCGGCTCCGAAGCACGGGCAGCCGGAGCAGAGCCACGGGAACACATGAAAACATAGGAGAGTTCCCCAAGATGGCGGCGGCTGCAGCGGCGTCACAAAGCGGGAAGCACAGGAGCAAGGGAAACCCGGAGGCACAGCTGAAAACAACCAGGACAAAGCGGGGAGAGGCAGGGGGAACGCGCATAAGCCCCAAAGAAGACCGCCGGCTGGAATCACCAGGCGGGGGGGCCCTGTGACAGGGACGCTCTTCCACGGAGACCGCAGGGAGCTGGAAAGAGAGGTGGCTGGGCATCTTGTGGGAGATATAAAAACTGCAGTGAAGGAGGCAGTAAAAGATGCCCTAGAATAGATCCATGAAATATCAGCACAGCATGCCAGCAGGTTGGAGCACCTGGAACAGAGGGTGTCGGATTTGGACAATAAGACAATCCAACTAGAACAGGAGCTGGAGACGTCCCGGAAACAGGGCACTTGGATGAGGGCCAAACTTGAGGACCTAGAAAATAGGTCCTGAAGGAACAACCTGCGATTAGTGGGGCTGCCTGAATCCATCACATATCAGCAGCTCAATGACATTTTTGAACAAGAATTACCTAAAGCCCTGGGAGTACAAGACAAATGCAAGGTGGAAAAAGCACACAGGGTGGGTCCGCCTGGAGGGAGCTTGGCGAGAGACGCGCATCTGCGAGGAGTGGGACGTGATGACTAACACACCCAGAGACCTCGTCAGGCTATTGCAAAATATTTGGACTTTAAGGATAAGGATAAAATTCTGCGCCTTTTTAGATCCAGGCAACAACCACTCATACTTCAGGGGCATAAGGTTGTGATCTTTGAGGACTTTTTGCCAGAAGTTTCTGAAAAATGCAGGACCTTCAGTGAGGTCTGCAGCCTCCTCTACAAGAAAGGCATTCAGTTTCAGCTACTTTATCCTGCTGTCCTCAAAACGAGACACACAGACGGCTCCTTTAAAGTTTGGAGGGACTCCAGCAAAGCTATGAGGGAGTTCATGTCATCTTCCACGAGATCTACTGGACATCGCGATGAGGAGAGAGAAAGTGAGGACAACGAAAGCCGCTCAGTTAGCCCAAAGACATGAGAGCTTCATCGGCACAGCACCTCTACAGGGTCATTCCCAGGCAGGAGGGTCATTCTGATGTTGCTGGCTGTTGCTGTACTTTAATCTTCGCGGGGTTGCTCAAAAGGGAAGAAAGTCTCGCAAAGTTTTGAGAGCTATCACAGCATGCTCATCTGGAAACGTAGATATATAATGATTGCATTCTATATGTTTCCTATTTTATGTCTTTTATGGTTCGTTCAAATCTTATTGCCGGTACTGTAACTTTGTCAAAGGGGTCGGGCTGGGGAGAAGGTAGTGGAGGGCCACAATGGAAAAAATGGAAGTGCTAGTGATATACTTGGCAAGGGAGGGAGGGGGAGGGGCAGGGGGGGAAGGAGATGTTGACAAAGTTTTTCATGTGGGAGTATTCAGTTTGGGAACCAGTTGGGTTGGGATTGTTATGTGCTGTAGTACCTTAGATGCTTTTGTCAAGCTTTGGTTCACTTCTCACATCACACCTGGGGGCGGGCTTTGGTTGCCCTGTCCAATATTTTAAATATTTTATCCACAGACAGATTGTTTGTTAGTGAGACACATTGTTATCATGAATGGTTAAAATCATAACATGGAATGTTAAGGGTCTCAAGACCCCAGAAAAAAGGTCCCTGGTACTCAGGCATCTAAAAAGATTATGGGCTGACCTAGTTCTGCTTCAGGAGAGACACTTACCCCAACATGACATGTTACCCATGCACAGACTTTGGGTGGGAGAGATTTATCGTTCAGGAGCCAGGGGAAGACAGGCGGGGGTGATCATTCTGGTCATAGAATCATAGAATCGTAGAGTTGGAAGGGACCTCCTGGGCCATCTGGTCCAACCCCCTGCTCAAAGCAGGATTCGCTAAATCATCCCAGTCAGATGTCTGTCCAGCCTCTGTTTGAAGACTTCCATTGAAGGAGAACTCACCACTTCTCGTGGCAGCTTGTTCCACTCATTGATCACTCTAACTGTCAAAAAGTTTTTTCTATTATCTAATCTGTGTCTCCTCCCATTCAGTTTCATCCCATTGCTTCTAGTCTTTCCTTGTGCAAATGAGAATAAAGTTGATCCTTCTACAATGTGACAGCCCTTTAGATATTTGTAGACAGCTATTAAGTCTCCTCTCAGTCTTCTCTTTTGCAAACTAAACATTCCCAAATCCTGCAACCTTTCCTCATAAGACAGGGTTTGCAGACCGGTCACCATTCTGGTCGCTCTTTTCTGAACTTGCTCCAGTTTGTTGATGTCTTTTTTAAAATGTGGTGCCCAAAACTGGACACAATATTCCAGATGAGGTCTGACCAAAGAGGAGTAGAGGGAAATAATGACTTCACGTGATCTAGACTGTATGCTTCTGTTAATACATCCTAGAATTGCATTTGCCTTTTTTGCTGCTGCATCACACTGTTGACTCATATTCAGTCTGTGATCTATTAGTATACCCAAGTCTTTTTCACATGTGCTGTTGCTTATCCCTATTCCTCCCATTCTGTATATGCTTTTTTCATTTTTATTGCCCAGATGTAGTACTTTGCATTTTTCCCTGTTAAAAACCATTCTGTTAGTTGCTGCCCACTTCTCCAGTTTATTTATATCTTTTTGAATCCTCTCTCTCTCTTCTCTAGTATTAGCTATCCCTCCTAGTTTTGTGTCATCAGCAAATTTAATCAGTTTACCCTCAATTCCTTCATCTAAATCATTGATAAAGATGTTGAACAATACAGGGCCCAGGACAGAGCCCTGTGGTACCCCACTTGAGACATTCTTCCAACTGGATGTGCAGCCATTTACGACCACTCTTTGGGTCCGATCACTAAGCCAGTTATGAATCCACCTAACAGTTGCCTTGTCCATTCCATACTTAGTCATTTTTTCAATAAGGATTGTATGAGAAACCTTGTCAAATGCTTTGCTGAAGTCAAGATATACTATATCTACAGCATTTCCTTGATCCACCAAATCAGTGATTCCATCATAGAAGGAAATTAAGTTAGTCTGACATGACTTATTAGTTACAAACCCATGCTGACTCTGTTTAATCACTTCATTCTTATCCAGGTACTGACATACATGTTGTTTAATAATTTGTTCAAAGATCTTTCCTGGTATTGAAGTCAGACTCACCGGCCTATAGTTGCCTGGGTCCACCTTCTTCCCCTTTTTGAAGATAGGAACAACATTTGCTCTTCTCCAGTCTTCTGGGACTTCTCCTGTTCTCCAAGAATTTTCAAAGATTATGGAGAGGGGTTCAAAAATTTCTTCTGCTATCTCCTTCAGTACTCTGGGGTGTAATTCATCTGGACCTGGAGACTTGAATTCATTTAGGTTAGCTAAGTGTTTCCTCACTATCTTTTTGTTTATAGATAACCTGAATTCTTCTATTCCCTTAATAGGACAGTGAAGAACAGTTGATGTTACATTTCCTTTCTGAGAGAAAACAGATGCAAAATAGGAATTTAAAATTTCGGCCTTCTCAACATCCTGTCTTACCATTTCATCATTTTCATCCTGTAAAAATCCTATAGCATCTTTGACTTTTCTTTTACTTTTGACATATCCCCAAAATCCTTTATTATTGCTTTTGACATCTCTTGCAAGCCTCAATTCATTTTCAGCTTTAGATAAACTGATTTGTGCCCTGCAGGTTCTGCAGACAGCATTATATTCTTCTTTAGATATGCCTCCCTCTTTCCATTTTATAAACATTTTTTTCTTCCTTTTTAGCATGCGCTTAAGTTCTGTGTTCATCCATCCTGGTTTCCTTAAATGCTTCCTATTCTTCCCTCTTTTCGGAATTGTTAACAATTGTGAATTTCATTTTTCAAGATTTCCCATCCTTCCTGGACATTTTTGTCTTTAAGGATATCCAGCCATTGGATCCCCCCAATTCTCTTTCTGAATCCCTTAAAATCTGCCTTTCTGAAATCTAACCTTGACGTCTGAGTCTTCACAGGTCTTCCTCCTCTAGTTATTCAAAATTCTAAAATAGCATGGTCGCTACCTCCTGGGGTCCCAGCCACTTTTACCTCCTCAACCATTTCCTCCCTGTTTATAAGGATAAGATCCAAGGTAACAGTTCCCCTTGTTTTCTCCCCTACCTTTTGGAAGATAAAGTTGTCAGCAAGAGAGGATAAGAATTTCCTTGACCTGTTAGTTTTGCCTGAGAGAGATTCCCAACAAATGTCTGGATAGTTGAAATCTCCCATGACAACTATGTCATATTTTTTGGAGAACTTGGCCATTTGATGCATAAAGAGTTCATCCATATCTTCAGCTTGCACAGGCGGCCTGTAGTAAATGCCTACAATGGTGTCCTTTCCATTGTTCTGTCCTTGTATTCTTACCCAAACAGTTTCCACAGAACTCCCAGTCTCTGAAGCTTCAATCTCTGTGCAGATATATGCGTTTCTAAAATACAAAGCGACACCTTCTCCTCGTTTATCAAGTCTGTTTTTTGCAAATAATTTGTATCCTTCTAGTCTTGTATTCCAATCATGTGTATAGTCCCACCAAGTTTCAGTGATTCCAATGACATCATATTTCTTTTCCTGTGTTAGTAGTTCCAATTCTCCTTGTTTGTTGCCCATGCTTTGTGCATTAGTATAGAAACATTTTAGTTTGTGATTGGTTTCTCTTTCTCCCATTTTTTTATTAATTAGATTCTTTTGTCTTTGTTCTTCCTTTCCACTTCTAATAGCAGACTTCTCAATAGCATTTGTCAGGTGTATGGCTTTTTCTGGTCTTTTGCTTCCCTTCCCATGTTGTTCTAGTTTAAAGCTCTCCTTACAAGTGTAGCAAGGCGACTTCCAAATACATGTTTTCCAGTCTTCGTAAGGTGCACCCCATCTCTAGCAAGTAGTCCATCGTAAAAGTAATTCACTCCGTGATCCATAAATCCAAATCGTTGCTGACGGCACCATCGACGTAGCCAGTTGTTCACCTGCAGAATCTTATTCCACCTCCTTGTTCCATGACCATCCACTGGGAGAATGGAAGAGAAGACCACCTGCGCTCCCAGTTCTTTCACTTTCTTGCCTAAGTCTTCAAAGTCTCTGCAGATAGTTTCCAGGTCATTTCTTGCGGTGTCATTTGTCCCCACATGGTCAACAAAACACTTCCGCACAAACTGGTAACGTACCAGCATGATGATCAAGGATGCCACGTCGGAGTGATTCTAGAGACTCCTAATGGATCATTGGACATTCATAATGTTTACACCCCCAACTCGGCTAGGGATTTGTTTTTCCGGACCCTTTGCACCTCAATTATGACTTCTGGCGCGCATAACTTGATCATCGGAGGAGACATGAATGAGGTCATGATAGAATCGGAGGACAGATCGAGATGTGGGAGGGGGAATTAGTTCTATCTCAGGGGGGGAACTCTCCTTTGCGCAATTTTGCAACTGACCTACTGAATAAAGATGTGTGGAGACTACAACACCCGACTGAGCAGCAGTACAGCCATTATTCACACCTACACGGCTCTTCCCCCTTCAAGTTTTGGGTCTCTAAGCTGGATACATGGCAAGTGCTTAGCCAGTATGCATTGGAGGTGCTGGCTTGCCCTGCTGCTAGTATATTATCGGAACGCATCTTTAGTGCCGCAGGTGGTATACTAACAGACCGTCGCATGCGACTATCCTCCGATAACATTGAACGGCTTACTTTTCTGAAAATGACCAAGGCCTGGATCTCGCCGGAATTTGCCAGTCCTCTTCCAGATTAAATAATTGGTTGGCAACAGTATCCAGGTCTCCTGTTGTGTTCATGTTTCTACCACCTGAACTGTAATCCCTGGGCTCCAACACTGCCAGTTGCTGCTCATAAGTGCCGTCTGCACAGTCAACACATGTTCCAGTGCTATTGGGGTTCAGTAATGTCAGCTGATCCCCTGCTGTGTGTCCAGCAATTTCTCCTGCTCTGTCCACATTCACACTACTACAGATATTAAACTTGCTCCAATTATGCCTCTGCCTCCACTCTGTTTCTATTATTTACCCTGGACTTCAACACTGCCAGTTGCTGCTCAGAAGTGCCGTCTGCACAGTCAATACATGCTCCAGTGTTATTGGGATTCAGTAACATCAGCTGATCCCCTGCTGTGTGTCCAGCAATTTCTCCTGCTCTCTCCATATTCACACTACTACAGATATTAAACTTGCTCCAATTAGGCCTCTGGCTACACTCTGTTTCTACTGTAATCCATGGGCTCTAACACCACCAGTTGCTGCTCAGAAGTGTCTTTGGCACAGGTAGTCCCTCCTGCCCAGCCTTGTTCCAGCGCGCAAGCTGTTTCCAGGTAGTGTCAACGTCACTTTGCCTCCAATACTGTCGTGTTGCAGTCGGGTTAGCCGACTCTATGGTGCCTGCAGTTAGGTGCTTCCTATGTGGGCTGCGGGATCTGGCAATGAAGGCTGGTTCCGTAGTGCCAATAGGACAAGCACCCCCTGTAGGACTGTGGGTTTCGGTAACTCCGGCCGACTCGCGGCCTTGCAAATTTTTTTTTCATGTGTTCCTTCTGCTGCCTATCTGAGTTCCAGTACCAGTAGCTGGTTCTTTGGAAGTCAATCTTGAATATGTCCCCCTGGGTTCCAGTAACTTCAGCTGGTTCCAGGCAGAGCCTTTGGCTTAGGTGTCTCCTTCTCGGTATCCAAGTTCCACCAACGTCTGCTTTCTGGCACAGGTACCTCATGCTTAGTAACCTGGTTCCAGTACCATCAGCTGGTCCTCGGTAGTTCCATTGGCTTTTGTACCTTCGGCTACCCATCCAGGTTCCAGTACCGTCAGCTGGTTCTCAGCAGTTCCTCAGCCTTCTTGTACCTTCTGCTACATTTCCAATTTCAAGCTTTTTGAAATGGTTTTTGGTAATCACTCTGGATCACCCTGATGAAGACCCTAAAGACGACGACCCTGAAGACCACCCCGAAGAAGACGATGACCCCGAAAATGATGACCCCGAAGAAGACGACGACCCCAAAAACGACGACCCTGGAGATGACGACCCTGAAGACCACCCCTAAGAAGACCAAGAAGATGACCCTGAAGAGGATGATGAAGGAGAAAGTGTGGGAGAAGTAAAAAAGAAGGTGAAGAGCATGGAAGTAGTGAAACATAAATATCTGACAAAATATAAAAAAGCTTAACATAGTCAATATCTTTGTAACTCCGAACGTCTTAAAAAAAAATTAATTCCTGCTCTTCCATTTGATTGGGCTAAACCTCTATGCCTTTAATGTCTCCCCCACCTCCCCCAATACATTCTACATTATTGTTAGTTGTTTTCCTTTATGTAGAATTAACCTACAAGGAAAGTAAGGGGTTTATTTTCATTCCGATATTTGTGTCCCGTTGACTTGCATTGGTTTCCGGTATCGGAATCGGCGATATCCAATATTTTTGGGGTATCGGTCCGATCCAATCCGATCCAATATTTCCCGATATCGGAAGGTATTACTCAACACTAGTCATGAGAAAACATTCTCAGATTCACTGTGATCCATGGAAGTTTTCCAGAGTTTTTACCTCATAAAGGGACAGTGGTCAGAATTGTAAATATTAGCCCGGTCATTAACATGCAAACCACTCTCGGGGGTAAAGGGTTAAAGTTATACAATTTGCATTGTTATTTAGCTTAAAATTTGATATTTAAATCAAAAAGTAAATAAAACATTTTATTTAAGCATATACTGTATATATATATATATATATATATATATATATATATATATATATATATATACTAGCTGAAGAGCCCGGCGTTGCCTGGGCATAGTAACCAACTGTGGTTACTTATAACAAATTATATTATCATATTGCACATAAAAACCGTGCATCTAATCCTATCCTGTGTGATACTGACTGCTGAGCCATGTATCTAATCCTATTCTGTGTGATACTGTCTGCTGAGCCGTGTATCTAATACTTTTCTGTGTGATACTGACTGCTGAGCTGCATGTCTAATCCTATCCTGTGTGATACTGTCTGCTGAGCTGTGTATCTATTCCTATCCTGTGTGATACTGACTGCTGAGCTGTGTATCTAATCCTATCCTGTGTGATACTGACTGCTGAGCTGTGTATCTAATCCTATCCTGTGTGACACTGACTGCTGAGCCATGCTTCTAAACCGATCCTGCGTGATACTGACTGCTAAGCCATGTATCTCATCCTATCCTGTGTGATACTGGGCTCCCCCTGCAGTCTGCGTCAGAGGGTGGTTTGTGATGGCACAGTAATAAATTGTGTTATTTCTAGCTTTACAGAAGGACGATAACACCATAGAAATGATAAGAATAATAGGCCTCAGTTACCACAACTGTCTACAAAGAAAACTGTTGCTGATAGCAACCAATCACAGCTCATTTTTCATTTTTTAAACAGCTCTTGGACAGTGTGGCGAGTTTTGAGTGGCGACTTTTGTGTTTTGACTTTTATGTGGTGAGGTTGGTGTATGTGTGGTGAAATGTGTGCTGAGGGTGGTATATGTGTTGAAGCACGTGGTAGTATGTGGCGCATTTTGTGTGTGTGTTCATATCCCCGTGTGTGGTGAGTATCCCATGTCAGGGCCCCACCTTAGCAACTGTACAAAATATACTCTTTGGTGCCATCGCTCTCGTGCTTAAAGTCCCCCTCGTTCACATCTGGCAGCTGTCAATTTGCCTTCAACACTTTTCCTTTCACTTTTTCCACATTATGTAGATAGGGGAAAAATTGTTTGGTTAATTGGAACACGCGGGGTTAAAATTTTGCCTCACAACATAGCCTATGACGCTCTCGGGGTCCAGACGTGTGACTGTGCAAAATTTTGTGGCTGTAGCTACGATGGCGCAGATGCCAATACATACATACACTTTTTCCCCATTATGTAGATAGGGGCAAAATTGTTTGGTGAATTTGAATGCGCGGGGTTAAAATTTTGCCTCACAACATAGCCTATGACGCTCTTGGTGTCCAGTCGTGTGACTGTGCCAAATTTTGCGGCTGTAGCTGCAACAGTGCGGATGTCAATCCAAGACATACATACTGTGAGGTAGCGCTGTCATTCAAGGTTGGGGGACACTCGCTTGGCAGCGAATAAGTCACATCCAGCACGGGTTTTCATAAAGCAGTATAGTCCATGCAGTTTATTTCAGCTTCATAAACCGTCACAGCAACAGAAAACGGCATACAGTCAGCCTTGCGTCCATTACAGAGTTCAGCTGTTATCCTTGCATCACACAAATTATGCACTGTTCAATGCGCAGGCTTTCTAGCCACCAAGTTATCTTACCCACGTCAGGGTTGCCTCGTGCTGTTTCACCATGCTGCACGTTTATTCCCTCCAGGGAACTAACAGGCACACATCGCCATTACACACAGCATCCACATGTGCTGTCAGGCAGGAATCCCTTTGTCAGTGGGACCTTCCTCTCTGGACCAATCTAGTCCCTGCATTCACCCACATGTGACCAGACCTCATGTACCTTATATGGTCCATAACCACACCCACAGGTGATCACATGGCTATGACCTCACCCAAGGTCCTATTGCAGACAACCACACACAGGCTTCCCTGACACATTGTAACAGAACGTACTAGTCAGCAGTACCTCTGCTGATCATTATGATCTTTCAGTATCCTACCACTATCAAGGCAATGGAAATGTTTATAAGGCTGTCCTGGGACACCCACACAGCGCCCCCTAGCGGATACAGCGGTCACTGCACCACAATACATACACACCCACATTGAGCTTTATATATTTTATATATATATATATATATATGCACACAGTATGTTTAGCTCCCTTACCTGTGTCAAGAACATCGCACTGAACTTGCTCACTGAGCTAGTGCGCGTGTCCTGAGTAAAACAACTGTGCTCAGAGATACCAGTGGAGCGGGCAGCAGCAGAGAAGGTGCGTACTTCAAAACAGCAGGACCTGAAGCACGTGACTGCTGGGGGCGTGGCCTAAACCTCAGAGAGCTAGGAGCTGCAGGAAAGCTCCTAGCAGGGTAACTGCGAGACAAAGTTACCAAGGGGCATAGACAGGGACGAAAACAGATCAAGCCGGGTTCAAAGCACGAGATAGCACGACAAAACCAGAGGATTAGACAGGAAGGATAGTCAGGACGTAGCCAATGAGTCATACACGGAGATTGCTGCAAAGTATAAGAGGGGCGAGCAGAGAGTAGTCAGGTCACAAGCAATGAGTCTCACACAGAGAGGGTAGTGCTGTACAGAATCAACAGGCAGACTCACAACGGGGAACAGAACCAGGTCAGAACCATGTAAGCAAGCTATAAGACAACGAACAGGCACAGACACACAGGGGTCAACACACTCGGCCAAAGGCAAAAGTATAACTGACAGAGATGGGAGTTTCTCAGGGGTATAAGAAGCTCTCCCTGAACCAAAGAGAGGCCACAATAATTAACCCCAGGTGTGCAGGTCCAAGCCTGCACTGGGCTCCAGACATTAACCCCTGACGTGCTGGTCAAAACCTGCATTGGGATCATGACAATCTGTATTAAGTTTCTCTCATCTACCTATGTGGCTTCTCCGTTAAATGTTGCTTTTCTGACTTCTATTCACTAGCCCATCCCAGGTTCTAATTCCAATTGTTCTACATGCCAATTACTTCCTCTCCACAATTTGTCCTTTATCATTTATATGTAAAATTCCCTTCTTCTTTTTCCTCTTCTCTCATCCAGCCTAGGAGGCTCCTCTGTTAAATGTTCCCTCTTTGGCTTCTATTCACTGGCCCATCCTGGGTTCTTATCTCACTTCTCCTACATTCCAGTCTTGTGTCCTTTTTCAGCTGTTTACATTTTATCAATAAGAATGGTCTATTTTTTCTCTCTAACTTTAATCAATTTGTAATTGCCAGTTGAACTTCCCTACCCTTCATGATTTCCCTATTTATTTAAGTGTTCCTATGGGTGTTTCCTATGTAATTGACATCCATTTTGGGCCTTTAAAAACATTCTCTTGTCATGTTTTCCACATTTGTTTTTTTTTCACTTGAAAAAGATGCCGGTATGGCGTTGAAACTCGTTGTGAATAAAAGCCTTTTACTCATCATCTTTTCTGAAGAATTGATTCACTCCAGCAGTGCAGCCCATCCACTATTTTGTCCAACTGGATCCATTATTTCCTTGAGGATTTATCAACCAGCCACATGGCAACAGAAGCTATTTTTCTTCATGCCTATATAGGAGTTGTGCCTGTCACAAATTTATCAGATGAGCGCAACCAGCACTCTCCTATTTACCCTCCATAGGGTATCATCCATTATGTGCTCTGTTTCCAACTTCTAGATTTATACCTGGTTTATGATGTCACAACCCACTTTGCTGCAGGAAAACTGGAGTGTGGTTACTTTGAGATACAACACTGGCAGCTGGCAATATTTGTCTGTAGGGACAAGTGTGAAATCAGCAATGTCACTTCATCTCTTATTTTTTCTGTAAAGAAAATTCATCAGAATGCCAGAGAGAATGAAGGAAGAACATCAACTTGCACGTATTCATCACCATCCGGTATCTTTTTGTGATCCTCAGGGTACATATTTCATGCTTCCTAATGTTGAGCAAGGAGGAGAGAAAGAGTAAGAAAAGTATAGTAGCAGCAGCAGGTGGATGTGAAGAGGGACATATATTTGGTACAAGCTTGCTAAGAAGTTGACAGTTTGAGTGAAAACAATGATAATGGTGCTGGCCATTACAACCAAACATAGCATTGGGTGATAAAAATGAACATGGCTAGCTGCATGCTGAAATGATTGTGGGATGACAGGCGCATTGTTAACATCAAGCAAAGTGATGGCTATAGGATAATAATATTTTTTTTTCTATAGTGCCAACATATTCCGGAAAACTTTACATATTAGAGGAGACATGTACAGACAATAGACACATAGATCAAAACAGATACCATAGGAATGAGGGCCCTGCTCACAAGCTTACAATCTACGAGGAAAAAGGAAGACACAAGAGGTGCATGGTAACAATTGCTTTCATTGTTCTGACCAGACATAGTGTAAGAGTCGGGTACTCATGTAATGCTGCATGAACCGGTTATCAGCCTAAGTATGTAATAGTACAAACACAGAGGGCTATTAAGTGCATAAAGCATGTGAGAACATGATACAAGGAAACTGGTTTTGGTAAGAATTTTGAATGCGCAACACAACGATACTTAAGCTAATGCGTTGAGGCGGGAAGGCCAGTCTGAAGAAATGCATTTTTAGGGCACTGTGGGTATTGTGGATTTAATTGAATTAACTTGGGTAGCACATTCCAAAAAACTGGGGCAGCACATGAATAGTCTTGGAGACAGGATCGGGAGGTTCTGATTATTAAGAATGTTAACCTTATGTCATTCGCAGAATGGAAGGCACCGGTATGGTGGTAGACTGAGATAAGGGAGGAGATGTAGGGTGGTGCTGAGACTTGGAGTGCTTTGAGGGTGAGGGTAATAAGTTTATACTGGATTCCGGAATGGATGGGTAACCAGTGTAATGGCTGGCACTAGGTAGCGGCATTGGTGTAATGATTGGTGAGGAATATGATCCTGGCTGCAGCATTCAAGACAGATTGGAGAGGGGAGAGTTTGGTAAGAGGGAGACCAATTAGCAGTTACAATAGTCCAGATGAGAATGAATAATAGAAACAGTAAGAGATTTTGCAGAGTTGAAAGCAAGAAAGGGTCGAATTTTACTGTAGAAATGGTTTTGAGGTGCAGATAACAAATAGGATAACCATTGTTAGGCGTCTCGTCTCCTCCTCTGCACAGGAAGAATCCCGACCCTTGCCTTCTGCAGTCTCCCATTCATTCCTGACCACAGAGAGTCCTGCTCAACAGAGACTTTGATCCCGGCATCTTGCTCAAGCTAGTGCTGTCGGGTTGGTTGCTGCTGCCATCCCTGGTTCCCCTATAGCAACCTGCACTAGCCAGCAGTGAGCAGCTCCTTGGACTAAGTCCCTCTTTTGGCCTACTGAGCATGCCCGTGGGACGACCTCTCATTGGAGGTAAGAGGCCACGTGCTCAGGTCCTGTTGCTACTCTGATTGCACAACAGGGAAGGTCCCAGAAGCCTGCAACTATGAAAGGTTTGCATGGCCGCCCGGCCATGCGCAAATATAACATTATATTTGTGTATGTGTGGATGAATGTTTGTATCTGGTGAATGACTCATTAAGATCCCCTCCTTAGCGTTGTTGCATGAGTTGGGTGTTTGAGCTTCTAGAGCCAGATTGTGTCATCCAGCACCCCAGGCTGTGAATGTACCTTATACCATCTTTATTATGTGGTGCGCTCCACCAGCCCTAACAACCATGCTTTCAGATTTGCTATAAAAGCAAAATTAGGAATTTTTCAGATAACAAATAGGATAGCCATGCTTTCAGATTTGCTATAAAAGCAAAATTGGAAATTTTATTCCTGCTTCCAATAAAGAGTGTAAATTGGATCACTACCAGGATAGATTGTGCGTCTTGCTTTGTGAGACTTTTGCAGAGTAGAAAACTGCCACTTAAATGACCAACTAGCAGACCACTCTGTGATTCCTGCAGATGCAATGCTCAACTGCCTGTGCCACTGTTAGGACAATAAAAATTGTCAAGGCAATAGCAGCAACAGCCACAGTATAATTAACATGATGTACGAGATATTTTGTCTGCCGTTGCAACAACCATACATTCTTCCACAAATGAAGTTGCAATCTTGTTCTGTTGAACATAAACTGCGTCCATTCTCTGGAAGATACCCTGCCATGATCCCATGCACATCTTTGGTCAACAAATTGGACCAGTGGTTAGAACGGAACCAGCTGGATATGAATGTACTGTCATGTCCAGCCTTCAATGTAATAACAGAGAGAGCATTCTTCATGGCTGGTGGCTTTTCCACAAGCAAGCAGATTAGTTTATCCACCACAAGCATGAAAAAACAAACATTAGTCAAAATGAATCCGGCAATGGATTAATGCCAACTTTTGTTAATCTACTAATGAAGACAAGGATTAAAACAGCCATATTGTTTACCTGTCTTACTGTCCATTGTCTGTCCTCTATATCTTTCTGCTGCTATCAGTGCTGATAGCCCACGTTCAACTTTGCATCTTCTCTGGGTCCATCATGTCATTTGTACTATAGTACTGCTGCTGATAGAGCTGCTGTACCTAAATGTAGCTTGCCATACACCACCTTGCCTGGCTCATCCTTCTTTACTACTGTGAGGTTTCTGCTGTTGCTACTGCCATTGAACAGTAACAGAAATCACTTATCTCCTTGCTGCCCATCGTGTTTTATTGTGCTATTGTTACTGTTAGGTCTGCCCTTGCTTGTCCTAGACTGTCACATATTTTCGACCTGTTAATTTTCTACCATTCAACTTCTACTACCACTGCAGAGATAAGCAAGCCACACATTTCCTATCTTCCAAATGCGTTTTATATGGCTCGACAGTTCCAATGATGGGAAGCAAATTTTCTTGAGGCAACAAAAACATGAATCCCACACCCTGTATAGGAATAACTTTTGGAAAGGCTCAGTGACAAGCCATTGCTTCTTCATTTTGTAGAGAACTAGCCTATTTTTTCTCCCTAAAAAACTATAATCGCTGGTTAGCTTAATAAAAAGCCTTGGTAACTAACTGATTCATCATTTTGTGAATAGCAAACCTGATGTGGAATCACAAAATTGGTAATTTTTCCACTCCTAGTTGAGAATCCTGTACGTCTTCACATTCATAACAGTACACATGTCTTGTCTCCCTAAATAAAGTAATGATTTTTGGATTGCTTGTGAAAAAGCTACCGCTACTTCATTTAGCAAAGAACAAAGATTTTTCTACTCTCCAATCATGAACAATTTTTGAGCACGCCCTGTGAAAAAGTGGCAGCTTTTTTCTTTAGCACTGTTGTTTTTAAACACAAGTAAGGCACAAAAAGAAAAAGGACAATATTTAGATTAAATTCCTCTCTAGGAGAAATCAGAGTCTTATATATTATGCTTTGGGGACATTTAAAAGCTTGTTAGCATTGCAATTTGAGGCAAATGATTTCACCACAAATTATATTTGATGGGAAAATTCGATAAAGTCCCCAAATTTTAATTTAAAATTATTTACACATCTCTACGGTGAATTATGAGTACTACAAAGCATCATATCTTCCTGAAAAAGATGTGTATAACGCTTCATCCTTTTATTCTGGTTTTATTTTTTTTTTCTATATTAAATTATTGTTCTTAACTTGTGTGGGCACTCTCAGTGCCAACCATTGCTACAATAAAGGTGTGTTATCAGTAATATTTTGTCCCATATCCATTAATTGACCAATGTTTGGTATTTTCTTTTTGGCTTTTACTACCATCCCCAATGGTCTGCCATTCAGTTTCCTAGGACATGTATGTCACTCTCAGACACGATGATGTGCACGTTATTTCCTAACGCTGAACATACATGATCTGTTGCATCCAGTTTTTGCTTGTTCTTACTTTAGTATGAAACTTCTTTATCAATTTATGCACTGTCACTTTCCAAATCTATGGACTATGCTATTAGGCTACTTTTTAATTAAACATTATATTTATCTATCAATACCTATTACATACAGTACATATATAATTATTTTTTATGGTTTTTTTTTCTGTGCCACACTTGAGCAAATTTTTTTTGCTGAACATATTATCCTGGGAAACACTAATTGTCATTTATTCATATTTTCATACTTTACCATAAATTGACCCTATGCTAAGTCATTGGATATAGACAGGTGTTGTATAAGTCTATTTACTTGTGATAATATTATATACAATGCTATAGATTTGCCTATTCCTATTAATTTTTATAATTATTCCTTGGATCTTTGTTATTTATCTTCCATTGGTCTATTAACCCCTTAAACAACCAGGGGTATTTTTGGTTTTGCATTTTCATTTTTTTGCTCCCCTTCTTTCCAGAGCCATAACTTTTTATTTTTTGGTCAAAATGTCCATGTGAAAACTTGATTTTTGCGGGTTGAGTTGCACTTTTAAACGACCCCATTTGTTTTACCATGTTGTGTAATACAAAATAGGAAAAAAAATCCAAGTTCTGTGAAATTGCAAAAAAGTGCAATCCTACACTTGTTGTTTTGTTTGGCTTTTTTACTAGGTTCACTAAATGCTAAAACTGACCTGCCATTATGATTCTCCAGGTCATTACAAATTCATAGACACCAAACATGTCTAGGTTTTTTTTTTTCTAAGTGGTGATAAAAAATTCCAAAGTTTGTAAAAAACTTGTGGCATCTCCTTTTTTGGGGGGAATCGGGGGCTGAGTGAGGGCTTATTTTTTGTGCACTGATCTGATGCTTTTATTGATACCACTTTGTTGCAGATACGTTCTTTTAATCACCCATTATTACATTTTATTGAAATGTTGCAGCAACCAAAAAAATGTAATTCAGGTGTTTCAATTTTTTTTCCTCGCCACTAAGTTTACCAATTGGATTAATTCTTTTTATATATTGATAGATCAGGAGATTCTGAACACGGTGATACCAAATATGTATATACTAGCTGTTTTCAGCCAGCTAACGCTCGGCACGCTCATTGCTATCTAATTAACGCTGATGATGATTAAACTAAAGTAAATAATGACAACATTCAATAGCACTTACGCAGGTGGTAAATTAAATTAAAATGAAGTTAATAACAATAATGATCATTAAAAATCTGAATAATACTAATGATACATTTTATTCACAGTGTAAAATCCAAAACAAACTGGATTCAGTAAGATGTGCGTTTTTTATTCATTCCAGCATCTAAACAAATTTCATAACGAAACATAAATTAAGTTAAAATTTCTCTGTAAACACAATTAAATGTATAGTCATTTTCGTCATTTTCAAAGATCTTTCCTTGACTTCTACCAGGTACAATTTGAACTGAAAGACCTTTACAACTTGTTACTCTAGAGAATACAGTGTATAATTATTATTATTATTATTATTATTTATTATTATAGCTCCGTTTTTTCCATGGCGCTTTACATGTGAGGAGGGGTATACATAATACATACAAGTACAGTAATCTTAAACAATATAAGTCACGACTGGTACAGGATGAGAGAGGACCCTGCCCGCGAGGGCTCACAATCTACAACGGGATGGGTGAGGATACAGTAGGTGAGGGTAGAGTTGGTCGTGCAGCGGTTTGGTGGATCGGTGGTTACTGCAAGTTGTAGGCTTGTCAGAAGAGGTAGGTCTTCAAGTTCTTTTTGAAGGTTTCCATGGTAGGCGAGAGTCTGATATGTTGTGGTAGAGAGTTCCAGAGTAGAGGGGATGTGCGGGAGAAATCTTGTATGCGATTGTGGGAAGAGGAGATAAGAGGGGAGTACAGAAGGAGATCTTGTGAGGATCGGAGGTTTTGTGCAGGTAAGTACCGGGAGACTAGGTCACAGATGTATGGAGGACTCAGGTTGTGGATGGCTTTGTATGTCATGGTTAGGGTTTTGAACTGGAGTCTTTGGGTAATGGGGAGCCAGTACAGGGATTGACAGAGGGGAGAGGCCGGGGAATAGCGGGGGGACAGGCGGATTAGTCAGGCAGCAGAGTTAAGAATAGACTGGAGGGGTGTGAGAGTGTTAGAGGGGAGGCCACAGAGCAGGAGGTTGCAGTAGTCAAGGTGGGAGATGATGAGGGCATGGACTAGGGTTTTTGCAGATTCTTGGTTGAGGAATGTACGGATCAGTGAAATATTTTTGAGTTGAAGTCGGCAGGAAGCGGAAAGGGCTTGGATATGTGGTTTGAAGGAGAGATCAGTGTCAAGGATAACCCTGAGGCAGCGAGCTTGTGGGACTGGAGAGAGTGGGCAGCCATTTACTTTAATGGATAGGTCTGTTGGGGGGGTCACATGAGATGGGCAAAAGATGATTAATTTTGTTTTGTCCATATTAAGTTTCAGAAATCTAGCTGAGAAGGATGAAATAGCAGACAGACATTGAGGGATTCTGTTTAGTAGGGAGGTGATATCTGGTCCAGAGATGTAGATCTGTGTGTCATCAGCATAGAGATGATACTGAAAGCCATGAGATTCTATGAGCTGTCCAAGGCAGAAGGTGTAAACGGAGAAGAGCAGGGGTCCTATGACTGAACCTTGCGGGACTCCAATGGATAGGGGGCGCGGTGAGGAGGTGGTGTGCGAATGGGAGACGCTGAATGTCCGTTCTGCTAGGTATGATGCAATCCAAGATAGGGCAAAGTCTGTGATACCAAGAGATGAGAGGGTCTGTAGTAATAGGGAATGGTCCACTGTGTCAAAGGCAGAGGACAGGTCCAGGAGGAGGAGGACAGAATAGTGTCGCTTGGCCTTGACGGCTAGTAGGTCATTGGTGACCTTAGTTAGGGCAGTTTCAGTGGAGTGGTGTGGCTGGAAGCCGGATTGCAAGTGGTCACGGAGGGAGCAAGAAGAGAGGTGGGAGGATAGTTCAAGATGGACATATTGTTCCAGTAGTTTTGAGGCATAGGGGAGAATTGATATAGGGCGATAGCTAGATACAGAGGATGGGTCAAGAGAGGGCTTTTTGAGGATAGGTGTGATTGAGGCATGTTTAAAGCTTGAGGGGAAAACACCAGTTGTTAGTGATAGGTTGAAGAGATGGGTTAGGGTTGGGATGAAGACTGTGGTGAGGTTTGGGGTGAAGTGGGATGGGATCGGGTCAAGTGCACAGGTAGTGAGATGTGATCTTGAGAGTAGAGTGGAGAGTCGATCTACTGTAATGGTGGAGAAGTTGGTTTTGCGGGAGGAGGGCAGGGCAGGTAGGAGGAAGGGCACTGGGGGTTGTTGACCAAAACTGTCTCTGATGTTATCAATCTTCTCCTTGAAAAATGAGGCAAAGTCTTCAGCTGAGATGAGTGGAGAGGGAGGAGGTGCTGGGGGGCTGAGGAGAGAATTGAAGGTGTTGAATAACTGTTTAGATTTGTGAGACAGGGAGGATATGAGAGATGAGAAGTAGGTTTGCTTTGCTGCAGCGAGTGTGGCCTTGAAAGTAGTGAGGGACTGTTTGAATGTGATGAAGTCCTCATTGGAGTGGGATTTTTTACATCTCCGCTGTCTGTTGATTTTGCGAGTTTTGGTATGTTTGAGAGGGGCAACTGATTCCAAAGCTACAGCTATTGTGGTGTTATATAGAGAGGCAGCGGCATCCGCATTGTGTAGGGAACTTATGTCTGTAAGAGGGTGGAGGGATTCAGACAGTGAGTGTAGATCGAGGTGTTGAAGATTTCTGCAAGGGTGAGTTTTTGAGGTGAGGATTGTGGACCTGAGGAGGAGAGGGAAGAGAATTTAAGTAGGTTGTGGTTAGAGAGAGGATGAGGTGAGTTAGAGAGGCTAGATAGGGAGAAGAGGTGGGTGAAGATGAGGTCTAGTGTATGGCCATCTTAGTGAGTGACTGCAGAAGACCATTGAGTGGGGCCAAAGGAGGAAGTGAGAGATAGAAGTTTAGTGGCAGCTGAGAGGGAAGTGTCAATGGGGATGTTGAAGTCGCCCAAGATGATAGTGGGGATATCAGTGGAAAGGAAATGGAGTAGTCAGGTGGTGAAGTGGTCAAAGAAGGTGGTTGCTGACCCTGGAGGGCGGTATATGACAGCTGGTTGGAGGGGAGTAGATGCGCACAGAGTGCACCTCGAAGGAATGGAGGGTAACAGAGGGCAGCAGTGGGATTGGGGTGAAGGAGAAGTTATTTGAAAGGAGAAAACCAACTCCTCCACCATGCTTGCTGCTGGGGCGGGGGTGTGGGAAAGGTGGAATCCACCATATGAGAGTGCAGCAGGAGAGGCTGTGTCAGAGGAGGTGAGCCAGGTTTCGGTGATGGCGAGGAAGGAAAGTTTGTTAGTAATAAAAAGATCATGGATGAAAGAAAGATTGTTGCAGACAGAGCGAGCGTTCCACAGAGCTCCTGTTAGTGGGACTGGGGAAGCTGGGGCTGGGCGAATGTGTATAAGGTTGGAGTAGTTACAGAAAGTTGTGATTGGGTGTGGATGGGAGGTAGAAATGACTGTGGGAATGTGGTGAGGAGGACCAGGATTTGGAGAGATATCGCCGGCAGTGAGGAGGAGCAGAGAGAGTGTTAGCAGGTGGGAGCTAGAGAGGGCATGAGGGGGCTGTCTGTGTTTGAAGACAGAGGATTGTATGTTGAGGAACAGATCTGAGGAAGAGGCGAGATGGATTGGAAGGATTGATGGAGAAATGAACAGCTCCTTACTAGGTGTAGGAATTAGTGGGGTTATCAGAAAGTGAAGGATCATAGGGGTTAGAGTGGAAACAAACAGAAACACTGTTTACAGTGACTCTTTCCAGTTACCTTCTGTTCCCTTCTGGTTCAATTCTGGATTAATTCATATTTTCATATCATCTCACACTTTTAAGATACACACTTCTAGGATACACACTGCAGACTAAAGTCTTGGCAGACTTGTGCTATGCAATATTTGTGCTACAAAGTGCATTCAGGTGTGAAGCTGAGAGGAGTGGTCTGTGCTCCTCTTGGTCAGATAATTAAGAGTGGACCAGATGCATATGATCAAGCCAAAGTAAACAAGGTCATAAATTATACTGGGGTAAAGCAGGGGTTAGTTGAGAGACATACCAAGTGAATGCTATGTGCAGAGGTAAGAAGTCTTTGTGGAAAGCTGAGTGACGTACCAAGTGAATGCTATGTGCAGAGGTAAGAAGTCTTAGTGGAAAGCTGAGTGACGTACCTGTAGGGAGAATAGATACAGTAGACATGCTGGTTAGAGTGCGATGGTGGCAGATGAGAGAGCACAGTCTGTATGCATCATTCTGGTTTAATTCATATTTTCATATCATCTCACACTTTTAAGATACACACTTCTAGGATACACACTGCAGATTAAAGTCTTGGCAGACTTGTGCTATGCAATATATGTGCTACAAAGTGCATTCAGGTGTGGAGCTGAGAGGAGCTTGACCATGTGTGAATAAAGGATCAGGTAGGAGAACGCCAATCGTATCGAATGTTTGTCCTTGCGATTTTGCAATTGTCATGGAATAAGCCAGACGAAGTGGGAATTATTTTCTTGTTAACTTAAACGAGATATCGCAATTTCACTAGTGTCCAATGGTATTCTTGGAATGAGAACCATTTGACAACGACACTCCCCAGAAAAAATACTGCAGTCAATGAGATTTGTGCCAAGAGTTTCTACAATTAATTGAGTACCATGGCACAGTCCTTTCTTTGGATTTAGATTGCGAAGTAGCATGACACAGCAGCATTTATTAAGGTTCAGCATATGAGGAGGGAGGCCCATAGGAGTTAGGGAATGTACAAATTCGATGGGGTACTGAGCTCTTTCTTCTTCTGTCTCACAGGATGAAATATTGTCGACATTGAAGTATGATTTAGTCTGACCTCTAAGCATGTTCAACACTTGTTCATTGACTGTCAGCGTGTCACAGTATTTAGGGCATAGTACTGCTCTGGAAGCAAGATCAGCAGGAGTGAGAGAGTTCAGGTCATTCCCAAATATGCTTGTCACGACATCATGAGTCAGAATGTCTTTTCTCAGCTTCACAAAATCCACCAGATTCCCATCTTCAACTCCTGATCCAAGATTTAGCAGCCACTCACAAAATTCAACCTCATCAGGATTGACTCGCATGTTCCTGATTAATTTCAGTTCCTTGAAGGATTTCCAGACTGGACTGCTCTTGACACACGCCTCTACAATACTAACACGATTTCCATGAAGTACAACTGGAGCTTGCTGACAAAAATCTCCTCCAACAACAATCGGGATCCCACCAAAAGGTTGTTCATTGTGAAGGAGAATACGTAAGCTTCTATCAACAGCATTGAAAAGATGAACGTGAGACATTGAAATTTCATCCCATATAATAAGTTTAGTATTCCGAAACTCTCGGCAGACTGAGGTTCGTTCTTTAACACTTGATACTGTTCTCTCATTCAAATGAATTGAAATTCCAAATCCGCAGTGGACTGTTTTACCGCCTGTGTAAAACAAAAAAAAATCTTCAATACAGACATCTTAAATTTACATTTTTCAGTATTCTGTAATCGTTATTAAAATGACCTTTTAGTAATTTAGCTGCCAAACCAGTAGCAGCAACTGTTTTTACAATGCCACCATTCCCATGTATAGTAGATGTCAAAGCCTTGTACACGAAAGTCTTTCCACAACCTCCTGCACCAGATAAAAAAAGCATTTTTGTGATGTGGTTGGAATATTAACTGCATTCATGATTGTTTCAAAGGCGCCTCGTTGTTCAAGGTTCAGAAACTGCAGTCGTTCAGATTCTTGTTTCTCCCTTTCCACATCAACAATGTCACACATTTTATACGCATCTGATGGGGAAGGTAGTCCACAACTTTTGCAATCTTTAGCAAACTGTCGTAAGTGGTCTTGGATATCGGCAAGTGTTTGCTGCTCGGCCATGTATTCATTATGAGTCAGGAGGAAGTCTTACATCATGTTATTTTTATATTTGTTGTAAAAATCAAGTCCACTTGTGATGTTGGCGTGGCTCAGGATTGCAGCAAACAGTTGTCGAAGCTCACCGGGCATTCAAAATAAAATGCTTCTTCCATTGTTTTGTCCCACTCTGAATTGTCATGCAATAATCCCATGGCCTTTGCTGCCAGAATATAAGTTTCATATGTGTGTCCTTCCACTGTTCTCAGATCTTCGAATGATGTAGCACCTGTAAACACCATAAAGAAAATAATTAAAAAGTATAAAATAGTCAGGATGATCTAATAACGTACAGTTAGATGAATATGACTTACCCTTGATATGCATCAGGAGTAGGCGCAGGGAAAATCTTTCCATATCTTGAGGAGAGGCAGAGTACATTCTTGGAAGGATCTTGTCAGAACCTCTTTTTCTTGTCTTCCAAATTTTATTTGTCCAGACATAATGGTAGGGTATTTCACAATATAAATACTGACGTGCTGATGGATCAGTTTGGTTTAGAACGAACCATTTCGTAAGCTTTGTGCCATCACGCTGAGCTTTTTCCACAGAAAGCTGCTCCGTTTCATCCTCAAAGTAAACTGATTGTAGGAAAGGTACAGATGTGGCCAAAAGTATTGACACCCCTGCAATTCTGTCAGATAATACTCAGTTTCTTCCTGAAAATGATTGCAAACACAAATTCTTTGTTATTATTATCTTCATTTTATTTGTCTTAAATCAAAAAACACAAAAAATTTTTTCCTAGAGCCAAATTGGATATAATTCCACACCAAACATAAAAAGGAGGGTGGACAAAAGTATTGGCACTGTTCAAAAAATCATGTGATGCTTCTCTAATTTGTGTAATTAACAGCACCTGTAATTTACCTGTGGCACCTAACAGGTGTTGGCAATAACTAAATCACACTTGCAGCCACTTAACATGGATTAAAGTTGACTCAACATCTGTCCTGTGTCCTTGTGTGTACCACATTGAGCATGGAGAAAAGAAAGAAGACCAAAGAACTGTCTGAGGACTTGAGAAACCAAATTGTGAGGAAGCATGAGCAATCTCAAGGCTACAAGTCCATCTTCAAAGACCTGAATGTTCCTGTGTCTACCGTGCGCAGTGTCATCAAGAAGTTTAAAGCCCATGGCACTGTGGCTAACCTCCCTAGATGTGGACGGAAAAGAAAAATTGACAAGAGATTTCACCGCAAGATTGCGCGGATGTTGGATAAAGAACCTCGACTAATATCCAAACAAGTTCAAGCTGCCCTGCAGTCCGAGGGTTCAACAGTGTCAACCCGTACTATCCGTCTGCGTCTGAATGAAAAGGGACTGTATGGTAGGAGACCCAGGAAGACCCCACTTCTTACCCCGAGACATAAAAAAGTCAGGCTGGAGTTGGCCAAAACTTACCTGAAAAAGCCTAAAATGTTTTGGAAGAATGTTCTCTGGTCAGATGAGACAAAAGTAGGGCTTTTTGGGTAAAGGCATCAACATAGAGTTTACAGGAGAAAAAAAGAGGCATTCAAAGAAAAAAACACGGTCCCTACAGTCAAACATGGCGGAGGTTCCCTGATGTTTTGGGGTTGCTTTGCTGCCTCTGGCACTGGACTGCTTGACCGTGTGCATGGCATTATGAAGTCTGAAGACTACCAACAAATTTTGCAGCATAATGTAGGGCCCAGTGTGAGAAAGCTGGGTCTCCCTCAGAGGTCATGGGTCTTCCAGCAGGACAATGACCCAAAACACACTTCAAAAAGCACTAGAAAATGGTTTGAGAGAAAGCACTGGAGACTTCTAAGGTGGCCAGCAATGAGTCCAGACCTGAATCCCATAGAACACCTGTGGAGAGATCTAAAAATGGCAATTTGGAGAAGTCACCCTTCAAATATCAGGGACCTGGAGCAGTTTGCCAAAGAAGAATGGTCTAAAATTCCAGCAGAGCATTGTAAGAAACTCATTGATGGTTACCGGAAGTGGTTGGTCACAGTTATTTTGGCTAAAGGTTGTGCAACCAAGTATTAGGCTGAGGGTGCTAATACTTTTGTCTGGTCCATTTTTGGAGTTTTGTGTGAAATGATCAATGTTTTGCTTTTTGCTTCATTCTCTTTTGTGTTTTTTCATTTAAGACAAATTAAATGAAGATAATAATACCAAAGAATTTGTGATTGCAATCATTTTCAGGAAGAAACTGAGTATTATCTTACAGAATTGCAGGGGCATCAATACTTTTGGCCACAACTGTAGGGGTACCGGAAGTCTTTCTACAGCATGGGAACGTGCATACATCTCAAATTTCCGCAGCCACCACATTGCTTCAGGCGATGCCAAATATTGTGTGTCGATGTAAGTCTTAATCTCGTCCCAGTAACATAGTAACATAGTTATTAAGGTTGAAGGGAGACTTTAAGTCCATCTAGTTCAACCCATATCCTATCCTAACTTGCCCTAACATGTTGATCCAGAGGAAGGCAAAAAAACCCCATGTGGCAACAAGTAAGCTTCACATTGGGGAAAAAAATTCCTCCCTGACTCCACATACGGCAATCAGACTTTCTCCCTGGATCAACGCAATATTAAGGAAACTAGTGTATATACCCTGTAATATTATACTTTTCAAGAAAGGCATCCAGTCCATTCTTAAATTTTAGTAGGGAATCACTCATTACAACATCATATGGCAGAGAGTTCCATAGTCTCACTGGTCTTACAGTAAAGAATCCGCGTCTGTGAGTATGCTTAAACCTTCTTTCCTCCAGACGTAGAGGATTCCCCCTTGTCCCCGTCACAGGTCTAAGAGTAAAAAGATCATTAGAAAGCTCTTGGTATTGTCCCCGCATATATTTATACATTGTAATAAGATCACCCCTAAGCCTTCGATTCTCCAAACTAAATAACCCCAAGTGTAATAACCTGTCTTGGTATTGCAGACCCCCTAGTTCCCTAATAACCTTGGTCGCTCTTCTCTGCACCCGCTCCAGTTCAGCTATGTCTTTTTTATACACCGGAGACCAGAACTGTACACAGTATTCTAAGTGTGGTCACACTAGTGACTTATATAGAGGTAAAATTATGTTCTCCTCATGAGCATCTATGCCTCTTTTAATGCATCCCATTATTTTATTTGCCTTTGCAGCAGCTGCCTGACACTGGCCGCTAAATGTGAGTTTGTCGTCCACCCATACACCCAGGTCTTTTTCAGTGACTGTTTTGCCCAGTGTTTTACAATTAAGCACATATTTATACATCTTGTTCGTTCTACCCAAGTGCATGACCTTACATTTATCCCCATTAAAGCTCATTTGCCATTTATCAGCCCAAGCTTCTAGTTTACATAAATCCTCCTGTAATATAAAATTGTCCTCCTCTGTATTGATTACCCTGCAGAGTTTAGTGTCATCTGCAAATATTGAAATTCTACTCTCTATGCCCCCTACAAGGTCATTAATAAATATGTTAAAAAGAAGCGGGCCCAAAACTGACCCCTGTGGTACCCCACTGCTAACCGTGACCCAGTCTGAGTGTGCTCCATTAATAACCACCCTTTGTTTCCTATCCCTGAGCCAGCTCTTAACCCACCTACACATATTTTCCCCTATCCCCATTGTTCTCATTTTATGTATCAACCTTTTGTGTGGCACCGTATCAAAAGCTTTTGAAAAGTCCATGTACACCACATCCACTGCATTCCCTTGGTCCAGTCCCTTACCTCTTCATAAAAGCTTATCAGATTAGTCTGACAGGAACGGTCCCTTGTAAACCCATGTTGATATTGGGTCATGAGGTTATTCTTCTCCAGATACTCCAGTATAGTATCTTTTAGAAAACCCTCCAGGATTTTACCCACAGTTGAGGTTAAACTTACTGGCCTATAATTGCCAAGTTCAGTTTTTGTCCCCTTTTTGAATATTGGCACCACATTTGCTATACGCCAGTCCTGTGGTACAGACCCTGTTATTATGGAATCTTTAAAGATTAAAAATAATGGTCCATCTATGACTGTGCTTAATTCCTGCAGTACTCGGGGGTGTATCCCATCCGGGCCCGGGGATTTGTCAATTTTAGTGATTTTTAGACGCCGCCGTACTTCCTGCTGGGTTAAGCAGGTGACATTTAACAGAGAATTTTTATCCCTGATCATGTTATCCGTCATGGGATTTTCTTGTGTAAACACTGTTGAAAAAAGTCATTTAGCATATTGGCTTTTTCCTCATCCTCATCCACCCTTTCACCCAGACTATTTTTAAGGGGGCCAACACTATCATTTTTTAGTTTCTTACTATTTATGTAGTTAAAGAATATTTTGGGATTATTTTTACTTTCTCTGGCAATGAGTCTCTCTGTCTCAATCTTTGCTGTCTTGATTTGCTTTTTACAGAATTTATATAATCTTCTGTATTTAGTTAATGCCTCATCACTACCTATTTTCTTTAATTCGCTAAATGCTTTATTTTTGTCCCTTATTGCGCCCCTTACAGCTCTATTTAGCCATAGTGGTTTCTTCCTATTTCTCGCATGTTTATTCCCATACGGTATATATTGTGCACAGGTCCTATTCAGGATGCTAATAAACGTCTCCCATTTTCTTTGTGTATTTTTATGTCTCAGGATATCGTCCCAGTTAATTCCACCAAGATCATCTCTTATCCGTTGGAAATTTGCTTTCCTGAAGTTTAGTGTCCTTGTAACCCCTCTACTACCCTTCTTATTAAAGGATACATGAAAACTTATTAATTTGTGATCACTGTTACCCAAGTGACCCCCAACCCTTACATTTGATATGCGGTCTGGCCTGTTGGTTAATATTAGGTCTAGCAGTGCCCCCCCTCTTGTTGGGTCCTGAACCAGTTGTGAAAGGTAATTGTCTCTCATAGTAGTCAAAAACCTATTACCTTTGCTGGAACTGCAGGTTTCTGTTCCCCAATGTATTTCAGGGTAGTTGAAGTCCCCCATAATAATGACTTCTCCTTGAGTCGCAGCTTCATCTATTTGCTTTATGAGGATATTCTCTGTTGCTTCCATTATTTTTGGAGACTTATAACAAACCCCTATCAGTAATTTATTATTTTTCCCCCCTCCGCTTATCTCTACCCACAGGGACTCTACATTTTCATTAGATTCATATATATTATCACGAAGGATGGGTTTTAAGGATGATTTTACATTTAAACACACGCCTCCCCCTCGCTTATTTGTTCGGTCATTTCTGAACAGACTATAGCCCTGTAAATTAACCGCCCAGTCGTGGCTCTCGTCCAGCCATGTCTCAGATATCCCCACCATGTCATAATTATGTTCCAACAACATTAACTCCAATTCCTCCATTTTGTTGGCAAGGCTTCTGGCATTAGTATACATGCACTTTATGTATCTCTCTGTACCTCTATTCTTTCTTAAATTATTAACTGTTCTAACCCCACCCCCCATGCCACCCCCACCCCCAATGTCATTATTTGTGCCCAGGTCTCTAGCTGCACTGTCTTCCCCTCCTATAAAAGGAATACCCTCCCCCCCGTCCCTAGTTTAAACACTCCTCCAACCTTCTAGCCATTTTCTCCCCCAGCACAGCTCCACCCTCCCCATTGAGGTGCAGCCCGTCCCTAGCGTAGAACCTGTAGCCAACTGAGAAGTCGGCCCAGTTCTGCAGGAACCCAAACCCCTCCTTCCTACACCAATTCCTGAGCCACTTATTAACCTCCCTAATCTCCCGTTGCCTCTCTGGCGTGGCACGTGGTACAGGAAGTATTTCCGAAAATACCACCTTGGAGGTCCTTGCTTTAAGCTTACAGCCTAATTCCCTGAAATCATCTTTAAGGACCTTCCACCTACCTCTAACTTTGTCATTTGTGCCAATGTGCACCATGACCGCTGGATCCTCACCAGCCCCTCCCAGTAATCTGTCAACCTGATCAGTGATGTGTCGGACTCGAGCGCCAGGCAGGCAGCACACCGTTCGACGATCCCTGTCTTTGTGACAGATTGCCCTATCTGTTCCCCTAATAATTGGTAGGTGCCGGTGTTGCTGACTTCATTCACTTCTTGAACAATGGCTGCATTATGTCCTTTGCACACGTACTTGAAAATATATTTGAAAGTCTGGATGGAAGAGCAGATTTCCATATTTATGTGTGCGCTGAATTTCTGAGAGAGGTAGGGGTTGTATGGTATAACCCAGCGGCTGTTAACTTCCACATCCCTAATCTTGAGCTTAATGACATCTTTTCATCTGCGGTATACTGGATAACCATCCACATTAATATTTGTTTCTTCGCTGAAGTCTTTGGGAAACTTTTTGGAGCATGTCCGGATTCCTTTTACATCTTCCATACACAGAGAATTTTTATTGTGTTCTCCACAGGGCCCATGAATCATGCAGCTGGTGACAACATCGTAAAGCTCCTTGTTAATATCCGGGTCAGGAATTTCTGCACAAACAGCATTGTCACAATCGATAGCTTCTTGAAACTTGTCTTCGTCGCCCAGAATTAAGAGCATATGGCAATGAGGAAGACCTGAAACAATAAAAGGATGCATTAAATGTGCATTATTAAACATTCCATTCTTAACATTACTGTTGCAAACATTCAGATGTATGTACGTAATAACTCTTTTTTGAAATTCAATGACGTAGGTGTATGCCTTTACTTGTCCCATCACTCCACCTTTTTAGTCAAGTCGTTTAGTAACTCTGGTAGCTTTAAGTGAAATATGGTAGATACCAAATCTGGGCGGTCTATTGCTATTTCATTTTGTAAAAGGCCGGTGTTGTGAGTTCATTTTCCCCTTCGTCACTGAGGTCTGGTGAACTCCCTATTCTGGTAAAGGAAGGTAATGAGCCTGATTATCAGGCACCTGAGCCTAATGATGATGACTGGCTGAGTGGAGTCACGGACTGGTTATAAGGCTGCCGACGCCCTCCTGCCCTGCGGGTGATTTCTCTGTGGATTTCTAGGAGACCAGCCTGATTCCTGCTCCTCTAAAGCTAAGTTTTCTGCTTTGCCTGTTAGCATTTGTGTTTTGTTTTTGTTTGCCTTGCTGTTCTGGATTCTGCCATTCCCTGCTGGGGTTAGCTGAATCTCCTTTTGCCAGTTGCTCTGTCCTCAGAATATTCCTGAGTACTGACATAGCCTTTTTGAAGCTTAGTGTCTTCAGGGCCTTTTTCACTGTCAGTTTGTTGGCTCTTATTTTCATAGGGTTTTTCACGGATTGCAGACAGCAGCCTTCCTGTCCTTTCCTATCTAGTTAGCTTGGGCCCCGTCTTTGCTCAGTCTATCTTTCTGTCTGTGTTAGTGTTCTTTCTTCTTGCTTCACCGTCATTATATGTTGGGGGCTGCCTTTTGCTTTGGGGTCTGCTCTGGGGCAGTTTAGATTTCCCTTTCTGTCTTTAGGCTATATAGTCCTCCGGCTGTGATCGAGGGGTCTAGGGCATCGTAGGAACCCCCCACGGCTACTGCTAGTTGTGTTGATAGGTTCAGGGGTCTGCAATCCGATAGCTGCCAACTTCTCTGGTTTTCTGGACTTAGCTAGCATTTCTGTTTTGCCTCCTACGGTGACTCATTCATAACAGGCCGGACTGAATTTCTTCCCACTTTGGGTTGCAAGTGAACGTAATAAATAAATCTGGCTTTCCAAATTTTGCTACCAAAGTCATCACATCTTGGGAATTCTGTGTCATGGCACGTTTTCCACCGGTAAAAGAAGAGGGAAGTATGACGATGCGACCCTACTGTTGATATAATCCATAAGCCCGACATATAATTCTACTCTGAGTTTCTTTTGGTCTTGTCTGGTCCAGTCCAGTCGCTGCGCTTCAACCTTTAGGTAGGCATCAATTATGTATTGTTGTGTGTCAGCTTGCCAGAATGTAACAGCGAGTTGAAGGATTGTCGATCCTGAAGGCGGTACGCATAGAATTCCCTCATCGACACATTTCTTTTTTTTTTCTTGTTCCCCTGCATCGTGACTGATATCTTCCTGTTCTTCATTGTCACCTTCCTCCATTTCATGACTTTTCCTTTTTGCAGTTCTCCATTGCTTCCGTATTCCAGGTTGCCATCCGTGTTCACCATACGGAAAGAGGAGTGGATACACCATTGGATCACAGTTTGGGCTATGGTGCACAATATTCTGTAGTCCTCGCTGCCCAATGGGATGAACGGCAATGTCTCTTTTGATCGGCGGCTCTCCATCATCGGAGACAAACACAGCTGCAACTTCATTGGCTGTCGGCAAGTTGTATCGGAGAGGGTCGCGTTGTCTATCCTTGGTTATCCACATTTCGACTTTATGCTGGTCGTAGCCACACTGATCAATCAAATCCTTCATCATCTTGAAAGCCTGAGCAAATGGGTTGATATCTCTGAGTAAACAGTCAATAGTATTCATTATGTCCCTCTTGCATCCTTCATTTTGCTCGTTATTTAATCGTTGAATGTTTGCATACTCAGGATCCAATATGTAGAGTTGTGAATATGAAGGAGTATCAGATCTAAAGAAAGCACAAATATATTTTTAATTATTAAAAAAGAGTAGGAAGGAATTAAAAATGTACATTTAATTGTATTCAGGTCTTTTACCTTAGAGAAGTTGATGTACAGTGGCTTGTCCATGAATGACTAAAACGGGTGGGCCACCGGAAAATTTCATTGACTGAAATCCAAAGGATGCAAAGGCAAAAGCACTGTTGTACTTTTTTATGTTCTTTCTAAAAATGTTTGCCTCGTTCGTATCTTCACTTGACCATGCTTGAAACTGCTGAGGATATTCATTTACTTCACGTAAGTGTATAGTACCACTTCCGCAGCACGACGCAAACTTTGCACTGTGTAATTTTTCTTTCCAAAAGTGAGATGCACCGCAATCACTACACGTAACGTCTCGCTTTCCCACGTGGTGTTCACTGGGTATATTCTCTGTATTTCTTGCTGCATACCTCGAAGGTGGTGGCAGTTTACGTCGACGGGCATTGTTGTTTTCAACTTCCGCAGGAGTCAAATTCCTTCTTTGTTGACTCTGGTTATATATATCAGCTTCCCTTCTTTCTGTCACTCGGTTGATATAAACCTTGTGATATCTCTCTCTGTCCTTATCAGTCTGCTCAGGTGTTCGTTGTTGATAACCAATCTTACGATTTTGTCGATATTGTTGTTGTCGATCAGCTACTGCATCGTTATCCGGATTTTCCTGCGGCCTGTGAGATGGACCTGGCGACGCTTCTTGGCTCATTTTGTTTGGGAGAATGCGGATGCAATTAAATGTATGTTTACCTTGGCTGAAGTGGTTGAATTACATAGAAAGGAAGTGCTGCATGTGGTAATGTGCGTGGGTGGAGCCTAATGTGGTAATGTGGGGGGACGGAGCCTCGTGTGGTAATGTGGGGGTGCAGCCTCGTGTGGTAATGTGTGAGGACAGAGCCTCATGTGGTAATGTGTGGGGATGGAGCCTCATGTGGTAATGTGCGGGAATGGAGCCTCATGTGTTAATGTGTGAGGATGGAGCCTCGTGTGGTAATGTGTGGGGGCAGAGCCTCGTGTGGTAATGTGTGGGGATGGAGCCTCATGTGGTAATGTGGGTGGACGGAGCCTCATGTGGTAATGTGTGGGGACGCAGCCTTGTGTGGTAATGTGTGACGACGGAGCCTCATGTGGTAATGTGTGGGGACGGTGCCTTGTGTGGTAATGAGGGGGGATGGAGCCTCATGTGGTAATGTGTGGGGATGGAACCTTGTGTGGTAATGCGTGGGGACGGAGCCTCATGTGTTAATGTGGGGGGACGGCGCCTCGTGTGGTAATGTGTGGGGACGGCGCCTCGTGTGGTACTGTGTGGGGACGGAGCCTCGTGTGTTAATGTGGGGGAACAGAGCCTCGTGTGGTAATGTGGGGGAACGGAGTCTCGTGTGGTAATGTGTGGGGATGGAGCCTCGTGTGGTAATGTCGGGGGACGGAGCCTCATGTGGTAATGTGTGGGGACGGAGCCTCGTGTGGTAATGTGTGGGGACAGAGCCTCGTGTGGTAATGTGTGGGGACGGAGCCTCATGTGGTAATGTGGGGGGACAGAGCCTCGTGTGGTAATGTGGGGGGACGGAGCCTTGTGTAGTAATGTGGGGGGCGGGATTATGTATGGTAATGTGGGGGGTGGAATTATGTGTGGTAATGTGGTGGGGGGCGGGATTATGTGTGGTAATGTGGTGGGGGGCGGGATTATGTGTGGTAATGTGGTGGGGGGTGGGATTATGTGTGGTGATGTGGTGGGGGGGCGGGATTATGTGTGGTGATGTGGTGGGGCAGGATTATGTGTGGTAATGTGGTGGGGGGCAGGATTATTTATGGTGATGTGGTGGGGGGCAGGATTATGTGTGGTGATGTGGTGGGGCGGGATTTTGTGTGGTAATGTGGTGGTGGGGCGGGATTATGTGTGGTGATGGGGTGGGGGGGCAGGATTATGTGTGGTGATGTGGTGGGGCGGGATTATGTGTGGTAATGTGGTGGTGGGTGGGATTATGTGTGGTGATGTGGTGGGGGGGCGGGATTATGTGTGGTGATGTGGTGGGGGCGGGATTATGTGTGGTGATGTGGAGCAGGGGCGGGATTATGTGTGGTGATGTGGTGTGGGGGCGGGATTATGTGTGGTGATGTGGTGGGGGCAGGATTATGTGTTGTGATGTGGTGGGGGGCAGGATTATGTGTGGTGATGTGGTGGGGGGCGGGATTACATGTGGTAATGGTGGTGGGGGTGGGATCATGTGTGGTGATGTGGTGGGGGGGCGGGATTATGTGTGGTGATGTAGTGGGGGGGCAGGAAAATGTGTGGTAATGTGGTGGGGAGTGGGATTATGTGTGGTGATGTGGTGGGGGGATTATGTGTGGTGGGGGCGGGATTATGTGTGGTGATGTGGTGGGGGCGGGATTATGTGTGGTGATGTGGTGGGGGGCGGGATTATGTGTGGTGATGTGGTGGGGGGGCGGGATTATGTGTGGTGATGTGGTGGGGGGGCAGGATTGTGTGTGGTGATGTGGTGTGGGGGCCAGATTGTGTGTGGTAATGTGGTGGTGGCGGGATTATGTGTGGTAATGGGGTGGGGGCGGGATTATGTGT
The DNA here is from genome assembly GCF_039654945.1 of Dendrobates tinctorius. Taxonomy (NCBI): domain Eukaryota; kingdom Metazoa; phylum Chordata; class Amphibia; order Anura; family Dendrobatidae; genus Dendrobates; species Dendrobates tinctorius. The sequence goes on from NW_027361708.1 coordinate 26,059,569, forward strand.
GGTGATGTGGTGGGGGGTGGAGCTACTGTGCAGGGGGCGAGATTAGCGAGTAATCACGATGCCTCTTATGTATAGATTTGTTTTTTTATTGTTTTATTTTGAATAGGGCAAAGGGGAGTGATTTGAACTTTTATATTTTTTTCATTTTTTCATATTTTTAAAAACTTTTTTTTTTACTTTTATTTGCTTCAATAGTCTCCATGGAAGACTAGAAGCTGCACTTGTCCAATCATTTCTGCTACATAGAGCAGGGCTGCAGCCCTGCTCTATATAGCAACTATGCTCACTTGCCATTAGCGCTGACCACCAGGTGTCGCTCATAGCGATCCAGCAATGACACCCACAAGGGTCTCCTGCTGACCCTGGGTAGTCATGCCAACCCATTGGTGACCCGCAGTCATGTGACACGGGCACCTGTGGGAGGAGGTAAAAATGCGCTTCCCGCGCATCTATGTTAAATGCCGCTGTCAGAGTTTGACAGCGGCATTTAACATGTTAACGATTCCACCCACGGCTGTTCCAGGCACATGTCAGCTGATCAGATCTGCTGTCAAAAGGTGCGGGCTCATCTCTGGATCTCACAGCAAAAAGGAGGAGGTGTCCGTCATGGAACGATAAGGGGTTAATTAAATTATTCTATAATTGTGACTTAAAAACTGCACAATACTGTAACTCCATCTCCTGCTTATTTTATTTCACTTGTGTAGATTTTTCCCTTATTGATATTATCATAATGCTGTGATATGTAATAATAAAGTTGATATTTTATACGTTTTTCGGTTGTGTATTATCCATACAGGATTACAAGTTCAAATTGAAGCAGATTCTCTCGTCTCTAGTTGGGACTTATGGATTTGTTTTTTATTTTGTTTACCCATTGATAGTTGTAGGAGCCATAATTTCTTCATGTTTCTGTAAGCTTCCCTGTGTGAGGTCTTGCTTTTTTGCTAGAAGAGCTGTATTGGTTTCATGGAGAAATAAAAGCAATCATGCCAATTTTCACTGCATTTTAAGTTTTGTTATAATTACAGGAATACCAAATAGTTGCCTTTTTGTGAGATTTATTTTTAACCCCTTAGTGACAGAGCTAAATTTTAAAAATCCACTTTATGTGGTAATAACTCTGGAACGCTTCAACAAATTCCAGTGATGTTGTGATGGTTTTTTTCATGACAAATTATACTTTATGATAATGGTAAATTTAGGTTGATATGTTTTGAGTTTATTCATAAAAAATATAAGAAATTTGACAAAAATGTAAAATAATTAACAATTTTCAAACTTTGAATGATCATCCCTAGTTCAGACAGTCATACCATAGCAAAACATTAATAAATAGCATTCCCCACATGTCTGATTTACATCAGCACCATTTGTAAAACATAGTTTACTTTGTTTGCATTTTAGGAGATTTAAAAATGTAGCAGTATTTTTTCATTTTTTCATGGAAATTTAAAAAATTATTTTTTTAGTGACCTATCCAGGTTTGAAGTGACTTTAGGGATCCTATATATTGGGAAACCCCCAAAAGTGATACCATTTTAAAAACAACACCCCCTGACACACTGAAAACTGCTGTCAGGTAGTTTATTAACCCTTCAGATGCTTTTCAGGAATTAATGCATAGTTGCATGATAGGAATGAAAAAGTTTATTTTTACCACCTAAATGTCACTGACTTTTGAACAGGTTACTACAGCCGGCAGACTCTAAGGCCACTATTTTCTCATGAATTGCCATTGCAAACATCAGGACCACACAGTCATGATCTCAGGGAGTCAATGGGGATAAAGAGGGAGAAGCCACACTCATTTAAACATTTATATGATACTAGCTGAAGAGCCTGTCGTTGCATGGGCATAGTAACTAACTGTGGTTAGTTATAACAAATGATGATTATATAGCACATAAAACCATTTCACATCATATATTCAACACTACAGATTTGCAACACAAATTAACTAAACAATGACCCAAGTATTAATAGTATTTTATTTTCAACTCCAAGAGCCTTTTCATAGACAACAATTTTTTTTTTCTTTCGGTGCAAAGATGAGCAGATTTTTGGCAGTTCCAACTCTTGAACAGACCATGTAAAGTTGACGATGAGAAAAGCATGGAGATTGCAAATCGATTCCTACTACTTTCAAGGACTGTCCCTGAGCATTGTTAATGGACATTGCAAATAGCAGTTGAACTGGAACCTGGAGGCGTTTAAAATCAAAAGGCAAATAAGTTTAAATGAGTGGAATTCCTGAAATGAAAATGTCCTCTCCTTTGGCAAATCCTGTTGCTGAGCTGTGTATCTATTCCTATCCTGTGTGATACTGACTTCTCAGCTTTCTATCTAAGCCTATCCTGTGTGATAGTGACTGCTGAGCTGTGTATCTAATCATATCCTATGTGATACTGTCTGCTGAGCTGTGTATCTAATTCTATCCTGTGTGATACTGTCTCCTGACCTGTGTTTTTAATCCTATCCTTGTGATACTGACTGCTGTACTGTGTATCTAATCCTCTCCTCTGTGAACTGTGTGCTGAGCAGAGTATCTAATCCTATCCTTTGTGACACTGTCTGATGAACCATGTATCTAATCATATCCTGTGTGATACTGACTGCTGAACTGTGTTTCTAACCCTATCCTGTGTCATACTGACTGCTGAGCCATGTATCTAATCCTCTCCTCTGTGATACTGTCTGCTGAGCCATGTATCTAATTCTCTCCTGTGTGATACTGTCTGCTGAGCTGTGTATCTAATCCTATCCTGTGTGATACTGTGTTCTGAGCTGTGTATCTAATCCTATTCTGTGTGATACTGTCTGCTGAGCTGTTTATCTTATCCTATTCTGTGTGGTACTATCTGCTGAGCTGTTTATCTAATCCTTTTCTCTGTTTTACTATCTGCTGAGCCTTGAATCTAATCCTATCCTGTGTGATACAGTATGCTGAGCTGTGTATCTAATCCTGTCTTGTGTGATACTGTCTGCTGAGCTGTGTATATAATCATATCCTGTGTGATACTGTCTGCTGAGCTGTGTATCTAATCCTGTCCTGTGTGACACTGTCTGATGAGCCATGTATCTAATCCTATCCTGTGTGATATAGTCTGCTGAGCCATGTATCTAATCCTATTCTTTATGACACTGTCTGATGAACCATGTACCTAATCCTATCCTGTGTGATACTGTGTGCTGAGCTGTGTATCTAATTCTCTCCTGTGTGATACTGTCTGCTGAGCTGTGTATCTAATCCTATCCTGTGTGATACTGACTGCTGAGCCGTGCATCTAATCCTCTCCTGTGTGATACAGTCTGCTGACCTGTGTATCTAATCCTATCCTGTGTGATACAGTCTGCTGAGCCGTGTATCTAATTCTATCCTGTGTGATACTCGGCTCCCCCTGGGGACTCCCTGCTGTCTGTGTCAGCGGGTGGTCTTTGTCGGCGCTGTAATAAATTGTGTTTTTTCCAGCATGACAGAAGGTCGATAACACCATGGAAATTATAAGAATAATAGGCCTCAGTTACCACAACTGTCTGCAAGGAAAACTGTTGCTCATAGCATCCAATCACAGCTCAGCCTTCATCTTTTAGACAGCTCTGGTGAAATGAAAGATGCTTAGTGATTGGTTGCTATGTGGATTGGGCATGGCTTGATACACACATACATACATACACTCAGTTTTATATATAGAGATAATCATTATTGACAACAGCATCTTAGGGGTTAAACAGATATGGACAGTGACAACACTGATTGCGGCTGATACAGCAAGTTGTCATCTATAGTGTACAGCTGACAGCTGCTGGATTGACACCTGTATGGAGATGCTATTCTCTTATATCTCAGGTCAGTTAAAAGATGTACTGACTGTCATTAAGGGGCTATAATAGTGCATTAACAAAAATTAATATTAATGATTACTGTAAATTTATTTCATAATGGTTTAGAAATTTTAAAGAAAAAAAACTCTGAACTTTGTTTCCCAAATAAACAGTATATAGAAATGTACTGGTATATAGCAATATATTTCTGTATTTAGTACAATGTGCCTGGAAATAAGCATTTAATGTATGTATTCAGGAAGAGAAAATTCTATTCTTATCTGTCCAACTTATGGCTCACAGCTTAAACTTTTAAAGAGCAAGACCAGGGGTATTTCCGTTTTTGTGCTTCCGTTTTTTTGCTCCCCTTCTTCCCAGAGCCATAACTTCTTTATTTTTCCATCAATATGGCCGTGTGAGGGCTTGTTTTTTGCAGAACAAGTTTTACTTTTGAATGACACCATTGATTTTACCATATATATTTTACTGAAAAATGGAAAAAAAATCTAAGTGTGGTGAAATTGCAAAAAAAGTGGAATTCCACAACTGAGTTTTTTTGTTTTTTACCATGTTCCCTAAATGCTAAAACTGACCTGCCAATATCATTCCCCAGGTCATTGCAAGTTCGTAGATACCAAACATGTATAAGCTCTTTTTATTTAAGTGGTAAAAAAATCCAAAGTTTGTCATAAAGAAAAAAGTTGGAATTTTCGGAAATGTTGCCTGCTCTGAAGGGGGAGGTGACCTATGACGGATATACACGTCATAGGTCTCTAAGTTGTTAAGCTACTGACTCCAATGCTTTAGGTTGTGAGTTTTAATCACTGTGAAAACTACACTTCAAGAAAAGTAAGTAATTTTTTAATTAGTTATATGTACATACTGAGCACAGACAAATGCTGTACTGCTCCCCAGGGTCCTGAGCAAAAGTATCAATAGGTGAACTATCACACCAAGGTCCATTATAACACACATGCAGAGACCTGCATGGCCATGAGACATGACAACATTGCATTGTTGTTCCTGAGAAATTCTGCAGCCAACCAGTCTTAGGACACAGAGTTGAAGTTGTGGCATAACCCTAGCCTGCTGGGACAGTGGAACATCTTTTTCAAACTGGGACTATCTTGCTGGATCATGGAAATTTGAAATGTATCAATTTTTTACCGCTACCAATTAGCACAATGGCATTTGAGAGGTTAGGGAAGTCTAGGGTAGCTTCTGACTTTCAGTCCCTTCATGATGCAAGTACTATTTAGAAATTTTACACATATGTTGGGTATGATATCAATTTTCTGTACATGTTGGCTCTACAAGAAGGATACAGCATCTATCATGAGAATAGGACACATCTTGCAGTTTTCAGTTTAGAGGTGGTCAAAATTCCTATACAAAATGAATAGGAATGCCAATCAATTCACCACTGAAAGCATGGTATATCAGAGGCCGAATCATGAGATTGATGCATGCCCCATTTGTGGGATATTCATTGACTATATCCTCTGGATACACTGCATTTGATTTAAATGTACACGACATAATGTAACAATAGAAGGACAGACAGCATGTTAGGCTACTTTTATACTTGCCGCATTTTTTGCGGACCATTATTGCGGCCCCTTTTTGTGGGCCGTATCGCCGCATTTTTTTGTGGTGTATCGCAATAATGGGCCTCAAAAAAGTTTGCAGATTGCCATTTTTAAAACCGGCGTTCCGCAAAACTGGAAGTGATGGCGTGCCGGCCCCATTGATCTACAATGGGGGCCGTATCCGTATGCCATATAACAGATCGAGGAAGCTCGATCTTTTATCACGGCCGCAAAAATGGCCCTCATGGCCGTACGGCATACGGCGCACCATGGAATTTTTGCGGCCCGATTTTGCGGCCCCATAGAAATCTATTGGGGCTGCAAAATCAGCCCGCAAAAATATGGAAAGTGTAAAACCAGTCTAAAATGTATGTAAATTGGCTAAACACTGAAAGTTTAATGTTTTTGTACAAACTGCATTTTCTACTGTTTTTAAGCAAATAGTCTTTTCACTCTAAATAGATTTTTAACAATAAAACCCAAACAAACCATTTATAAAGGATCCCATTTTCACCATCCATGACATTAAGATATTTCCCAGCTAAGGAAGTTTAGGTTATCATAATCATTCTCATTCAGGGTAATTTTCATGAGTCATCTTTATATGAAGATAAGACTCTTCATACATATTAATGTCTCAACTAAAAGTTGAGCTTAATATTTTGAACAGTTTGCCTGGCTGCAGTTTTCAATTCTATCTAAATTAGAATTCAAGTAAGTTGGCTGACTATATTTAACGTTATAATGCTAATATGAATATCAATTTACTAAATTATTTGACATTGATATCACAATTTGTGAAATACATACTCTTGATTTGTGTCAGCAGAAGTACCAAGGCCATGTTTGATTCAAAAATGGTCTGTGTTTGGGTATAAGAAGGTTTTAAAGGCCAGTAACTAGCAAACTGTTGACATTGTACTTTTCTCCTGATATAATTTGCTACTATATTGGTTGAGTTTTGTTTTAATGTATTGTTTCAAAATTTTCTCCCCATTTTGCTTCTTATAGTCTTTAATAAGTCTGACAAAAATATAATCTAAAGTTAAAGAGGTATCCTGGGATAAAAATTATTTGTTTCAGACAAAATATAGTTGTATGTGCCCATGTCTATTGAAATAAACCTGTCATACCAAAGCTATATCAGAGTAGTGTAGGTCAATTAGTTCCAATATTGTAGCAGAGTGTCCAAATATATAGCAGAATATAGCAGGCCATATGGCTGCAGTAATGCAGCAAATTCCAATGGAGTGTTAAATGGTGGAAACACAACAAACTGCTTGAATACTCAGGTAATGTGCCAATGCCTAAATAAGTGTCTAGACCACAGTGCATGTGTGCTGGTTTGCAAAAAAACCAAGATAGTTGCATGACAAAGTGGGAAGTTGGAGATCAAAAAAGAGAGAGCCCAGATAGGTAATACTTCAAATAGCCCTTAAACAAATGAATTAGCCTACATTTGATACAACTATAGATGAGCACATTTTCGAAGTCCAATTGATTTCACCACAAATTTAAAAAAAAAAATCTGATTCTTCTGAATCCAAATGTTTTTCATTTCACAATGTGAAAACTCAGAGACGAGTTGAAGAAGGCTGTGAAAAAAGTTAAAATAAATTAATACTCATACTTCTGCTCATATGTTCTGCTGCTGCAGCTAACAGATTGGTCTTTCATGTTGTTCAGTCTTTTTTGACATCCTTCCTCCTGCTTAAGACATTGTTTTTGGCCATCTTCAGCTTGTGACTGGAATTTAGCACAAATTTGATTTCTGACATCACTGCACACATCATGTCATTAGTAGCCTGAGTGAAGAGCAGGACCGGACTGGGACTAAAATTCAGCCCTGGCATTTGAAGTTACACAGGCCCACTAGTCACATGGTGACTATATAATATCTTTGTACACTTGTAGGTTACAAGAAGTGAGAGGAGATTAACATGACTATATAACATGTAGTCAGAGCTGTGCCCAGTATTTCAGCTCAGTCCTATTTATTGCTTTTAGGTACAGTACTCCTCCCAAAGCTCTGTCCCCTTTTGTATGCACGGTGACACAATTCCAGGCAAAACTGCAATCCATTGGGCAACCAAACCCCCTGGTCATAGCCGCCCCATCATACCTCCCAAGTTTTGAAGAAGAGAAAGAGGGACAAAGACTGTAAATTGTAGGCCATGCCCCAGCCACATCCATTTCTCAACTAGTCACACCCATGTCCACACCCAATCGCACCCATTTAGCACTGATGATCAAACTGACAGGTACTGAGGGCACAGTGGCTGGCATTATAGGCACACTGACTGGCACTAAGGAAGAGAGAAAACAGAGAGAGAGAAAAAAGAAATCAGAGAGAGAGAAAGAAAGGAGAGCGAGAGAGAAAGAAAGAACAGGGAGAGAAAGAAGAAAGAACAGAGAGAGAAAGAAAGAACACAGAGAGAGAAAGAACAGAGAGAGAGAAAGAAAGAAAGAAGTAAAGAAAAGAAAGAAAGAACAGAGAGAAAGAAAGAGAGGAAAGATAAAGAAAGAGGGGAAAGAAAGAACAGAGAGAGAGAAAGAAAAAAGAAAGATTAGAGAGAGAAAGAAAGAACAGAGAGAGAGAAAAAAATGAGGGAAAGACAGAAAAGAGAATGAGAAAGAAGGAACAGAGAAAGAAAGAAAAAGAGAGAAAGAAATAAAGAAAGATTCTATGAAGATACTATAGCAGCCAGGCTCCCATTGTAGTGCCCACCTGAGCCTCCCGGTGCAGGACATATCATGATCCGCTCAAATGGCCGACATCCCCAATTCCAAGGCGATCCTGCTGTCTGCGCTGTCGGAGGAGGACATGGTGATGGTCTGAAGCATTCCTAGTTCCGTCACAATCTCCTCTTGAAATTATCTCATTTCCGGTCAGCTAACAGCACATCACTTCTGATGGAACGTCATGTGTGAGTTTTAAAATGCTCCTCGGGGCTCCACCGTGTACTCCTGTGTCTGCGGGAAAAGCCCACTTTGTATGCTTCGTACACACTTGGCTTCGCTCCGTACATCCCATACACATATGGCTCTGCTCCGTACGTTCCGCACACACATGGCTCCGCTCCGTACACACCCGACTCCGCTCCGTATACCCCATACACACGCGGCTCCGTACACCAAGTACACACATGGCTCCGGTCCGTACACCTCGTACACACGCGGCTCCTCTCCGTACACCTCATACACGCGGCTCCGCTCCGTACATCTCGTACACACACGGCTCCGATCTGTACACCTCGTGCACACACAGCTCTGCTACATCTACCCTGTAAACCCCTCCTGACCCCACACATACTTCCCTCATCCAGCACCATGACAACCAGCACAGCAGAGTCCTGCAGACACCAAGAGGCAGGGCTGTGCGCACAGGACCTGTGATGAGGTCACAGGAGGGGCGGAGTCAGGGGTCACATGCTCTGGGGTCTGGACAAAGGCTCCTGATCATGTAACCCCCTGACTCCTCCCCTCCTGTGACCTCATCACAGGTCCTGTGTACAGAGAAGAGAGCAGCCAAGTGACGCTGTGAGTGGCTGCGGGGGGGAGGTCTCATGCTATGGCAAGGATGGGGTGCGTGGGGGGGCGTGGCGGCTTATCTCCCTGCAGTGTGGGACAGAAAAATCCCAGGAGGGTTGGAAGCTATAACCCCTGTGCACGCAGAGGGCTGGCGGCAGGAACAACAGCCAGGCCAGTGGCCGCATCAGCTGGCATATTACCAATCCGGGCCTGGTGAAGAGGCTGCACATGCAAGGAAGAAGGAAAGCAGACTGAGCATAAAAGAAGATGGTAGATGGTAGACTTTGATAGCCGGACAGGTGAGCATTGAGGTATTACTATTATTATGTATTATTTTTTTAGGCCGCAATCTACTGCTGACCTATAGTCTGCAAGAGTCTGTAATAGGGAAAGGCACACCACAGCATAGCCTCCCAAATACCAAGAGGAGTGAGGGCCCTGCTCGCAAGCTTACAGTCTATGAGGAAAGAGGTAGACACGAAAGGTGGGTGGTAACAATTGCCCTGATTGTTTGGACCAGCCATAATGTTAAGTGTGTAACAGTACAGACACATAGGGCTAATAGATGCATAAAGCATGTGGGAACATGATGCGGGGAAACTGGCTATGGTAAAACTTTTGACTGTGCCACACAGGGATGGTTAGGTTAATGTGATGAGGCGGTAAGCCAGTCTGAATAAATACGTTTTCCGTGCACGCTTAAAATTGCAGGGATTGGGGACTAATCATATTAACCTGGGAAGTGCATTCCAAAGAATTGGCGCAGCACGTGTATAGTCTTGGAGATGGGAATAGGAGGTTCTGATTATTGAGGATGCTAACCTCAGGTCATCAGCAGAACAGAGGGCATGGGTAGGGTGGTAGACTGAAATGAGGGAGGAGATGTAGGGTGGTGCAGAGCCATGGAGAGCTTTGTGGGTGAGGGTAATAAGTTTGTACTATATTCTGGAATGGATGGGTAGCCAGTGTAATGACTGGCACAAAGTAGAGGCATCGGTGTAACGATTGGGGAGGAATATGATCCTGGCTGCAGCATTCAAGACAGATTGGAGGGGTGAGAGTTTGGTAAGAGGGAGATCGATTAGAAGAGAGTTACAATAGTCCAGACTAGAATGAAAAAGAGAAACAGTAAGATTTTTTGCTGGGTGAAAAGTAAGAAAAGGTCGAATTCTAGAAATGTTTTTGAGGTACAGATAACAAGAGCGAGCCAGTGATCGGATGTGGGGGGCAAATTAAAGCTTGGAGTCAATTATGACCCCAAGACAGCGGGCATGTTGCTGGGTATTAATATTGGAACCACACACAGAAATGGCAATGTCGGGTATAGGTACATTAGTAGAGAGAGGAAACACAAGGTGTTCAGTCTTTGACAGGTTCAGTTTCAGATATAGTGAGGACATGATGTTAGACACAGTGTTTAGACAATCACTGGTGTTTTCTAAAAAGGTAGGTGTGATGTCAGGAGAATAAGCATATAATTAGGTGTCATCAGCATAGAGATGTTACTGGAAACCAAATCTACTGATTGTTTGACCAATAGGGGCAGTGTACAAAGAGAAGAGGAGGGGGCCTAGGACTGATCCTTGAGGAACCCCAACAGTAAGGGGAAGATGAGAGGAGGAGGAACCAGCAAAAGATACAGTAAAGGAGCGGTCAGAGAGATAGGAGGAAAACCAGGAGAGAACGGTGTCCTTGATGCCGATGGAGCCGAGCACAGTGAGGAGGAGCTGATGATCCACAGTGTCAAATGCTGCAGAGAGATCCAAGAGAATTAGCATGGAGTAGTGACCATTAGATTTAGCTGTTAGTAGATCATTAGAGACTTTAGTGAGGGCAGTTTCAGTAGAGTGTAAAGAGCGGAAACAGTATTGGAAAGGGTCGAGAAGAGAGTTATCAGAGATAGTGGATCAGACAGGAGTGGACCAGGCGTTCCAGGAGTTTAGAGATGAAGGGAAGATTAGAGACAGGTCTTATAGTGTTAGGCTTCGGGTTCCTGTCGCTGCACAGCAGGAATCCCGAGCCTTGCATTCGTCGGTCTTCCATTCCTCTCCAGCCGCAGAGGACGCTGCTCAGCAGACTCTTCAATCCAGGCACTCTGCTCAGACCAGCTCTGTAGGTTTGGTTGCTGCTGCCATCTCTGCTCCAGCTATATCAATGCATGCTGGTCAGCAGCGAGCTACTCCAGGGACTAAGTCCTCCTTTCGGTCCACTGAGCATGCCTGTGGGATTATCTCTCATTGGAGAAAGGAGGTCACATGCTTAGGTCCTTCTCCAGCTCGGTTTGCACCATCAGGAAGGTCAGGAAGGTCCCGGAAGGCCCCGGCTGTAAAAGGTTCGCATAGCCACTCGGCCATGCGCTAATATAGAGAAAGATTTAGACCATGTGGAATGAGAGTTGTATGAATGTCTCTGGTGAATGACTCATTGGAAATCCCTACCCTTGGTATGCATGTGTTGTGCAGCCTAGCCTGTTAGCGTCCTGGCTGAGGAGCAAGTAGGAGGCAGAGTCAGAGACTGGCATCAACGCCAAGTGGTGGCTTGGTCTTTACACCACGGTTCACTTGGTCGACACTCCATGGTTGCCAGCGTCACTTAGTGGCGTCCGCAGTTGTGACGCCGCACGCTTAGTAGGTCTAGAGGGACTCTGACCCTGTGTCCTTGAGTTCTGTGACCTGAAACTGAGCGCTTACCTTGCCGAGCTCTGTGAGCTTTAACAGGCCCCTGTATTTATGTTCAGCGGTAGTGCGGTCTGTGAAGCAATGGAGTCCGCCACTGTACACACCGGGTGACGTTAACCCGCATGTGTTCCTCTATTATACTGCCATATAGCATCCGCCATTACTGAGCAGCAGTTTACCACCCCTGCACGGTGGACCCCGGGCTACGAACAGACCTTATTACCATCTGTATTATTTGGTGCATTCCGCCAGCTCTAACATATAGTTAGCGGCACAGTTTTGGTCGAGGGATGGTTTTTTAAGTAGTGGATGTATGATGGCATGCTTAAATGAGGAGGGACAGATACCAGAAGAGAGAGGTTAAATATTTTAGTTAGGTGAGTGGTGACAGCAGGGGAAAGGGACTGGAGGAGATGTGACGGAAATGGGTCATTGGTGCAAGTGGTTGGGCGAGAAGATGCAAGGAGCCTGCTTACTTCTTCTTCTGTGACTGGTTCAAAATCAGAGAGTGAGCTAGATGCAGTGGGGGAGGGAGGAAAGTGCATGGTATGAGGTGATTGGGAGATCATTTCATGTCGGATATGGTCAATTTTTTCTTTGAAGTAATTGGCTAGATCATCAGCTCGAAGTTCTTTGGTTGGGGCCTGCACTCTTGGGTTGAGCAGGGAATGAAAAGTGTCAAAGAGACGTTTAGGGTTATTGGACAGTGAAGTGATGAGGGTGTTGAAATAGGTTTGTTTGGAGAGGTGAAGGACAGTGTTGTTTGTTCTAAAGATAAACTTATAATGGATGAAATCTTCTGGTAGATTGGATTTTCTCCACAGACGTTCAGCGCACCTGGAGCACCACTGCAGGAAATGTGTTTGCAGGGTGTACCAGGGTTGTCGCCATCTGTGTCATGTTGTTCTATGTATAGGAGGTGCAAATTCATACAGGGCACTTTGAAGTGTTTCATTGTAATGCTTCAGTGCAGAGTCAGGACATGAGAGGGAGGAGATAGGGGCCAATGAAGACTGCAAGTTCTTCATAAGTTTCTGGGTGTTAATGGCTTGTATGTTTCTATAAGTATGGACAGTGGGGTGACCTGAGCGGCCTGGCAGTTTTTGATAGAGAATGAAAGAAGGTTGTGGTCAGAGAGCAGGAGAAGGGAGTTTGCGAAATCATCCACTGCTCAAAGCCGAGAGAAGACCAAGTCGAGGGAGTTTCCATCTTCATGCGTTGGAGAATTAGTAAGCTGTGAAAGGCCAAGCGAGGAGGTTAGAGATAAAAGGTGAGTAGCAGATGGGGAGAGGGGAAGAGCAATGGGGATGTTGAAATTGCCCATGATGAGGGTAGGGGTGTTCACAGGACAGAAAATGTGGAAGCCAGGTGGCAAATTGTTCCAGGAACTGATGGGAGGGGCCGGGAGAACGATACACCACCACCACTCGCATGGAGAAGGGGGTGTAGAGTCTGACAGCATGGATCTCAAAAGAAGGGAAAACAAGTGAGGGTACTTGAGGGACAACCTGAAAGGTACATTTTTGTGATAGGAGAAGACCAACGCCTACACCTGCTCTTTTGTCTGATTTTGGGGAATGAGAAAAGTGTAGTCCCCCATATGAAAGAGCAGCAGCAGAGGTAGTGTCTGACTGCTGGATCCAGGTTTCAGTAAGAGCCAAAAGGTTAAGAGGATTTGAAAGGAAGAAGTCATGGATGAAGGAGAGTTTATTACACACTGAGCGAGAATTCCAAAGGGCACAATTAAGAGAGACAGAAGGCATGCAGGGAATATTTATAAGATTAGAGGGGTTTCTGAGAGTAGCAGTTCGGGGGGTTACTTTCTATAACATGGGGGACCAGGGTTGGGAGCAATGTCTCCTGTGTAGTGTTGAGCATTCCGATACCGCAAGTATCGGGTATCGGCCGATACTTGCTGTATCGGAATTCCGATACCGACTTCCGATATTTTTTCAATATCGGAAGTCGGCATCGGAATCGGAAGTTCAAAGTTGATTGACAGCCTGACGCCATCATGATGAACGGTGTGTGCGCATCATGATGCGCCGTCATTTCGGGCCTTCCGGGGGTCTCTGCCGGCCTGCCGGGGGGCTGTGTGGACTGCCCGGGGTCTGTACCGGCCTGCCGGGGGGCTGTGCCGGCCTGCCGGTGGTCTGTGCACCCTGTGGGGGTCTGTACCGGCCTGCCGGGGGGCTGTGCCGGCCTGCCGGTGGTCTGTGCACCCTGTGGGGGTCTGTACCGGCCTGCCGGGGGGCTGTGCCGGCCTGCCGGGGGGCTGTGCTGATGTCCGGGGGTCTGTGCAAGCATCGTCCGATGGGACTACAAGTCCCATCTGGCGATGCCTGCTACCATGACAGTGATTGACACATTAGCCAATGATGGGACAGTAGTAGTCCCATCATCCGGCTAATGTGTTAAATGTTAAAAAAAAAAAAAAAAAAATACTACATACATACTACATGCATGCTACATACATACTACATGCTACATACATACTACATACATACTGCATACATACTACATGCATGCTACATACATACTACATGCTACATACATACTACATACATACTACATACATACTACATGCATGCTACATACATACTACATGCTACATACATACTACATACATACTACATACATACATACTACATATATACTACATGCATGCTACATACATACTACATGCTACATATATACTACATACATACTACATGCATACATACATATATACTACATGCATGCTACATACATACTACATGCTACATACATACTACATATATACTACATACATACTACATACATACTACATGCATGCTACATACATACTACATGCATGCTACATACATACTACATGCTACATACATACTACATATATACTACATGCATGCTACATACATACTACATGCTACATACATACTACATATATACTACATACATACTACATACATGCTACATACATGCTACATACATACTACATATATACTACATGCATGCTACATACATACTACATGCTACATACATACTACATACATACTACATACATACATACTACATATATACTACATGCATGCTACATACATGCTACATACATACTACATATATACTACATGCATGCTACATACATACTACATGCTACATATATACTACATACATACTACATACATACATACATATATACTACATGCATGCTACATACATACTACATGCTACATACATACTACATATATACTACATACATACTACATACATACTACATGCATGCTACATACATACTACATGCATGCTACATACATACTACATGCATACTACATATATACTACATGCATGCTACATACATACTGCATGCTGCATACATACTACATATATACTACATACATACTATATACATGCTACATACATGCTACATACATACTGCATGCTACATACATACTACATACATACTACATACATACTACATATATACTACATGCAACATATATACTACATGCATGCAACATGCATACTACATATATACTACATGCTACATACATACTACATATATGCTACATACATACTACATATATACTACATGCATGCTACATACATACTGCATGCTACATACATACTACATATATACTACATGCATGCTACATACATACTACATGCTACATACATACTACATATATACTACATACATACTACATACATACTACATGCATGCTACATACATACTACATGCTACATACATACCACATATATACTACATACATACTACATGCTACATACATACTACATATATACTACATGCATGCTACATACATACTGCATGCTACATGCATGCTACATACATACTACATACATACTACATGCTACATACATACCACATATATACTACATACATACTACATACAATACATTTATACAATACATACATAGACATACAGTACATATAACATAGAGTAACATACTTACCAATACTTGTCACATTGTTCCCCGAAGCCATTGTCTTTTACGGAATAAATATTAACATAACAAACCACAAAAATACTCACCCACGATCTGAAGCAGTCCACGAGTGTGTCCCACGACGATCTTGGGTAGAGAACTGCAGCATCAGCTGTTGCTGCCGTTCTCTACGGGCTGCAGGAATCCAATGACGGAAGGTAGGTATCCTTCCGCACTGTATTCCTCCGCCACTTCAAAAAAAAAAAGTCCCTAGTCTCACTTTATGCCATTGCTGTGTGGGAATGGCATAAAGTGAGACTAGGGACTTTTTTTTTTTTAAGTGGCGGAGGAATACAGTGCGGAAGGATACCTACCTTCCGTCATTGGATTCCTGCAGCCCGTAGAGAACGGCAGCAACAGCTGATGCTGCAGTTCTCTACCCAAGATCGTCGTGGGACACACTCGTGGACTGCTTCGGATCGTGGGTGAGTATTTTTGTGGTTTGTTATGTTAATATTTATTCCGTAAAAGACAATGGCTTCGGGGAACAATGTGACAAGTATTGGTAAGTATGTTACTCTATGTTATATGTACTGTATGTCTATGTATGTATTGTATGAATGTATTGTATGTAGTATGTATGTTGTATATATGTGGTATGTATGTAGCATGTAGTATGTATGTAGTATGTATGTAGCATGCATGTAGCATGCAGTATGTATGTAGCATGCATGTAGTATATATGTAGTATGTATGTAGCATGTAGTATGTATGTGGTATGTATGTAGCATGTAGTATGTATGTAGCATGCATGTAGTATGTATGTAGTATGTATGTAGTATATATGTAGTATGTATGTAGCATGTAGTATGTATGTAGCATGCATGTAGTATATATGTAGTATGTATGTAGCATGCAGTATGTATGTAGCATGCATGTAGTATATATGTAGTATGTATGTAGCATATATGTAGTATGTATGTAGCATGTAGTATATATGTAGTATGCATGTTGCATGCATGTAGTATATATGTAGTATGTATGTTGCATGTAGTATGTATGTAGTATGTATGTAGTATGTTTGTAGTATGTATGTAGCATGCAGTATGTATGTAGCATGTATGTAGCATGTATGTAGTATGTAGCATGCATGTAGTATGTATGTAGTATATATGTAGTATGTATGTTGCATGTAGTATATATGTAGTATGTATGTTGCATGTAGTATATATGTAGTATGCATGTTGCATGCATGTAGTATATATGTAGTATGTATGTTGCATGTAGTATATATGTAGTATGAATGTAGCATGTATGTAGTATGTAGTATGAATGTAGCATATATGTAGTATGCATGTTGTATGTATGTAGCATGTATGTAGCATGTAATTTTTTTTTTTTTTTTACATTCAACACATTAGCCGGATGATGGGACTACTACTGTCCCATCATTGGCTAATGTGTCAATCACTGTCATGGTAGCAGGCATCGCCCGATGGGACTTGTAGTCCCATCGGACGATGCCTGCACAGGCCCCCGAAGCCTGCACAGCCCCCCAGAGCCTGCACAGCCCCCCGGCAGGCCGGCACAGCCCCCCGGCAGGCCGGCACAGCCCCCCGGAGCCTGCACAGCCCCCCGGCAGGCCGGCACAGCCCCCCGGCAGGCCGGCACAGCCCACCGGAGCCTGCACAGCCCCCCGGCAGGCCGGCACAGACCACCGGAGCCTGCACAGACCCCCTGGCAGGCCGGCACAGCCCCCCGAAAGGCCCGTACAGACCCCAGAGAGGCTGTACAAGGGAAAAACAGGATTTTTCTTATTCCGATACCGGAAGTCCCATAGACTTGAATGGGACTTCCGGTATCGGAATCGGCGATACCGATACTTTTTTTTAAGATCGGCCGATCCATTCCGATCCGATACTTTGAAGTATCGGACGGTATCGCTCAACTCTACTCCTGTGACTAGAAGAGGGAGGATAGAAAGAGTGAGCATATGGTTAAGTTATTTGTGAGAGTGTCTCTGATGTTGAATGGTGGGACTGAATGGATCTGTGCAATTTAGCAATGTGAAAAGAGCATGAGTGCTATACATAGGAGCGGAAAAGAGTGAGGGGCCAATACGGATGGCGTATAGAAAATTAATGCCAGGGCGGTGCATGTGTTTGAATGCAGCGGCCTGGATGGTATATATTTGCTGTAATCTAAATGTACAGGGAATAGATGTATATAAATGTCTTACCTGTCTCCTGCCCTGTCTAACTGCCATGTTTTAACTGCCTCATACTTTGATCAAATATACTTCGATTAAATGTACATAAATGCCCCCTGCATAAATGCCTCCCCCAAGCTAGGTCTGAATATATAGGAGTGTGATGCTTAGATCTGGTTGCTTTTTTTGGCTCTTTTCGTTAACAGTCAATCAAACTAAAGTAGGACAGCAGGGCTCAATACATGTAGTGGTCAGATAAACCAGTGTCCTGGCCTACATGCATCATAAACCACTTTGAAAAGTTTCTTGACCTTACAACATAAGGGGGCAAGCACAGTAAGATGAAATAACTATATACCAGAATATAAGCTTGCATAACTTGAAAAGACATATGTAGCATTCAGGATTAGCTGCTTGCTGCTATTGAATTGAATGGATATACACAGGAGTTGAAATCAGAGCAGGAATTGAGAAAGCTGGTTACCAGAACATAAGCTTGCATAACTTGAAAAGACATATGTAGCATTCAGGATTAGCTGCTTGCTGCTATTGAATTGAATGGATATACACAGGAGTTGAAATTAGAGCAGGAATTGAGAAAGCTGGTTACCAGAACATAAGCTTGCATAAGTTGAAAAGACTTATGTAGCATTCAGGATTAGCTGCTTGCTACCATAGAATGGAATGGATATACACAGGAGTTGAAATCAGAGCAGGACTTGAGTAAGCTGGTTACCTGTATGAAGAAAATAGAGATGCGTGTCACATTCATCCATGTTATAACTGCCTCATACTGATCAAATGTACTTCGATTAAATGTAAATAAATGCCCCCCTGTATTTCAGTTACAGTTTATGAAGCATGTTAGCTGATACTGTGCCCCAACACTGAATGACAGCAGGCTCACCATTAGGGTATCCTCACATTGGCATATATTCTCTCATGCAAGAGAACAGCGCCAAATATGGTCATGACATTCGGCTCAAATTCTGTCATAGTGTGAGATGAATGTCATCTGAGTGTGATCCAATCCTCTCACTTGAGAAAATTGTAGCACCGCTGCAGAGAAGATGGAGAATTCTGGCTCCATCCTGTCCATTGTCGCCATCCACACTCTTTGGATTGCATTTGGCCTCAAATTGACATGAGAAAATAAGATCAGATCTGCACTGCCCCGTAGTATAATATTGTGCCTAGAGTTATCCAATAAAACATCATACAGCACTGTGTTATATGGTAGTGTAAGTGAACCCTTTGAGTCATCTGGGAAAGTGTGGGCAGGACCAATTTAGACAAATTGCCGCCATGTGTAAAATTCAAAGTGGAGCATCAATCGTGAAATATTACACTAACAATACTACAACAGTCAAAGAACCATTAGCAGAATAGTTGCCTTTTTGAACATCCTGCCTCGCAAACAGCAGAATAAAAAGCTAATTGGATGCAAGTATAAGTTTAATTACTTTAATATATATGCAGCAAAAACATATTCACTATACATGCACACAAATATTTTATATATTTTTTATACAGTTGAAGATGAAATGATCTCAAAAAGCCTAAATTTAAATCACATTTATATTTTAGACAAAAATAGATAAATATATTTTCATCTTTTATATTTTAAAGATTACATAAATGAAAATGGGCAAATGCAAACATTTGGTTACCCTACACATTTAGTACCTAATTGCACCTACTTTTGCAAGTATCACAGGTTGTAAATGCTTTTAGTAGCCAACCAAAAGTCTTTGAATTCTTGAATAATTTTCATTCATATTTCCTTTGAAAATTCTTCCAGTTCTGTGAGATTCCTGGCTGAATTTTATAGTGAGGATGAAGGAGAGGTTTTCATCTGATGAATCTCCCATGAAGGTCATATTTGCGCAGGTGCAGTGAACAGTAGAACAATGTACCAGAACTTCAGAGTCTGCTTAATCATTCTGAAGGTATTTTGCAGTTTAGCAGGAGTCCTGATTTGCCTCTCTAGTAGGGATGGGCGAACCCAAACTGTAAAGTTCGGGTTCTGTACTGAAAATTATGTTCGGTCACACGGTACTGAACACGGTTTTCCATGGGAAACCCATGTTACAGTTCAGGTCCAGTTCGGGTCTAGGGCCGGCTGTAAAAAAAGCATAAAATTAATAATAAACATTATAATTATACTTACCTCTCCAGTGACCCGTCCCGCTGTCTGCTTCTGGGGCCGCTCATTAACTTCTGCCTGTATTCACTGCAGTCGGCAGTCTTCGGCTTTTTCCGGCAGTGTTCATGCATTTTCTGGAAGTGTTCATGTGGTGACAGCAATGCACAAACACTGCCGGAAAAAGCCGACAACTGCCGAGTGCAGTGAATACTGGCCGAATTTAATGAGCGGCCCCGGAAGCAGATGCGGCCGGGAGACAGCAGGATGGGAGGATGCATCGCTGGACAGGTTAGCATAATTATAGTGTTTATTATTAACTCTCTGCTTTTTTTACAGCCCCCCCCGCCTTATCCCATATCTGCAAAGTCCAAGCTCGGGGTTCAGATGCAAGTTCGCGTCATCTGCAGCCTCGAACTCGAACTTTACAATATAACACGTGTGAATCTGCTGATTCCGAACATCGGGGGTTTCGCCCATCACTACACTCTAGCAATCCTACAAGCAACTCTCACTGAATTTTGCTTGGTCTTTCAAACCTTATTTTGAACTCCACTGTTTCTGTTAACTGCCATTTATTAATTACTTTTCGAACTGAGGTAAGGTCAACTTGAAAATGCTTTGCCATCTTCTTAAGGTCTGTGGTGCAGCGAAAGGTATAGTGCTGGATGGAAGGTATATTTCACCCAGCAGGATAAAATGTTGCCCGGATTTTCACTAAGGTTGAGGACCTGCAGTGATGTCACAATCACGTGATCAGCCCATGTGATGTGTTTCTCACCTGTGGATGTGGTTATGGGCTATGTAATGGAGGTTGTTGTTTGGCACTTGGTTCAGTGTGCAAGGTGTAAGTAGATAGGCTGGAATTAGCCTGGACTTGTTCTGTCACACTACACGTGCTGAAAAGGTTTCGCGACAAGACTCATAACAACCTGGCGGATGCCACTGACCAGACAGCCGCTTAGTTAAGCTCATCCCATGAAAGGGTGAGTCTGAGACCAGTGGTTCTCCAAGTTGGAGAATGTCTGTGTTTTTTTCCCTTACTTTCAGCCAACTGCTGAAAGGGTCATTGAACAACTGAAATTTGGACCCTAAGCCTGTGTGTTGCCTCATTACTGCGGCCCTGCCACTGCCTACCAGAGCAAATAACTACATATTGGTGGCTTGAATGCGGGCATAAGAATTGTGAGGCTGGGCTGTTTTTGGTTATTTTTGCTCTGGACTCCAGCTTATGTCCTGGGTGAAAAGAGTGGCGCAAAACCAGTCAGGAAAGTCTGGAGAAATGGAGGCCACGGTAAAAGTCCTTATGGAGGCCATGTGATAGCAGCAAGAGGCTATGCAGCAGCAGCTGATATTTAATCAACAGCAGAAGGAAACCAACCAGCTGTTGATACAGCACATCACAGCGTCGCAGACAACAGGAACTCCACAAGGCATCCATGATATCATGAAAGCGGTTTGTACAGCGATCCCCAAAATGGAGAAATCTGATGATGTTGAGACATACCTGGAGATGTTTGAAGGAGTGGCTGAGAGGGAGTGACTACCCCAGGACAATTGGGCAGAAGTCATCGCTCCGTTTCTGGCCCCAGGACCTATGAAAGCTTATCAGGACCTATGCCATGAGCAGATGGCAGACTACACGAATGTCAAGGGTGAGATACTGGCACGTCTTGAGGGTAAATGTGCTAGTCCGGGCCCCAGCGGGTACACCAGTGGGAGTTTAATACCTTCAAGCCATTTCGGTCCCAGTATTATGACCTGTTGCACTTATTACAAAAGTGGTTGCAGCCTGAGGTACTGTCTCCCATGGCCATGCTGGACCGCATAGTGACTGATAAATTTTTGAGAGCTTTGTGTTGTGAATTCGCTTTCTGGCCTCCCTCTGGTTATTACTGAAGGTAGTGGAGCTGGTCAGATTGACAGAGGGGTTGTGAGTTCTCTTTATGGGCTCCCTCTGGTGGTTACTGTAGGTAATGGAGCTGACCTGATTGACAGAGGCTTGCCACCTGATAATGAGGATGACGATTGGAGATCTGGGCTTTCAGATTGGGATTTAAGACAGCTGACTTCCTCTATACCTGCTGGTGATTTTCTTCCTGTGCCTCCTGAGGTCTGATGTCTCCAGCTCTGTCCCTGCATGTTCAGCTAAGTGGTTCACTTGCTTTTCTGTTTGCATTTGATCTGGTTTTGTCTATCTCTGTTTTGTGCGGGTCAGCCAGCTCCGGCTGGGGCTGTGCTGAATCAGCACCCATATATTATTGCTTGTGCCAGTTTGTTTTGTGCAGATATAGTGGGGGCAAAGTCGTGCGACATCAGTGTTTTTTTGCATCAGATGTGTTGGACTTTTTGTAGGGTTTTTTGCGTGATTGAAGACAGTGTCTTTTCTTTCCTGTCCTGTCTAGTCAGTGTGGGCCCCATCATTTGCTCAGTCTATTTTCCTGCCTGCATTTGTGTTTTCATCTTGTCTCACTGACAATATATGTTTGGGGGCTATCTATTCCTTTGGGGTCTTCTCTGGGGCAGTTTAGATTTCCCCTTTCTTGCTTTAGGCATAGTTAGCTCTCCAGCTGTGCCGAGGCGTCTAGGATCATCGTAGGTATGCTCCACGGCTACTGCTAGTTGTGTGGATAGGATCAGGAGTCTGCAATCCGCTTAGTTACCAACCTCTCTAGTTTTCTGTGGCTTAGCCTGGGCCTGCTCTCCTCCTCAGTGACCCATTCATAACAGCTTTGCCCCACTCCCTTCAATCATGGGTAGGGCAGGCATCCCCTACTAATGCACTCCAGATGATGGACCTGATAGAACGATATGGGGTTACCAAAGAGTAACAGGGAGGGACTCCTTGGAAGGTGACAGGAAGGTTCCCTAAGTCTCCACCCCGGCTCAGCGAGCAGAGCCCAGGGAGGCCACTCAAGTCTTGTGTGGGAAAGAAAAGGGCCCCATGATCTGCAGGCAGTGCCAGGAGCCAGGTCATATGAGAGCTGATTGCCCCCACCTGGCGGAGCCCATGGACACAAACTTTGGGTACCGACAATCCCATTATTCCAAATTGATTTGTGTAATGGGCACCCGGAGGGTCCCAATATGGAACATTTGTTTAAGGTTGATGTGAGGGCACTCCAGCTGTGACCTTATTGGACTCAGGGAGTCTTGTGACCCAGGTACGAACGAGTCTGATACAAACCAGTGAGTACACTGGTTGAAAAATTGGGGTGTTGTGTATACATGGGATTTAGAAGACTATCTTACCACACTAGTGGTGATAATCACACCAGCGGGGAGGCGGTACTATGAGGTGGGGGTGGTGATTAATTTACATTATCAATTGTTACTTGGAAGAGACTTTCCTTTATTTTCTGTACTTTGGCCAACAGTTGTTCCACCCAGTGAACAACAGCCGGCACTGGTGGCAACCAGGTTACATTGTCCAAAAGTGGGGCATCAACCAAGTCATCCAGAGGAAGAGGTACTAGCGGTAGGAGTAACCTCCCCTTTGGTGGAGAAGGGGGAGAATACTCCCATAGAATTATTGGCCCGAGATGTGGAAGACTTGCCGATGGGACCTGAATTGTCAGACTTAAATGTATCGGGCAACAATTTTGGTATGGTGAAACTCCAATACCCTACTTTGGCTTGAGCCAGGGGTAATGTACTGTTTTTAATGGGGATCCCCAATGACCTGTAGCAGTCACAGTGTTGCCACGATTTGATCTGAACCGAGACCTGTTGTATCAAGTTGAGAAAATACGTGGAGAAATGGTAGAGCAATTACTGGTACCTGAGGCATATCATAGGCTGGTAAAGGACCTAGCGCATGCGCATGTACTCGGTGGGAATATGGGCTAAAAGAAAACCCTAGACCGATTTTTTTTCTGCAGTTTTACTGGCTTGGAGTCCATGAAGAAGGGGGGCGTGGCCTGGGCTCTGAGCATGTAGGCAGCAAGAGCTCTAAGCTCCCACAGTCACATTCTAAAGCTACAAAATAAGCGTGCATAGGGTTAACTAAAATAACCTTGCTGGACCCTATTTTATTTATGAAGTTTGGGTGCCCATTTTGAGACAAAAAGCAGGACTCTGGTCCAAAGAGGACTGAAGAAATAAGCTTTTACAAGTCTGGATGGCTGCAGTGCAGCAGAAGCTGAGGGACATCATCCCACATCATCTGCCCTCCTGTGAAGAGACCGGAGTGCCAGCGCAGGCTTTACTGAAGCCAGGATTGATCTGGAGGATCATTATTGGTACTGAGGACTTTATTTGAACCCCCCCAGTAAGGCACAACGTAAATCCAGCTGTCTGCACGGCTTTCTGTCTGTGGTGTGTGGAGGATAATAGTGTGGCTGTGGCGGAGGGATACAGACTCCTGCATGTTCATCCCTGCTGATTACACCTGAGTGCTGCTAAATTCTGACTGCTAATAGAAAAGATAACCCCGGCACACTCGTTTGAATTACAAGCAAACAATGCGCATAGCTGCTCTTAATTTTTATTTGAAGAGGACCAAAGATGAAAAATACAGACAAAATTATCCAACGTTTCGGCTCGCAGGCCTTTATCACGGAATTATCTGTAATGATAAACAAATCTTTCAAAACCATGCAAATATTCTTATGCACTCAAAAAAATAAAATAAAATGATAAAAAAATTATAATAAAAGGTCCCTATAGTACATTCAAGTATCAAAATCAATTACACATTATAACATAAAAATTGTCAAAATATAATGTAATATTGTGAGACATTTCAACAAGAGAAGGTGTACATATACAAATATATTTTTTTCTCTCCACCCCAATATATAAGTATCTCATGAGACAAGATTAATGCAAATTGTATTCAATACCTGTAAATAGATAGAAGACAAATGGGTCCTAAATGCTGACTGGATCAACGTTCAATAGTGACCCATAAGAGTCACCTACTATAAAGCAAAAAGACATAAAGAAAGTAGAGAAAGTATATATACCTGTGCCACACAAAAAAGGACAAAACGATCCAAGATTGTAACATACCTATTTCATAAGTACATATCTCAAACGTCAGGAGAAAGTGCGGTAGCGTGGTGCGCTGTGGACGCCCTGTGCTAACACCGTCCCTTAAATACACACACAAACAAAATACTTCCGGGTGGAGAGCGGCGTTACCAGCTGTGTACTGCGCACGCGCCACCAAGCCGTCCATCACCAGACTGAAAAGAGACCGGGCAGAAGAGGGCAGTGGAGAGCGGCGTTTCCCGCAATGTACTGCGCACGCGCCACTCAGCCGTCCATCACCAGACGGAAAAGAGGCAGGGCAGAAGAGGGCAGTGTGGCCTGTTATAAACTGCGCACGCGCCGCCCTTACAGACAGCATGAGCAGCCAAAAGAAATGAATCCTCCCAGAAGTGCAGTGACGTGATGAACAGTGTTGGAACCTTTTGCACCAAAACGCTGTGACCGGATACTATTATTAGGTTATCTGAAAGATAAAAATAGATGTATGTAGAATAGAATAACAATCTTTGATAAAAGACTAATTAGTATATAGAGTTTACCAAACAAAGAAATAGAAGGATAAGAAATAAACCAAAATACAAAAAATACCTGCAACTACAAAAAAATATGTATTAAATCCCTATTATTAGATTTTAAATTTATAAATGTTAATAAATGTTAATAAACGTTAATACATACTAATACAGAGAGAAGAGGGACAATATAAACCCGAAAAATAATCAATCATAAGAGACCTCATATTCTCTATTTAGACCTAATGGTGCCAATGTTTGAAGCGTATAAATCCAAAAGGATTCACGCTCCATCAATCTCTTTAACCTATCGCCACCCCTTCTTGACAATTGAACTTGGTCAATAACCTGGTACCTCAACTGGGCAACAGAGTGGCCACATGATAAGAAATGAGACGGAATGGGTAATAAAGTACGTCCGCACCTGATAGTAGACTTATGCTGTGAAATGCGGTCCCGGACATGCTGGGTAGTTTCCCCAACATATCCGAGACCGCACGGGCACTTAATGAGATAGACTACATATGATGAATCACACATAAAATATCCCTTAATGGGATAGTGTCGTCCTGTCCTAGGGTGAGTAAAAGAATTCCCTTTAACAACATTAGAGCACTGCAAACACCCCAAACACGGAAAGGTCCCGTTGCGGGGTGTGGTCAATGTCCTTTGAATGGGTTCCTTCCTACTCGAACCTATATCGGCCCTTACCAGGAAATTTTTTATATTATTAGGACGTCTGTAGCACATTATAGGTTGCATAGAAAATTCTGAAACATTAGGATATGATTCCCCAAGCAAACTCCAATGCTTCAAGATGCATTGATTAATCAAATGATTGAATGGATGGAATGTGCTTACAAATGCTAATCTGCGTCCTTTCCCCCTAGATTGGGTTGGTCCACGCCCACGTTTGAGTACAGAATTGGGATAACCTCTATTCCGGAAACGTTCCTCAGTTTCCTTTAATCTCATATTCCGGACCGACGGATCCGAGACTATCCTTTCAATTCTAACAAATTGTGACCTAGGTAATGCTTGTTTAATATGTTTAGGGTGACAACTATCAAAGTGCAACAAGCTGTTCCTATCGGTAGACTTAACATATAAATCAGTATCAATAGAGCCATCGGACCTTATTATGATCAAAGTATCCAGAAAATTAATGGAGTGACAATCATGGTGAAGAGAAAAAGATAAACCAGTAATACACCAATTTAGATAATCAAAAAATTGAAAAAGAGTTGTCTCATTACCTGTCCAAATTAAAAAAACGTCATCAATATATATTTTCCAATATATTCCAAAAGATGTAAATAAATGATAATTATAGACAAATGAATCTTCAAAATGTGCCATAAAGATGTTGGCATAAGGGGGTGCTGACTGCTGTAACATCAGGGTGAGGTTAGTGGGGACAGAGGAGCTTCCCTTGACATATTCTAGCGTGGCACGCTGAAGAGGAAAGCAAAGACACCGGCGGGGACTCTTTCTTTGCCAAGGAGCTGAAGGGCGGAGGGATACCACCGGACTTCTAGGACCAGACCCCGGAATCGGCCAAGAACAGCGCTATACAGACTCATAAAGGACCGGATCAGAGGCGACTAGCACCGGGGGAGCCACTAAAAACTGCTGAGGTGAGGCACAACTGAAATCCGGTCACTAGAACCGGAAGCTGCACACTGATTACAGCCGCAATAGAACTCAATGGGAAGTAGTTCCGGCTGTGTCCAGCCTGTCAGCATTGCAGAAACCTGACATCACAGGCCCCGCAGCACACAGCAAGTGGCCCCCGGTACTACAGGCTAGGCTATACCCCAGAACTGTTCGGTGCAGCAGGTAGTCATCCCCAAGAGTACTGAGGAGAAGGATATAGATTGCGGGGAGGGCCCTCACTATCCCCACACAATAAAGAAATACTGACTATTCTGCACTTACCAGCAGCGCAGACTTATAACACAATAGTGACCGCAGTTTCTGGCTGGTGGCCCCGGTGCCCTATACTCATCTGTGCTGTGCACCATAATAGAGGATTATCCATTCTTCAAGCAAGGATCAGAGCTACAGTGGACTGCTTGCATTATTATTGAGGAATTGTGTGACTTTTGGCGCTCTTACTGAGGGTTCTCAGTTGACTCCTTTTCTGAAACTTGCTTTTAGACCATTTAACTTAACTTGTCTGATTGATCAAGCTAAAAGGGTCATAGATCTGAGGCCAGGGAAGGCTGCGTGGCAAATTAAGATGCAGTCAAGCAGGGGCAGATTTAATAATAGCTCACACAGGGTGATGAGGCACAATTTGGGGGCATATTCAAAATCCTATGAGGATATCGCTAATGTGTTAAGCCCCACAAAATCTAGGTCACCTTTGAAAAGAGGTGAGCCCAAAACGCCTTATATAAAACAATCCCATAACCCTGCACCTGTCAAAGCTGCAAAAGGGGGATCAGGTATCAATAACCCATTGACCAAAACACTTCCTAAAACACAACCTGAAACACTTCAAAAAAAGAAAAATTTTGGGGGACACATTAAAACTCCTCCTCCAAATCAGCTCCTCACGGAGGAAATGGACACTTCCTAATCAAACAAAAGGAAGGGCACAGACGATCAGGAAAACACAGAGAGTCTTTCTTTTGAGAACTCCGACAGTGTCTCAGCTGACTATACCCCAAACACAAGCCCTGAAAGGCAGAGGCCTAGAAGGGACACTGGAGGTCCATTTCCTTCGTTTGAGGTTCCCCCTCCATCCATCAACCTGGGGGAATACAAGGGGTCCAATAAACAAGCCACCGAAGGATTCATGGCGGATCTCTTCCAGTCCTTCAGTGATGCCCTAAAAATAGGGTTTGAGACTCAGGCTAAGGCCCTACAGGAAACTTGCAGGAATCTTAGCCAAAAGGTTGAGAAATATGAGGTAAAGATGGTACAGGCGGAGAAGGACATAGTCTACCTCTCAAAGGAAAATTCTCTCCTCAAAACTGAGGTTATTTCCCTTAAAAACAAATTAACGGATCTGGAGGACCGAAGCAGGAGAAATAACTTAAAAATACGAGGTATTCCTGAGTCGGTCTCCCAGGCAGATCTTTCAGATTACACTAAAAAATTATTCAAAAAATTATCGCCAAAATTGACAGAATTAGAAGTAAATATTGATCGTATACACCGCCTCCCACGTCCAAAAGGGGTCCCACAGAAAAAGCCTTGGGACACTATCCTCAGAGTCCATTTTTTTGAAACAAAGGAGAAGGTTCTAAAATCTCTGAGAGAGAGAGGTTCACCTCCAGAGCCATATAAAGATTTAAAGATTTTCCAAGACTTCTCCAAAGAGACAATGGACGCAAGAAGGTCCTTCAGAGATTTGACCTCTAAACTTAGAGAGCTCAGAGTGCCATATAGATGGGGTTTCCCTACCAAGCTATTAGTCTGGTATAATGACAAAAACTACCCCATCTACACTCCACATGAGGGTCAGAAGTTCATTAAATTTCTGATGGATGACCCAGCATTTAGGGATAGGGATTAGGACTGATTTTTATCTTATGTTTGAATTTACATGGTGAATACTATTAATTTCCTTTTCATGAATATGAATATCTTATGACCCGTATTTACGGTTTATTGATGTCACTGTGGGAACTTGCCACTTAATTTTTTCTCACTTTTTCCCCCACACTAAGGTGAGACACCAACTGGTTTGGAATCCTCCAGGAGAACGCTCAGGTTCCTAATTTTTTTTTCTGTATTTCACTGTTTTGCTTGTTTCCATTTTTCTGTTTTGATATTGCACTCTAACGATGAAAATCTTATCATACAATGTTAGGGGGCTCAACAGTCTGAATAAGAGGTATGCGGTATGGAAGGAGATCAACCGAACCCGTGCCGAATTGGTATGCCTCCAGGAGGTTAAACTGGCCTCCAATCAACACCCGATCTTCCAGCACAAGAACTTTCCACACATGTACAAGTCACTGTCCACAAAGAAAAAGGCTGGGGTCATTACACTGGTAGGTGGCACCGTTCCTTTTCAGCTCATCAAAGAGATACCAGACTCGTTGGGCAGGTTTCATATACTCATATGCTTACTCCATGAAAGGCCATGCACAATAGTGAATGTATACGCACCTAACAAGGGACACATTCGTTTCTTGAACAAGCTAATCAAAAAATAGACAAAGTCAAAACAGGTGATCTGATCTTACTAGGCGATTTTAATATTGTCCCAGATAGTAGCATGGATTCGTCCTCATTAGTTCGCCACAAGGTTCCAGCTTTGAAAAACTGGTTAATTCAAAATGAGCTTTATGATGCTTTTCGTTGCTTGAACACAACGTCTCGTGAGTATTCTCACTTTTCAGATGTACATAAGACAGCATCTAGAATCGATCTACTACTTACTAATATATTTACTTTAACCAAAATTAAAGATATACGGTTCATGCAAAAGACCACCTCGGATCATACCC
This sequence comes from Dendrobates tinctorius, assembly GCF_039654945.1. NCBI lineage: Eukaryota > Metazoa > Chordata > Amphibia > Anura > Dendrobatidae > Dendrobates > Dendrobates tinctorius. The sequence continues at coordinate 26,089,441 of NW_027361708.1, forward strand.
TGGTTCTCGCTGAGTTCCTCGTGGGTCCTCCCTCTGACAAGCCATTCCACTGGAGACTTAACCCAGCCTTGTTATATATACCAGAGTACAAGCAAGAGATAGAAAACGTTCTCTTAAACTACTTCAAGGAAAATATATCTGGTGAAGTAAATCAGTTCACGGTCTGGAATGCCCATAAGGCGGTCCTGAGGGGATGCCTTATGCAGATCCTCTCTAAACATAAGAAGAGAAATAGGGAAAAAATTACAAACCTACAGGCCCAAATTAATGATCTAGAAAATAAACAAACCAACTTGAAAGTTCCTTCCCAAACCATCCAGGCTGAGATTTTGAGACTCAGACAGAGTCTGAGATCTGAAATCTACCAGGAATACGATGCAGCCATCAAAGCATCTAGGTATAAATCGTATACATCTCTCAACAAGCCTACCAAGCTTATGATGAGGAAATTAAAAAGAGAAAGAATCAAAAAAAATCTTTATAACCTGAAAGATGACCCCCAAACACCGGTGGTTAACTCGAATTTTGTGGATTCTTTTCTACAGAGTATCGATTTACCAAAAGTTGATGAGCTGGACTTGAATTATGTCAATAGCCCTTTTACAGAGAGTGAAATAGTTGACGTTATCAAGAAACTGCAGTCCCAAAAATCACCAGGGCCGGATGGCTTCTCTGGGGAATACTATAAATCCTTTTCAAAAATTCTGGCTCCACAGTTTGCTTCCGTCTTTGGTCTGGCATCCTCTCTGGGTTCCTTCCCAAAGGAGATGTTAGAGGCAACAATTGTCATGATTCCAAAGGAGGTGGGAGACCCCGAGAGGAGACAGAACTATAGGCCAATCTCGCTCATAAACAGCGATATTAAAATCTATTCAAAGATCATCGCAAACCGACTAAACAACATCCTTCCACGTCTGTTGGTGGATGATCAAATAGGGTTCACAGAGGGCCGCCAGGCCTCAGATGGGACTAGAAGGGTGTTGAACCTGATAAATTTAGCTAACAATTCGAGAACCGAAACTGCTTTTCTGGCACTGGACGCCGAGAAGGCGTTCGATAGACTAAACTGGCTATATTTAAAAACAACTCTCTCTAGATTTGGCTTTGACGAGATGTTTCTATCAACAGTCTTCGCCCTATACTCGGGTCCTAGTGCCAGGATCTATGCAAACAACTTCCTTTCTGACTCGTTCGACATTAATAATGGCACAAGACAGGGGTGCCCCCTGTCTCCCCTTCTATTTGTGCTTGCCATAGAGCCCCTAGCCGAAAAAATTAGATTAAACAATGATATTAAAGGCTTTGAAATGCCATCACGAAATTATAAAATCGGGTTATTCGCAGATGATCTCTTCCTCACACTTCTTGATCCCGCAAATTCCATTAAAGCCCTTTCAGATGAACTAGAAAAATTCTCTAGAGCATCCTATTTTAAGATAAGCCCACACAAATCCAAATTTATAACTCTAAACATGAAACAATCCGAAATTAATGAAATAAAGACTCAAACCCAGTTCATTTGGGAGGAAAAAGAGATTGTCTATCTAGGGATTAGAATAGCAGGATCAATCCAAGCCACAGTTAGGGCCAATTTAGACAGCATTATAAAGACTATTACAGGCAATCTATCCTTTTTGGCTCAGTTAGAGACTTCCATTTTTGGGAAGATACTGGCAGTCAAAGCCTTTATCCTTCCCAAAATTTTATACATATATAGGACTTTGCCAGTTAGCTTTCCACGCCAATCCATTGATAAAATTCAAGAGCTCATCCGACTATTTATTTGGAAAGGTAAGAAAGCAAGAATATCTGCAGACTTACTTTATAAAAATAAAAAACATGGGGGCGCAGGACTGCCCAACATATACGCTTATTATCAGGCCTCACTTATTAAACAGAGCTGGCACTGGTTTATGGAAAACATAACACATCCGACTTGGTATGGCTTGGAGAGAGATGCTAGTGATAGAGGTTCCACGCAAAAGCTTTTCTTTTACTTCCTTCTGCAAAAGCACAGTGCAAACTCATCGCATCCTATATTTCGGTCGATAATCTCAGCCTGGAGGGAACTCATTAAGCCGACTAAAAATATCAAAAAAGCAGAGCAAATCTTAAAACTACCCCTATCTTCATTTGCACTGATGGATGATCTCCCGATGCCGGAGGTATGGGGGAAATCTGAAATCAAAAAGGTGGGGGATGTTTTTAGTGGAGTGGAGCTCTTGAAATTCAGTGAGATCAAGGCTAAATATAATCTACCATCATCTGAGCTGGTCTTTTATACCATGTTGAAAGACAGAATTTTGAAAATCATAAAAGGGAAGACTTTAAATTATGAAATGCTAACTTCACTGTTGTGCAACCTTAAAAATAAAAACCTCTGGAGTCTGCGTAATTTGTATAGATCTGTCGTCAAGGACCTAACGAGCCACAAAAACATATACATGAAGAGATGGGAGTCTGATTTAGGTGCTGATATCTATCTCGAGAATTGGAGCAATGCCATCAAATTCACTTACAATTCCAACATATCAATAGGTCTTCACGAGGGTTATTTTAAACTGTTAAATAGGTGGTACTATACCCCGACAAGGTTATCACATTTTAACACAGAATTATCTTTCTTGTGCTGGAGAGGCTGTGGACATCAAGGGAACCTCTACCATATATTTTGGGGTTGTTCGGAGATCAAAAACCTCTGGTTCCAGGTCACACAGCACATTAACCTCATTGCTAAGGACTTCACAATTACGCCTGAAAGAGCATTTCTTTCATTAGACATGGAACAATTTGATGATTCGGTAAGACATATCATCCACATCCTCTTAGTGACTAAGACCATGTTAGCACAATGGTGGAAGAAAGTCGAGGTTCCTAAGTTTTCGGACATACTTGATAAAATAGGTCAACCTAGTGATTTAGAACTCAGATTTGCGATTAACAACAATCACATCCACAAATATACAAAAAAATGGAAGACTTGGAACAACAAATTCCATATCAAATACACCTATTAAGAGGTATTATATTTTGAGGCCTAAAGATGGCCGTTGTAGTACCGGGATGTCGTATCTCCTTCCAAGAATGTTACCCCATAATAAGGATTGTCGATTTTCTTTTCCTTTTTTGTTGCTATTTGCTATATGCTATTTAATGCCTATTTGTGGGTTCTCTAGTTTTAAATTTTTTCCGTACCTGTACATGGTTCTTTACTTCCCATTCCCTTTCCTCCCTTCCTACCTTCCTTCCCTTACCCTGTTTAATGACTGAAAACCAATAAAATTATTTGAAAGGAGTCCATGAAGAAGTTCAACGTATTGTAATTCCTGTCCAGTGTGCCAGGTAACCAGTCTCCAGCCACACTTTTGGAGTCCTTTGATGCCTCTACCAATTATAGAGGTACCTTTCGAAAGAGTGGCAATTAATTTGGCAGGTCCTTTCAATAAATTAGCAAGGGGACACTAACACATCCTGGTAGTTCTAGATTATGCCACCCGGTATCCTGAGGCCGTTCCGCTACGGCACACGTCAGCTAAGCTCAGAGCAAAACAACTCACAGGTATGTTTTCTCGGGTGGGGATTCATCAAGAGATTTTAACAGACCAGGGAACCTCCTTTATCTATAAAATTATGGAAGAACTCTGTCGCTTGTTAAATGTTAAACAATTGCGCACATCAGTCTATCATCCCCAAACACATGGTTTGGTAGAAAGATTCAATAAGACGCTAAAGAGCAGGTTAAATAAGCATTCTCCAAAGATGGGAAGAATTGGGATCTCTTTCTGCCATATTTATTGTTTGCAGTGTGGGAGGAGCCCCAGGCATATATGGGGTTCTCGCCCTTTGAACTATTATATGGCAGATATCCCAGGGGCTTTCTTAATATAGCCAAATAGGCTTTGGATAACCAACCAACCCCCCCACAAGAGTGTAATAGAACATGTTGCAAAAATGCAGGAAAGAATGGAGACAGTCCTACCATTAGTCTGGGAACATATGGAGGCAGCACAATGGTCTCAGAGTCGGGTCTATAACCATGAGGCTCAGGTAAATTCTGGGGATCGGGTGTTGGTACTTGTGCCTATGGTAGACAGCAAATTTCTTGCAAGGTGGCAGGAGCCCTATGAGATTATTAAGAAGGTGGGAACAGTAGACTTCAAGGTACCCCAACCAGGACGGAGGAAGCCAGAGCAAGTTTACCATATTAATTTGCTTAAACCATGGAAAGATAGAGACTACCTTGATGGGGATAGTCCGCTGCCTGCATTTCCTGTGGAGAAGGCTCCATTACCTCTGGGGGTGTCAGGAGAACCCTTCTCCTTAGTTAAAATAGCAGATACTTTGTCTCCTAAAAAGGTTCAGGAGGTCTGGGAGTTTGTTAGCCAAAATACAGATGTTTTCTCTGAGCTCCCTGGACGTACTTCCCTAATCCAACATGACATTGTCATGGAGCCACAGGACAAAATCCGACTAAAGCAGCATCGGGTGCCTGAGGCCCGACTTCAAGTCATCTTGGAGGAGGTAAAAACTATGCTGCATTTAGGGGTAATTAATGAGTCACAAAGTGAGTGGGCCAGCCCAATAATCATAATATCTAAGCCTAATGGGACGCTAAGGTTCTGTAATGACTTCAGAAAACTTAATTAAGTTTGGAAATTTGATCCCTACCTCTTGTCCCGGGTCAATGAATTGATATAGCGGTTTGAGAAGGCATGGTATTTTTCAACTCTTCTCACAAAAGGATACTGGCAAGTGCCCCTAACAGAGGCGGCTAAGGAAAAAAACGGCCTTTGTAAAGACCTAAGGATTGTTCCAGTATAAAGTATTACCCTTTGGTTTGCATGGTGCGCTGACAACTCTCCAGCAGTAAATGGATATTTTTCTCCGTCCCCATCGTTGTTTTGCCTCAGCCTATCTGGATGATATTGTTGTGTACAGTGAAGACTGGGAAATTCACATACCAGAGGTACAGGCAGTGATAGATTCTCTGTGATAAGCAGGGCTAACTGACAACCCAAAGAAGTGTTCCATAGGATTGGAGGAAGATCAGGTACTTTGGTTATGTCATTGGGAGAGAAGTCATAAAGCCCAAAATAAATAAAGTGGAGGCAATTCAGAACTGGCCCCATCCCCTTGCAACAAAGCAGGTAATAGCCTTTTTAGGTTTAGTGGGATATTACAAGTGATTTATTCCCAACTTTAAAAGCCTGTCCGCGTCTTTAACAGATTGCTTGAAAGGGAGGAAGTCTGTGATGATCCACTGGAATGATCAGATAGAGGACGCCTTGGTAAAGTTAAAATCAGTACTGTGTGGTACATTCTGGTTACACCTGATTTCAAAAGAAGGTTCATCGTGCAGACCGATGCCTCTGAGATAGGTCTTGGTACTGTGCTGTCTCAAGATGTTAATGGGGAAAAGCATCCCGGTAGTTTCCTGAGCTGGAAGCTTACCCCAGCTGAAACCAGGTACAGTATTGTGTAGAGAGAGTGCCTGGCCATTAAATTGTCACTTGAGTATCTTCGCTATTATTTGCTGGGGAGAACATTTAGTTTGATGACAGATCATTCCCCTCTTACGTGGATGAGTCAAGCTAAGGAGAGGAATGCGCGAGTCACCAGGTGGCTTCTGTCTCTGCAACATTTCAAATTTTCAGTAGAACAATGGGCAGGCAGACTACAGGGGAACACAGATTCCCTGTCCAGAGTTCACCATATGTCATGTGTTCACCCCCCCATAGGGTTAAACAAAGGGGGAGGTATTTGGTGCAGCGAAGGGTGTATTTCTGGATGGAAGCTATATTTCTCCCAGCAGGATAAAATTTGGTTGGGATTTTCCTTAAGGTTGAGGACCTGCAGTGATGTAATGATCACGTGACCAGCCCATGTGATGTGTACCTCACCTGTGGGTGTGGTTATGGGCTATGTAATGGAGATTGTTGTTTGGCACATGGTTCTGTGTGCAAGGTGTGAGGAACTAGTCTGGAGTTAGCCTGGACTTGTTCTATTGGACAACACAGCCCGCCCGTTACCTGAACACGCCCCCGGAAGAAGCTTGCTGTGAAACGCACGTTGGGGTGGAGGAGGCTGCAGTGCCCATGTTTTATTGAGTCCACTGAGATCAGGTATTTTTATAGTATATTTTTCTGGCCTTATTACATACTTTAAAGTGGTCAGCTTAGATAGATCTGCATGAGGACTTAGACGTTAGCGTCATGCTGTTTCCTTATTTAACTGCTACATGTATTGTGCCATTTAAGGTTATATAATAAGACACCTATAATAGATCATTTTGGGTCAATTTTGGAGCGGTTTATCCTAGGCTGATTTATATGTGGACTTAGACATTTATGTCATGTTGCCGGTATATTCATCCTTCATATATATTATGCTGTCTAGGATATTTTTGATACATTCAGATATTTAACTACTTATATACAGCAGTGTATTTTGAAGGCTTTTTTGCACATTTTACCTCTTGAGTGCTCATTTTCTACCTTTATATGTGACTTTCTGTGCCTCATTATTATGCCTGTTCACATCTGATTTATATAGGGCTAGTTGCGCCTTCTTTTGGGCATTTTTCCTTTTTTTTATGTTTTTTGTGTATTATCAATAAATGATTATTTTAATACATTTTTTCTGGATCTCTTCATTATTCCGGAAATTGGTATTATGCTAGTCCGGTATGCTTTTTGTTGATTTCATATGTTTTTGAATTGCTAGAATAACATTTTGTCTGGACAATACTAGTATAAATATTGTTGTTTCTGTTCTATGACAGATTTTCTTGTCCATTATGGATTTAAAAGCCAAGGAAACATCTTGGCGTACAAAAGCATCAGATATGTTTAAATTAAATGCTCAGAGTGTTTCATCTAATGCCACGAAAGACCATAAAGAATTAATGCATCGATATAGAAGGACTTTGTACCGTAAAACAAAATTGTGGTGGAATAGAAGTTCATTGGAGAATTATTTGTCCACCAATATTATCCCTAGAGGATTAAGAATTAATTTATACCCCACGTATGAATTGGAAGGGGAGGATTTTATTAAAAGATGGATGTTAGCTGCGGCTACATGTTCTTTGCAGTTTATTCAAATTTTGGTGGATAAAAACACAGCTTCCCTTAGGGAAGTTGATGATGAATTGGAAACCATTCACAAGAATTTACAAAAAGATATTTCAAAGGAAAATTTTGAGAAATGGCTTAAGGAACTTGAAGTGGATTCGGCTAAATAGGATGAGGAGGTGAGCCAGAATAAATTGAAAAAATTTCAACGAGATTCCACTGATTTTGATACTGATAAGATCTATAAATGGCAATATAAAAAACGTCTACCACAGACACATAGAACTAGGGAATTCTCTGAGACATCTGCTTCAGGTGCGGAGAGTAATACCTCATTCAGTGATGGCGAACATAGAAGAGATTTTTCATTAAGAAGTACTAATCAGAGGAAGAAGTTCCCGGATATGTTCAATAAACCCCAACGTGGACATAGAGGAAAGGATCACTTTAAGGTAGTCAATCTATCTCAACATATTTTGTCTCCAATTTAATTGAATGTTTTAGAAAAAGGTTTAACCTTCTCACCCTCTTCAAATGTTGATTCATTTACAGCGGTAAAAGATACACACTTATTCTCCAGAAAATTGATATTGAAAAAACTTCATTTTAATAATCAAAATAGTGATACTTTGACCACTAAAGAGGAAATTGAGGCCTTGGAGATTCTTGAATCTCTAGAAGAAGAAAATTCTACTAAACGTGTAAGTATGCTTCCCAGCCATTTATTTGATAAATCTAAAAAATTTCCAGCGTTAGAGATTTGTCCTACTATTGATATATTTACACAATTAGTAACTAGTGATATTGAGGCATTGTGTAAATCTAAACACAACGAATCAAACCTGACTTTGAAAGAAAAAATGGCTATAGAGGAATTTAAAATATGGGATGATGTCGTTTTTAAAGCGGCTGATAAAGGAGGTAATTTAGTTATCTGGCCAGTCGAATTATATGAAAAACAGGCCAATTCACTCCTTAACGATAAAAGATGTTATCGGAAACTAACCCATAATCCAATATCCTCTTTTCAGGCTAAATTAGTTGATATTCTTGAAGATGCATTTTCTCAGGGAATTATTTCAAAGAAACTACTGGACAATGTACGGAGTTTTCACCCCAGATTGGCTACTTTTTATTTGATCCCTAAATTGCACAAAGATCCTCTGGACCCTCCTGGGCACCCCATTGTGGCAGGTAATTCCAGTCTATGTGAAATTTTTTCTGGTATCGTTCACTTTTTCCTTAAACCACTGGCCGCAGAACTACCATCATTCGTGAGAGACACCACATCTGCATTACAGAGAATTGATCAGATTCAGTTAGACCATGATACGGTCCTAGTGACTGCAGATGTGGAGTCTCTATACACGTCTATTAGACATCAAGATGGATTGGCTGCGGTCAAACATTTTTTGAGCTCCAGTAATATTGATCACTCCATAGCTGATTTAATCCTGGTGTTTTTGGAATTCCTCCTTTATCATAATGTTTTTACATTTAATGGAGGTATTTTTTTACAGTTACAGGGTACAGCAATGGGGGCTTCCTGCGCCCCGGCTTATGCTAATTTGTTTCTAGGTGCATGGGAACGGAGCATTTTTCAGGGTGATCTCATTCAAGGTATGGACAATGTCCATAACTGGATGAGATATATTGACGATATCCTATTCATATGGAACGGATCCAGTGATGATCTATGTGCTCTCATTGACAGGCTCAATCAAAATGACATCAATGTGAAACTCACCTTCAAATATGGACGTAGTTTGGAATTCTTGGATGTTTTCATATCTGCTTCTCCGGATGGTCATCTAACTACAAATGTATTCCGCAAGCCCATGGCTACTAATGCCTTTTTGTTGGCGCAGTCATCACATACAAGATCTATGATCAATGGAATACCTATTGGTCAGTTTCTTCGTATTAAAAGAATTTGTTCTGATACTCAGACTTTTGAGAAACAAGCAGTGGACCTTTCCAGGAGATTTATTGAGAGAGGTTATAGTAAAAAATCCATCAGACGTTGATATTTGAGAGCTTCCAAGTCCAATAGACACCAATTACTCTATGGCTCTTTGAAGAAACAGGATGACTCCACCAATTCTAATACCGTACGATTTATATCTACGTTTAATAATCAATGGCAAAATCTTACTGATATTGTACGGAAACATTGGAATGTACTTTTGGTTGATCCAACTTTGAAGAAGATACTTCCAGCTGTCCCCACATTTGTGGCTAAGCGATCTAAAAATTTGAAGGACATCTTGGTGCATAGTCACTATGTATCTAGTGACAATAAGAGGAAAATGATCAAAAATTCAGGTAAACCGGGTTTTTTTCCATGCCACATGTGCAAAGGTTGTCTTAATTTGATTAAAAACAACTCGTTCTCTAGTCAGGATGGGACTAGGATTTTTGAAATTAGGAAACATATCAGTTGTTCATCACATGGTGTCATTTATTATGCCCAATGTCCGTGTGATAAGATATACATTGGTCTTACCACGCGTGAACTTAAAATCAGAGTTCGTGAACATGTGAGGGACATTGAGAAAGCCATCAATGTAGAGGATGATTCCAGTCTTAAAACTTTACCTAGACACTTCAAACGTTATCATCAGTGTAACGCTAGGGGACTAGCCATTAGGGGGATAGATTTGGTTTCTCTTGATATCAGGGGTGGGGATTTGAGCAGGATACTTGCTCAAAAGGAAAGTCAATGGATTTACCGTTTGGGCACTAAGAGCCCTTTGGGTCTCAATGAGAGTTTTGGGTTTGTTTCTTTTTTATAATTATTGGTTGGTCATTTATTTGGTCTATTCTGTGGCTTTTTTAGGGGTGGGTTGGTGCTTTTAATTTTTATTTATTTGTTCTTTTTTTGTAATTTCTTTAGATTGTGCCTTTTGGTGATGTACGGCTTTCCAATTGCGGGATCCATTCTGCACCTGTGTGGACCATCTTTCTAAAATTAGTGCAAGATATTTCTTGAATTGATGGAGTTTTGTCTTCGACAGATAAAAATGCATGGATATGTTCATTTGCTTCCCTCAGGATACCTCTTTACTTCTTGTGCTTTTCTGTTTTTTCTTTATAATATTTTTTATAGAGAGTTTTTTCATGTATTAGTTTATGTATTTTTGTGACTATATGTATGAGACTGGAGGTTCCAATTAGAATTTTGAAAAAAGGGAAGAAAGTTCCAGCGCTAGGAATGGAAAATTAAAAATCCATTTTATTGTGCCAATGCATATTAAAATTCCAGCAGGTACAGCATATCAGTCGGATGACTGCTGGAATTTTAATATGCATTGGCACAATAAAATGGATTTTTAATTTTCCATTCCTAGCGCTGGAACTTTCTTCCCTTTTTTCTACTATTGATTGACTGCCTAGTCAAATCCATGCGCAGGATTTGGATCCTACCAGCAAGGCAGTGCGGTGAGCTGGATTAATCTGTTCTTTTACTCCAATTAGAATTTTGGGTATGATGGAATGGATCTCTGCGATAAAATTAGCGCCTCTTTGTATTTGACGTATATTTGCACTAATGCACTTTTGCACTTTAACTTGTTAGTCCTTGGAATTTTTTCATATTTCTAAGATAAACTTATTATCTTTTTTAGATATATCATAACATTCTATATAAATTTATTCACTTTTACACATTTTAATTCATTAGTGGATAATTGGGATTTTTTCACTTTGTTTAAATATAATTTTATATATAATCCATTCACTTTTTTGTATTTTATATATATGTGGATTATTGGATAATTAATTATTCACTTAATAAATATATTAATATATGTTATTCACTAATTTATTTTTGTTTATTATTGTATTTGATCTCTCTTCTGATTGTGCGCCTGCGAGATCTGTTCACTGCCGTTCAGTTCGAGAGTGCTCTGGTACTTGGACCACGGGCTAACTCAGCCGGTGGTCTGATGAGCGCGTCTCTGGAAGTGAGTTTCATACGGTGGTGTCTGACCACGCATGCGCCACCAATATCAGAGAGAGATGATACGTCAGTCACTTCACATTCACTTGGCGCTTGGTGATTGGTTATTGGTGCTATTTAACACAGCCCGCCCGTTACCTGAACACGCCCCCGGAAGAAGCTTGCTGTGAAACGCGCATTGGGGTGGAGGAGGCTGCGGTGCCCATGTTTTATTGAGTCCACTGAGATCAGGTATTTTTATAGTATATTTTTCTGGCCTTATTACATACTTTAAAGTGGTCAGCTTAGATAGATCTGCATGAGGACTTAGACGTTAGCGTCATGCTGTTTCCTTATTTAACTGCTACATGTATTGTGCCATTTAAGGTTATATAATAAGACACCTATAGTAGATCATTTTGGGTCAAGTTTGGAGCGGTTTATCCTAGGCTGATTTATATGTGGACTTAGACATTTATGTCATGTTGCCGGTGTATTCATCCTTCATATATATTATGCTGTCTAGGATATTTTTGATACATTCAGATATTTAACTACTTATATACAGCAGTGTATTTTGAAGGCTTTTTTGCACTTTTTACCTCTTGAGTGCTCATTTTCTACCTTTATATGTGACTTTCTGTGCCTCATTATTATGCCTGTTCACATCTGATTTATATAGGGCTAGTTGCGCCTTCTTTTGGGCATTTTTTCTTTTTTTTCTTTTTTTTATGTTTTTTGTGTATTATCAATAAATTATTATTTTAATACATTTTTTCTGGATCTCTTCATTATTCCGGCAATTGGTATTATGCTAGTCCGGTATGCTTTTTGTTGATTTCATATGTTTTTGAAGTGCTAGAATAACATTTTGTCTGGACAATACTAGTAAAACTATTGGACAACACGTGCTGCAAAGGTTTTGCGACAAGACTCATGCCATTCCTGGGAATGGCACCTCTTGGACGCCTCTGACCAGACAGCCGATTAGTTAATCCCATCCCGCGCAAGGGTGAGTATGAGACCATTGGTTCTCGAAGTTGGAGTATGTTTGTGTTTTTTCCTTTACTTTCAGGTAACTGTTTAAAGGGTCATTAAACCACTGAAATTTGGACTCTAAGCCTGTGTGTTGCCTCATTACTGTGGCCCTGCCACTGCCTACCAGAGAAAATCCCTACAAGTCTTACAGGCTAATTAACCTTGATCAAATTTATCTGAGCACACAAATCACCAAGGGTGCCCAAACTTTTGCATCTGCCCATTTTCCTTTTTGTAATTTTTAAAATGTAAAAGATAAAAATGTATATACTGTTTTACCTAAAATACAAAGGAAATGAGTCATTTTTAACATATGACCTTTTAGAGATCATTTCAGCGTCAGCTTGCTTAACTGTTCATAATAATAGTAATTTTGACAAAGGGTGCCCAAACCTTTACATGCCACTGTACATAAAACATATCAACACACAGTATATGCTGCATTTATACGCATACAGTATATACACAGACTTTTAAAGTAGATATAAACTCATCTATATATACATAGTGTGACAAAGTCACTGGCAAGGTGTTGGAGGGGAGATTTTTTGCTCAGCTTAATAGCTTCAGTAACGTAAAACACAAAAGCTTTTCTGCAGCACATTAAGTGTTGCTAGTGTTTAACAGACAATTTGTTTTAGGGCTGGGTTTTCTGTGGACAACCTTAGAGCTGGTGGGAAATTGTCCACCTTATCTCCACCCCAGGGAGTGGTCTGGTGCTTAAATAGCTAGCCTCCAGAGGCAGTCAATGTTCATGGTCTGGAGCGGAACACTCCAGAGAAGTGTTTGTGTTTTGTGCTAAAATCCTGAACCATTGGTTTTGCTAACCCTGAGTGGGTTGATGCCTGCTAACACAAGGACTGTACTTAGTGCTACCACTTTGTTTTGACTTACTGCTTTTGCTCAGAGGGCTGTGTTTACTTTTTGCTTCAGCTTGGTTTATCCTGCATCTAATAAACCAAGGATATTCTTTAAGAGAGTGTTCCGGTGTCTACCTCGAGTACAGCAGAGGTAGTGCTAGAAGTGTGGGCAGCGTTCCCAGAGAACACATGCGACGGCTACAAGAGGTACTGCATGTCCTGGGTGAAGGCGGAAACAAGCTAGCATACGACATCAGGCAAAATGAAAGGACCTGCTTATACGCCTAGTACAAGCACAGAAGCAACAGCACCAACAGCATCAGCAACAGTTACAACACAATAGATGGTGCAACAGTAGACGAGTAAGCTGCTTATACAACAGATACAACAGTAGCACCAGCAGCAGAATGATTTGCTCGCAGATGCAGTTCGTGGAGGGTCAGCAGCCCCTCCTCCAAAATCAGGTGATGTACATCCAGATTGCGATAAAACTGGCAATGAGAAACTGACTCTAGATGGTGATGTGAAAGCCTTGTTGACTGTTTTTCAGTGGGTATTTGAGCGTGATATACTACTGCCAGAGCAGAGGGTGGAGGTGCTGGCCCTCTATCCAACTGACGAGCCCCAAAAGGCTAATTATGATTTGGTGTTACAAGATGCTGAGGAGTATGCCAAATTAAAAACTGAAATTTTAGCAAGCGCAGGAGTGAATCAGAGCACAAAGGGTTCACCACTGGGCACATTGTGGTGACAAAACACCATGATCCCAAATGTTTGACTTACTGCATCTGGTATAAAAATGGTTTCAGCTGGAGTCCTCCACGCAAGCCCAGATGGTCAAGTGGTTTGTCATGTACAGATTTATTTACACCCTCCCTAGGCTAGTGCAGACCAGGACCGCTAAGGGAGACCCTCAGTATGTGGATGATCTAGTTAGCCTCGTAGAACGGTACCAGATGGTCAAAAGGTCTCTAAGAAAGCCAGGGATGGATGTATCCCCATACTGGGCTACCAAGTGTGAACCCGAGTCCTAAAAGAGGGGTAACCGAGCCACCACTGGGGGGTCCTAGATCCCAAAGGGTTGCTGAGGAGGTGTCAGGGGCATTGGTAAAGACTTGCTCTGCTGGAAATGTCACAGTTGGGGACATTTAGTCACCCATTGTCCATTGTTCTATGAGGAGATGAACTGCAGCCTAGGGTGGCGCTGCTTGTACTTTGCCTATCCCACCTGCAGTGTGGACTATCAGCCAGGTGAGGGGCCACAGGCATGTCCCATGACAATAAATGTGATGCTGGTGTCAGGACTCTTGGATTTAGGGAGCATGGTGACCCTGATAAGAGTAACACCCACCAGTTGATCCCAGGGAAACACGTGGGCATCTGCTGCATCCATGGTAACGCCAAGGACTGCACCATCAACAGATTGACGATAATAATGAACTGTGGTACTGAGTCCCATGAGGTTGAGGTAGTCAAAGACTTGCTACACCTGGTTGATAATTGGGAGGGATTTTAGCCTGCTGTGGGACTTGTGAGAAAATGCGAGGGTGCCAACTAACTCAGCCAGGAGCCGATCCAACCATGAAAAATCCCCACTGCACTCAGCCGCAGATAAGCTCCCCATGTGTGTCCTTGCTGGTGATGAGAATGAGACAATGGCCATTGAGGCTGAGATTCCTGAGTTGGTTGCATCTGGGAGTAGACAAAACTCAAAACCGGATGCTTCAGAGGTTCTGCCCAGCCATGGCTCACCACAATCAGGAAGTGTTTAAATTAACATGCTTTGGAGATCACCATGTCAAAGCTCAAGAGGTGTGGAAATCTATCCAGGCCACGTTAGAACAATGGGTGTTTACACTGAACTTGGTGCCAGGGAAGGCCGTGTGTGACAATGATGGAAACCTGGTGGCAGGCCTATGCCAGGGCAGCATCAACCATGCCTTGCATGACTCACATCCTCAACATCATGGTATAGCAATTTCTCCACCAGGATGTGCTGCAGCAGAAAGCACGGTCGCTGAGTGCTCACTTCCGCCTATTGCACCCCACAAGTTATCGACTTGCATCGCTACAGAGGTCTTTTACTGGTTAACTATTTGATTAGTGAGGAGCCGACACGGTGTAATTCCATTCTGCACATGTTGCAGCAACTTTGGCAGCAGCAATGAGCCCTGATACAGTATGTCCTTTTGCATTGCCTGGACATGGTGCAAATCACGCTTGCAGAGTGGGCACAGAAAAATGATCTCTGCGCCCTTTTTCACAGATTTGAAACTGCTGCTAAAATGGTTAGCACTGACAATGACATCGTCAGCATCACTTTTCCGGTCAACTACATAATGGATGCGCACATGCTGGAGTATCGAAACATGCTTGTAGACAATCTTAAGTCTATGTGCACATGTATGCAGAAAATTTCTGCATGAAAACCGGACTCCTTCCCAGAAAATGCACATTTTTACGCGCATTTTCTGCGCAAAAAACACTCATTTTTTTATGCATTTTTTCCCGGAGCGGTCCCAGTCTCATAGAAAATAGCTAGATATGCGGAATTTTCAGTGAAATTAATGAGCATGATGCGTTTTTTTCCGCGATGCGTTTTTTTCACGGAAAAAACTCATCAATATGCACAAAAAGTGCGGAATTCCTTAAAATGAATGGGATACTTCTTTTAAGCGTTTTTTAAGCATACATGTGCACATACCCTAAGAATGGTTTTCCCCAAGACAGCAGTGAGGCACACAGTGTGCTTCTTAGTTCTATATGTTGAACCCAAGGAATGTGAAGGCGTCATCGCAAAAGCAGCAGCAGTAGCAGTGTAAGTGACATTAGCAATTTCTCTTCATCTCTGTTTCAACCTTGCAACAACAAGTTCCATGTCAAGGAACTGCCACACAGCATCCAACTGCCCAACCATTTAATAGACTTTACTCATGACAGCAGTATGATGTCAGGAAGCTATGATGATCAGTTGGGGTGCACAGTCTTCCAGAGAACTAAGCAAGACAACCAAGTAGCAATGTCAGTAGAGGATAAATTGTTCCTGGAGGTAATGGAAAAGGGACTCGTAAAAGATGAGACCAACAGCTGGGTCGCACCTCTTCCCTTCAGAACCCACAGACCACGTCTACCAAACAACAGAGATCAGGCATTCAAATCTTTCTCTTCTCTTAAACTTAATCTGCAGAAGAAACCAGAGATGAGAGATCACTTCTTCTCCTACATGTGAGAGATTGAGAGATACTTGAGAACTGTCGTGCAGAACTAGCTCCCACTCTCAAAGACTCTGAAGAATGCTAATTCTTACCCATGTTTGGAGTATACCACCCTAAGAAACTGGGCCAGATCAGAGTGGTGTTCAACTCCAGTGCTAAGTTTGATGATGTCTCCCTGAATGATGTTCTACTGACAGGACCAGATATCAATAACAAACTACTGGGAGTACTTATGCGCTTCCGTAAGGATTCCATCGCCTTCATCGCTGACATCCAGCAAATGTTCCATTGTTTCCTTGTGAGAGAGAGAGACAGGAACTTTCTAAGATTCTTCTGGTACAGAGACAATGATCCTACTAAAGAAGTCACAGAGTACCGCATGAGAGTGCACATCTTTGGCAATAGCCCTTCTCCTGCAGTCGCCATCTATGGACTCAAAAGGTCAGCTCTAGAAGGAGAAACAGAATACGGGTCAGATGTCAAACAATTCATAGAGAAAGACTTTTATGTTGATGACTGTCTGGAAGCCATGCCTTCAAATGAGACTGCCATCAGTCTTCTCAAGAGAGCCCAAGAGATGCTTGCTTGCTCTAACCTCAGACTTCACAAAATAGCCTCAAACAGCCAAGAACTCATGAAAGCATTCTCTTCACAAGACTTGTGTAATGGTCTCAGAGACCTGGACCTAGGGTCAGACCCCACACCAATGCAACGCAGCTTTGGGCTTCTCTGGAGTCTACAGTCAGACACTTTCACCTTTCAGGTCAGCCAGGAAGAAAGGCCTTTCACAGGCAGAGGTGTCCTGTCTACGGTCAACAGCCTGTATGATCCCTTAGGTTTTGCAGCTCCTGTTACCATACAAGGCAAAGCCATACTAAGAGACTTAACCAAGGAGACTTCTGACTGGGATGCACCTCTGCCACCTGATAAGAAAACCCAGTGGGAAGCATGGAAGAGCTCTTTAACAGCTCTCTCCAACCTAATTGTGCCAAGGCCATACACCCCTGTGCCGTCTACAGAGATACAGAGCCAAAGACTGCATGTATTTGTAGATGCTTCTGTCAAAGCAATTGCTGCTGTTGCCTATCTCAAAACTGTTGACTCCAAATGTCAGAGCCACATTGGATTCGTCATGGGGAAAGCCAAACTTGCTCCACAACCAGAGCACACCATACCAAGGTTAGAACTTTGTGCTGCAGCCTTAGCTGTCGAGTTAGCAGAGTTCATCACATCTGAGATGGATATCGACCTGACACAAGTTCTACTCAGACAGCAAAGTAGTCCAGGGATACATCCACAATGAAACTAGGCGATTCTACATTTATGTCAACAACAGAGGTACCAACTTCATTGGTGCAGCGAAGGAATTGGGCATACCCTCAAATCTAGACCATAAGACTCTCGAGAGGTTCCTCAGTGAACAAAGTTGCACCTGGTCATTCCACCCACCTCACTCCTCACACATGGGTGGATCTTAGGAACGAATGATTGGTCTAGTACAAAGAATTCTTGACTCTACTCTTCTTCAGGAGGGAGCAGCGAGACTTACCCACGAAAGTCTAACCACCTTCATGGCAGAAGCCGCAGATATAATCAACGCAAGGCCCTTGGTTCCAATTCCTAATGACCATGAAGAGCCCTTGTTATTGACTCCAGCTACTCTTCTAAGCCAGAAAACAGGACTATCCAGTGCCCCTCCAGGAGGATTCGACGCTAAGGACCTCTACAAGATCCAAGGCAGGTACAAAGTCTTGCCAATACATTCTGGGACAGGTGGCGAAAACAATATTTGTCTACCTTGCAGCCACAGACAAAGTGGCAATCTACCATGCCTAATCTTCTTTTTGGTGACCTCGTCCTTGTTAAAGACTAGCAGGCCCATTGGAACCAGTGGCCACTTGGACTAGTGACTACTACATTTCTGAGTAAAGATGGCCATGTACGCAAAGTCAAACTCAGGATGGCCAAAGGAGATGGACCTAAGACATTCTCCAGACCAGTGACTGAGCTGGCCCTATTATTGTCTTCAAAGGATAGTAATAGTGGCATCCGTTCAATGCCAGACAGGGAGTGTTCTGTCTCCGACATAAGTAATGACTCTTAATTACCTGTTTTGATAACATTCCATATTGCTGTATGTACAGGATGTTCAGTTTTTCCTTAGTTAATGTTTTTTGTTTCGTGCTCCATCTTGTGGCCAAAAGATATAACTGCATGATGTTATGCATTGTACTTCCTGATTCATTCCCTCCAATTCCCAATGTATCCTGGGTAAGTTACAAGGCATCATGGTCTAATACAGCCCCCTTTCTCTGTCCAATCTGCCTTTTTCTGCTAAGCCTGCTTCATGTGGACATCTAATTTCTCTACCTCCCCTTGTGTCAGCATCGTCGGTACGTAATCACTCTTCCTTCATCTAATTCCTGTCCTAGATCACCCCGCTTAGTTAGCTCTCCCCTGGTTAGCTATTAGCTCAGGTAATCTGTATAATGTATACATGTATTTTTATGTACCCATACTGATTCATTGTATTATACTGTATGTCTTATTTGTAGCTTCACCATGCATTATACCATGCTCTGTCCTGGGCCCTGTATTGTTCAACATCTTTATCAACGATTTAGATGAAGGAATTGAGGGTAAACTGATTAAATTTGCTGATGACACAAAGCTAGGAGGGATAGCTAATACTAGAGAAGAGAGAGAGAGGATTCAAAAAGATATAAATAAACTGGAGAAGTGGGCAGCAACTAACAGAAAGGTTTTTAACAGGGAAAAATGCAAAGTACTACATCTGGGCAATAAAAATGAAAAAAGCATATACAGAATGGGAGGAATAGGCCTAAGCAACAGCACATGTGAAAAAGACTTGGGTATACTAATAGATCACAGACTGAATATGAGTCAACAGTGTGATGCAGCAGCAAAAAAGGCAAATGCAATTCTAGGATGTATTAACAGAAGCATACAGTCTAGATCATGTGAAGTCATTATTTCCCTCTACTCCTCTTTGGTCAGACCTCATCTGGAATATTGTGTCCAGTTTTGGGCACCACATTTTAAAAAAGACATCAACAAACTTGAGCAAGTTCAGAAAAGAGCGACCAGAATGGTGACCGGTCTGCAAACCCTGTCTTATGAGGAAAGGTGGCAGGATTTGGGATTGTTTAGTTTGCAAAAGAGAAGACTGAGAGGAGACTTAATAGCTGTCTACAAATATCTAAAGGGCTGTCACATTGTAGAAGGATCAACTTTATTCTCATTTGCACAAGGAAAGACTAGAAGCAATGGGATGAAACTGAATGGGAGGAGACACAGATTAGATATTAGAAAAAACTTTTTGACAGTTAGAGTGATCAATGAGTGGAACAAGCTGCCACGAGAAGTGGTGAGTTCTCCTTCAATGGAAGTCTTCAAACAGAGGCTGGACAGACATCTGACTGGGATGATTTAGCGAATCCTGTTTTGAGCAGGGGGTTGGACCAGATGGCCCAGGAGGACCCTTCCAACTCTACGATTCTATGATTCTATGATTCTATGATTCTATGACCATCGCGTTCAATAAACACAGATTCAACCTACAGTCTTCTTATTGGACCCCCGGTACAGCGGTTTAGCTACCCGTATAAGCTATATGAACCCCGTGCACTTAGCTGAGGATGGAATAATCTTTATAAACTGCAAATATAATCAGTAACCTGCTAGCATTCTTAGTGTACTCTATTATACTTAGTTGGTATTGTATGCCACATGATCTGTGTGAAAACAACAAACAGACATTGTTTCAGAATAGTATAATCTCTTGAAACATCCTTTTACATATGATCAGCTTTTTCGGGATCCAGTGTGTACTATGGACTTCTATAAGCTGGCCCTAGGTACCTACATGCTATGAGATGTAAAACTCTAAATTGTACCCTGGACTTTATTGGTTTATTTTACATTATACCACTTGCCATAAAAAGGTTTACAGGTGTATTTGAGTACTGGTATGTGTTTATATGTTTGTTAGTCCTGCACTTTATTTTGTCATTTTTAGGATAAATATCAATAACACTTACATTTTAATTGCACAAAAAGTTCATACATTCGCAGATTATGCCATGTATCCCCTAGTGAGCCTACATACTGTTCTACCTTTACAAGGTCCACCAACCAGGGAGAAGAAAGCCATACCAAGTGTACCAAATTAACCTCCTGAAACCATGGAGAGACAGGGATTTGGTGGAAGCACATTAAGTGTTGCTAGGGGTTAACAGCTAATTTGTTTAAGGACTCATTTTTTTGTAGACAACCATAGTGCGGGTGGGAGATTGTCCAGCCCAGGATATGTGACCTATTCAAGCTGGTCTCCAGAGGCACTAGGTTTTCAGTGTCTGGAGAGGAACACTCCAGAGAAGAGTTTATGTTTTGTGCTAAAAACCTGAACCTTGGGTCTTGCTAATCCTGCAATGTGCTTAGTGCTACCACTTTGTACTGTTTTGCTGTTTTTGCCCAGAGGGCTGTGTTAACTTTTGGTTTCAGCTTGGTTTGTGCTGCATTTAATAAACCAAGGAAGTTCTTAAAGAGACAGCGTTACCGTGTCTACCTCTTTGAATAGCTGAGTGAGCCACTATACCAAACATATATATTCAGTTTATATACTGTATATAGTCTCCCATTCCCACACTACCTCCTCATCCCACCCTCTCTCTGTTGGAGTCCCCCTAGGCTCTGTTCTAGGACCCCTACTCTTCTCAATTTATACCCTTAGCCTTGGTCAACTCAGAAAGTCCCATGGATTCCAGTACCACCTTTATGCTGATGACACCCTACCTCTCTGGCCCAAACATCACCGCTCTGCTGTCCAGAATCCCAGACTGTCTATCAGTCATATCCTCCTTCTTCTCCTTTCACTTCCTCAAGCTCAATGTGGACAAATCTGAACTCATCATCTTTCCTCCATCTCATAGATCTTCCTTACCTGAACTATCTATCACAATTAACCTTTGTCAGGCTGCATAATTTTACAACGTTAACAGGCTGCAGAGGTACAATTGTACCTTCATATATACCTCCACTGTGGGAAGACTTTCTCCTTTACTTGGTTTCAGAAACTAAAGTTCATTCAGCTACAAATGTTATGCTGATATCTATTGGCCAGTGTTGTTACTGCTCACTTATGTTGCTGTCAATTAAGTTGATTCAAACTGGGAGGGGCTTCTACTTCTCTTCCTGCCTCCCTCCTCTCAGTAGCCATTTTGCTGTTCATCTCATTGCTGTGAGCACACACATTTCTAGGCTTGTGAAGTCTTCAATTTCTTGGATACGAAGGTAGGAAAGTCTCACAGCATCTAACAGCCAGTTATAGAACAGTCAGAAATTGTCTTTGAGCCTGGACTTGGCTTACATATATTTTGCATGAAACTTTTCACTATAGGTATGATTTTTATATGAAAAATGGATAATAATTAGTATCTACATATTGTTTTATGATGTTTTACTTATATTCAGCACAAAATAAAGATGGTGGCTCTGTTACAATTTTCCTATTGGTCGAAAAAACAGTCGAAGATGGAATGAAAATTCTGAAACCGTATACGGTTTACATAATATATAAATTACATTTATAAATAATTATCACTAGAAATAATTTACTTTTTTATCTGCACTTTAGAATCGAGTTTCATTCTACTTGCCACGTGTTACTGAACTAAATTACGAAGCCAAAATTCATCTACCAAGTCATAATGAGTGATAGTGATGCTGGATCTAGTTTCCGCCATAATCCAAGAAAATGTGTTTGCAGGTTAGTATCATTTTGTGAAAAGCCAATAATGTAGTATTGTGTAGTATTTCGGAAAATAATTTATTTTTCATTTTTTCATATTTACAGATTTACGTCTGACGAAATAATGCGAATGCTAGAAGAATCTGATTCTGAGCATGAGGAAGAACCATATGTTGCATCTGATTATGAAAACTATGTACCACAGGTGGATGATACTGAAGAAGATTCAGACATTGAACAAGAAATGGTCATAGAGCAGGAAAAAGAATACGACTCAGACGAATGTGTTGAGGATGAGTCTGTGTCTCAAAGTGCAGGCGACATTTGGACTGCTAAGGATAAAACTCAATGGTGTAGTGATCCACTGCCAAATGCACAAACAAAATCTCGTAATGTCCTACGACAAAGAGGTGGCCCTGCAGCAATCAGCAACCTGTATACAGCAAAAGAGATATTCAAGTCAATCATGACTCCCAAGATGTGTGACATCATATTACGAGAAACGAATCGAAAGGCCAAGAGAGTTTGTGATGCTTACAACAACGAACTGGTACAACGTTTTCCTGATTCTTCTGAATGGCCACCACAAAAAACATTCAAGCAATTTACTGAAACTGAGCTCCATGCATTTTTGGGCATACTGATTGCTGCTGGTGTGCACAGAGACAACAAAGAGAATCCGGAGGAAATGTGGAATGTTGATGCTCTGCCTCTTATAAGTGCAGCCATGTCTCGTGACCGCTTCAAGATGATACTCAGATTTATCAGATTTGACAACGAAAATACACGTGCAGAACGTGTGCAAACAGATACACCAATACGGGACATCTGGACAATGCTGAACAGAAATCTAAAGAGAGCCTACAAGCCATATAATTGTATCACCGTCGACGAGCAATTATTTCCATTTAGAGGCCATACTAAATTTACCCAGTATATACCTTCAAAACCAGCTAAATATGGCATAAAGATTTTCTGGGCTTGTGACTCCTCAAACGCCTACCCATTACAAGGTCAGCTCTACACTGGGAAACCAACTGATGGTCTTCAACAAGTAAACATTGGTGAACGAACAGTATTGGACCTAGTGAGCTCGTATAAAGGCTCTGGAAGAAATGTCACCACCGATAACTTCTTTACAACCATGGAACTAGCTAAGGTACTGAACTCCTGGAACATGACACTAGCTGGTACAGTGAGAAAAAACAAAAGGTTCCTACCTAGCAACATGCAGCCTGCCAAAGAAAGGCCTGTAAACTCGACAAATTTTACCTACAATCATGATGCAACAGTCTGTTCATATGTACCAAAGAAGAACAAATCAGTCGTGCTTCTATCATCTATGCACATGACGGGAGAAGTTGAAGAGACACTAGCAGCCAAGCCAGAAATAATAAAATACTACAACAAAACAAAAGGCGGAGTTGATGTTATGGATAAAATGCTGGGAGAGTACACTGTGAAACGACGAACATTACGTTGGCCTCTGGCATTTTTCTACAATATGATTGACGTCACTGGGTTTGCATCCTACATCATCTACAGAGAACACAATCCAAGCTTCAGGATAAAGGATCAACGAAGAAAGTTCCTGAAAGATCTCGCAAATCAGCTGTGTATGCCTGCAATTGAAGATCGTAGTACAAACCGAATGATGATGAGAAACCATTTTCTTCGAGGTGCAGTAGAAATGGTGCTTGGACGATGCATTCTGGTAGCATCGCAAGCAGCAGCTGGCCCTCAAATACCTCATGGTAGTCGTGGACCCTCTCCTGTTGTTTGTAGTTGCTATGTCTGCCGAGACCTGAGGCGAAAACAACGTAAGACTAGAAAGTCTTGTGTTTTGTGTGAAACCCATTTGCGATGAACACTCGGTAGCAAAGACAACATGCATTTCTTGCGAAGAAAATCAATAAAAAAAGTTTCTTACATTTTCTTTTATAATGTAAATGAACAGTTTTTTTACTTGTTTATAATAATAAAATAGCATTATCATTAAAAAAAATATTCTTTTTTCCTTGCATTATCTTCATTCAAAATATATGAGGGTACATTTGTACCTATGCAGCGTGTTATGGATACAAAAATATCTCGACCCCTTATCTCGGAAGGGGGTGGAGATATTTTATTGAAATTTGGCCAATATATTCTGGGCCAAAACTGCAGAGATGTCACGAAATTTCAGCCCTCTACGGCTTTTCGAAAAAAAGTTATTGCAATTTTAAAACGGAATAGGTACAATTGTACCTACTCAGCCGGACGAAGGTTAATGACATCACGCTTTCCCCAGTAGAGGAAGTCCGCTGCATCGGAGTAACCCTTGACTATGCCCTGTCCTTCAAACCACACATCCAAGCTCTTTTTACCTCCTGTCGCCTCCAGCTCAAAAATGTTTCCAGAATCCGTCCTTTCCTCAACCCTCAATCTACTAAAATGCTTGTGCACGCCCTCATCATCTCCTGCCTCGACTACTGCAACATCCTTTTCTGTGGCCTCCCTGCTAACACCCTCGCACCTCTCCAGTCCATCCTTAACTCTGCTGCCCAACTAATTTATCTCTCTCCTCGCTACTCCTCTGCTTCTTCTCTCTGCAACTCTCTTCACTGGCTTCCATTTCCTCAGCATATCCAGTTCGAATTATTAATACTGACCTACAAGGCCATCTATAACCTGTCTCCCCCATATGTCTCTGAACTAATCTCCTGATACCTTCCCTCACATAATCTTCGGTTATCCCAAGACCTCCTTCTCTCCTCCGCACTTATTCACTCCTCACCCAACCGCCTCCAAGATTTCTCCCGAATAGCCCCCATCCTCTGGAATTCTTTGCCCCAACATGTCCGACTATCAACCACATTTGGATCCTTCAGATGGAACCTGAAAACCCACCTCTTCAAGAAAGCCTACAGCCTGCAATGACCCCACTACCTCCTCACTACTACCGGAGATATCACCTCAACCAACACCGGAACTGCTGCAACCCACCAACCTACTGTCTCCTTCCCCACCTTCCTGTAGCGTGTATGCCCGGAAGGGCAGGGTCCTCTCCCCTCTGTAGCAGTCTCTCATTGTAAGTTTGTTTACTGTAAGTGATATCTGTAATTTGTATGTAACCCCTTCTTGTGTACACCACCATGGAATCAATGGTGCTATATAAATTAATAATAATAATAATAATAATATACACATCTGGCAAAAATTAAGAGACCACTGCACAGTTTTATAAAAATCAGCTTCTTTACATATCTGACAGCCATTCCATTCCAGTGTCAGTTGAATTCCAACTAGAGTACACCTCATTCTACTTAATGTGTTTCTGATTAGGTGATCACCTGAACCAAGTCTTATTTAATGAAGGAAAGTATGAAAAACCCTGCTGTGTAATTCACAATCCTCCTGCAATAAGCTAAGCGGAATGGCAAAACAAGTGGTAGTAATATCCCAAAAGTAATAGGAATGAAAAAATAAGGGCTCAAGTCATGTAAATGTAGAAAAAAGTCTTTCATCAATGATAAGCAAAGGAGAGCCAGACCGAAGTTCGTCAAAGACCTTAAGGAATGGACCATAGAGGACTGGAGTAAGATAATCTTCTCTGATGAGTCTAATTTCAGCTTTGCCCAAAACCTAGTCATCTAATGGTTAGACGGAGACCTGGAGAGGCATACAAGCCACAGTGTCTTGCACCCACGGTGAAATTTGGTGTAGAATCGGTGATGATCTGGGGATGCTTCAGCAAGGCTGGAATTGGGCAGGTTAATCTTTGTGAAGGACGTATGAATCAAGCCACATACAAGGTTATCCTGGAAAAACAGTTGATTCCTTCTGCTCAGGTATTGTTCCCCAACTCTGAGGACTGTTTTTTTCTAGCAGGACAATGTGTCATGTCACACAGCTAGGTCAATCAACATTAGTATTATTTCTAAATGATTATGAACTTTGTTTTCTTAGCATTATTTGAGGTCTGCAAGCATTGCATTTTTTTGTTATTTTGACCATTTCTCACTTTCTGAAAATAAATACAAAATTTATTGCTGGGAAATTCGAAGACATGTTGTCAGTAGTTTATAGAATATAAGGGCAATTTTCATTTTACTCAAAAATATACCTATAAAGAAAAAAATCAGACAAACTGAAAATTTTGCAGTGGTTTCTTAATTTTTGTCAGAGATGTGTATATATGCATTAAGGTTCTACCATAATTTACCAATAATGATTGCTGTAGAACATTGAAACTGCATTGCTGCCATAGAAAATGGCAAAAAAGTTAAAAAAGAGCTATATGATGTACAGTGAAGGAAATATTTATTTGATCCCTTTCTTATTTTGTAAGTTTTTCCACTAACAAAGACATGAACAGTCTCTAATTTTAAGGGTTGGTTAATTTTTACATTGAGAGATAGAATATTAAAAATAAAATCCATAAAATCACATTGTATGAATTATATAAATTTATTTGCATTTTGCAGTGAGAAATAAGTATTTGATCCCTCTAGCAAACAAGACTTAATACTTGGTGGCAAAACCCTTGCTGGCAATGACAGCAGTCAGACATTTTTTTATAGTTTATGATGAGGTTTTGCACATGTAAGGACGAATTTTGGTCC
The DNA here is from genome assembly GCF_039654945.1 of Dendrobates tinctorius. Taxonomy (NCBI): domain Eukaryota; kingdom Metazoa; phylum Chordata; class Amphibia; order Anura; family Dendrobatidae; genus Dendrobates; species Dendrobates tinctorius. The sequence goes on from NW_027361708.1 coordinate 26,115,941, forward strand.
ACTGCTCTTTGCAGATAATCTCTAAATCATTAAGATTTTGAGGCTGTCGCTTGGCAGCTTGGAGCTTCAACTCAATCCATAAGTTTTCCTTGGGATTAAGGTTTCGAGATTGGCTAGGCCACTCCATGATCTTAATGGGCTTTTTTTTGAGCCACTCCTTTGTTGCCTTGGCTGTATGTTTTTGGTCATTGTCTTGCTGGAAGAACCATCCATGACCCATTCTTAATGTCTTGGCAGAAGGAAGGAGGTTGTTACTCAGGATTTTACAGTACATTGCTCCATCCATTCTCCCATTGATGTGGTGAAGTAGTCTTGTGCCTTTCACCCAAAACATAATGTTTCCACCTCCATGCTTGCCAGGGGGATGGTGTTCTTTGGGTCATAGACAGCATTTCTCTTCCTACAAAAAAGGCGAGTTGAGTTAATGACAAAGAGCTCAATTTTTGTCTCATCTGTCCACAGCACCTTCTCTCAGTCACACACAGAATCATCCAGGTGTTCATTGGCAAACTTCAGATGGGCCTGCACATGTACCTTCTTGTGGAGAGGGACCTTGTGGACACTGCAGTATTTTAAACCTTTACAACGTAAAGTGTTACCAATGGTTTTCTTGGTAAATGCCGTCCCAGCTACCTTGAGATCATTAACAAGTTTCCCCATGTAGTTTTATGCTGATCTCTCACCTTTTTCATGATCAAGGATACCCCATGAGGTGAAATTTTCCAAGGCACCCCAAATTGATGTCAATTGAAAGTCATTTTGTATTTCTTCCATTTTCTTACTATTGCACCAACAGTTTTCTCCTTCTCACCCAGCACCTTACATATGGTTTTGTAGCCCATTCTAGCTTTGTGCAGGTCTATGATCTTGCCCCAGACATCCTTAGAAAGATCTTTGGTCTTGCCCATGTTGTAGAGGCTAGAGTCTGATTGATTGAGTTGTGGACAGGAGTCTTTTATAAAGGTGACTATGTAAGACAGCTGTCTTTAATGCAGGTAACAAGTTGATTCAGAGTGTCTATCATGTCTGTAGGAGCCAGAACTCTTAATGGTTGGTATGGAATCAAATACTTATTTCTCACTGCAAAATGCAAATAAATTTATGTAATTTATACAATGTGATTTTCTTGATTTTATTTTTGATATTCTATCTCTCTTCATGTCTTTGTCAGTGGGCAAACTTACAAAATTAGCAAGGAATAAAATAATTATTTTCTTCACTGTATATATGAAATATTCATATGCAAAAATTGCTATGAAAAAAGGAAGGTAGTGCATAAATTGGCCAATATATCTAAGCCCAATTGCCACGTCAAGGCATCCTTCGAAAATTGTGTCCCTGTCCTGATATGTCACCTCGCCTGGGAAAAAAAACCCAACAATTTAAGGGACAGGAATAGACCAGCTAACTGCCTAAAATCACCTGTGGCTGATGGGAGTGGGAGTGCATATGTCCTGAAAGACTTAATACAAAGAGAGAAAAAGACCAGCACATCTAAGGTAGTGTGAATAGGTGCCTACCAAAGAAAACATATAAGTTAAAAAAACAATAAGATTGCACCATAATTTATCAAGAATGATTACTCTAGAACATTGAAACAGCATTGTTGCTAAAGAAAATGGGAAAAAAGGAAAACAAGCACTATATGATGTTTATTTCAAATATTCATCTGCAAAAATTGCTATGAAAAAATGAAAGGTACTTTTTGCATAGATTGGCCAATATATGTGAGCCCAATTGCAACTTCAAGGCATTCTTCGAAAATTGGGTCTCTATCCTGATATGTCACCTCTCCTAGGCAAAAAAAGGAATGCAGAACTTTTAGCGCATGTTCCGAATATGTCTGTGTGCGGTGGCTTTTGAAGCAATGAGTCCTTGTAAATCTTCCCCAAATTTTTGAATGGTCTTTTTTAACAATACTTTCAAGGCTGTGGTTATCCCGGTTCCTTGTGCACCCTTTTCTACCACACTTTTTTTATCCACTCAAATTTACATTATTATGCTTGGATACAGCACTGTGTGAACAGCCATCTTCCATAGCAAAGACCTTTTGTGGTTTACCTTCCTTGTGAAGTGTGTCAATGATTGCCTTCTGGACATCTGTCAAGTCAGCAGTCTTCCTCATGATTGTGGAGCCTACTGAAACAGATTAAGCAACCTTTTTAACCTCTTTGAGACCTTGGCCTTTTTCATTTTTCCGCTTCTGTTTTTCCCTCCCCTTTTTCCTAGAGCCATAACTTTTTTATTTTTTCATCAATATGGCCATGTAATCATCATCATCAATACTCCTACCATGTTGTTTGTTAGATTGGGACCTGTGAGGAGAACATCATCAAGGGATACACCTTGATGCTTGGCATTAGATTCAAAGACAACCCTGATTTAATTGGGTTTCCGTGGGTGGTATATTCTGAATGAAGGCAAATAGCATCACTCTTCATTCTTCTTTAAGGACGAGGTAGGTTCTGCGTGGATTTTGCAGAATATCTTGTCCATAAAGGTGACAATGCGTTTTCTCATTTCAGGCTTATTTTTCATGGTACGCTGAAGAGAATTAAATCTAGACAGAGCTTGTTCCCAATTGTTTGGGAGTCTTATCCTGGTAGCTCGGAAGGGTAATGGAGAAACTCATTGGTTGCATTCATCTTTAGAGAACTCACAGTCCATTATTTTGATGAATTCTTTGTCCTCCACTGACACGGCTACTTTATCATCATCCTTAGTGGTTTGAAAGACTGATCTTCCCAAGTTGTCGATATGTAGAGAAGAAGCAATGCCAGGTGTCTGTGTGGGGTTTGGAGAATTCTCTTTCACCCCGTAATCAAGAGGACACAGCTTGATGAAAGTTGTGCACCAATCTCCATACACTTAACTCTTGAAAGATTTAATTCCTGAATGATCCGCACATACATTTCCTATGACTGCTAGTCCCAAGTCAAGTCTCTGGGCCTATGGTGCATAGTCAGGCTCATTACACTGTTGACGCACCTTGTTTACTCTTAGATGGTCTCTGCCAAGTAGGAGCAGAACCTCGGCATTGACATCCATAGGAGGAATAACACTGGTCAGGTGCCTTAGGTGTGTTTGGTGAAATGCAGCTTCAGGAGTAGGAATCTTGTCAATGTGACTGGGTATCTGGTCACATTCAATAAGGGTTGGTAGAGGTATTTCGGTATCTCCATTGATAGGAGAAGCAATTAATCCCTGACCTCTTCTGCGGCTAGTCTCTAAGCGGCCTGAGCAGGTGTTTAACGTGTATGGTTCTGATGGACCTTAAATTCCAAAGGATTCAAAGAACTTTGGTCCTGTTAAGGACCGGTTGCTTTGGTCATCTATGATGGCACACATCTTTATTGCCTTTTTTAGAAGTCCCTCTGGATAGACCTAGACATATTCGGGCACAACATTTCTCCCTTTGGCTATCAACACACACTTCAGAGCATGAGCATGAGATGGCCTTGGCAGCGTTAGTCTGATTCTGGGGCTCACCGCCATGACTTGAAGTGGGAGCGGCAGTCATGACTGCAGCCGATGAATCTCTGGCGAGTGGAGTTGGATGCATAGCTGATGCGTATTTTTCACCATGGCACTCCTCACATTTGATGACAGCTTTACAGTCCTTGGACATGTGCTCCAGCGATGTGCAGCATCTGAAACATACCCCAAGCACAGTGCGCTCCTGTAGGGTTTTGGATCTAAACAAACTAATAATACAACAGTAAATTGAAAGTTATGAAAAGGATATGAAGGGAACAGCACAACAATGTATTACTCTACTTCCAAAGCTAATTTCACAATGCATGTCATATTGTGTCCTTGTGGATATTTCTCTATTGAGGAAAAGGTATGTTGCTTGCAATTACATTTCAGTTAACATTTTAAGTCCATTGTAACAGAGGAGGAAACAATATGCTTCATTCATCATATGCAATATGTGCAAAAATGGGATTCTACTATAATGATATTTCCGGAAATTGAGCAAGTTGCCCAGGAAGGTAATAGGCATAAGATTTTATTGCAAGATGTGAAATGGATGCTGTGCAATGGGTAGGATGGGCTCCTGAGATAGAATTGTCTTTACCTAAAGTATACTATATGCAGTGCGAGAGAGTCTTTTATAATGTCAAAGATAATATCGTAACATATTTTTTTAGTAAGGTAAAATAGTTAATGCTTAATGCAGCATGTTTGATATGTACAACTATTTGTTACTTAGTTGCCATGCCAACATTCTCAGTGTATTCAAATGTAACACCATGGCATATTAGACCAAAGGAAGCATGTACCCATGAAACAGTCATTGACTGCCAAATTTACTGCTTTTTACCTCGGCTGTATGTAATCCTCATGTTTGAAAACTAATAAAGTAGAATTTTGCAACCACACTTGAGACAAATGCCAACATCTATGAGAAATTCACTTTCGAACTGATAAGACGTAAGAGGAGCATTATGTACCCAACTGCTGCATCAACACGTCACTAACAGTATACTTGCATGATTGGCATGCATCTCCATGAAATTCACTAGTCCTATCCATTACAATGCCTAAGAGAATAACAGAGTATAATTCAATTTTCTAAACTGTTCCTTGATGCCTGTGCTACAAAATTGGAATATTGTGCAAAATTGGGATATTGTGAAATTGTGTTTCAAGTGCTTGACAATTACCATAGTAAATTACACATTTTTTAAAATTAATTACATACTGTATCAGTATAATGCACTGGTAAACGGTATACAGTGGTACTAGTATATAAGGAAATGTCACTATTTCACATCTACATCATCATTTTTCTGATGTATTAAAAAAATGTTAAAAATTAGAATTACAAGTCAGACACTTTTTCCAATTTACAGAAGAAATGTGAAAAGTCACATTTCATGCAGATTACTTTTCTGAACCTAGTAAAATGAAAACTGCTGAGTGCACTTGAACAGACCTGCATTTTTATGATGTGTTTGACAATTCACCTCTAATCTAAACTAAAATACTTCTTAATAATCTCCAAAATCTCAGCTCTTCTATTTATTAGGATATGATATGACAAGTTTTAGTGACTATGGGCAAGATAAGCAAACATTTTCTTTTTTTTATATCTGCTGAGCAGGTTGAAACATCTTGCACTTAGGTAAAAAAAAAAATGCAGGTATATTTAACAATGTTTTCCATTTCATTATTACAGTCAAATTATGACAATCATTAACCCCTTATTTTCCACCCTTTTAAGGGATCAATAGCAATGTACTGTACCATTTCCTTTAGTCAGGAAAGTTATATTCCTTTACATGCAGGTTTTTTAAAACATTTTTTCTCATTGAAGTTTTTCATAATAAAATATTCCATGCTTTCCAAACAAGCATTTGTGCACAAGGGGTCTTTATCAGGAAGCTAAATATGACCATTATAAAAGTGGAAGGTGCTTCAGAAATCTCTTTCCTTTGCAGTTTTTTTTAACCCTCAGCATATTGTGCTTTTTATCAATTAATTTTTTTAATTAAGTTTTTTCTTGCCGACAGTTTATCTTGAGCTTTTGAGTTGCTTTAATGGCCATTTTTTGGAAGTTTTTAAATTGTTCATCAATGAAAAAGACACTTCTGTTTTTAAAGTAAAAGACATTTGGTCATCTTCTGGCTACATTTTAGTCTTCTTATTTACTTTTATTTTGAGTTATTGAGCATTTTACAAGCTGTTTATGCAGTGATTTTAAAGCAGACCTGCTCCAAGTCCACCTGAAAAAGAAAAAAAAAAATGCTTTGTAAAAATACGCTAAATTTCCCTTTGAAACTGCATGAAAGCTTATCTGTACAATTTAATTTTAATTGCCATGCTTAAAAAACTGTATCAAACATTCCTCTATTTTTTTTCGTTACTATTGAAAAGCAACAATAACATAATAAAGTAAAAGAATAAACAGAAAATACGCAATTCTTTTACATGAGCCTCAGGAGATCATTCAGAACTGGACAGAAAATCTGAAATTTTATGATATGCAAAAGGAGATAATTTTACTGCTCTGTCTTCAATAGGAAATAGTGATGTGCGAGTATACTCATTGCTCAGGTTTTCCCGAGCATGCTCTGGTGATCTCCAAGTATTTTGGCATGCTCGGAGATTTAGTGTTTGCGGCTGCTGGACAAGCTGAATACATGTGTGGAATTCCTAACAAACAGGCAATCCCCACATGTATTCAGCCTGTCTAGCCTGTCTAGCAGACGCAAATCATGCAACTACGTCGACAAACATTAAATATCCGAGCATGCCAAAATACTCGGAGATCACCGATCATGCTCGGGAAAACCCCAGTAATGAGTTTACTCGCTCATCACTAATAGGAAACTAGAAATAAGCCTTTTCCCCTTGCTAAATTCAACTCCCTTCAAGCGCAATGCACCTTAAATATGAAAAGGATCACAAGGATAATAATACCTTACACCATCACAGAAGCTATTGAAATTATGTCAAGCACATGCAGAAAATGATGTCTAAAGAATAGGAAATAGGCAAGATTTTCCTTTTTTTCAGCTTCTATGTCTTCCTGATATGGCAAATTACTGTGTTTGTCTTTGCTCATCATATTGCATATCTTTATTTTCTCTGTTGATATAGTCATTTGATACATGTATTTCTTTCACTAAATAAATTATTTTCTGAAAAAATTGTATGGGGTCCCCTGACATTTTATTAACCAGCAGAGTGGTTAGAGGTGGTATTTTCGGAAATACTTCCTGTACCACGTGCCACGCCAGAGAGGCAACGGGAGATTAGGGAGGTTAATAAGTGGCTCAGGAATTGGTGTAGGAAGGAGGGGTTTGGGTTCCTGCAGAACTGGGCCGACTTCTCAGTTGGCTACAGGCTCTACGCTAGGGACGGGCTGCACCTCAATGGGGAGGGTGCCGCTGTGCTGGGGGAGAAAATGGCTAGAAGGTTGGAGGAGTGTTTAAACTAGGGACGGGGGGAGGGTATTCCTTTTATAGGAGGGGAAGACAGTCCAGATAGAGACCTGGGCACAAATAATGACATTGGGGGTGGAGGTGGCATGGGGGGTGGGGTTAGAACAGTTAATAATTTAAGAAAGAATAGAGGTACAGAGAGATACATAAAGTGCATGTATACTAATGCCAGAAGTCTCGCCAACAAAATGGAGGAATTGGAGTTAATGTTGTTGGAACATAATTATGACATGGTGGGGATATCTGAGACATGGCTGGATGAGAGCCATGACTGGGCTGTTAATTTACAGGGCTATAGTCTGTTCAGAAATGACCGAACAAATAAGCGAGGGGGAGGCGTGTGTTTATATGTAAAATCATCCTTAAAACCCATCCTTCGTGATAATATATATGAATCTAATGAAAATGTGGGTAGAGATAAGGGGAGGGGGGAAAAATAATAAATTACTGATAGGGGTTTGTTATAAATCTCCAAAAATAATGGAAGCTACAGAGAATATCCTCATAAAGCAAATAGATGGAGCAGCGACTCAAGGAGAAGTCATTATTATGGGGGACTTCAACTACCCTGAAATACATTGGGGAACCGAAAGCTGCAGTTCCAGCAAGGGTAATAGGTTTCTGACAACGATGAGAGACAATTACCTTTCACAACTGGTTCAGGACCCAACAAGAGGGGGGGCACTGCTAGACCTAATATTAACCAACAGGCCAGACCGCATATCAAATGTAAGGGTTGAGGGTCACTTGGGTAATAGTGATCACAAATTAATAATTTTTCATGTATCCTTTAATAAGATGTGTAGTAGAGGGGTTACAAGGACACTAAACTTCAGGAAGGCAAATTTCCAACGGATGAGAGATGATCTTGGTGCAATTAACTGGGACGATATCCTGAGACATAAAAATACACAAAGAAAATGGGAGACGTTTATTAGCATCCTGAATAGGACCTGTGCACAATATATACCGTATGGGAATAAACATGCGAGAAATAGGAGGAAACCACTATGGCTAAATAGAGCAGTAAGGGGCGCAATAAGAGATAAAAATAAAGCATTTAGAGAATTAAAGCAAGTAGGTAGTGATGAGGCATTAAATAAATACAGAAGATTAAATAAATTCTGTAAAAAGCAAATCAAGACAGCAAAGATTGAGACAGAGAGACTCATTGCCAGAGAAAGTAAAAATAATCCCAAAATATTCTTTAACTACATAAATAGTAAGAAGCTAAAAAATGATAGTGTTGGTCCCCTTAAAAATAGTCTGGGTGAAATGGTGGATGAGGATGATGAAAAAGTCAATATGCTAAATAACTTTTTTTCAACAGTATTTACACAAGAAAATCCCATGACAGATAACATGACCAGGGATGAAAATTCTCTGTTAAATGTCACCTGCTTAACTCAGCAGGAAGTACGGCGGCGTCTAAAAATTACTAAAATTGACAAATCCCCGGGCCCGGATAGGATACACCCACGAGTACTGCAGGAATTAAGCACAGTCATAGATAGACCATTATTTTTAATCTTTAAAGATTCCATAATAACAGGGTCTGTACCACAGGACTGGGGTATAGCAAATGTGGTGCCAATATTCAAAAAGGGGACAAAAACTGAACTTGGAAATTATAGGCCAGTAAGTTTAACCTCAACTGTGGGTAAAATCATGGAGGGTTTTCTAAGAGATACTATACTGGAGTATCTGGAGAAGAATAACCTCATGACCCAATATCAACATGGGTTTACAAGGGACCGTTCCTGTCAGACTAATCTGATAAGCTTTTATGAAGAGGTAAGTTCCGGACTGGACCAAGGGAATGCAGTGGACGTGGTGTACATGGACTTTTCAAAAGCTTTTGATACGGTGCCACACAAAAGGTTGATACATAAAATGAGAACAATGGGGATAGGGGAAAATATGTGTAGGTGGGTTAAGAGCTGGCTCAGGGATAGGAAACAAAGGGTGGTTATTAATGGAGCACACTCGGACTGGGTCACGGTTAGCAGTGGGGTACCACAGGGGTCAGTTTTGGGCCCGCTTCTTTTTAACATATTTATTAATGACCTTGTAGGGGGCATAGAGAGTAGAATTTCAATATTTGCAGATGACACTAAACTCTGTAGGGTAATTAATACAGAGGAGGACAATTTTATATTACAGGAGGATTTATGTAAACTAGAAGCTTGGGCTGATAAATGGCAAATGAGCTTTAATGGGGATAAATGTAAGGTCATGCACTTGGGTAGAACGAACAAGATGTATAATTATGTGCTTAATTGTTAAACACTGGGCAAAACAGTCACTGAAAAAGACCTGGGTGTATGGGTGGACGACAAACTCACATTTAGTGGCCAGTGTCAGGCAGCTGCTGCAAAGGCAAATAAAATAATGGGATGCATTAAAAGAGGCATAGATGCTCATGAGGAGAACATAATTTTACCTCTATATAAGTCACTAGTGCGACCACACTTAGAATACTGTGTACAGTTCTGGTCTCCGGTGTATAAGAAAGACATAGCTGAACTGGAGCGGGTGCAGAGAAGAGCGACCAAGGTTATTAGGGAACTAGGGGGTCTGCAATACCAAGACAGGTTATTACACTTGGGGTTATTTAGTTTGGAGAATCGAAGGCTTAGGGGTGATCTTATTACAATGTATAAATATATGTGGGGACAATACAAAGACCTTTCTAATGATCTTTTTACTCTTAGACCTGTGACGGGGACAAGGGGGCATCCTCTACGTCTGGAGGAAAGAAGGTTTAAGCATACTCACAGACGCGGATTCTTTACTGTAAGAGCAGTGAGACTATGGAACTCTCTGCCATATGATGTTGTAATGAGTGATTCACTACTAAAATTTAAGAAGGGACTGGATGCCTTTCTTGAAAAGTATAATATTACAGGGTATATACACTAGTCTCCTTAATATTGCGTTGATCCAGGGAGCTAGTCTGATTGCCGTATGTGGAGTCGGGAAGGAATTTTTTTCCCCAATGTGAAGCTTACTGTTGCCACATGGGTTTTTTTTGCCTTCCTCTGGATCAACATGTTAGGGCAAGTTAGGATAGGATATGGGTTGAACTAGATGGACTTAAAGTCTCCCTTCAACCTTAATAACTATGTTACTATGTTACTATGTTACTATGTAGAGTGAAAGCGGACAGCTGGGGCAGATATTCATAGCCTAGGAAGGGGGTAATACCCATGGAGGCTATTAATATCAGCTCACAGCTGTATACGCAGCCTTTTCTAGTTATTAAAATGGTGGACCCCTCCAAAAAAATTGCATAGCTAGGCAGAAAGCTGTGGTCTGATATTAATAGCCTAGGAAGGGGCCATGGATATTGACCCCCAATCCAGACTAAAAATATCAGCTCTTAGCCACCCCAGAAAAGGTGCTGTCATTAGAGTTGAGCGAAACGGGTTGGTCAGATTCAAAAGTCGGCGACTTTTGCTGACGTCGGGTTTCATGAAATGAAACCCGACCATAGCGTGAGGTCAGCACTGAGGTCGGCGACCAGAGCGCCAAAGTCGCGTTTCAAAAGATGCTTCCAGCACCCTTTTTCAGCCAATGATGGAGGATGCACACAGTGGGCAACGCGATGACATAGGCATCGGTCAACACCATCTTTGAGAAGGGCATGCAAGTGATTGGCTTTGTGTGGCATCACAGGGGCTATAAAAGGGCGTGCACACTGCTTTTTTAAAAGCAAAAATACTTTTCTTCCTCTTTTCAGCACAGTTACCAAATGTTCATTTTTCCACCCTTTTGTGTGTGCAGCAGTCCTGCTTATTAGGCTGCCTGCGTCCATACTTGGACTGAGAGCATCATTGTCAGCGTCCTCAAATCTCTCGTGAGATCCAAATTCTCACCAATACTATATACACACTTCACCTTGTCATACACCATCCAAATTCAGCCTGTTACACTGAGGTGTATTCTCTCCTGGGCCTGAGACAATAGTTCAGTGTCCTCAAATCTACAGTGAGATTCAAATTCTCACCAATCCTATAGAAACCCTACTCCTTGTCATACACCATCCAAATTCAGCCTGTTACATTGAGGTGTAATCTCTACTAGGCCTGAGACAATAGTTCAGCGTCCTCAAATCTCTAGTGAGATTCAAATTCACACCAATACTCTATACACCCTTCACTTTGTCATACACCATCCAATTTCAGCCTGTTACATTGAGGTGTAATCTCTACTGGGCCTGAGACAATAGTTCAGCATCGTCAAATCTATAGTGAGATTCAAATTCTCACCAATCCTATAGAACCCCTAATCCTTGTCATACACCATCCAATTTCAGCCTGTTACACTGAGGTGTAATCTCTCCTGGGCCTGATATACTAGTTCAGCGTCCTCAAATCTCTTGTGAGATTCAAATTCTCTCCAATACTATATACACCCTCCACCTTGTCATACACCATCCAATTTCAGCCTGTTACATTGAGGTGTAATCTCTCCTGGGCCTGAGACAATAGTTTAGAGTCCTCAAATCTCTAGTGAGATTCAAATTCTCAACAATACTATATACACCCTCCAACTTGTCATACACCATCCAAATTCAGCCTGTTACATTGAGGTGTAATCTCTCCTGGGCCTGAGACAATAGTTCAGCGTCCTGAAATCTATAGTGAGATTCAAATTCCCACCAATAGTAGATACACCTTCTACCTCGTTTTACAGTACCATATAGCTGGTGGTATTTTGGGTACATTTTCACAAAAATGAGGAAGTATGGTGGAAGACGCCATGGAAGTTAGCGGGGGTTGCCAGCTGGTCCCGATGGTTGTGGTGGTGGTGCATCTGTTGGTAGTGGCAAAAGGATAATAGCACCTAAGGCAGGAGGTTTTGAGCCTGCATCATCGTCTGGCTCCACAAGGCCTTGAAGGCTCTCTTTTCTTGGAGTAGGTAAACCACTTTTAAAGCCGGAACTTCAGGAAGAAGTTTTGGCTTACATTGCTGAAACAGCCTCCAGCTCTGTCGCCTCCTCTTCTGAAGTTTCAAAAAATAAAAGCTCTGAGTCGTCAGTGGAGGCTCTGGGTCAGGATCAACACCTTTCCTTGTGTCCATCACCCCTACCAAAAATGAAGGATGTGGCAGGCCACACTACCGATTACTCCATGGAGCTCTTTTCACATACCATGCCTGGGTTAGCAAGTCAAATCATGAATTCCCCAGTCCAAGATGAATCTGACATGGAGTGCACTGATGCACAGCCACTGCTAGATTTTTCTGCTGGTACATTCACTCAGAGCACTACATTGTCCTCGCAGTGTACTGAGGCAGAAGCAGACCCAGATGAAACTCAGGTGCCCCTTCCCGCATACTATACCACCTTACACGGTGACATAGAGGAAGGTGCACATGAAATTGAAGAGGAGGTGACGGATGACCCAGTTGTTCACCCAGATTGGCATCCATTGGGGGAAGAGGGTGCCGCTGCCAATAACTCAGAAGAGGAGGAGGAGGATCCGCTGCAGGCAACGACATCACAACAGCTGTTATATGGCAGGACCGTAGCAGTCCAAAAACGGGTTACAGAAACCAAAAGAGTTGCAGGACAGCTTGACCAGGCGGTCAAATTAGCACAGCGTGCAAGGTCTCAAAATGTCTTCCACAGTAGGAACAGTGCAGTGTGGCACTTTTTTGAACAAAATCCTAACGATCAGGCAAAGGTTATCTGTAAGAAGTGCGCAAAGACCTTTAGCCAAGGGAAAAATCTGAGAAATTTGAATACCAGTTGCATGCTTAGACGTTTAACCAGCATGCACTTGCAAGCACGGACGGACTACCAAACCTCATGTACCACATGTGCACCTGCTCCGAATGAAAGTAGTCAGCAACACTACATCACTTCGCCCTCTGTAAGCCCACCGGCTAGCACACCACCAGCAGCAAATGTCGAGGTGTCGTCGCAAGGGCAAAGCAGTCATGGAATCACAATGTTATATCTACGAAATACTGAATCTAGGCCATCAGCAACACCACCAACAACATCATCACCATCACCAACCCTCTCTCAGTCCGCCATGTCCATCGCTAGTTCCACCATATGCAGCTCTCAAGTCCAGCTCACCCTACCAGAGACTCTGAGTAGGACAGGAAAGTACTTATCCTCTCATCTGCATACAATGGCTTTGAACGCCCACATTGGCAAACTAATCTCGTTAGAGATGATGCCCTACCAGTTGGTTGTAAGCAATGCTTTCTGCGAGCTCATGGCCTGTGCAGTACAACGCTATGACCTACCCAGTCGGCACTTCTTTTTGCGAAAAGCCATCCCAGCCCTCCACATGTGAAAGACCGCATTGTCCATGCACTCAAGCAATCAGTGAGTGGAAAGGTGCACCTCACAACAGATGCATGGTCCAGTAGGCATGGCCAGGGCCATTACATGTCCATCACTGCGCTCTGGGTTAATGTGGTGGATGCAGGGTCCACAGGGGACAGCGGCAGTGGGACAGTGCTGCTTAGCCCACGGTATACGAAACAGTTGGCTGTAGGCATTCGATCCTCCTCTTCCTCCAGAAGCAAAAGCTCGTCCACAGAGCGCAGTCGCACAAGCAGTCCATCCGCAGTTGCCAGTGTTGCACACGAGTTGGCCCAGTATCAAACAGCTAGTGGTAAGCATCAGCAGTTTGTGTTGAAGATAATGTGTTTGGGCGACAACAGACACACCGCGGAGGTAATGGCCGACTACTTGCAGCGACAAACTGAGTCATGACTGGGCAGTCAACATCTTGAGGCAGGCAAGGTAGTTAGTGATAACGGCCAGAATTTTGTGGCAGCCATAGCCCTTTCAAAACTCAGACACATACCTTGCCTGGCTCACACCTTGAACCTGGTGGTGCAGTGCTTCCTCAATAATTATCCGGAGTTAACACCCCTGCTCCATAAGGTGCGAAGACTGTGCTTGCACATCCACTGGTTCCCCGTACACTCCAGTCGTATGCAGAAGCTGCAGCAATTGCTCCGCCTTCCCAAGCGCCGCCTAATTATCGACGTTGCAACAAGGTGGAACTCCACCCTGCACATGGTTCAGAGGCTGTGCAAACAGAGGCAGGCTGTAATTCATTTGTGGGAGGATACACGGGCAGGCAGTTTGCAGGCAGACATGGAGTTGTCTGTTGTGCAGTGGTCGAAGCTGAAAGACCTCTGTAAAGTCCTTCAGTGTTTTGAGGAATGCACATGGCTGGTAAGTGCAGACGACGCCAAGCATGAGCATCCCACTTATGCGTCTGCTCATGCAAACTTTGACGCACATTAAGGAGCAGGCGTCTGCAGCCGAGGAGGAAGAGGAGGAGGGAAGCCTTGAGGACAGTCAGCCATTGTCTGCTCAGGGAAGTCTCGTGGACGAGGTGGAGGAAGAATAGGAAGAGGAGGAGGAGGAGGAGGATGATTGGGATGATTATTTTGGGGAGGAGGATGCTTCTCAGGGGGGAAGAAAAAATGTTGGCGTGGCAAGGTCAGTTACAGGGTTTGTGCGTGACTGGAGGGATGTTGATTTGCCAGAAAGTGCTCCTCCACCCTGCACTCGCAGTGCATCATTGACACCAGGAACATTGGCCCACATGTCTGATTATGCCTTGCAGATCCTAAAAAGGGACCCCCGCATTGCCAAAATGATGAACGATGACGACTACTGGTTGGCCAGCATCCTGGATCCACGCTATAAAGGCAAATTCCAAAACATCATGCCACTGGAGAACCTAGAGCTAATATTGGCTAACAAACATGCAACTCTAGTAAACCATTTGAGGCATTCCCACCACACAGCGGTGGTGATGTTTTTCCAATGAGCTGTAGGGGGCAACATGGAAGAGGTGTTCGTGGTGCACACAGCCGAAGTGGCGTTGGACACAGGGGTTTCATGACCATGTTGTGGACTGATCTTTCAAGTACCGCTCACACGACTGGAAATACTGCATCGATCGAAAGTGACAGGAGACAGCAGTTGTCAACTATGGTAACAAACTACTTCTCCTCCCATATCGATGTTCTCCTTCACCGGTCATTTCCCTTTGACTATTGGGCGAGTAAACTTGACACCTGGCCTGAATTGGCACAATATGCCTTACAGGAGCTCGCTTTCCCTGCTGCTAGTGTGTTATCTGAACGAGTCTTCAGTGCTGCTAGATCAATCCTGACAGAAAAAAGGACCCGTCTATCGATCCAAAATGTTGATGATCTAACCTTCATTAAAATAAACCATGCATGGGTTTCAAAGGATTTTGTCCCACCCTCCCCTGCTGACACGTAGGTTGCCAGAAAAATTTCTTGCTTTTGTCCTCCTCTTCCGCAGACATCTCCAATTGCTCCATTTGCAGCTGCTGAATGTCCAACATCAACATAGGCCATTTTTACCACCTCCCTACCTGGGCTGCCTCTCCCCACAGGGCCGGGGTTACCATCTGGCGCACGCATCCATGCGAGTGCCGTTGCCCTGGACAGGTGGGTGGGCACAGTCTTTGGCAACGGCACTGGCACAAGGTCCCTCATAGTAGAATCAAGTGTCTCTGATGGTGGGAGTGCACACCCACCGTCAGACACACCGGCGTACTATGAGGGGCCCTGTGCCAGTACCGCCACCCACGAGTGGGCCCCCCTACTTGCTCAGGGCACCAGCACTTGCAATACTTACCTCTCCCTGCTCCACCACTGTGTAGCCTGGCCTGTAAAATACTTCACTGGGACTGCCAATACAAATTTGGTGAAATGACAGATGATGGTTAATACATAGCTATGCCCTCTCCTGCTGGGCTCTATCTTCAGATGATCAATGGCTTCCATTTGTTATGGACGTCGATTCACAATGAGATGCAGTGGTGGTTTATCAGCTTTCACGGTTTTCCCACTCACAGACGTGTGACATTCCTGCCCACATTGTTAAATGTGTCCTCTCATGCCAATCCAACAGAATCGCCTGTGGCTTGTGTCTTTTGCACTCCAAAATTACCTGACAGATCATGATAGGCAGTGAGGACAATGTCTACATCTGTCCCTGTGATCACAATTTGATGGAGATGAGTATCGGTGATGGGTTCCACGGTACTGCGATACAGCAAACCTTTCATCACAAGAACTGTTTTCGCTGTCTCCACAGACAAAGTAATTGAGGGTCAGCATCGCCTCTGAGAATTCTCCCGGGAATTTTTACCGTGATGAGTAATTCTAAAATTTCGGCAAATCAGTCGATTTTCCTTCTGTACTTGTATCCATCTCGTTTCCTCTTGCGGAGAGTCTAGACTGTCTTACTGAGACTGAAATATATATGAAGATTGAAAAATACCCCAACAGTGTACGCTTCGAATACATAACCCTTTTTCTACTTTTTAGATTCTTGTCTAATCCATACTGAGGCTGTGAGTGTCTTTGTCGGACTCAGGAAATATACACGCAAATGTTTAATGTTTAAACTATGCTATATATAACTGCTATCCAGTCATACTGTACCCTTTCTCAACTTTCTACAATCACGTCGAATCCATACTGGGCCTGAGACCGTCTGAGTCTGCCTCCTGATATATAGACATAGGTTTTTAATGTTTAAACTATACTATATATACCTGTTATCCGGTGATACTGTACCCTTTCTCAACTTTGTACAATCTTGACAAATCCATACTGGGCCTGAGAATGCCTGAGCCTGCCTCCTGATTAGAGATGAGCGGTGTTTGAGTCGACCTGTTCGCCAAGTTAAAATTCCAGCTGTTTTGGGCGGTGTTCGAGCCGTTCGTCGAACTCGAACACTTTGCTTAAAATTCGGCTGTTCGAGGTTCCGTTCGAGAATGGTTTGTTCACCAAAAGCTTAACTTCATTTTCACATTAATAATGGTTTTCAATGTTAATAGACTGTTTCATGGCATAGTAGCGGTGTGTAGTAGCAAGCGGTGTAGTACACCTGTCAAGGAGCTACACCGTGTGTGTTTCTAATTATTTTTTACCGCATCTTGTCCAGAAAATCCTTTTGGGCCTTGTAGCACTGTCTGCTACTCAGCAGAGGAGCCCACCAGTGAACCAAGCTATTCCGCCTGTTTATGTAAGAACTGCGTGCTACTCGGCATAGGAGCCCAGCTGTTAAGCAAGCTACAGCACCTGTGGTTTGAACACTTAATTTTTTCATTTTTTCTGGGATGCCGGTTAGGCCTAATTCCGGAATTCCAGTTGATCTGCACTTACTGGGAAATCCTCGTTCACGGGGAAGAATTGTAATCCCAGATCCCCATCACTAACGGGGTTCAGCGGCTTATCTGCACCTGTAAGCGACATACGCTGGACCTTTCAGTGTAGCGTGCATGCAGCCCCGGACATGTAAGGGCATGACAGACTTGTTATTGATCGATCTCGCGTGCCAGAGCCTCGCGTGTCCCTCTGGTAAGCTTGACGCGTAATGCGGGGGCATGCCAGAGTCTCGTTCGTTAACGGAATTAGCTGACAAATCGCTAGCACAACTAAAAACGGACATCCACCACCACCCACAGAATCAACAAAGCTAGCAATCTGTCAATCTTTTCTGTAGCTGGCATGGTTGAGGTTTCCCAGGTGGAGTCGAATTAAGCCGCAGGCTCCACTCCTGGTGGTGCCCTTCTGGACATTCCTTTACGGTTCAGCTTTGCAACCATACTGCCCCCAGAAACCAAACACTTTGCCTTCATGGACGCTGTTTGGAGGTTCATGGGAATAACGCTGCCCGATCAGCAGTTGGCCTAATTTATGGTGGGAAGTCCGACGGTATATGATCGTCTTCAATTTCAGATTTTTACTGTTTTTTGGTATTTTACATTTTTATTCCAGCCTTTCTTCTATATCCGTGTCTCCTCCTCCTCCTTTTACTCCTCCACCTCTTTTCTATATGTAGTTGCCCTATTCAATATATTATTTGTGTCTTCTGAGCATTTTGTCTGCTTTGGGACACCTTTTAAGGTGTCTTGTAATTGTTTTCTATGTGTTTGTATGTGTTTGTGTTTGCCTGCCATTGTTTTCAATGGTGTTCGATGTTGTTCGTCGAACGTTCGACAAACATTCGACTAACCAAAACGAACTGGAACACTAGCGGGGTGGCTCAACACTACTCCTGAATATATAGACTTACATTTTTAATGTTTAAACTATGCTATATATACCTGGTATCTGGTGATACTGTACCCTTTCTGCCAGGAAGTCCTCCTCCACCCACCATTCTAAGTGTATCATTGACACCTTGAACATTGTCCCACATGTGTGATTATTTCTTGCGGATCTTCTTGTTATATTGTGGTGTGATCCATCCTGAGCATGTGACAGTCTGTGGGTTACTCCTGCAATTTAGATGTACATTAAAAAATTACCCCAACACTAGTGTATACAGCTCTACGCTTTTGATATATTACCCATTTACTGCTTTTTATATCCTGGTCTAATCCAAACTGACCAAGTGAGAGTTATTTTCTGACTGTGGAAACAAATACTGAGATTGATAACAATGACCCCTACACTGTGTACAGCTGTACTCTTCAGATCCATTACCATTTTACGGCTTTTTACATTGTGTTGTAATCCATACTGAGCCTGAGAGCGTCTGTGTCTGCCTCCTGAAATATCTACGGAGATTTAGAATGTTTAAACTATACTATATATACTTGCTATCTGATGATACTGTACACTTTTTCTACTTTTTATATTCTTGTCTAATCCATACTGAGCCTGTGAGCGTCTCTGTGTGACTGATGGTATATTTAGGGAGATTGACAATCATCCTTTGACTCTATAGAGCTGTACGCTTTTGATACAGTACCATATATCTGATGTTATTTTGGGTTCATGTTCTGCAACATTTTGAAGTTTGGTGGAAGAGGCCGCAAACGTGGGCATGGGGGGGCCAGCTGGTGCTGATGGTGATGGTGCATCTGCTGGTAGTGGCAAAAGCACAATAGCAGCTAAGGCAAGGAGGTGTTGAGCTTGCGTGATGGTCTGGCTCCGGAAGGCCTGGAAGGCTACCTTTTCTGGGAGTAGGTTAACCGCTTTTAAAGCCAGAGCATCAGGAACTGGTTTTGGCTTACATTGCTGAAACAGACTCCAGCAAATATGCCCTCCTCTTCTGAAGTTTCAAAACATGCAAGCACTTAGTCATCAAGTGCTGGCTCCTGGTCAGGAAGAACCCCTTTCCTTGTGTCCTTCACCCCCACCAAAAGTGAATGATGCAGCAAGCCACACTTCACATTAGTCCATGTAGCTCTTTCTATCATACCATGCCTGGGTTATCAAGTCAAAATCGTGAATTACCCAGTCCAAGATGAATCTGACATGGAGTGTGGGTGGCCAGCCAGGGCAGTGGGGTTAATCGGTACCGGGCCGGTGTCTCAGAGGGATTTGTCACGTTGGTGGTGATGACCGTTCCGTGGCCCTGGGCGTCCATGCAAATGGGTGAATAATGTTTATAGGTGAATGATACGTAACGCCACCTGTGGTTTCTGATCAGATTGACCCATGCTGCAGTGTCGCTTCTCTGGGACAGATGTTGTGGTGCAGCTAAGATGTAGAAGCCCTGCACAGGTAGGGCTGTAGTCGCAGGGCAGATGAAAGAGTTGGTAGATGGTGTGCAGTGCAGGATGTAGCAAAGCTGTGTGCCAGGCGCAGGAGAAAGATGACAGACACAGTCATGCAGTTCCTTTACCTGTACTTGGTAAGTGCCGTCCAGGGCCCAGAGTACAAATGGAGAAGCAATTGGTCAGCCTGGAAGCAAATTTGGAATTCTCTCTCTGCAGATAGGTAGTGTGGCCTCCTTTCTACTGCTTATCTTAGGTACTCGCAGTACTGAGTTCACTGTTGACTCTCTTTTGGAACTTTCTCATATGGCTGGCAGCAGTAGCCTTTTCCTTCTGGCTCACACACATCGCTGCTGGGGTCTCCGAGCCTTAGTTGGGAACAGATCATTTACAGCTGCTACTTCCTCCGGTTTCTGCTGCAGGACCATCAGCGTCCCTACAAACTCGGAGACCGGAATCCCGACCATGCGCTCCAGCTAGGAGTGAGCCTTAACTCTCCTCATCCTCCATCTCCCTTTCTCATGTCCACACTCTTCCCCTTCCCTTCACAGACCGCCCTAACTTCCCTCCTCCCGACCACAGAGAGCAGCTCCTCAGTAGTCAGGTTCAGAGGTCTCCCTGCTGGCCTGGAGTGGGAACTGTGTTGGGTGTTGGTTTAACTGCTAAAGAGATCCTTCGTTGCTCCCAAGCATGACATCACACTCCCTAGGAGGAAGGTAATGCCACTGTGGCGACCGTACTCCTGGGGGAGCCACAAGTGCACTGATACCCAGCCACTGCTAGATGATTCTGCTGGTACATTGACCCAGACCACTACATTCCCCTCACACTCAACACAGCCAGAATCTGACCCTGATGAAGCTCAGGCTCCCCTTCCCGCATACTATACCACCTTACACGGTGACAAAGAGAAAGGTGCAGATGAAAGTGCAGGTTCCTTGAGCAGGTGGGGGGGCATACTCAAGGGCGACGGCACTGGCACAGGGCCCCTCATAGTATGCAAAAGTGTCTCTGCTGGTGGGAGTGCCCACCCGCCGTCAGATACACCGGTGTATTATGAGGGGCCTTGTGCCAGTGCCATCGCCAACGACTGGGCCCCCCTGCTTGCTCAGGATCACAGCACTTGCAAAGTTGAAATACTTACCTCTCCCTGATCCACCGCCGTGACGTCTTCCGCATTTCCTGACAGTGACATTCTGGTCAGAGAGCGCGATGACATCACGTCTGTTCGCCCTCTGCCTAAACAGTCCAAGTGCAGTGAGATGGAAGATGGAGACGACGAGGAGTCCAGACTAGTACAGGGATTCCATAGCGAGGAGACTTATTTAGTTGTTTTCAATGTTGGCACAGCTATTTTTGGGGAGCACTATACTCTGGAGAATGATATATGAGGCCCACCATACACTGGAGCATTCCAAAGGAGGACATCAGACACTGGAGCAGCATTTACAGGGCCCATTATATATGGAGCATTAGAAATGGGGCCCATTACATATGGAGCATTATTTGGGCCAATAAGACAGTGGAGCTTCATCCATGGGGACCAACATATACTGTAGCATTATGTGGAGCTCATCATATACTGTTTCAAACATTACATGGGACCAATGATTCTGTATGGAGAAATATATGGGCCTCATTACTCTGTATAGCGCACTATACGGTGGCCATAATACTGTATGGAGTAATATACTGTCTGATTTTGGAGCTATTGGAGAATTTAAAATGGATATCAGTCATGAGATGTAAGAAGTAAAGTATTTTTCATTGTACTATACCGCTATTTCTCTGCCGTATCAGAGGATCATGAATTGTGGCATGTGTTAAAAGAGCCCAGTGACACTCTTTGGCCCAGGGCCCACGAAAATCTGGAGCCAGCTCTACCCCCCCACTACTTTTGCCAAATAACCCCCAGTTTTCAATGCCTAACTATTATAAAGTAAATTATGGTTGACAAGCTTAAGTAATAAGAATAGATGTTTTTGGCATTAAAATGGACACTGTAGGTGTGTTTCCTGTCCTCCACTCCCTGCCAACCTTGGTTCCCCATTGACTTGCATTGGGTTTCGTGTTTCAGTCGGCCTTCGACTTTTCACGATAATCGGCCGATTTCGCTCGACCCGATTTTTGAGAAAGTCGGGTTTCATGAAACCCGACTCGACCCGAAAAAAAGGCAAAGTCGCTCATCACTAGCTGTCATGACTCTTTTGTTATGTGTCCTGGGACCAGGGGTTCCTTCATTGTCCCTAATGCTAGGGGTGCCCTAGCTCGCTCTATTCCATGGATTACTTCTGATGGTAAAGATGCCATGGTCAAGTAATTTTCATTAGCCCCTGAATCCGCCCTCAGTCTGCATCCTTCTTCTACCAAGGAAACAAGGGAGTAGAAGTGGACCCAGGGAAGGTGTTTGGGACAGGCAAACAAGGTAGATGCCTAAGGCCCCCACCCTCAAAGGGTTCCTCCTGCATTTGCAGCACCTTTAAGTGGTGCACAGAGGGTGTACAGTATTAATTAGAGTGAATAATGTTGTACATTCTCTTTAGCCCCATAGCCTGTCTCTCACTCTCCCCGTCTCTCTCCCACTCCCCCGTCTGTGTCGAGTTAAGATGTTGAGTGTGTTGCCATCTCACAGCACAGAATAGTTCAGATGCTGTGGGCAGGAAGATGCCTGCAGCCCAGTCTGTGTGACAGTCTCCTTCTAATCATGGCTGCTCATAATCCACTGAGATGGGATTTGCACAAGTGAATCAGCAGGACCTGTTAAGTATACATATATACATTAAAGGAAGCAATTATTTGATCCCTTGCTGATTTTGTAAGTTTGCCCACTGACAAAGACATACATGAACAGTCTATAATTTTAAGGGTAAGTTAATTTTAACATTGAGAAATAGAATATCAAAGCTAAAATCAGAAAATCACATTGTATAAACTATATAAATGTATTTGCATTTTGCAGTGAGAAATAAGTATTTGATCCCTCTGACAAACAGGACTTAATACTTGGTGGCAAAGCCCTTGTTGGCGAGCACAGCAGACAGACATTTTTTGTATGGAAGAAAAGAGAGCCTAGAATCCAAATCCATTAACCGTATAATGTTTTTATTTACCAAATATGACACACATTAGAGATACAGGAAAATTACAAAACCAATAAAATGGGCAATCACATGTAACCTGATACTAGAGAAATAAGCGGACAGCCTGTGATGGGCATGTGCAGCCAAAAGAACAGATACCACAGATTTACAATATAGTCACAATGACAGTAAAACAAGGGGAGGGCATAGGGAGTAGTCACTGTACCAGCCACAAAACAGTTAATGAATCTATGATGCAGGAGTCACTAAAAGAACAACCCCAAAGTAATGTTATGTATTGTATAGTACATAGACATGTCAGTGCCAATGACTGGTAAATTGAATATGCATCACCCAATTTGTTTTGATGCTGAATGAGTGGAAACCTCAGACATATGCCATGTCAGTGTGCCATAAATCATGCAGTAAACGTCAAAGTAAGCTCAAAATGAGCTGGTTAAACATACCCATCATGTCTCGGTATATAAAGGCGTCAGCTTATGTGCCCCTACGCGCGTTTCGCGGTATAGGAGACCGCTTCCTCGGGGGGCGACTTTGACGTTTACTGCATGATTTATGGCACACTGACATGGCATATGTCTGAGGTTTCCACTCATTCAGCATCAAAACAAATTGGGTGATGCATATTCAATTTACCAGTCATTGGCACTGACATGTCTATGTACTATACAATACATAACATTACTTTGGGGTTGTTCTTTTAGTGACTCCTGCATCATAGATTCATTAACTGTTTTGTGGCTGGTACAGTGACTACTCCCTATGCCCTCCCCTTGTTTTACTGTCATTGTGACTATATTGTAAATCTGTGGTATCTGTTCTTTTGGCTGCACATGCCCATCACAGGCTGTCTGCTTATTTCTCTAGTATCAGGTTACATGTGATTGCCCATTTTATTGGTTTTGTAATTTTCCTGTATCTCTAATGTGTGTCATATTTGGTAAATAAAAACATTATACGGTTAATGGATTTGGATTCTAGGCTCTCTTTTCTTCCATATCATTGAGAATCGTCTCCATGTTAATAGATTTAATGAGGCACCATTTATGTATTTTACTAATAATGTCATAAGGATGTTTCTTTGGAGTATCTTTCACAGACATTTTTTGTAGTTGACGATGAGGTTTGCACACATGTCATAAGGAATTTTAGCCCACTCCTCTTTGCAGATCATCTCTAAATCATAAAGATTGTGAGGCTGTTGATTGACAACTCAGAGCTTCAACTCGAACCATAGGTTTTCTGTGGGATTAAGGTCTGGAGACTGGCTAGGCCACTCCATGACCTTAACGTGCTTCTTTTTGAGCCACGCCTTTGCTGCATTAGCTGTAAGTTTTGGGTCATTGTCTTGCTGGAAGACCCAGCTATGACCCATTTTTAATGTTCTGGTGGAGAGAAGGAAGTTATTGCTCAGGATTTTGCGGTACATGGCTCCATCCATTCTCCCATTGATGTGGTGAAGTAGTCCTGTCCCATTAGCAGAGAAACACCCCCAAAACATACTATTTCCACCTCCATGCTTGACAGTGGGGACAGTGTTATTTGGGTCATAGGCAGCATTTCTCTTCCTCCAAACATGACAAGTTGAGTTAATGCCAAAGAGCTAAATTTTTGTCTCATATGACCACAGCACCTTCTCCCAGTCACTCACAGAATCATCCAGGTGTTCATTAGCAAACTTCAGATGGGCCTGCACATGTGACTTCTTGAGCAGGGGGACCTTGGGAGCACTGCAGGACTTTAAACCTTTCCGGCTAGTGTTGAGCATTCCGATACCGCAAGTATCGGGTATCGGCCGATATTAGCGGTATCGGAATTCCGATACTGACTTCCGAAACTTTCGTCATATCGGATACCGGAATCGGAAGTTCCCATCATGCTATGAGCCTGCTTGCTTTGATTAAGCCAATGGGAATCCTCCGAAGTGTGGGCACATCCTGTTAGGCATGTAGACATGTTAACTATTGGCATGGCTGTGATTGGCTGCCGAAATGATGTCATGATGCACTATAAAAGCCACCGCAGCCGCCATTTCTGGTTCACTCTGCTGTGAATTCAGTTAGGGACAGGCTGCTGTAGAAGACTGTGAGGGACAGTTAGAAATAGCGATTCCACCAAACTTCTAGTGCTTTACCCAGGCTACATAAACCACCACTGTAGCCTTCTTTGCCCTAGCAGCAGTGTTCACAGCTGTCTGCAAGGGCTGTGTGAGTGCAGCTCACGCTGTGGAGTGGGTCCTGCAGCCACGTCAGGCTGTAGGCCACCCAGTGTGATCTCTGCTGCCTCATACATCTTTTAATTTTTGAGCTGCATTTTTTACATAATTTCAATCTAGTGTGCTTCCATCCGTATCCATATACGTTGGTTGCAAACACTAGTAGTAGACAGCGGAGCCTTTCTGCAGCCTTTCAGTGCTAGTGTCCACTTTGCTGCACTGTTCACGGCTGTCTGAGAGGTCTCTGACTGTGTGTGAGTGCAGCTCATGCTGAGTAGTGTGTCCTGCAGCTACATCTGGTTGTAGGACGCTCAGCGTGCGTCAGTGCCTCACACATATTTGTATTTGAGTGCAGCTCATTTTTTCTTCTATTAGTGTGCATCCATCCGTCTCCATCTACGGTGGTTGCAAACACTATATAGGAGTACACAGCGGAGCCTTTCTGCAGCCTGTCAGTGCCAGTGCCCACTTAGCTGCACTGTTCACGGCTGTCTGAGAGGTCTCTGACTGTGTGTGAGTGCAGATCACGCTGAGTAGAGTGTCCTGCAGCTACGTCTGGTTGTAGGACGCTCAACGTGCGTCACTGCCTCACACATATTTGTCTTTGAGTGCTGCTCATTTTTTCTTCTCCTATTAGTGTGCATCCATCCGTATCCATCAACATTGGTTGGTTGCAAACACTATATAGGAGTAGATAGAGGAGCCTTTTTTTCTGGCTTGTGCCCTGCCGGCGCAGCCAGATTAGTATTACCCAATTTTTTTGGAGCCTCATCTTTTGCATTGTAGGTTACCTGCCTGCATTGTAATACCTCCAAAAAGTTGGTGATACTATCGGTTTCAATTCTTTGTTCACATACTTTGAGTTTGTTTCCAACAAAGAAATCACAAAAAAAGTTCACCAAACACTACATTTGGAACTTGTGTAGGCCACATCAGCTCCTATTAAAGTGTAGTCCACACACACACACTTCATAAAATTAGTGTTCCTTGTACCTGTAACCAGCTGTTCAGGAATAAGCACACTAAGGCCCCCCCTTTGTACTTTTCTGCCTATCTTAAGCAGTCTGGCAAGATGAAGAAGGCAGGGAGTAAGGCGCGTGGGCGTGGAGTTTCAGCAGGGAGAGGACGTGGGGTTTCTGCAGGGAGAGGACGTGGGGATTCTGCAGGTAGAGGACGTGGGGATTCTGGGCCTGCTGCGGGCACCAGTGGATCAGCATCCCCCAGTTTTAGCAGGCAACAGTCCTTTATGCGCAGCTTTGTAGGACCTCAACGTACCCCACTGCTGCGGGAGGAACAAATTGAAGCCGTTGTCGGATGGATGGCAGCTAACGCATCGACTTCAATTACTTCCGCATCCTCTCAGGACCAGAGCACCGAAGAGCAACCATCTGTCTTTTCACCACCTGCCAAAGTGCCCAGGCAGTCAGAGAGACATGGACAGGAGCCATCACAGTCTCTACTTCTGTTCTCGGAATCTGTTGGCTTGGAAAGAGGGGGCCAGCCAAGCAGCATTCCTGAATGTGAAGAAGAGGGAGTATGCAGTGATGCGCAACTTCTTTGTCCCTCTGAATCTGAAGAGGCGAGTGGGCCAGTGCCTATGGTCAGCACACCTCAGTACGCATCAGATGATGACGAGACTCAGTTGCCACTTTCTGTTGCGTACGGTGCTGGCGAGACAACCCCGGAGAAGCAGCTGTTTGAAGAGGGGAGGGAAGATGATGAGGTCCTTGACCCATCATGGCATGAGGAACAGGAAGGTGGTGGGAGCAGCTCGGAGGAAGAGATTCCCCTACCGGCCAAAACAGGAGGCAGAGGGAGGGGGAAGACTTGGTTGCCTGTACCCTCCACTTCCGCACCCGTTAGGAGCATTCCTCATTCCAAAGGCAAAACGGGCGCTCCCAAGACTTGCAGTGCGTGGTCCTTTTTTGACACAGTTGCAGATGACATTTGCTTTGTCAAATGCAAGCTGTGTCATCAGAAAGTCAAAAGAGGGAGAAATGTCAGCAACCTCAATACCACAAATATGTGGAAACATGTGCGCACCAAGCACGAGTTGGAGTTGCAGAGACACCCTGAAGACGTAGGCCAACGTACAGCACCACCTACCACCTCTTCAGTTCGTGTTGGGGCCTCTTCCTCCAGCTCACACACTGCTGGTTCGGCTTCCTCACAGGATCGCCAAGGAAGAACCTCTGCCACTGTTGTCCGGAGACCCTGTCAGATTCCACCCATAGCAGCACGTTCCCATCCATCACAGCCATCGGTAGCACAGTCATGGGATAAAAGGCGCCCTTACTCGGCAAACCATCCCCGAGCACAGTCTCTGAATGCTGGCATTGCCAAACTTCTGGCAGTTGAAATGCTGTCATTCAGGCTGGTGGACACTGACACCTTCCGGGACTTAATGGCATTGGCAGTCCCCCAATACAACGTGCCCAGCCGCTTTTATTTCAGCAGGCGAGCCGTCCCTGCCCTGCAGAAACATGTTGAGGGCAAAATAAAACATGCGCTACTAAACGCCGTTAGTAGCAAGGTCCACCTGACCACCGATGCGTGGACCAGTAACCATGGACAGGGAAGATACCTTTCCCTCACTGCCCACTGGGTCAATGTTGTGGAGCCGGGTACAGATCTGGAGAGTGGCGCTGTACGTGTTCTTCCAACGCCACGGATTGCAGGACTCCAGTCTGTACACATAGACTCCTCCTCATACTCAAGTTCCTCATAAACAGCAGAGCAGGAGCCTGTTACGACCGATATGAGCACAGCCGTGGCCAAACGTCAACAGGCTTTACTCAAATTAATTTCTTTGGGGAATCGAAGCCACACAGCGCAGGAGCTCTGGAATGCTATCAAGCAGGAGAGCGATGTGTGGTTTGGGCCAGCGAATCTCCAGCCGGGCTTGGTAGTGTGTGACAATGGCCGAAATCTGGTGGCAGCTCTTGGCCTAGGCAACCTCACACACATCCCATGTCTGGCACATGTGCTTAACTTGGTCGTGCAGAGCTTTCTGAGGGATCTTGATGCACTGTTGCACAAGGTCCGCATAGAGTGCGCTCACTTGCGGCGTTCCAGCACGGCAAGATCGTGCCTCGCTGCTCTGCAGCGATGATTTGGCCTTCCGGAACATCGCATCATATGTGACCTACCCACCCGGTGGAATTCAACGTTACATATGTTGGAGCGGTTGTGTGAGCAGCAGGCAGCAGTCATGGAGTACCAGCTGCATCAGGCGCAAACAAGTCGCACTGTGCGCCGTTCACACTTCAGCACCATTGAGTGGGCCTCTATGAAGGACATCTGCCTCGTTTTGCGTGCCTTCGATGAATCCACGCGGATGGCAAGTGCAGATGATGCACTAGTCAGCATGACTGTCCCCCTTATCTGCCTGCTTCAACAAACACTGCAAGCACTAAGGGATGAGGTTTCGGAAGAGGTGGAGGATGAGGAGTCCCAAATGCCATCTGCTTCTGGACAGTCTGTGCTACGTGTTTCCTCACAAAGGCCTAGGCAGGGGACACTTTGTGAGGAGGATGAGGAGGAGTCGATGGAGGAGGAAGACATCTCTCCAGAGGAGGGAGGTACACAAACCTCTACTCAGTATGTACAGCAAGGGTGGGGTGATGCAGAGCAGGCCGAGGTCACGCCTCAAACAGGGGACAGCGGTTCTTTGGCAGTTGGGAGTCTGCAGCACATGGTTGATTTCATGCTGCAGTGCCTGAGAAACGACCGCCGCATCGCCCACATTCTCGTCTCGGCTGATTATTGGGTGTACACCCTCCTAGATCCTCGCTACCGGGACAGCGTACAAAGGCTCATACCAATGTTGAACCGGGAGCGTAAACTGCGGGAGTACGAAGAGTCACTGGTGCAGTCCATAATGTTTTCCATTCCACCCGACAGCATTGTTGCTAGTGCTTTACAAAGCAGCTCTGTGCGTCGAGGCAGTGGAGGAAACTCTGCACAAAGAGGGAGCAGAGTCAGCGCCGCAGCACAAGGCAAGACCACTATGGCCCAAATGTGGCAAAGTTTTGTGTGTCCACCACAATTGTCTACACCATCAGCGACGCCTCGAGTCAGCAGGAGGCAACGCTTCCGTCAGATGGTGTCAGACTACATGTCTTGCCCTGTCGCTGTACTCCCAGATGGCTCTTCCCCCTTCAAGTTTTGGGTCTCTAAGCTGGATACATGGCCAGAGCTTAGCCAGTATGCATTGGAGGTGCTGGCTTGCCCTGCTGCCAGTGTATTATCGGAACGCGTCTTTAGTGCCGCAGGTGGTGTACTAACAGACCGTCGCACGCGACTATCTTCCGATAATGTTGACTGGCTGACTTTTCTGAAAATGTACAAGGTCTGGATCTCCAAAGACTTTGCCATTCCTCTTACAGACTAAATTAGTGGTTGGCAACTGTATCCAGGTCTGCTGGTGTGTTCATTTTTCTACCACCTGAACTATAATCCCTGTGCGTCAACACAGCCAGTTGTCGCTCAGATGTGTCATCTGCACAGAGAAACACACTAGCTCCTGTGTTAGTGGGGTTCAGTAATGCCAGCTGATCCCCTGCTGTGTGGACGGCAAAGTCACCAGCTCCATCAACATTCAAACCACTACTGATTTTTAACCGTTCCCAACTTAGGTCTCTGGCTCCACTGTCTCTACTATTTCCCCTGGCCTCCAACCCCGCCATCTACATCTCTGAAGTGGCGTCAGCACAATCTACACTTGTTCCTGTGTTCCTGTGGCTCAGTCCCATCAGTTTATCCCCTGATGTGTGTCCGGCAAGGTCTCCTGCTCTGTCCACATTCCCATAACCAGTAGTGGGAATGAGGACAGAGCTGGCGAACTTGCCGGACAAACATCAGGGGATCAACTGACGGGACTGAGCACCAGTAACACAGGAACAAGTGTAGATTGTGCTGACGCCACTTCAGAGATGTAGCTGGCGGGGTTGGAGGCCAGGGTAAATAGTAGAGACAGTGGAGCCAGAGGTCTAAGTGGAGCATGGTTAGAATCAGTAGTAGTCAACAACCTCCATAAAAACCGCTGCCCATTGGCCTCTGCATGTGGCATGCGTAATCCTGGGCTCCAACAGCGTCAGTTGGTGTTCAGAAGTGTCGTCTCCACAGAGCCAAACACATTCGTTCAAGTGTTAGTGGGTTTCAGCACTGCCAGCTGTTCCCCTGCTGTGGAGATGGCAAGTCTCCTGCTGCCTTCACCTGCCAAAATCCAGTAGGCCCCAGCCTGCTCCACGCCTGATCCTGGGCTCCAACAGCGTCAGTTGGTGTTCAGAAGTGTCGTCTCCACAGAGCCAAACACATTCCTTTAAGTGTTAGTGGGGTTCAGCACTGCCAGCTGTTCCCCTGCTGTGGAGATGGCAAGTCTCCTGCTGCCTTCACCTGCCAAAAACAACAGGCCCCAGCCTGCTCCTCGCCTAATCCTGGGCTCCAACAGCGTCAGTTGGTGTTCAGAAGTGTCGTCTCCACAGAGCCAAACACATTCGTTCAAGTGTTAGTGGGGTTCAGCACTGCCAGCTGTTCCCCTGCTGTGGAGATGGCAAGTCTCCTGCTGCCTACACCTGCCAAAATCCAGTAGGCCCCAGCCTGCTCCTCGCCTGATCCTGGGCTCCAACAGCGTCAGTTGGTGTCAGAAGTGTCGTCTCCACAGAGCCAAACACATTTGTTCAAGTGTTAGTGGGGTTCAGCACTGCCAGCTGTTCCCCTGCTGTGGAGATGGCAAGTCTCCTGCTGCCTTCACCTGCCAAAAGCAACAGGCCCCAGCCTGCTCCTCGCCTAATCCTGGGCTCCAACAGCGTCAGTTGGTGTTCAGAAGTGTCGTCTCCACAGAGCCAAACACATTCGTTCAAGTGTTAGTGGGGTTCAGCACTGCCAGCTGTTCCCCTGCTGTGGAGATGGCAAGTCTCCTGCTGCCTACACAGTCCTACTACTACTGATTTTTAACCGTGCTCCACTTAGGCCTGTGGCTTCACTGATTTTCGTATTTCCCCTGTCCTCCAACCCCGCCAGTTACAGCTCCGAAGTGGCGTCCTCACTTGTTCCTGTGTTCCAGGTGTTCAGTCCGGTCAGTTAATCCTCTCCTATTTCCTGGGCTTCAACACAGCCAGTTGTAGCTAGGAAGTGCCGTCCACACGGAAAGAGACACTTGCTCCCGTGTCTCAGTGGGGTTCAGTAACGCTAGCTGTTCCCCTGCTGTGTGGATGGCAGTCTCTCCTGCTGTCTCCGCATTCCAAAGACAGTAGGCCTCTGCCTACACCCTCCTATTTCCTGGGCTTTAACACAGCCAGTTGTAGCTCGGAAGTGCCATCCACACGGAAAGAGACACTTGCTCCCGTGTCTCAGTGGGGTTCAGTAACGCTAGCTGTTCCCCTGCTGTGTGGATGGCAGTCTCTCCTGCTGTCTCCGCATTCCAAAGACAGTAGGCCTCTGCCTACACCCTCCTATTTCCTGGGCTTTAACACAGCCAGTTGTAGCTCGGAAGTGCCGTCCACACGGAAAGAGACACTTGCTCCCGTGTCTCAGTGGTGTTCAGTAACGCTAGCTGATCCCCTGCTGTGTGGATGGCAGTCTCTCCTGCTGTCTCTGCATTCCGAAGACAGTAGGCCTCTGCCTACACCCTCCTATTTCCTGGGCTTCAACACAGCCAGTTGTAGCTCGGAAGTGCCGTCCACACGGAAAGAGACACTTGCTCCCGTGTCTCAGTGGGGTTCAGTAATGCTAGCTGTTCCCCTGCTGTGTGGATGGCAGTCTCTCCTGCTGTCTCTGCATTCCAAAGACAGTAGGCCTCTGCCTACACCCTCCTATTTCCTGGGCTTTAACACAGCCAGTTGTAGCTCGGAAGTGCCGTCCACACGGAAAGAGACACTTGCTCCCGTGTCTCAGTGGGGTTCAGTAACGCTAGCTGATCCCCTGCTGTGTGGATGGCAGTCTCTCCTGCTATCTCTGCATTCCAAAGACAGTAGGCCTCTGCCTACACCCTCCTATTTCCTGGGCTTCAACACAGCCAGTTGTAGCTCGGAAGTGCCGTCCACACGGAAAGAGACACTTGCTCCCGTGTCTCAGTGGGGTTCAGTAACGCTAGCTGATCCCCTGCTGTGTGGATGGCAGTCTCTCCTGCTTTCTCTGCATTCCAAAGACAGTAGGCCTCTGCCTACACCCTCCTATTTCCTGGGCTTCAACACAGCCAGTTGTAGCTCGGAAGTGCCGTCCACACAGAAAGAGACACTTGCTCCCGTGTCTCAGTGGGGTTCAGTAACGCTAGCTGATCCCCTGCTGTGTGGATGGCAGTCTCTCCTGCTGTCTCTGCATTCTAAAGACAGTAGGCCTCTGCCTACACCCTCCTATTTCCTGGGCTTCAACACAGCCAGTTGTAGCTCGGAAGTGCCGTCCACACGGAAAGAGACACTTGCTCCCGTGTCTCAGTGGGGTTCAGTAATGCTAGCTGATCCCCTGCTGTGTGGATGGCAGTCTCTCCTGCTGTCTCTGCATTCCAAAGACAGTAGGCCTCTGCCTACACCCTCCTATTTCCTGGGCTTCAACACAGCCAGTTGTAGCTCGGAAGTGCCGTCCACACGGAAAGAGACACTTGCTCCCGTGTCTCAGTGGGGTTCAGTAACGCTAGCTGATCCCCTGCTGTGTGGATGGCAGTCTCTCCTGCTGTCTCTGCATTCCAAAGACAGTAGGCCTCTGCCTACACCCTCCTATTTCCTGGGCTTCAACACAGCCAGTTGTAGCTCGGAAGTGCCGTCCACACGGAATGAGACACTTGCTCCCGTGTCTCAGTGGGGTTCAGTAACGCTAGCTGATCCCCTGCTGTGTGGATGGCAAAGTCTCCTGCTGCCTACACAGTCCTACTACTACTGATTTTTAACCGTGCTCCAATTAGACCTGTGGCTCCACTGTCTCTCGTATTTCCCCTCTCCTCCAACCCTGCCAGTTACAGCTCCGAAGTGGCGTCTGCACAATCCACACTTGTTCCTGTGTTCCAGGTGTTCAGTCCGGTCAGTTAATCCCCTGATGTGCATCCGGCAATGCCGCCTGCTCTGTCCACATTCCCATAACTAGTTACGGATTGTGCAGACGCCACTTCGGAGCTGTAACTGGCGGTGTTGGAGGACAGGGGAAATACGAAAATCAGTGAAGCCACAGGCCTAAGTGGAGCACGGTTAAAATTAGTAGAAGTCTACAACCGATCTTAAAATTTCTTCAATGCAGCCTCAGCCTGCTCCGTGCTTGTCCCTGGGCTTCAACACAGCCAGTTGTTGCTCGGAAGTGCCGTCTTCACAGAGTAAAACACTAGCTCCTGTGTTTGTGGGGTTCAGTAACGTCAGCTGTTCCCCTGCTGTTTTGATGGCAATCTGTCCTGCTGCCTCCCAATTGACATCGCTCCAACATCGCCAGTTGCTGCTCATAACTGACTTTGGCACGGGTACTCCCTCCTGCCCAGCTTGGTTCCAGCCCTGACTGCTGTTTCCGGGAAGTGTCAATGTCAGTTTGCCACCCCAAGTTGCCATGTCGTGTTGCGGTTGGGTTAGCCGAGGCTAGGGTGCCAGCAGTTTAGGTGCTTCCTATGTGGACTGCGGGTTCTGGTAAGAAAGGCTTGTTCCGTAGTGCCAGTAGGACAAGCACCCCCTGTAGGACTGTGTGATTCGGTAACTGCGGCCAGCTTGCGTCATGCCAACTTTGCTTTTCAGGGGTAACTTCAGCTGCCCCTCCGGGTTCCAGCACCGTCAGCTGGTTCTCGGCAGAGCCTTTGGCCTAGGTGCCTCCATCTCGGTATCCGAGTTCCGGCAACGTCTGCTGGTCCTTGGTAGTGCTTTGTAGCACAGGTACCTCCTGCTTAGTAACCGGGTTCCAGCACCGTCAGCTGGTCCTCGGTTGTGCCATTGGCTCTTATTCCTTCTGCTGCCACTCCGGGTGCCAGCACTGTCAGCTGGTCCTCGCTATTTCCATTTGCTCTTGCAGCTTATGCTACCCATCCGGGTTCCAGCACCGTCAGCTGGTTCTCGGCAGAGCCTTTGGCCTAGGTGCCTCCATCTCGGTATCCGAGTTCCGGCAACGTCTGCTGGTCCTTGGTAGTGCTTTGTAGCACAGGTACCTCCTGCTTAGTAACCGGGTTCCAGCACCGTCAGCTGGTCCTCGGTTGTGCCATTGGCTCTTATTCCTTCTGCTGCTCCTCCGGGTGCCAGCACTGTCAGCTGGTCCTCGCTATTTCCATTTGCTCTTGCAGCTTATGCTACCCATCCGGGTTCCAGCACCGTCAGCTGGTTCTCGGCAGAGCCTTTGGCCTAGGTGCCTCCATCTCGGTATCCGAGTTCCGGCAACGTCTGCTGGTCCTTGGTAGTGCTTTGTAGCACAGGTACCTCCTGCTTAGTAACCGGGTTCCAGCACCATCAGCTGGTCCTCGGTAGTGCCATTGGCTCTTGTTCCTTCTGCTGCCCCTCCGGGTGCCAGTACCGTCAGCTGATTCAAGAGGACAAAGAACAGGAAGACAACCACCAAGATGCAGAACAACAAGAGAGAGAAGACAAAGAAGCATAAAAAAACAAAGCAGAAGAACATTAAGCATAAGACTAATACTCTGAGCAAATGATATTATCTTATTTATAAGCAGAAGAAGACTAAGCAGTGTATGGGGGTGAGTCCGTTCCTCCTCGTGGTGCCCCTGGAAAAGGCCTGCTGCTGCAGGCCAAACTGAACGCGGACAAATCCTGTTGTAAATCTTTTGTGACAGGCAGAACGGAAGGTGTAAACTTCTAACTTTTCTAGATAACAACTACAGGAATGCCTGACACAAATAAGAATATGATGAAGAAGAATAGGAAGAAGATGAAGAAGTTGAATATGTAGAATAATAATTGTTGAATAAGAAGAATATGAAGAATGTAAGAAAAGGAAGAAGAAGAAGAATGTAAAAAATGGAAGTAGAAGAATTTAAAAAAAGGAAGAAGAAGAAGAATGTAAAAAAAGGAAGAAGAAGAAGACATACATGTCTGGCAAAATATAAATGAGGCTAACATAGTCAATATCTTTGTAACTCCTAACGTCTTTAAAAAAAAAGTTTAATTCCTGCTATTCCATTTGATTGGGCTAAACCTCTATGGCTTTAATGTCTCCTCACCTCCCACAATACATTCTACATTATTCTTAGTTGTTTTTCTTCATGTAGAATTAACCTACAAGGAAAGAAAGGGTTTTTTTTAATTCCGATATTTTGGCCCCATTGACTTGCATTGGTTGCCGGTATCGGAATCGGCGATACCGATACTTTTTTTTAAGATCGGCCGATCCATTCCGATCCGATATTTTCAAGTATCGGCTGGTATCGCTCAACTCTATTTACGGCATAATGTGTTACCAATGGTTTTCTTGGTGACTGTGGTCCCAGCTGCCTTGAGATTGTTAACAAGTTCCCCATGTAGTTTTAGGCTGAGCTCTCACCTTCCTCATGATCAAGGAAGCTTCACGAGGTGAAACTTTGCTTGGTGGCCCAGATCGATGTCAATTGACAGTCATTTTGTATTTCTTTCATTTTCTTACTGTTGCACCAACAGTTGTGTCCTTCTCACCCAGTGTCTTACGTATGGTTTTGTAGCTCATTCCAGCTTTGTGCAGGTCTATGCAAAGTGAATAATAACCATTAGGGACCCCAAACCATCGGCACTGAAGCCAGAGGGGATTTAGCAGAGAAATTTGGGGGACATGTAAGACATTTTTTATCTCTTTTTATCCTGCCGTTTGTGAGGTAGGATCTACAAAAAGACAGCAATTCTGCAAATATGTTGTATTATTTGACTATATGGCCCTCTTCACACAACCATGTATCATGTTTTTCACGGATGCCACGTGTACCCTTTTTAGCCTATGGTGCTGCACTCATGTCGAAGTTTTCCCAACAGCACAAATGACAAGGGCCAATGCAAGTCT
Organism: Dendrobates tinctorius; assembly: GCF_039654945.1. Taxonomy (NCBI): domain Eukaryota; kingdom Metazoa; phylum Chordata; class Amphibia; order Anura; family Dendrobatidae; genus Dendrobates; species Dendrobates tinctorius. The sequence continues at coordinate 26,151,690 of NW_027361708.1, forward strand.
ATGGGTCCATGTAAACATGTCGTCCGTGTGCAGACCGTTTTCCGTACATGTTTAACCCCTTCCTGACATCCGACGTACTATCCCGTCCACGGTACCCGGGCCCGTATGACCGTGGACGGGATAGTACGTCTACCAAGATCAGCGGCGCCCACGTGGTGAGCGCCGCTGATCGCGGCCGGGTGTCAGCTGATTATCACAGCTGACACCCGGCACTATGTGTCAGGGGCGGTCACGGACCGCCCCCGACACGTTAACCCCTTGCACACCGCGATCAAACATGATCGCGGTGTACCGGGAGTTAAAGGGAAGCATCGGGAGGGAGGGGGCTCCCTCCGTGCTTCCCTGAGCCCCCCACGGCAGCGCAATGTGCAGCGCTGCTGCGGGGGGCTCCTATCCTCCAGGCCCCCGAATCCAAGATGGCGACGGGGGCCTTCGGGGGCCTGAGGAAGCTGGCTTCCTCAGTGCCTGCAAAGCGCAGGCAAGAGGAAGTCTTCTTCAATGCCTGTGACAGATTGCTGATCTGTCACAGTGATCTGTGATGTGACAGATCAGCGATCTGTCACAGGACAGTGATGTCCCACCTGGGACTATGTAATAAAGTAAAAAAAAATTAAAAAAAAATCGCCAAATAAATTAGAAAAAAAAAAAAATATTCCCTCAATAAATCCATTTTTTGGAAATAATAAAAAAAAAAACAATAAAAGTACACATATTAGGTATCGCCGCGTCCGTATTGACCCGCCCTATAAAACTGTCCCATTAGTTAACCCTTTAAAAAAAAAAAATAAAAAACGAAGCAAAAAATAATGATTTATTATCATACCGCCAAACAAAAAGTGTAATAACGCGCGATCAAAAAGACGCATATAAATATTCATGGTACCGCTGAAAACGTCATCTTGTCCCACAAAAAACGAGCCGCCACACAGCATCATCAGCAAAAAAATAAAAAAGTTATAGCTCGCAGAATAAAGCGATGCAAAAATAATTATTTTTTATATAAAATAGTTTTCATTGCATAAAACCGACAAAAACATAAAAAATGACCTAAATGAGGTATTGCTGTAACCGTACTGACCCGAAGAATAAAACCGCTTTATCAATTTTACCGCACACGGAACGGTGTAAACGCACCCCCCCAAAAGAAATTCATGAAACGCTGGTTTTTGTTCATTCTGCGTCCCAAAAATAGGAATAAAAAGCGATCAAAAAATGTCACGTGCCCGAAAATGGTACCAATAAAAACGTCAACTCGTCCCGCAAAAAATAAGACCTCACATGACTCAGTGGGTCAAAATACGGAAAAATTATAGCTCTCAATATGTGGTGATGCAAAAACCATTTTACAATAAAAAGCGTCTTTTAGCGTGTGACAGCCGCCAAACATAAAAACCGCCATAAATAGTAAGTCAAACCCCCCGTTATCACCCCCTTAGTTAGGGAAAAATAATAAAACTAAAAAAAAAGTATTTATCTCCATTTTCCCGTTAGGGTAAGGCTGTGTGCACACGCTGCGGATTAGGTGCGGATTCATCCGCGCGGATTTTGTAAAATCCGCAGGTGAAACCGCTGGTCAAAAGACCTGCGGTTTTACCTGCGGATTGCTCTGCGGTTTTGTCCTGCGGTTTTTCATCTCCTCAATAGAGGAGATGGCAAACCGCAGGAGAATCTGCAGAAAGAATTGACATGTCAATTCTTTCTGCGGATTGAAAACCGCAGATAATCCGCGCGGAAAATTCCGCACCGTCTGCACTGCGATTTTTGATTCCCATAGGGAATCATGGTACTGTACACCGCAGCAGAAACTGCTGCGGGTCCGCAGCAGCCAAAACCGCTGCGGAACCGCAGCAAAATCCGCAGCGTGTGCACACAGCCATAGGGTTAGGGCTAGGGTTAGGGCTAGGGCTAGGGTTAGGGCTAGGGTTAGGGCTAGGGTTAGGGTTAGGGTTAGGGTTAGGGCTAGGGTTAGGGTTAGGGTTAGGGCTAGGGTTAGGGCTCAGATTAGGGTTAGGGGTGTGTTGGGGTTAGGGTTGGAGTTATAATTGGGGGTTTCCACTGTTTGGGCACATCAGGGGCTCTCCAAATGCAACATGGCGTCTGATCTCAATTCCAGCCAATTCTGAGTTGAAAAAGTCAAATGGTGCTCCTTCCCTTCCAAGCTCTGCCATGCGCCCAAACAGTGTTTTACCCCCACATGTAGGGTATCAGCCTACTCAGGACAAATTGCAAAACAATTTTTGGGGTCCAATTTCTCCTGTTACCCTTAGGAAAATAAAAAATTGGGGGCAAAAATATCATTTTTGTGGAAAAAAATGATTTTTTTATTTTCACGTCCGAGTGTTATAAACTTCTGTGAAACACTTGGGGGTTCAAAGAGCTCACCACACATCTAGATAAGTTCCGTGGGGGGTCTAGTGTCCAAAATGGGGTCACTTGTGGGGAGTTTCAATAGTTTAGGTACATCAGGGGCTCTCCAAACGCACATGACACCCGCAGACCATTCCATCAAAGTCTGCATTCCAAAACGTCACTGCTTCCCTTCCGAGCCCCGACGTGTGTCCATACAGTAGTTTTCTCCCACATATGGGGTTTCAGCGTACTCAAGCCAAATTGGACAACAACTTTTGGGGGTCCAATTTCTCCTGTTACCCTTGGGAAAAAGAAAAAATTGGGGACTAATTGATCATGTTTCTGGAAAAAATACGATTTTTTTATTTTCATGCCCTGGCATTATAAACTTCAGTGAAGCCCTTGGGGGTTCAAAGTGCTCACCTCACATCTAGATAAGTTCCTTAGTGGGTCTAGTTTTCAAAATGGGGTCATTTGTGGGGGGTTTCCACTGTTTAGGTACATTAGGGGCTCTCCAAAGGCAACATGACACCCGCAGACCATTCCATCAAAGTCTGTATTCCAAAACGTCACTACTTCCCTTCCGAGCCCCGACGTGTGCCCATACAGTAGTTTTCTCCCACATATGGGGTATCAGCATACTCAGGACAAATTGGACAACAACTTTTGGGGTCCAATTTCTCCTGGTACCCTTGGGAAAATAAAAAAATGGTGACTAAAAGATCATGTTTGTGGAAAAAATACAAATTTTTTATTTTCACGCCCGAGCGTTATAAACTTCTGTGAAGCACTGGGGGGTTCAAAGTGCTCACCACACATCTAGATAAGTTCCTTGGGGGGTCTAGTTTACAAAATGGTGTCATTTGTGGGGGGTTTCCACTGTTTAGGTACATTAGGGGCTCTCCAAAGGCAACATGACACCCGCAGACCATTCCATCAAAGTCTGCATTCCAAAACGTCACTACTTCCCTTCCGAGCCCTGACTTGTGCCCATACAGTAGTTTTCTCCCACATATGGGGTATCAGCATACTCAGGACAAATTGGACAACAACTTTTGGGGTCCAATTTCTCCTGGTACCCTTGGGAAAATAAAAAAATGGTGACTAAAAGATCATGTTTGTGGAAAAAATACAAATTTTTTATTTTCACGCCCGGGCGTTATAAACTTCTGTGAAGCACTGGGGGGTTCAAAGTGCTCACCACACATCTAGATAAGTTCCTTGGGGGGTCTAGTTTACAAAATGGTGTCATTTGTGGGGGGTTTCCACTGTTTAGGTACATTAGGGGCTCTCCAAAGGCAACATGACACTCGCAGACCATTCCATCAAAGTCTGCATTCCAAAACGTCACTACTTCCCTTCCGAGCCCCGACGTGTGCCCATACAGTAGTTTTCTCCCACATATGGGGTATCAGCATACTCAGGACAAATTGGACAACAACTTTTGGGGTCCAATTTCTCCTGATACCCTTGGGAAAATAAAAAAATGGTGACTAAAAGATCATGTTTGTGGAAAAAATACGAATTATTTATTTTCACGCCCGGGCATTATAAACTTTTGTGAAGCACTGGGGGGGTCAAAGTGCTCACCACACATCTAGATAAGTTCCTTAGGGGGTCTAGTTTCCAAAATGGTGTCATTTGTGGGGGATTTCCACTGTTTTGGTACATCAGGGGTTTTCCAAACGCGACATGGTGTCTGATCTCAATTCCAGCCAAAAACGTCAAATGGCGCTGCTTCCCTTCCGAGCTCTGCCATGCGCCCAAATAGTGGTTTACCCCCACATGTGGGGTATCAGCGTACTCAGGACAAATTGCACAATAACTTTTAGGGTCCTGTTACCCTTGGAAAAATAAGAATTAAGGGTGAAAAGATCATTTTTGTGGAAAAAATATGATTTTTTAATTGTATGGCTTTATGTTATAAACTTCTGTGAAGCCCATGGGGGTTCAAAGTTCTCACCACACATCTAGATAAGTTCCTTAGGGGGTCTAGTTTCCAAAATGGTGTCATTTGTGGGGGGTTTCCACTGTTTTGGTACATCAGGGGTTTTCCAAACGCGACATGGTGTCCGATCTCAATTCCAGCCAAAAATGTCAAATGGCACTGCTTCCCTTCCGAGCTCTGCCATGCACCCAAATAGTGGTTTACCCCCACATGTGGGGTATCAGTGTACTCAGGACAAATTGCCCAATAACTTTTAGGGTCCTGTTACCCTTGGGAAAATAAAAATTGGGGTGAAAAGATCATTTTTGTGGAAAAAATATGATTTTTTAATTGTACCGCTGTACGTCATAAACTTCTGTAAAGCCCTTGTGGGTTCAAAGTTCTCACCACATATCAAGATAAGTTCCTTGGGGGGTCTAGTTTCCAAAATGGGGTCACTTGTAGGGGGTTTCCACTGTTTAGGTACATCAGGGACTCTCCAAACGTGACATGGCGTCCGATCTGAATTCCAGCCAATTTTGCATTGAAAAAGTCAAACGGCGCTCCTTCCATTCTGAGCTCTGCCATGCGCCGAAACAGTCGTTCCCCCCCACAAATCAGGTATCAGCATACTCAGGACAAATTGCACAATAACTTTTGCAGTCCAATTTCTCCTGTTACCCTTGGTAAAATAAAAAAAATTGAACCTGATATATTTTTTTTGTGAAAAAAAGTTAGATGTTCATTTCTTTTTAAATATTCAAAAAAATTCCTGTGACGCACCTAATGGGTTAATAAACTTCTTGAATGTGGTTTTGAGCACCTTAAGGGGTTCAGTTTTTAGAATGGTGTCACTTTTGGGTATTTTCTATCATATAGACCCCTCAAAGTGGCTTCAAATGTGATGTGGTCCTAAAAATATAATGGTGTTGTAAAAATGAGAAATCGCTGGTCAACTTTTAACCCTTATAACTTCCTAACAAAAAAAAATTTGGTTCCAAAATTGTGCTGATGTAAAGTAAACATGTGGTAAATGTTACTTATAAAGTTTTTTGTGTGCCGTATCTCTGTGATTTAAGGGCATAAAAATTCAAAGTTGGAAAATTGCAAAATTTTCAAAATTTTTGCCAAATTTCCATTTTTTTCACAAATAAACGCAAGTTATTTGAATGAAATTTTACCACTAACATGAAGTACAATATGTCACGAGAAAACAATGTCAGAATCACCGGGATCCATGGAAGCGTTCCAGAGTTATGACCTCATAAAGGTACAGTGGTCAGAATTGTAAAAATTGGCCCGGTCATGAACGTGCAAACCACCCTTGGGGGTGAAGGGGTTAATATTGAAAGTATGTGAGAAGCTTTGTAATTTCATTTCCAGTATCCACCAGAAAAACACAGATGGCACATGGATGACGCACTGATTGAAAACATTGGTGACGACGATATTGGTGCAACACGTACGTGTTTTATATGGACATGTGAAAGGGGCCTAACAGTGTTGATGGTATAATATTTCAGGATTGGAGGCCCCACTTTGAATTTTGCCCAGGGGCACAATTTGTCTAAAACCTGCCCTGAGTGAACCGTAATACACCAACCAGCATAGCATGGAAATACAATCAGGGATACAAGAAAAAACAACACATACAAATATACTCACACAAACACAGAGGTAAACACCTTGGAGTGGAGGATAGAGTAAAATCAAGGTAGGAGAAGGAAAGAAATTCGCATAAAAACAAAACCTAGTAACAAGCTCAGATAAATCCACCAAACACCTTTTAAACAGCTATAACAAACCATGATCTCCTAACCATGAAGCATAAGATTGCTCTGGCAATGAATGCCAGCCAGGGCAAAGATTATATAGAAGATGGGAGCGGCTAATAGTGAACAGTAAACCCCTGAGAGCCTTAACCCCTTAGTGACAGCCATTTTCCAGCTAAATGACTGGTCCAATTTTTACAATTCTGACCACTGTCATTTTATGAGGTTATAACTCTGGAACGCTTTAATGGATCCTGCTGATTCTGAGAATGTCTTTTTGTGACATATTGTATTTCATGTTAGTTTCAAAATTTATTCGATATGTCTTGTGTTTATTTATGAAAACAATGAAAATATGGTGAAAATTAAGAAAATTTTGAAATTTTAACATTTTAAATTTATATGCTCTTAAATCAGAGAGATGTGTCACATAAATTTCTTAATAAATAACATTTCCCATATGTCTACTTTACATCAGGACAATATTAGAAACCAATTTTTTTTTTGTTAGGAAGTTATAAGGGTTAAAAGTTGACAAGCGATTTCTCATTTTTACAACAAAATTTACAAAACCATTTTTTTTTAGGGACCACATCATTTTTAAAGTCATTTTGAGGGGTGTACATGACAGAAAATACCCAAAAGTGACACCATTCTAAAACTTGACCCCTCAAGGTGCTCAAAACCACATTCAAGAAGTTTATTAACCCTTTTCGAGCTTCACAGGAACTAAAGCAATGTGGAAGGAAAAAATTAACATTTAACTTTTTTTTTGCAAAAAATTTACTTCAGAACCAATTTTTTTTTATTTTCACAAGTGGTAAAAGTGAAAGTAAACCACAAAATTTGTTGTGAAATTTCTCCTGAATACACCAATACCCCATATGTGGGGGTAAACCACTTTTTCAGGGCACAGCAGAGCTCACAAGGGAAGGAGCGCTGTTTGACTTTTTCAACGCAGAATTGGCTGCAATTGAGATCGGATGCCATGTTGCGTTGGGAGAGCCCCTAATGTTCCTAAACAGTGGAAACCCAAAACAAGTGACTCCATTTTGGAAAATAGACCACTTAAGGAACTTATCTAGATGTGTGGTGAGCACTTTGAACCTTCAAGTGCTTCACAGAAGTTTATAACGTAGAGCCGTGAAAATAAAAAATCATTTTTTATCCACAAAAATGATCTTTTTGCCACCAAATTTTTATTTTTACAAGGGTAACAGGAGAAATCATACCCCCACAGTTGTTGTGCGATTTGTCCTGAGTATGCTGATACCCCATATGTGGGGGTAAACCACTGTTTGGGCGCACGGCAGAGCTCTGAAGGGAAGGAGTAACGTTTGACTTTTTCAATGCAGAATTGGCTGGAACTGAGATTGGATGCCATGTCGCTTTTGGAGAGCCCCTGATGTGCCTAAACAGTGAAAAAACCCACAAGTGACACCATTTTGGAAACTAGACCCCTGAAGGAGCTTATCTAGATGTGTGGTGAGCACTTTGAACCCCCAAGTGGTTCACAGAAGTTTATAACGCTGAGCAGTGAAAATAAAACATCACTTTTTTTCCTCAAAAATGATTTTTTTAGCCCGCTATGTTTTATTTTATCAAGGGTAACAGGAGTAATTGGACCACAAAAGTTGTTGTGCAATTTGTGCTGAGTACGATGATACCTCATATGTGGGGGAACCACTGTTTGGGCGCATGGGAGAGCTAGAAAGGAAAGGAGCACCATTTTGTAAAATGCAGACTTTGATGGAATGGTCTGCGGGCGTCATGTTGCGTTTGCAGAGCCACTTATGTGCCTAACAGTATAAACCCCCCACAAATGACCCATTTTGGAAACTAGACCCCCGAAGGAGCTTATCTAGATATGTGGTGAGTCCTTTCAACCTCCAAGTGCTTCACAGAAGTTTATAAACGCAGAGCCGTGAAAATAAAAAAATCACTTTTTTTCCTCAAAAATGATTTTTTAGCCTGCTATTTTTTATTTTCCCAAGGGTAACAGGAGAAATTGGACCTCAAAAGTTATATTGCAATTTGTCCTGAGTACGCTGATGCCCCATATGTGGGGGGACCACTGTTTGGGCGCATGGGAGAGCTCGTAAGGGAAGGAGCGCCATTTTGGAATGCAGACTTTAATGGAACGTTCTGTGGGTGCCATGCTGCGCTTGCAGAGCCGCTGATGTGCCTAAGCAGCAAAAAAACCCCACAAGTGACATTTTGGAAACTAGACCCCCCAAGGAGCTGATCTAGATGTGTGGTAAGCACTTTGAATCCGCAAGTGCTTCACAGAATTTTATAACGCAGAGCCATGAAAAAAGTCTTTTTTTTTCCACAAAAGTGATTTTTTTTTTTAGCCCCCATTTTTTTAATTTTCCCAAGGGTAACAGGAGAAATTAGACCCCAAAGTGGGTAAATAGTGGAAACCCCTCAATTCTTGCTCCAACCCTAACCCCAACACACCCCTATAATCCTAATCCCAGCGCTAACTCTAATTCCAATCCTAATCCCTAATCCTAATTCTAACCCTAATCCTAATTCGCCCTAACCCTAATTCTAACCCTAGCCCTAATCCTAGCCCTAACCCTAATTCCAACCCTAACACTAATTCTAGCCCTAACCCTAATTCTAACTCTAAACCTAACCCTAATTCTAACCCTAACCCTAATTCTAACCCTAGCCCTAACCATAGTCCTAACCCTGACCCTAGCCCTAACCCTAACCCTAGCCCTAATGGAAAAGTGAAAAAAATATATTTTCTTTATTTCATTATGTTTGCCTATATAAGGGGGTGATAAACGGGGGGGGACTATTTACTATTTTTTATTTTGATCACTATGATAGTTTATCATAGTGATCAAAATGAAAGAATGGAATCTGCCAGCTGGAGCGTGCAGATTCTCCGCGGGCGCACTATGCATGTGCCTGCCATTTTCTCCGGATCCAAGCTGGCGGCGCCCACTGGAGGAAGCCGCAGGGACCCAGGATCACCAAGAGGGGACAGAGGACCACCAGAAGGTACAGGGGCGGATCGGGGACCTTATTTCTCTCTCCTCTGATGTGCGACACATCAGAGGAAAGAGAAATTGAATGCAAAATCGTGGCTTTTTTTGCGATCGTCGTTATAGGGTTAATAATGGTGATCGCAAAAGTGGGGTCAGTAAAAACGGACCCGATTCATGTTCTCTGGGGTCTCTACTACCCCCGGCAGCCAAGACCCCGGAAAAAATCCGACACTGGGGGTGCTATTTACTTACTCCACAGCGCCGTGAATTAGCGGCACTGTGGTTTAAGTACCCTTAATTACCGCCGTTAAAAGGTGTATCGGCGATCATTAAGGGGTTAATACAGGAAAGCTTCCAAGGGCTCCTAGCTAAGTAGAATAAACCCCGCACTGCTAAAAGAAACCTGCACCATTTAATATGAAAGTGAAGTGCTTTTAAACAGTGCAAAAGTAGGAGAAATGAGATGCTGGTCTTCTGGCTCCTTTCTGTTGCAGTGCATAAGTAGGAGAAATGAGATGCTGGTCTTCTGGCTCCTTTTTTGCAGTAAACCTGTGACAGGTTCTCCATAAGTTGTGCCAATTCTCGCACTTAGCCTCGCTCTTCCTATTTGCCCTGGTGAGGGTCAAGTGGGGTGATAGTATTGGGGTTGATATCAGCATTGTATTGTCACGAAACATCAAGCCTAGGGTTAGTAATGGAGAGGCGACTATAAGATGCCCACATTACTAAACCCATAGTCAATTAGTCAACAAAATAACATCCATTATTTGAACAAATAACACAGACTCCCATCGCACTCGCGGTGCCGTCAGAAAGGTCATCGGAGTTCCGAGCCAGTGAACTCAGTTCAACTCCATTACGTCAGCGCGAGTACCGTGAGAAAAGTTTTCACGCTTGCAGTGATGTCATCGAGATGAAAGAAGTTCAGTGGATATGAGCCCTGCTCAACTTTAGCATTTCACTGTGAGACACTGAACTGAGTCATAAAGCGCAGCTCAGTGTCTCTTGCTGGATGGCAGGCTGTATAGTCACATAGTGCATGGAGGTGAGTATATGTGTTTTTGGTAAATTTAGATTAATTTAGAGTCTGTGTCATAATTCCAAATAAAGGACTTTATTCTGGATGTTTTTTATTTTAGAATTTGATTATGGCGTTAGTAATGGGGGAGTCTTTTAGATGCCTTTCAATTACTAACCTGTGGGCTTGATGTGCCTATTCTGGGGCAGCTGAGCTGATGGTTTTAGTCTGGAAGGGGGCCATTATCAATGACCCCTTCCTAGGCTGCTATTAATATCAACCCACAGCTGTCTGTCTAACTTTTGTTGGTAATTTATAATAGAATTACCATACGTCTTTTTTGTGGGGATCCCCCATTTTAATAACCACTAAAGGCTAAGTATACAGCTGTGAGATTATATTAATAGCCCGGGAAGTTCCATGGGTATTACCCCCTTCCCAGGCTGCAAACATCTGCCCCAAGCTGTCTGCTTTCCCTCTGCTGGTTAATAAAATTTAGGGGGACTCCACACCATTTTTTCAGAAAATAATTTATTTTGAAAAAAAAAATTGCATGTACAGTAAGCTTCACAACCACTGTACTCATTATATATGTGACTGACATCTTTATATCTATCTATTCAATGTGTATATATGTATTCTGTCTATTCTATTTTTGTCATGGTTTACTGTGTTCTGAGATTAGGTAGTTGCAGGGTTAACTCTGTGTAATGGTTTACTTGGTCCTTGGATTAGGTAGTTGCAAGGTTAACTCTGATGGCCTCTTTCTGGGTCCTGGGAGGCTTTTTATAACCTCACTGTGAGACCATTCTTTGTCGTGTATACTCTGACCCTTGGCTGAGCGTGTCTGACCCTGCTGTGCTTTGTGCCTGTGCTACTGTCTGTTTGTCTGGTTTTGATCTGGTTCCATCCCCGTTGTGAGTCTTGCTTGCCATGTTTGCACTGTTTATTGCCCGTCCTGGTTAACTGATCTCTTGCTACGTTCTGACTATCCTTCTGATTGCCCCTGTGTACTGCGCCGCCCTCTCTGTGTTTGGACCTTGGCTTGTGTGACTACGTTACCTCTGCTTCCTCCTTAACATCCCTGGGACTTCTGCTCCTTCCTGCAGGTGCCCCTGGAGCCACAGCAACCCTGCACTGTCTCCCCTTACAGCGGCACTAGGCTCCGCCCACCTCCTCTGACTCTCTGTCACGTGACTACAGGCTCTGTCTGCCTTCTCCTGCAAGCAACTAGCTGCCTCAGCACCGCCAGTACCGCTCACGTTTGCTGCTCCCCGGTGCCACGAGCTTACCCCCGGCACCAGACGTCCAGGTTAGCCTCCTGCACTGCCACTGGTGAGTTCCCGTCGGGCAGCGGGTCCTGACAATTTTGTCCATTGATGCCATGACTTTACTGTATGCTGCTGCAAAAATGTCACGATTTCATGGACAAGGGTGTGTAAAAATCTGAGCACAATGCGATTTTGATATCACACCCATTGACTTGCATTGGCGAGTATCATCTGAGGTACGAGAACAATCGCAGTATGCTGTGATTTGTTTTCTCAGTCCGATATCAGCTTATAAAAAATCGCAGATCAAAAAAATTAAAAAGCAATTTTGGCAATGTTTCACTTTTTAAATATTTGTTATTGTTTAAATAGACTTTTACACTTGACTTAAAGGCAACTTCTCACCATCCAAAGTCCTATGCACAGGAATTAGGACATAAAGCAGGGGGAGCTGAGTAGATTGATGTATAGTTTTATGAATAAAGATTTAGTATAACCTGTGTTTTAAACCACCTTTTTGTACCAAGGCAGAATAGAAGATAATGAATTTGTTTTTTTAATTTATTTTTTTACAATGCTCACTATGCAGTACATTTAACATGTTATTTTATCCTGCAGTTCGATATGGTTATCACTCGAGTATCACGGTGCTCATATTTGCTCATTAAGCGTCAAACAATGGGCGATGCTCGATGTAAAACTTAAATCCCCATGCCGCATCTTTTGTCCCTGTTACAAAGCCAATAAGCATTTGGGGATTGCCTGTAAGTCACTGTAATAAAGTAGCCATCTGGGTTGTGGCATTTAGAGATGAGCAAACCTTTCAAGGTATGGATTGGGAAGAAGAAGTAAGCAGGCTCCTTGCATCTTCTCGCCCAACCACTTGCACCAGTGACCCATTTCCGTCACATCTGCTCTAGTCCCTTTCCCCTGCTGTCACCCCTCACCTAACTAAAATATTTAACCTCTTTCTCTCTTCTGGTATCTTTCCCTCCTTATTTAAGCATGCCATCATACATCCACTACTTAACAAACCATCCACCATCCCTCGACCAAAACTGTGCTGCTAACTATAGACCTGTCTCTGATCTTCCCTTCATCTCTAAACTCCTGGAACGCCTGGTCCACTCCCGTCTGATCCGCTATCTCTCTGATAACTCTCTTCTCGACCCTCTCCAATCCGGTTTCCGCTCTCTACACTCTATTGAAACTGCGCTCACTAAAGTCTCTAATGATCTACTAACAGCTAAATCTAACCGTCACTACTCCATGCTAATTCTCTTGGATCTCTCTGCAGCATTCGACACACTGGATCATCAGCTTGTTACACCCTCAGACGCCTCGCGCCATCCCCTGTCTGGCTTTACAGGGTCACGGCACATCAGAGGCCCACGCATGCGCGCTCACCCTTCCCCGGCCGCTAGGCATCCTGTGAGCACGTGACCCGGTGGCTCCACCCCATCATGGCAGCGCCCACCGGGTATTTCTGCTTGGCATCTTGGCAGGTAAGACGCCTGTTTGTCATTGTCCGTGGTGCTTGCAGTCCTTGCGCAGCGTCACCCCCGGCTCTTAGGTCCCTGCGCACCCCCTGTGCTGCGCTCTGCCCTCTGCCCTGTTTCTCCTCTGGGATTCCTGTCCGGTGTCTCCCTGCTACTGCTTCCTCCTCCGTTCTTCCATCCTACCTCCCTCTCCTGGTCCTCTGTTCGCCATCCTGTATTCTCCTGTGCCCGCTTCCCGCCTGTACCGCTGCCTCTGTAATTGTCTGTCTCCTGCGTATTCTGCTCCTTCCCCCTATCTTGTGCTCTGCCAGAACCCCTAGGTCCAGTGTCTCCTAATCTCCTTGTGTCCTTCTTCCATTCCAGCTATTGGCCTCGGCTTCATCCTGTTCCTTCCCGGTTCCCACAGACTGTTTCCTCCTGCCTTGGGTCCACCCTTGGGTTACCCTCCCACACTCTGATCTGCTCTCCTGTATACCCCCCCGGGTCGTCCCTTTGGTTCCGGCTGTTGTGGTTCCATCTCCCTTGGGCCTGTCGCTAACACTCCCTGTATAGGGGGTGGTCATCACCTGGTCCGCTCGCCCTCGGGGGCTCTGGAGCTACGACCCAGAGGGTCCACTCTCGGGTTTCTACCTAGAACCCTAACAGAACAAACAGGCCATGGACCCCGCTGGAGCCGCTGCGGCTCAAAAGGAGTTGCTCTTTTTGTGGGAGAATCAAACCCGTATCATGGCTTTCATGAAATCTATGGATTCTCATCTCTCCGCGCTCCAGGCCTCTGATCCTGGGAACGCTTCCCAATTGGCTGGACTGCAGCAAGAGCTGGCACAACAGAGAGATACCCAGACCCATATTCTCAGTTATATGGCCTCTATAGACGACCGCTTACTCTCCCTGCAGTCGGCCGCCGCATCTCCCGTCCCAGCTTTGGCTCCTCACCCACTGCCCCATCTAGCTAAGCCACCTCATTACAATGGGGACCCCAAGCTGTGTCGGGGTTTCCTGAACCAGTGCCGCCTCCACTTCGAACTCCTGCCTCAGCAATATCCCACTGAGCGGGCCAAGGTGGCTTTCATTGTCTCCCATCTTGAGGGAGACGCTTTGGCATGGGTTAATCCTCTCTGGGAGTGGGATGATCCTGTGGTCTCCCAGCTAAGTACCTTTTTTGAGACGTTTCATCGAGTGTTCGACGAGCCGGGCCGTCTGGCCTCGACCACGGAATCCTTATTCAACCTTCACCAAGGGTCCCAAACCGTGGGTCAGTATGCCATCCGATTTCGGACCCTATCTTCTGATTTGGGATAGAACAACGAGGCATTAGTAGGGGCCTTCTGGCGAGGCCTCGCGGGTCGAATTAAGGATGAGTTGGCTGGACGTGATACCCCCACTACCTTAGAGGAGCTGATTTCGCTGGCCACACGTATCGATCTACGATTCCAGGAACATACTCGTGAGAGGAGGCTTCCTCGTTCTTCCCCAGCCATCCGTGGACCGCCCTGTCCTCGGTCCGGGATATCCGCTTCAGCTTCTATGCCAGAACCCATGCATGTAGACCGGCTTAAGCTATCTGGACAACGCCGGGAGGAGAGGCGCACCCAGGATCTCTGTTTCTACTGTGGCAGTGACTCTCATTTGGTCTGTGCCTGCCCGTAACGTCCGGAAAACTCCTCCGCCTACGTCAGGTAAGAGAGGCCTCCCTAGGTGTGTGTGAGTCCTCTCTACCCCTCACTCTGTCCGTCTTGTTGCACGTTGGTGGTAAATGTTTTTCTTTGGCAGCCTATGTGGATTCTGGCACAGCAGGAAATTTTATTAGGCTCAAGGAGGTCCTTAAATTTTCAGTCCCGGTTAAGACTTTAGAGACCCCACGGATCCTCGCTTCCGTGGACGGTAAACCTCTTCAAGAGGCCGTTACCCTAGTCACCCACGAGGCAGATCTCCAGGTAGGGGCCTTGCACAAAGAGAGGATCGCCTTTTATGTCCTAGCGGGCATCTCTCATCCTATTCTTCTTGGCCTTCCCTGGTTACGGGCCCACGAGCCTACCTTGGACTGGCATAAGGGCAATATTCTGCGCTGGGGGGAGTCCTGTGGGGCAAGGTGTCTGCTGCCGGTGCGTCCCGTGGGTGGTTCCCGTCCCCTTTCCATGTCCCCCGGGTTGACCATCGCTTACAGCTCTTTTTCGGACGTCTTTAACAAGAAGGAGGCCGAGAACCTTCCGCCGCACCGACCCTACGATTGCCCCATCGAGCTCATCCCTGGAGCCATCCCTCCGAGGGGTAGGATTTATCTGCTCTCGCCGGCAGAGACGCAAGCCATGTCGGAGTACGTTCAGGAGAACTTGGCCAAGGGTTTCATACGGAAGTCTTCCTCTCCTGCGGGCGCAGGCTTCTTTTTTGTCAAGAAGAAGGATGGTTCGCTCCGTCCGTGCATCGACTACAGAGGTTTAAACAGCATCACGATAAAGAACAAGTACCCGTTGCCCCTCATCCCCGAGCTCTTTGATCTCCTTAGAGGAGCACAAATATTTACCAAACTTGATCTTCGAGGAGCCTATAACTTGGTCCGAATTCGCGCTGGGGATGAGTGGAAGACCGCGTTCAACACGCGTGACGGTCACTATGAGTACCTGGTTATGTCTTTTGGCCTCTGTAATGCACCAGCAGTATTCCTGGAGCTCGTTAATGATATTTTTCGAGATCTCCTCTACTCCTGTGTCGTGGTTTATCTGGACGACATCCTTGTCTTCTCTCCGGATCTCTCTACCCATCGGTGGGACCTACCACAAGAGTTTCAACGTCTAATGGAAAACCACCTTTTTGCAAAGTTGGAGAAATGCGTCTTCGAGCAACCATCCCTGCCGTTTCTAGGGTACATCGTCTCGAGGTCTGGTCTGAAGATGGATCCCGAGAAAGTGTCCGCTGTCCTGGACTGGCCTTGTCCCCTTGGACTCAAAGCCATTCAACGCTTTCTCGGCTTTGCTAATTATTATAGGCAATTTATTCTTCATTTCTCCACCTTAACCAAGCCTATCTCTGCTCTCGTATGCAAAGGGGCAAATCCCCACTTCTGGCCTCCTGAGGCAGAGGACGCCTTTCAAACTTTGAAGAAGGAATTCTCTACAGCGCCTGTTCTCCACCGTCCGGATGCCGATAGACCCTTTATTCTCGAGGTCGAAGCATCATCTGTTGGAGCAGGGGCAGTTCTCCTGCAAAGAACCTCCACTGGTTGGGCTGTCACATGTGGATTTTTCTCTAAAGCCTTTTCTCCTCCAGAACGCAATTATTCCATTGGGGACAAGGAACTGCTTGCAATAAAACTGGCCTTAGAGGAATGGCGTTACCTTCTCGAAGGAGCCGTCCATCCCTTCACCATATTTACCGACCTCAAGAATTTGGCCTACGTTCAGTCTGCTTAAAGGCTCAACCCTCGGCAAGCCAGATAGTCCTTATTCTTTGGACGCTTTGATTTCAAGCTCCACTTTCGGCCGGGTAATAAAAATACCAAAGCAGATGCGCTATCGAGGTCATTTCTCCCTACCGATGAAGAGGAGAGCCCTGCCCACATCATCGATCCAGCGAAGATCGTCACCCTAGCTCCTCTAAGTTTGGTCAATCCACCACCTGGCAAGACCTTGGTATTGGACCATGACAGAGTAAGGGTTCTGCGTTGGGGACACTCCTCTAAAGTCACCAGGCATGCTGGAGCCAAGAAGACTCTATCCCTCATCTCCCGCCATTATTGGTGGCACTCGCTCCACCCGGACGTCTTGGAGTTCACCGATTCTTGCTCCTCCTGCGCCTGAAACAAATTCCCAAGACAGTTACCCTGTGGTCTCTTACATCCGTTGCCTGTACCTTCGGTCCCTTGGAGCCATATCACCATGGATTTTGTCACGGATCTACCTCCATCTTCCGGCAGCACTGTCATTTTGGTGGTGGTGGATCGTTTTTCCAAAATGGCCCATTTTATCCCTCTGCCTGGTCTGCCTTCTGCGCACGAGTTGTCGAAGATCTTCTTGCATCATATTTTCTGACTTCATGGTTTTCCCCAGCACATTGTGTCTGACCGTGGTGTTCAATTCACCTCTCGTTTCTGGAGAGCCCTCTGCGGCTCAATGGAGGTAGCCCTGGATTTCTCCTCTGCCTACCACCCACAGTCCAACGGCCAAGTGGAGCGAATCAATCAAGTGTTAACCTTTTATCTTCGGCATTTTTCTAATGCACACCAGAGCAACTGGGTTTCACTACTTCCTTGGGCCGAATTCGCCCACAACAATCACCCCAACGAATCCTCTTCCATGTCTCCCTTTTTTGTAGTTTTTGGGCAGCATCCAGGCATTCCACTTCCCGTTTTCCCCTTCTCGGGCGTGACGGCGGCGGACTCCTTGTCCTCGGAATTTTCTAAAATTTGGGAGGAGACAAAAGGGGCCCTTGAGAGAGCTAGTGATCGGATGAAGAGGTACGCCAACAAGAAACGCCTTGACGCCCCCCCATCATCCGGGCGATAAGGTCTGGCTATCCTCGTGTTTCATCCGGCTTAAAATCCCCTCTTATAAATTGGGCCCACGTTATATTGGTCCCATTGAGGTTTTAAGTCGCATCAATGACGTGGCCTATAAACTAAAACTACCTGCCTCTCTGTGGATTCCCAATACCTTCCACGTCTCGCTCCTCAAACCTACAGTATTTAATCGCTTTCACCAAGCTTCGCCCCACGCTCCTCCACCTAGCACCGCTGAAGACACCTTTGATGTCAAGGACATCTTGGCAAAGAAGACCGTCAGGGGTAGGACCTTTTTTCTTATTGATTGGAAAGGGTTCAGCCCTGAGGAGGGGTCATGGGAGCCTCGGGAAAACATCAATGCTCCTCATATCATGAGAAGGTTTCTGTCCCGCCTTAAGAAGGAGGGGAGTAAGAAAGGGGGTACTGTTACACCCGCTGACGCCTCGCGCCGTCCCCTGTCTGGCTTTACAGGGTCATGGCGCGTCAGAGGCCCGCGCATGCGCGCTGACCCTTCCTCTGCCGCTGAGCATCCTGGGAGCACGTGACCCGGTGGCTCCGCCCCATCATGGCGGCGCCCACCGGGTATTTCTGCTTGGCATCTTGGCAGGTAAGACGCCTGTTTGTCATTGTCCATGGCGCTTGCAGTCCTTGCGCAGCGTCACCCCCGGCTCTCAGGTCCCTGCGCACCCCCTGTGCTGCCCTCTGCCTTGTTTCTCCTCTTGGATTCCTGTCCGGTGTATCCCTGCTACTGCTTCCTCCTCCGTTCTTCCGTCCTACCTCCCTCTCCTGGTCCTCTGTTCGCCATCCTGTATTCTCTTGTGCCCGCTTCCCACCTGTACCGCTGCCTCTGTAATTGTCTGTCTCCTGCGTATTCTGCTCCTTCCCCCTATCTAGTGCTCTGCCAGAACCCCTAGGTCCAGTGTCTCCTAATCTCCTTGTGTCCTTTTTCCATTCCAGCTATTGACCTCGGCTCCGTCCTGTTCCTTCCCGGTTCCCACAGCCTGTTTCCTCCTGCCTTGGGTCCACTCAATCCCTCGTATACCCTCCCACACTCTGATCTGCTCTCCTTTATACCCCCCGGGTCGTCCCTTTGGTTCCAGCTGTCATGGTTCCATCTCCCTTGGGCCTGTCCCTAACACTCCCTGTATAGGGGGTGGTCATCACCTGGTCCACTCGCCCTCGGGGGCTCTGGAGCCACGACCAAGAGGGTCCACTCTCGGGTTTCTTCCTAGAACCCTAACACAGCTCCTCCTCACTATGCTCCGCTCCATTGGCATCAAGGACACCGTTCTCTCCTGGTTTTCCTCCTCTCTCTCTGACCACTCCTTTGCTGTATCTTTTGCCGGCTCTATCTCCTCTTATCTTCCTCTTACTGTTGGGGTTCCTCAAGGATCGGTTCTAGGCCCCCTCCTCTTCTCCTTGTACACTGTCCCTATTGGTAAAACAATCAGTAGATTTGGTTTCCAGTACCATCTCTATGCTGATGACACCCAATTATATGCTTCTTCTCCTGACATCACGCCAGTCTTTCTAGAAAACACCGGCGATTGTCTAAACGCTGTGTCTAACATCATGTCCTCACTATATCTGAAACTAAACCTGTCAAAGACTGAACTCCTTTTGTTTCCTCCCTCTACTAATGCACCTATACCCGACACTGCCATTTCCTTGTGTAGTTCCACTATTACTCCCCAGCAACATGCCCGCTGTCTTGGGGGTCATACTTGACTCCGAGCTTTCATTCACCACCCACAACCAATCACTGGCTCACTCTTGTTATCTGCATCTCAAAAACATTTCTAGAATTCAACCTTTTCTTACCTTTGGCTCTGCAAAAACTCTTACTGTTTCTCTTATTCATTCTCGTCTGGACTATTGTAACTCGATCCTACTCGGTCTCCCTCTTACCAAACTTTCCCCCCTCCAATCTGTCTTGAATGCTGCAGCCAGGATCATATTCCTTGCCAATCGTTACACCGATGCCTCTACCTTGTGGCAGTCCTTACACTGGCTGTCCATCCACTCCAGAATCCAGTAAAAACTTATTGTCCTCACCCACAAAGCATTCCATGGCTCAGCACCACCCTACATCTCCTCCCTTGTTTCAGTCTACCACCCTACCCGTGCCCTCTGTTCTGCTGATGACCTGAGGTTAGCATCCTCAATAATCAGAACCTCCCACTCCCATCTCCAAGACTATACACGTGCTGCGCCAATTCTTTGGAATGCACTTCCCAGGTCAATTTGAGTAGTCCCCAATCCCCATAATTTTAAGCGTGCCCTGAAAACTCATTTATTCTGACTGGCCTACCGCCTCAACACATTAACCTAACTATCCCTGTGTGGCACAGTCAAAAGTTTTACCATAACCAGGTTCCCCGTATCATGTTTCCACATGCTTTATGCATCTATTAGCCCTCTGTGTCCGTACTGTTACACACTTAACATTATGGCTTGTTCAAACAATCAGGGCAATTGTTAACACCCACCTTTCGTGTCTCCCCTTTTTCCCTCATAGATTGTAAGCTTGGGAGCAGGGCCCTCATTCCTCTTGGTATCTGTTATGATCTATGTGATTATTGTTATGCTGTAATGTCTATCGTCTGTACAAGTCCCCTCTGAAATGTAAAGTGCTGCGGAATATGTCGGCTCTATTGAAATAAAATGTATTATTATTATTATTATTATTATTATCGAACATCTCAATGTTCGCTGAACAGTTCATTGTACAGTTGGTAAAACATATCTGAACCTCATTAAATTTAATTGGAGTCAAAACCAAACACATAGACAACACCTTCAAGGGGGTCAAAAAGTTGTCAAAACAGCTCCAATGAGGGGCAGACACCATGAAAAGTGGCATCAATTTCCACAGAGTAGAAATAGTATAATTGCGCAGCATTTTGAGAACTTCTGTTACTCAACTTCCTTTTCTTTGGCAGCCGCACAGCAGTATTATTATTATTATTATTATTATTATTATTTATTGTAATAGCACCATTTATTCCATGGTGCTTTACATGTGAAAAGGGGTATACATGATAAAAACAATTACAATAATCTTAAATAATACAAGTCAACGAGGAGGAGAGATGACCTTGCCCATCCCAGTCTACAAGGTATGGGTGAGTATACAGTAAGTGAGGGTAGAGCTGGTCATTCAGAGTTATGATGGAATGATTGTTAATGTACAATCTACAAGGGTTGGGTGAGAATACAGTAGGCAAGGGTAGAGCTGGTCGTGCAGTGGCTTGGTAGATCGGTGCCTACTGCAGGTTGTAGGCTTGTCGGAAGAGGTGGTTCTTCAGGTTCCTTTTTAAGGTTTCCATGGTAGGTTTGATATGTTGGGGTGAAGAGTTCCAGAGTAGACAGGATGCACGGGAGAAATCTTGCATGCGATTGCGGGAAGGGGAGATAAGAGGGGAATAGAGAAGGAGAGCTTGTGAGGATTGGAGGTTGCGTACAGGTAAGTACCGGGAGACTAGGTCACGGATGTATGGAGGAGATAGATTGTGGATGGCTTTGCATGTCATGGTTATGATTTTGAACTAGAGTCTCTGGGTAATGGGGAGACAGTGAAAAGATTGACAGAGAGGAGAGGGAAGGGAATAACTGGGAGGATTAGTTGTGTGGTTATAAAAAAAATTAACATTCATCACAATGTCGCTAGTGGTGGAGTCAGCACTGCAGCATGATGCATATATGCATTTATGATTTAGCCATATAGTATTTTTGGGAGAAAAATTATCTTTACCAAAATTGTGCTGCGATGGCTCCTGTGCAGTAGCATATGTGGCATTTTGATAGATGCTACTGCGCAAGTGTCGCTGTCGGCACCATTTTGCTGGAGAAGTGTTTTGGCGACAAATCAAAATGGCGCCAATGGTGCCTGTGCAGTAGAATCTATCCAACCAGGCATGGTCGTGCGTGATAATGGCCATAGCCTGGTGGTGGCTGAGAAGTTTGGCAAGCTCACATACGTATAATGCTTTGCACATGTGCTCAACTTGGTAGATTAACGGTTTCTTATAACCTACCCAGATTTGCCAGAGCTTCTGGTCAAAGTACACCGCCTCAGCAGCCATTTACAAGAGTCGGCTACAGCTGCCACTACTCTGACACTAGTGTGCAACATGCACTCACTCTGGAACTCAATACTGCACATGCTGACAAGGCTTTTTGAGCAGAAGAGGCCAGTTGTGAACAACCAGTTCCATCACGCCCATCGATGTTCTGGTCAGCCTCTGCACATAAAAACTGAAGACTGGGCATGGATGTCTGACATATGTAAAGTTCTCTAAGACTTTGAGGACTTCAAAAGATGGTGAGCAGCGATGTTACTATAGCCAGTGCAATGATCCTGCTTCTGAGTGTAGGAGGACTACAACTTTACTTTGCTCACAATTTTTTAATGAGGTACTACAGTTGGTGCCTTCAAGATTGTATGAATTGCCCTGCTTCTAAATTTTAGCAGGCTTTGGACTGTGCAGAACATTTGTTGTGCACTCGGGAGAAATTCACCGCACACTCTTTATTTCATTAATGCAAAAAAAGTTGATTTTGTGGGAGCAGATAAAGACAAGATTTTTGGATTCTTCGACCCCATGAGCGTCTTTTTCGCTAAGTCGTTTTAGGTGGATGGAGCAAGATAAAGAGAAATTTCCTTATTGTTGGGATACTGCACAGTGTATGTGCAGTGGGGTGTTGAATTCAGTGCTCTCGCGCCTGCCTGGTTGTCAGTCAGACAACATATATGTATATATGTATATAAATAAGCATAAAAAAATCAATCAATAAATAAAAAGAATGTAATCATGTGACAATTGTTTGACTAGTCACATTTAACAATTACAGCTGTCAAATCATTTCTTATGGCTAATGTCGCAAATTGCTTTCAGAGCGTGTACCTATTTAGTGATATATTTATAGTTTCAAAAGGAAAGAGAAAAGATAATCAACACAGTTATGCTTGTTTTACTTTTTGCCTACTTAAGTTATTATTCCATTTTAGCAAGGGTACACCACATATCAGTATTATTGGCTACTGTAGCATTTTTAGGTAGTGATACTGCCTTCTGGCTTTACTTTTAGCAATCTTTTTAGAGCACATGAAACTTATATTAATTTTCCCCAAAATTTGTACATAATTTTTTTATTGAATCGTCATATCTACAAGGGTGTTTTGGGACCCAAAATTCACACCCTAACCATTTTGTAATGAGCTTTATTACACAATGCCCTACGCTTTTCCCTATCTACTTAATCTCTAAGTAAATGTTTCCATGGTCAGTAAACGCTGCGGGTTTGACACTACGTACATTTGCAGCATCATACCCACAGCGTCCATATGTTTACAAAACCTAGAAAAGACAAAATGAAAAAAACCCTGCTGTAATTAAATAAGTAAAAAGCAAAAATGCATTTAAATCTTACAGAGTTCTTAGTAATACTGTATTTGATCAAACAAGGTGACTCTGTGGTCGGGGGCGGTCCTACTCTGTCTAATATTAAAAACCTAATCATGTGTCAAAGTTGACGTCTGTGTGAATAAGGGCATACAAGGATTGGGTCCCAACCACCGGACACCAGTCAGGGGAAGCCTTTAAATACAATTTCCAGCTCAGGAGAGGGAGGCCACACCCCAGCTTGCACAGAATGCAAAAATACAAAGAAAAAACACAAAAATTGAGCTTGGTTTGAGTTGGTACACATGCAGAATATAAATGCTTGTTCACATGGCCAAAAAGCATGCAAAACCTAGAAAAGACAAAATGAAAAAACCCTGCTGTAATTAAGTAAAAAGCAAAATCATACAGAGTTCTTAGTAATACTGTATTTGATCAAACATAGCATAAAAGCAGTCCCACCATCGACAAGGTGACTCAAATGTGTTACAGCATAGTGGAGGAGATTTCATGAAATCCCATCTCCACTATGTGTTCAGAGAAACAGGCAGCAGATCTGCGTATCTGGACATGTGGCCACATCTTTATAGACCTCATCATATCTATTTATAACATTCAGAACCGCATCTAATGATTAGTCATATGCGTAATAACTGCATAAATGCAGCTTACTATGCATGTCTACTAATCTAAATAAGTTCCTACCTGTCCCACCACCCAAAGTTCGCATCCACTGCAGTTCTCGCGATAAGTGTACCATTACACTTAGCGATGCACCAGCGATCCCGACAATGATATGACCCAGTCAGGATCGCTGGTGCATCGCTAAGTGGTCGCTAGTGAGCTGCCAAACAGGCATATCTCACCAGTGACATAGCAGTGGTCGGGGGTAATTACTTACCTGTCAGACGAGGCGATCCTGACATCCTCCCGCCCGCGTCCATTCGTCGCTTGTCGGTGCCAAAGGAAGCCCAGCAGGAAGCAGACGATGAGAAACGGCTCAGGACGTTCTTGTGCAATCAGTGATAACCAGCGGAGGAGCCGGTCGGAGGTAAGTATCACACATAGCGATATCGCTAGCAATATCGCTGCTGCGTCACAAAACCAGTAACGTTATAGCGATATCGCTTAGTGTAATGGGCCCTTAACTTAGCTTAACTCAAGAACTGCCTTGCACGTGACCGGGAGTTATCTCCGATCACACTAGGCTAGATCTCACGGTCAGTTGACCGTGACAACTAGAGTGTAGATGATCGCCGGATATCTCAGGTGGTCATCTACAAGATCTGCTATGTCTGGATGTCATGCATCCAGATGTAGCAGAGATGGACTCATCGTGGGGCAATTGTTATTACTTGGACTACATTGGAACAGGAAATATTTATGTTTGTTTATTTTTTCAGGAGATCAAGGGCTTCACATGGATTAGGAGTATAATAAAATGGGAAAACTGTGTGGTGTTTATTTAATTAAAATACATTATTCTTGTTATGTGTGTTTATTTAACCCTTTAAAAACTTTAGGATTAATAATGGATAGGTGTCTTATTGACACCTCTACATTACTAACAGGGCTTGATGTCACCTTACAATACAAAGGTAACATTAACCCTTTGTTACCCCATATGCCACTGCTACACGCCAGTGGGAAGAGAAAGGCTAAGCACCGGAATTGGTGCATCTTAGCGATGCGCCATTTCTGGGGCAGCTGCAGGCTGGTGTTTGTAGCAAGGGGGCGGCCAATATTTATGGACCCCTAATATCAGCCCGCAGCTGTCTGCATAGCATTTTCTGGCTATTAATTATTGGGGCACCCCACATCATTTTTTGGGGGCTCCACTATTTTAATAGCCAGTAAAGGCTGATATTCACAGCCTGAGAAGAACCATGGGTATTACCTGCTTCCCAAGCTATAAACATCGGCCCGCAGTCACTGGCTGTACCTGTCTGGCGCAGAAAATTTCACGTGTGCCAATGCAATTTTTTTAAATAAAATTAAACAGACACTGCATTTAAGGCCAGGATCACACTTGCAAGAAACTCGCACAAGTCTTGCACCTCAATACCCGGCACTGCCGCCGCCACTCGGACAGGAGCGTTCAGCTGCATAGAAATTATCAGGATCCTGTCAGCGCTGGCAGACTGCCACGGCTGAGCAGGGTAACTCAACCAGACTACGGGAGGGCCCGGGGTCATAAACTGCAGGGAAAGTTCCGAGAATAGGACCTGCGACACTAAAGGTAGAAAGGAGTACAAGGACCTACGATCATGTGACCACAGTGGGTGGGGCTTAGCATCCCACTGCTGGAGCTGACTGTAGGATTCTACTATAGGGATTCTGTAGTAGTGGCGAGGGAAACGCAGGTCAGACAAACGAGGGGGTCATACACGGAGAGGGCGGCGCGGTACCAGAGGGTCAAGCAGAGAGTATTCAGAACGTAAGCAAAGAATCATACACCGAGATAGCAACGCAGTACAAGAGGGGAAATTAGAGAGTAGTCAGGTCCAAGGCAAAAGAGTCATACACAGAGATAGCAGAGCAGTACAAAAGGAACAGGCATAACTCATAACAGGAACAGAACTGGATAAAAACCAAACAAGCATAAAGTCTCTAAGCACACCAGGGTCACACACTCGGCCAAGGGTCTGAGTATAAGCGACAAGGAGTGAGCCCACAATGAGGCTATAAAAAGCCTCCCAGAATCTCAGAGTGAGCCCGTCCACATTAACCTCTGAACTACCTAATCCCACAAGCTGAGCAAACCATGACAGAAATACTTGCAGCTGCACACTCCGTTCCAGAATGATGGCGGCAGTTTTGGGTATTGAGGTGCGAGACTCATGTGAGTTTCTTGCAAGTGTGACCACAGCCTAACACAGATTACATTTATGTATGTTTTTCTTTATCTAAGGCCTGGATCATACATGCGAGAAACTCGGACGAGTCTCGCATCTTAATATCCGGCACTGCCGCTGACACTCGGGAGCGGAGCGTTCGGCTGCATAGAAATACATGCAGCCGCATGCTGGACTCCTAAGTGCTGGTGGCAGTCCCGGGCTTTAACCCCTTAACCCCTAAGGGTGACTTGCACGTTAATGACTGGGCCAATTTTTACAATTCTGACCACTGTCCCTTTATTAGGTAATAACTCTGGAACACCTTCATGGATCCTGGTGATTCTGACATTGTTTTTCTCGAGACATATTACACTTCATGTTAGTCATAAAATTTCCTTGATATAACTTGCATTTGTGAAAAAAATGGAAATTTGGTGAAAATTTTTAAAATTTCACAATTTTTCAACTTTGAATTTTCATGCTCTTAAATCACAGAGATAAGGCACACAAAATACTAAATAAATAACATTTCCCACATGTTTACTTTACATCAGTACAATTTTGGACCAAAATTTTTTTTGTTAGGAAGTTATAAGGGTTAAAAGTTGACCAGCGATTTTTAGGGATTACACCACATTTGAAGTCACTTTGAGTGGTCTATATGATAGAAAATACCCAAAAGTGACACTATTCTAATAACTGCACCTCTCAAGGTGCTCAAAACCACATTCAATAAGTTTATTAACCCTTCAGGTGCTTCACAGGAATTTTTTGAATGTTTGAATGTTTAAAAAAATGAATTTTTAACTTTTTTTCACAAAAAAATTACTTCAGGTCCATTTTTTTTTTATTTTACCAAGGGTAACAAGGGAAATTGGACAGCAAAAGTTATTGTGCAATTTGTCCTGAGTATGCTGACACCTGCTATGTGGGGGGAACCACTGTTTTGGCGCATGGCAAAGCTCAGAAAGGAAGGTGCGCCGTTTGACTTTTTCAATGCAAAATTGGCTGAAAATGAGATCTGACGCCATGTCACGTTTGAAGATCCCCTTATGTGCCTAAACAGTGGAAACCCCCCACAAGTGACACCATTTTGGACACTAGACCCCCCAAGGAACTTATCTAAATGTGTGGTGAGAACTTTGAGCCCCCAAGGGATTCACAGAAGTTTATAACGTATAGCCATACAAATAAAAAATCAAATTTTTTCAACAAAAATGATCTTTTCACCCTCAATTTTTAATTCCCCAAGGGAAACAGGACCCCAAAAGATATTGTGCAATTTGTCCTGAGTACATTGATACCCCATATGTGGGGGTACACCACTGTTTGGGGTGCATGGCAGAGCTCGGAAGGGAATGAGCGCCGTTTGACTTTTTCAACACAGAATTGGCTGGACGCCATGGCGCGTTTGGAGAGCCCCTGATGTGAATAAACAGTGGAAACCCCAAACAACAAATGACACCATTTTGGAAACTAAACCCCCCAAGGAACTTATCTAGATGTGTGGTGAGCACTTTGAACCCACAAGTGCTTCACAGAACTTTATAACGTAGTCATAAAAATAAAAAAATCATTTTTTTCCACAAAAAGGATCTTTTTGCTCCCAATTTTTTTTCCCAAGGGTAACAGGAAAAATTGGTCCCCAAAAGTTGGTGTGTAATTTGTCCTAAGTAGGCTGATACCCCATATGTGGGGGTAAACCACTGGTTGGGCGCATAGCATAGCTTGTAAGGGAAGGAGTACCGTTTGACTTTTTCAACGCAGAAATGGCTGGAATTGAGATAAGATGCCATGTCGCATTTGGAGAGGCCCTGATGTGCCTGAATAGTGGAAATCCCCCAATTCTAACTCCAACCCTAACCCCAACACACCCCTAACCCTAACCCTAACCCTAGCCCTAACCCTAACCCTAATGGGAAAATGGAAATTAATACTTTTTTTTAATTTTATTATTTTGCCCTAACTAAGGGGGTGATAAAGGGGGGGGCGTTTACACCATTCCGCGTGTGGTAAAATTGATAAAGCAATTTTATTCTTCAGATCAGTATGATTACAGCAATACCTCATTAGTTTTTTTATGTTTTACCACTTTTAGGCTACTTTCACACTTGCTTTTTTTTGCGCTGCGCACCGTGCGCAGTGCAAATGCACACAAAAAACGCATCATGCATTTTTTGCCATTTTGAGCATGTTTTTTTTTTTAAAAAGCATGCGTTTTTTTTTGCGCACCCATAGACTATAATGGGTGTTTGGGTGAAAAAAGACCCATTGCGTGCTCATGCGTTTTTTGGGGGCAAGTCGGACACACAAAAAATGCAACAAGATGCATTTTGTGTGCCCGAACGCACACTACAAAAAAACGCATGAGAGTACAAACGCATGGGTATGCACACCGATGTAAAGTATAGGCTTGGCACCCTATACTTGAACTTTTGTGCTGTTCCAATTTCTTTCTTGATAGACAGAAAGATAGATATGTGATAATAATGATTAAAAAAATTATCTTTTACAATTTGTCCGCAAAAACCTCATAGCAGATCTCTGGGGGAATATATATATTTTTTTTACTCTACATATTTTCAACACTGTAGCTGATGCATCCCTAGGAACAGCAGCTAGAGGGAAAATATCTGGTGATAAGTCAGTGGCAGAACTGATCAGGCTGAGCTAGGACCCAGCAGCTCTGTGTCAGGCAAGTGTAAGGCCGGGGTCACACTGGCGATGAATACGGCCGAGTGAGAGGCGCTAAAAGCACGCATTAGACACAGACCAATGATTCTCTATGGGGTCCCTCGCACCAGGCGTATATTTCTCATCCGTATTCTACGGTCCGTGCCAAACGCAGCATGCTGCGATTGTTAGCGTACTACGGCCGTAGTACGCCAATGCAAGTCTATGGGTGCGCAAAAAATACGGATTACACACGGACCACACATGTGACCTGCGAGAAATACGCACCCAGTGTCTTTTAGCAAAGCCGGCAATTTAGTGCGCGATACAGTAAAATCACACTGACAGTTTTAATAAAGAAACGAAAGAATAGATATAGACACATAGAATACATATATATATATATATATATATAAATATATATATATACATGCATTCTATGTGTCTATATCTATTCTTTCATTTTTTTATTAAAACTGTCATAGGGCTCCATTATATGTCCATTTTGCAAGGTTACGAGAAAATCTCGCTATACGGATGCCATACGGATTACATACGGATGCTGACATGCGCAAAATACGCGACCACACCTTGATTACAGATGACATACGGAGCACTGTTTAGGGGTCTTTCATCCGTATTACGCATGTAAAATACTGACCGTATTTTGCGTTGGTTAGTGTGACCCCGGCCTAACAGTAGCCTTGGTCAAGTGGAAGGCACACAACGCTTATGGAGCACTTTGAGCCTGAAAAAGAGAAGACAAAGAAAGGATATAGACCACTTTTGTCATCTGAGGAGACACTCAGCACTGCGCAGTGTGAGATCAGAAGGTCAGTGATCACGCTGTGCACCATTATTCTAAGGAGCACAGAAGGGACATTTAGATCACTGGCCGGAAGAGCAAGACAGAGACCTAAATCCGGGACTGTCCAGCAATGCTTTTTATGGTTAACTAGCTGAAGAGCCCGGCATTGCCTGGGCATAGTAACCAACTGTGGTTAGTTATAACAAATTATAATGATAATATTGCACATAAAAACATTTCACATCATATATTCAACACTACAGATTTGCAACACAAATTAACTAAAATATTACCCAAGTATTGATAGTATTTTATTTTCAACTCATTCAATAGCCTTTTGATAAACAACATGTGTATCTGTGTATCTAACCCTATCCTGTGTGATAATGTCTGCTGAGCTGTGTACCTAATCCTCTCCTGTGTGATACTTTCTGCTGAGCTGTGTATCTAATCCTATTGTGTTACTGACTGCTCAGCTGTGTATCTAATCCTATCCTGTGTGATACCATTTGCTGAGCCGTGTATCTAACCGTATCCTGTGTGATACCATCTACTGACCCGTGTATCTAACCCTATCCTGTGTGATACTGACTGCTGAGCAGTGTACCTAATTCTATCCTGTGTGTTACTGACTGCTCAGCCGTGTATCTAATCCTATCCTATGTGATACTGACTGCCCAGCCGTGTATCTAATCCTATTCTGTGTGATACTTTCTGCTGAGCTGTGTATCTTATCCTATCCTGGGTGATACTGACTGCTGAGCAGTGTACCTAATTCTATCCTGTGTGATACTGACTGCTGAGCCGTGTATCTAATCCTATCCTGTGTGATACTGACTGCTGAGCCGTGTATCTAATCCTATCCTGGGTGATACTGTCTGCTGAGCCATGTATCTATTCCTATCCTGTGTGATACTTTCTGCTGAGCTGTGTATCTAATCCTATCGTGTGATACTGACTGCTGAGCAGTGTATCTAATCCTATCCTGTGTGATACTGACTGCTGAGCAGTGTATCTAATCCTATCCTGTGTGATACTGACTGCTGAGCCATGTATCTATTCCTATTCTGTGTGATACTGTCTGCTGAGCCATGTATCTAATACTATTCTGCGTGATACTGTGTGCTGAGCTGTGTATCTAATCCTATCCTGTGTGATACTGTCTGCTGAGCCGTGTATCTATTCCTAGCCTATCGTGTGATACTGACTGCTGAGCTGTGTATCTAATCCTATCCTGTTTGATACTGACTGCTGAGCTGTGTATCTAATCCTATCCTGTGTGATACTGACTACTGAGCCGTGTATCTAATCCTATCATGCGTGATACTGGGCTCCCCCTGCAGTCTGTGTCAGAGGGTGGTGTTGTGAGCTCATTTTCGGGTTTGCCTCTGGCTTCAGGTGAGGGTTATGGAGCTGGCTGTGCTGACAGAGGAGTAGTGAGTTCTCTATCTGGACTCCCTCTGTTGGTGAAGGGAGGTAATGAAGCTGATCTAAATGGCAGAGACCGGCCACCTGAGGAAGAGGACTGCGATTGGACATCAGGAGTTTATGATTGGATTTAAGGCAGCCGACTCCCTAGTTTCATGCTGATGATTTTTCCTGAATGTGGCTCCTGGTTTCCAGTTTGGTTCCTGCCTTCCTAAAGCTAAGTTTTCTCTGCTATTGTTCATATGAGTTTTTGTCTGGTTTACTTAGTTTTTGTGTTCAGCCAGCCCTGGCTTGGACTGGGCTGAATCCCCATTTTGTCTCTGATCAGTTGATCTCTTTTGCTCTGTCTTCAGAATATACCTGAGTGCTGATATAGTGATTTGAAGACTAGCGACTTCAGGGCCTTTTTCTATCAGACGTGTTGGACATTCTTTTTGGCAGGGTTTTTTGCGTGATTGCAGACAGCAGCTTTTCTTTCCTGTCCTTTCTAGTTAGCGAGGGCCCCATCGTTTGCTCAGCCTACTTTTCTACCTGTGTCTGTGTTTTCATCTTGTTTCACCGACAATACATGTTGGGGGCTGTCTATTGCTTTGGGGTCTGCTCTGGGGCAGTTTAGATTTTCCCTTTCTTTCTTTAGGCTTATTTAGTTCTCCGGCCGTGACGAGGCATCTAGGACCACCGTAGGCACGCTCCACGGCTACTGCTAATTGTTGTGGATAGGATCATGGGTCTGCAATCCGCTAGTTACCAACCTCTCCGGTTTTCTGGTCTTAGCCTGCATTTTGTTTTTTCCTCCTCGGTGACTCATTCATAACAGAATCACCAGCCATACTGCAGATTCTAGGGTAGTCAAAAGCAGGAGAGAATTGTAAAAAAAAAAAAAAGTGTCAGAATTTTTTTTTATATGTATATTTTCACCTCGTTTTCTCTGGGGCCGTAGGAGGATTCTTTTTTTTTTTCTCCTTGATGTAGATTAAGCAATTGTCTGATCATGTGGAGCAGCTCGCTGCTGAAGTGCGGGGAATTTCCGCCTATCTCACTCATTCACATGCTGTTGAACCAACGATCCCTGCTCCTGATGTGTTTTCTGAGGATCGGTCTAAATTTTTGAATTTTAAGAATAATTGTAAA
Source organism: Dendrobates tinctorius (assembly GCF_039654945.1). Classification (NCBI taxonomy): domain Eukaryota; kingdom Metazoa; phylum Chordata; class Amphibia; order Anura; family Dendrobatidae; genus Dendrobates; species Dendrobates tinctorius. Next base: position 26,183,308 of record NW_027361708.1, read on the forward strand.
TTATTTCTTGCCTTGAAGCCTAACTCATCGGGGAGCTCTGCGCAGCAGGTTAAAATTGTCATCTCCTTGCTGCATGGCGATCCCCAGGAATGGGCGTTTTCTTTGACATCTGAAGATCCTGTTTTGACTAATGTGGATGCATTTTTTCAAGCCTTGGGGTTGTTATATGATGAACCTAATGCTATTGATCAAGCTGAGAGAGCCCTATTGGCATTGAACCAGGGTCAGGATCCTGCAGAGCTATACTGTCAGAAATTCCGAAAGTGGGCGGTCCTTACTACCTGGAATGATAGTGCATTGGCAGCTCTCTTTCGGAAGGGTTTGTCTGAGACTTTAAAAGATACTATGGTGGGATTTCCTGTTCCCTCTGGTCTTGACGATTCTATGTCATTAGCCATTCAAGTTGATCGGCGTTTACGTAAATGCAAGACTATATGGGAGGCGCTGCCACATTTTGAACAAATGTCTGAACCTATGCAAAGTGATGGAGTTTTGTCTAGGGTGCAACGTCAGGAGTTTAGAAGGCGTAATAAGCTGTGTTTTTTCTGTGGAGATGCCTCTCATGTTATTTCTGTCTGCCCTAAACGAGAGAAACATTTTGCACACACATTTGCTGTGGGTGGTGTACAACCTAAGTTTCTTCTGGCAATTACTCTGATCTGTTCCTTATCCACATTTTCCGCGAAGGCTTTTGTGGATTCAGGAGCGGCCTTGAATCTAATGGACTTGGATTCTGCTAAACGTTGTGGTTTTCCTATGACACCTCTGCGGACACCTTTTCCTTTGAGGTGTATTGATGCTACTCCTTTGGCGAAGAATAATCCTCAGTTTTGGACCCAGGTGATAATGCGGGTCGCCCCAGACCACCAAGAAAATTGCAGATTTTTGGTGTTGCATAATTTACGTGATACCATTGTTCTGGGTTTTCCCTGGTTGCAAATCCATAATCCGGTTTTGGATTGGAAATCTGTGTCTGTGGTGAGTTGGGGTTGTCGGTGTGCTCTTGGTGACACTCCTGTTTTCTCCACCTCTCCCCAGTCGCATGATGTTCCTGACTATTTGGCTGATTTTTATGATGTATTCAATGAGAGCAAGTCTGCATCTTTGCCTCCTCATAGGAGTTATGACTGTGCAATTGAGTTGAGACCTGGGTGTAAATTTCCCAAGGGTCGACTCTTCAATTTATCTGTACCTGAACACGAGGCTATGCGATCTTATATTAAGGAGTCATTGGAGAAGTGTCATATAAGACCATCCTCTTCGCCCTTAGGTGCTGGGGTTTTTTTCGTGGCCAAGAAGGATGGTTCATTAAGGCCTTGTATTGACTATCGTTCCCTCAACAAAATTACGGTTAAATTTCAGTATCCGTTACCCCTGATTTCTGATTTATTCTCCAGAGTTAAAGGAGCTTGCTGGTTTACTAAGCTTGACCTCAGGGGGCGTATAATCTTATTCGCATCAAGCATGGGGATGAATGGAAGACGGCGTTTAATACTCCGGAGGGACATTTTGAGTACTGGTGATGCCTTTTGGGCTCACTAATGCCCCTTCTGTCTTCCAATCCTTCATGAACGATATCTTCCGGGACTTTGTGCATAAGTTTTTGATCATCTGTTTAGATGATATTTTGATCTTTTCCAGGGATTGGGATTCTCATGTAGAACATGTTTGGACTGTGTTCCGGATTTTGAGGGATAATTCCTTGTATGTTAAGGGATCAAAGTGCCTTTTTGGTGTACAAAGGATTTCATTTTTAGGATTTATTTTGTCTCCGTCAATTATTGAAATGGACCTGGCCAAGGTACAGGCCAGTTATGATTGGGCTCAACCCACTTCTTTGAAGGCTCTCCAGAAGTTTTTGGGTTTTGCTAATTTTTATCGCCAATTTATAGCTAATTTTTCTGGTATTGCTAAATCACTGACTGATTTAACTAAGAAGGGTGCTGATGTGCTGAATTAGTCTTCAGAGGCTGTTTCGGCCTTTCAGGAGCTGAAGCGGAGGTTTTGCGGCAACCTGATGTCTCATTTCCTTTTCAGGTGGAGGTAGACGCTTCAGAGATTGGTGCAGAAGCTGTTTTGTCCCAAAAAGACCCGGTGACGTCTAAAATGAATACCTGTGCCATGTTTTCCCGAAAGTTCTCCCCATCTGAACGCAACTATGATGTGGGGAATCGAGAATTGTTAGCCATGAAATGGGCATTTCAGGAGTGGAGACATTGGTTGGAGGGAGCTAGACATCAAGTTGTGGTCCTCACTGACCACAAGAATTTGATTTACCTTGAGTCGGCCAAACGCTTGAATCCTAGACAGGCTAGGTGGGCCTTGTTTTTTACGCGTTTTGATTTTGTGGTCTCCTTTCTTCCAGGCACTAAGAATGTTAAGGCAGATGCCCTTTCTAGGAGTTTATTTGCTGATTCTCCTATTGTGACCAAGCCTACTACCAACCTAGGTGAGGGGGCAGTTCTTTCTGCCATCTCGCCCGATTTGAGATGTGCTCTGGAAGAATTCCAGGAGGACAAACCTGAGCGTTGTCTTATGGGAAAATTGTATGCTCCTGACCAGTGGAGGAAGAGAGTGATGTCTGAAGTTTATTGCTCCGCATTGGCTGGTCATCCAGGAATTTTTGGTACCAGAGATTTGGTGATTCGGTCTTTTTGGTGGCCCGCCTTATCTCGTGATGTCAGGAATTTTGTGCAGTCCTGTGGGACTTGTTCCAGGTTTAAACCCTGTTCTCGCTCTAGTGGGTTGTTGATGCCCTTGCTGGTGCCTAAGAGGCCATGGACCCATATTTCAATGGATTTTATTTCTGATCTTCCTGTCTCTCAGAGAATGACTGTTATCTGGGTTATTTGTGATAGATTATCTAAGATGGTCCATCTTGTACCACTCCCAAAGTTGCCATCTTCCTCAGAGTTGGTATCCTTGTTTTTACAACAGGTGGTTCAGTTGCATGGGATTCCTGAGAACATTGAATCGGACAGAGGAGTTCAGTTTGTTTCCAGATTCTGGAAAGCCTTTTGTTCCAAGCTGGGAATTCAGTTGTCCTTCTCCTCCGCGTTTCACCCTCAGACCAATGGGCAGACGGAGAGAACAAACCAGACTTTGGAGTCCTATTTGAGATGTTTTATATCTGCTGATCAGGATGATTGGGTTTCATTTTTGCCCTTGGCTGAATTTGCTTTAAATAATAAAGCTAGTTCTGCCACCTTGATGTCGCCCTTTTTCTGTAACTTTGGGTTTCTTCCTCGATTTCCTTCAGGGCAAGTGGAATCTTCAGCCTGCCCAGGTGTTGACACTGTGGTAGAGAGAATGCAGCAGATTTGGGACCAAGTAGTGGATAAGTTGTCTCTCTCCCAGGAAAAGGCCCAGCGGTTTTCTAACCGGCATAGGACCATTGGTTCCCAGTTTAAAGTGGGTGATATGGTTTGGTTGTCATCAAAGAATATCTCTATGAAGGTGGCTTCTCCAAAGTTCAAGCCAAGATATATTGGGCCTTACAAGATTTTGGAGATTCTTAATCCGGGTTCTTTTCGATTGGCTCTTCCTGTTACGTTTATGATCCATAACGTGTTTCATAAGTCACTGTTGAAGAGATATGTTGAGCCAGTAGTTCCTATGGCTGCACCTCCTGACCCTGTATTGGTTGAAGGTTATGTGGAATATGAGTTAGAGAAAATACTGGATTCTCGTCTGGCTAGACGGAGACTCCAGTATTTGGTCAAGTGTAAGGGTTATGGCCAGGAGGACAATTCTTGGGTCACTGCCTCTGATATTCATGCCGATAGATTGGTTCGTGCTTTTCATCGGACCCATCCTGATCAGCCCGGTGGCGTGGATGAGGGTTCGGTGACCCCTCCTCAAGGGGGGGTACTGTTGTGAGCTCATTTTCAGGTTTGCCTCTGGCTTCTGGTCAGGGTTTTGGAGCTGGCTGTCCTGACAGAGGAGTAGTGAGTTCTCTATCTGGATATCTGGAATCCCTCTGTCGGTGAAGGGAGGTAATGAGGCTGATCTAAATGGCAGAGACCGGCCACCTGAGGAAGAGGACTGCGATTGGACATCAGGAGTTTCTGATTGGATTTAAGGCAGCCGACTCCCTAGTTTCTTGCTGGTGATTTTTCCTGACTGTGGCTCCTGGTTTCCAGTTTGGTTCCTGCCTTCCTAAAGCTAAGTTTTCTCTGCTATTGTTCATAGCCTTTGACGCTCTCAGGATCCAGACGTGTGACTGTGCAAAATTTTGTGGCTGTAGCTGCGACGGTGCAGATGCCAATCCCGGACATACACATACACATTGAGCTTTATATTTTAGACTAGATGGTGGCCCTATTTTACCGCATCGGGTATTCTAGAATATGTATGTAGTTTCTTTATGAAGATTTAATAATAATGCAATAATACACCTCCCAATCCTGGTATGCATGGTCCTCTCACCTCCAATCCTGATATGCACGCTACCCCTAACCCCCCAATCCTGGTATGCATGGTCCTTTCCTGGTATGCATGGTCCCCCTCACCCCCCTTTCCTGGAATGCATGGTCCCCTCACCCCCTTATCCTGGTATGAATGGTCCCCCTCACCCCCCTTTCCTGGTATGCATGGTCCTCTCACCCCCCTTTCCTGGTATGCATGGTCCCATCACCCCCCTTTCCTGGTATGCATGGTCCCCTCACCCCCCTTTTCTGGCATGCATGGTCCCCTCACCCCCCTTTCCTGGTATGCATGGTCCCCTCATCCCCCTTTCCTGGTATGCATGGTCCCCCTAATCTCCCCTATCCTGGAATGATGGTCCTCTCACCCCCATTTCCTGGTATGCATGATCCCCCTCACCCCCCTATTTCCTGGTATGCACGGTCCCCCTCACCCCCCCTATCCTGGTATGCATGGTCCCCCTCACCCCCCTTTCCTGGTATGCATGGTCCCGTCACCCCCCCTTTGCTGGTATGCATGGTCCTCTCACCCCCTTTTGTGGTATGCATGGTACCCCTCACCTCCCTTTGCTGTTATGCATGGCCCAATCACCCCCCTTTGCTGTTATGCATGGTCCCCTCACCCCCCTTTCGTGGTATGTATGGTACCCCTCACCCCCTTTCCTGGTATGCATTGTCCCGTCACCCCCCTTTGCTGGTATGCATGGTCCCCTCACCCCCCTTTCATGGTATGCATGGTACCGCTCACCTTCCTTTCGTGGTATGCATGGTCCCCTCACCCCCCTTTCGTGGTATGCATGGTCCCCTCACCCCTTTCATGGTATGCATGGTACCACTCACCCTCCTTTCATGGTATGCATTGTCCCCTCAGCCCCCAATCCTGGTATGCATGATCCCCTCACCCCCCAATCCTGGTATGCATAATACCCCCTCATCCCTATCCTGGTATGCATGCTGCCTCTTACCCCCCTATCCTGATAAGTATGGTCCCCCTCACTCCTAGTAAATTGCACACATACAAAAAAAACCATTTATACTCACCCATCTTTCCTGTGGTCCAGCGCTGTCCCATTCTGCCGGAGGCTGAGAGAGGAGTGTGGCACTGGGGCCGGAGTACGTGCATGCCCACAACGCGCTGTCCGGTGCCATTTTCCTGAAGACACACTACAAATGTGTCTTCAGGAAAATGGCGCCGGATAGCGCTATGCGCATGCATGTACTCCTGCGTCAGTGCCACACTCCTCCCCCAGCCTCCTGCCCCTTTCACCGTAAGAAGCGGCAACGCTCCTCCCAGTGAGGTAAGTATGTAAGTATGGTGCCAGAGAGAGCGATCTCCGGTGCCATACCCATTATCATACCTGTCTGTCTGTTTGTCACGGAAATCCTGCGTCGCTGATTGGTCGTGGCCGGCCGGGCTCAACCAATCAGTAACGTGGGATTTCGGTTACAGTCAGACATGATAAGACGATTATATCTATAATATAAAGCTCAAGTGTGTGTATGTATGTATGTCCGGTATTGGCATCCGCACAGTCGCAGCTACAGCCACAAAATTTGGCACAGTCACACGTCTGGATTCCGAGAGCATCCTAGGCTATGTTGTGAGGCTAAATTTTAACCCCGCGCGTTCCAATTCACCAAACAATTTTGCCCCTATCTACATAATGGGGAAAAGGTGTGTATCAAGCCCCGCCCCTCATTATGATGTCATATTGGTTGCCATGGCGACACTGATGTCATCATAGGTTGCAAGCCCCGCCGCTCATTATGATGTCATAATGGTTGACTATGGGATGGAGGATGTATGATGGGTATATGGGCATGGGACTATGCGATGGAGGATGTGTGATGGGTATATGGGCACTCGACTATGGGATGGAGGATAGGTATTTTGGGTATATGGTCACGGGACTATCGGATGGAGGATAATTATAATTTGTTATGACTATCCACAGTTAGTTACTATGCCCGGTCAGCGCCGGGCTCTTCAGCTAGTATTAGAATATTGCATGAAATTTTGACTCACACCAGCAATTCTTAAACTACTAGCCCCAATTGGTGTTACCATAGCTTCCTTGTTATACAAGATATCGCAGCTGTATGTTTCGCTACCAAGCTACCCCAAGTAAACAACTACCAATTAATTAAAAACTGAATCAGAAGCTAGATTATTAATGAGTAATTAAATAGAGATTAAAGATCAATTAACCTGAAGTTCTGTCATGGAGATTTAGCTGTCAGAAGATGCAGAGGCTGGCTGTTCTGAAGGAGTTGATGAATTCAGACTCATGGGAGGCTGTCAGAATGATGAAACAAGCAGAAAGCAGGCTAATAGATTTATCTATTTCTACCTGGCAGATTATAATAGGATATGGAGTCATCCTGCTGCTCTGTGGGTTTCTGCCGAAAGTACGCTATACAAAGAAAGTCATTAGGCGAGACTAGGAGAATTCTCAACTGCAAATTTAGACAAGGAGGTTAGTTGACAGAAGTGCAGCTAACTTAGTTGCTGACAGCAATATGCTGTGTACTCGTATAGCTGTCAAAATTGCTTCAGGCACCCAATAGAAGAAAACAGTGTGTCTAGAAATGACTAAATTTGCATTTAATAGTTTTGCCTGTTTTTATGCGGACAAATACTACAGTGAATTAAATAGTACTATTCCAATACATAACAACAGATTATATAAAACATAACATTGTTTACTTTTCCTTATAGACCCTTTAATCACTATATATAGTAATTAAATGTGTGTCTTTATTAAATTTCAATTATTTTATTTTGACTTACAGCCTTAAAAGTAATATGTCACGAGGTTTTAATTACCCCATCTGACTCCAATTCCACAACTGCCACTTAGTGGGCTGCTAGAGGAAGTTATGATTATCAGCTGCAGATCTAGCGGTTCTCTGAATGCTGATCTCTTTATAACCTCACACCCACCACTGATTGACAGTTTTCTGTGTAAACTGAGCATAGGTAGAAAGTTGCAATTCCGTGTTAATGAGGCTGGGCCAGTTTTAGACAAAGCGGGGCTCTGTTTAAAAATTACACATGGGACCCCAACAGCTAACATATTGCACCATCACACAGAGATAATTAGATTGCACTTACAGGAGCTGAGCTCAGGCCATAAAACGAGCGCTATTGACAATATTCAAGTCGTTTGGTGCTTGTTTACTGGCATCATTACATGGGCTAACAAAGAATGATGGACACACAATGATCAGTAGTAGATCAATCTGTCCCATACAGGATCATGTTATTAGCGGTACATCTCCACTTTACACCGGATGATATGCTGCAAAGAATAATACTATTTGTTCCAGAATAAACAATCCTATATCCATTATGCTTGTTTGTTGCACTATTGTCAACATCTTTACACCTGTGAACTTTTGTCTTCGCTGCGGGTAATTATAAATTCAGATGCTACACATATAGTTTGTGACGGAAACACTGTATGTTACACACAATTTAGTTTGTAAACACATATGTATATACACATAGAACACACACGTGCTTGCACAAGCAACTTATACATGTATACAAAAAGCATACACATTCAATATACAAACATGTATACAGAGAACACATATGTAAATGCTTGTATTCACTGAGCACCTACACACATGTAACTACACATAGCACATAAATATACACAGTATTAGGAATTTTTTCATATAATAGTTATTGGAAAGAACCCAGACTTTATAAAGGGACATTGAATCTAATTTTCCAAGCAAAATCTGCTCTAGAAAGCAAATTAAAATGTTGACAGATCCACACATTTCAAATACACACATAGAGTATTTATATACAAATAGCATATATACACACATATATATTGAGCCCAGATATACACATGTATACACAAAGCACATACATATAGACATATGTACATACACAGAGCACCTGCATACATTCATATATGTATACACAGACCACATACACACATGTGTGATCAAAGAGCATATGCATGTAGACATATATTTGTAGAAACAGATCACATATATACAAACATATGTATAAACAGAATGCATACATACGGATACATGTGTACACAGAGCACATACATACAGATATACTGCATATACATATAAAATACATACATAAAGACACATGTACACACAGAGCGCATGCAGAGACATACAGTTGTGTGAAAAAGCGTTTGCTCCCTTCCTGATTTCCTATTGTTTTGCATGTTTGTTACATTTAGAAAAAGGAGAATGTCTGGCCATCTGTGACCTCAAGCTGAAGCGCACTTGTGTTATGCAGCAGGACAATGATCCAAACACACTACCAAGTCCACCCCTGAATGGCTTAAAAAAACAAAATTAAGATTTTGTAGTGGCCTAGTCAAAGTACTGACTTTAACCCAAATGAGATGCTGTTGCATGGCCTTAAAAAGATGGTTCAAGCTGGCTGAACTGCAACAATTCTGCAAAGATGAGTGGGCCAAAATTCCTCCAGAGCATTGTAAAAGACTCATTGCCAGTTATCACCAATTATTAATTGCAGCTGGTGCTGCAAAGGGTGGTTCAACCGGGTTTAGGGGGCAATCTCTTTTTCACACAGGATCCTATAGATTTGGATTTATTTTTCCCTTAATAATAAAGACCTTCATTTAAAAACTGCATTTTGTTTTTACTTGTGTTTTCTTTGTCTAACACCAAGGTGGTTTGCACGTTAATGTCCACGACCATTCTGACCAGTGTCAATTTATGAGGTAATAACTCTGGAATGTGTCAATGGATCCCACTGATTCTGAGATTGCTTTTTGTACCATATTGTACTTCATGCTAGTGGTAAAATTTCTTCCATATAACTTGTGTTTATTTGTGAAAAATAGGAAATTTGGCAAAAATGTAGAAAATTTTGCAATTTTCAAAATTTGAATTTTTATGCCCTTAAATCAGAGAGATATGGCACACAAAATAGTTAATACATAACATTTCCCACATGTTTTATATCAGGACAATGTTTTAAACATTTTATTCTCTATTAGAAAGTTATAAGAGTTAAAAATTGAGCAGCGATTTCTCCTTTTTCCAACAAAATTTGCAAAACTTTTTTTAGGGACCACCTCACATTTGAAGTGACTTTGAGGGGTCTATATGATAGAAAATACTCAAAGTGACATCATTCTAAAAACTTCACCCCTCAAGGTGCTCAAAACTACAATTAAAAAGTTTCTTGACCTTTCAGGTGCTTCACCGGAATTTTTGGAATGTGGAAATAAATGAACATTTAACTTTTTTCTTAAAAAAATATTTAGATCCACTTTTTTATTTTCACAAGAGTAATAGGAAAATTGTACCTCAAAATTTGTTGTGCAATTTCTCTTGAGCGTGCCTGTGCCCCATATGTGGGGGAAAACCAATGTTTGGGTGCAAAGCAGAGCTTGGAAGGGAAGGAGCACCATTTGACTTTTTGAATGCAAAATTTGCTGGAACATTTAGCAGACGCCATGATGTGTTTGGAGAGCCCCTGATGTGCCTAAACAGTAAAAATCCCCCACAAGTGACAGTATTTTGTAATCTAGGCCCCTCAGTGAACTGATATATATGTGTGGTGAGCACATTGAACCATTAGGTGCTTCAAGGAAGTTTATAACGTTGAGCTGCGAAAATAAATAAATCACATTTTCCTCACAAATGTTTTAAGCCACAAATTTTGCATTTTCATAAGGGTAACAGAAGAAATTGCACTATACAATTTGTAGTGCAATTTCTCCTGAGTACATCGATAACCCATATGAGATGAGGGAGAAAACTAATATTTGGGAGCACGGCAGGGCTAGAAAGGGAAGGAGCGTCATATGACTTTTTTAATGAGAAATTACCTGGACTCACTAGAGGACACCATGTCACGTTTGGAGAGTCCCTAATGTGCCTAAACAGTGGACCCCCCTAGAAATGACCCCATTTTGGAAACTCAAGAAATGTATTTAGATGTGCGGTGAGCATCTTAAAACCCCAGGTGCTTCACAGAAGTTTATAACGTTGAGCCAAGAAAATAAAAAAAATCAAATTTTCCCCACAAAAATGATATTTTAGCCCCATTTTTTTTTATTTTCACAAGGGTAACGGGAGTAATTGCACTATACAATTTGTTGTGCAATTTCTCCTGAGTACTCCAAAACCCCATATGTGAAGTAATACTACTTTTGATACTTAAGAGAAATGAATATTCATGTAATGAGGTGAATACTTATTCTTTTAAGTAACTGGCACACATGACCTACGGCAGCAGCAGGAAGACTCCGGCTGACACTGTGCTCACTAGAGAGCAATGAATACTCAGTCCCGATGTTGTTAAATATTAATCATTGGTTATTGATTTATTCTTATTACATTCAGTTTTGTGCTGAGCACATGTTGACAGGCTACTTTCGTATATTTAGCTTATAGTAAATGTTAACACCATAAAGAGTGAACACGTGCTATGTGGGACAAATACACCACATGGCCCACAGGAAGGGAGGGCTCTCTGGGGTCTCCTTCGCTCTCTTTTGACACACTTTGCCTACACTTCACACAGACATCAGATAGTGAGTTAACCATGCTTATAACAGAGACAGAAGCCATTTACCATTCCGGATCCCAGGAAAGATGGGGAACAAGCTTTGATATGGATAAATGGACAATCTCTTTGTTAGGGCTGGTAGAACGCACCGAATAATAAAAGATGGTAATGTGGTGCGTTCGCAGCCCGGGGTCCACTGTGCAGAGATGGTAGACTGCTGCTCGGTAATGGCTGACAGAAACTGGCGGTATAGCAGACACACATGGGTTAACTTCACCAGGTAATTAGGAGGCGAACTCTGTTGCTTCACTGGGCCACGATACCGCAGAGTGAACATTAGTGTTTTGGTCACAGAACTCTGCCTCAAGGACACGGGGTTAGAGACCCTCTAGACCCACCAGCGTTCGGCGCCACAACTGCGATGCCAGGGACAGACCCTTACTAAACGCTGTGCCCTGTTAACAGCCACAGGGCACAGCTGATAGCTCAATACCGCATGAGGTACGTACAGTGCAGCTATGGTGGATGCCACTAACCAGTCTAGCTTTGGGCTGAAAAGCGCTTTAGTGGCGCACGGCGCCGCTCAGGCTGCTGTCACTGAACTTGCGGTACCATAGTGCCTAATGTAGTGTGGCGCACACCGGCACTAGCATGTGATGGGAGAGGGGAGCACTGAGGTGCTAGGCAGCGCCACTACCCGGTGCTTACTGGAGCTCTAAACCCTAACAACATACGTAACAGAGGGAAGGGGTTTCATAATGTGTTAGTCAGCATTTCACAAGCATCCACCATCAGACATACCACTATAAATTACAGACTAGCGTATGGCCGAGTGGCCATGCAAACCTAATATAGCAGCGTCCTTCCGGGACCTTCCTGATGGTCCAATCCGAGCTGGAGAAGGACCTGAATGTATGACCCCAGCCCTCCAATGAGAGGTTGCCCCATGGGCATGCTCAGAATGCTACAAAAAGGACTTAGCCTCTGGAGTTGCTTGCTGCTGGCTAGTGTGGATTGCCAAAGCTGACCCAGAGGTGGGAGTAGCAACCAATCTGACAGCACTAGCCTGAGCAAGACGCTGGGAACGACGTCTTTGCTGGGAAGGCTCCCCTGCAACTGGGACTGAATGGGAGACCGCAGAAGGCAAGGCTTGAGATTCCTCCTGTGCAGGGGCAGGAATCCAAAGCCTAACACTCTTTGTAACTATTTCACTTATTTTATGTTTTGCTGCAATGATGCTTTTTGGTGGACAATCCAACAAATCACTACTTTTTTATAAGAATCATCATGACATTTTCTTTAGAGTATTGCAGCTGGTAACAAGTCCTGAATAAATAAATATACAAAAAAAGAATATTTAACATTTTAGAGAGCCAGCCATACCTGACTTTTTTGTGCTATTTTATGTGGAATTCCTTCTACCAGCACATGGGGAAGAGAGAAGAGCTTTGCTAAATGTCAGTTGTGCAAGTTGTCAGGAATTCAACTGCAATACCTCAAGTCACAAGGACCAGACAGAACCTATGAGTGAGGACTAAGAGGTGCTAGATGGATTAAGAAGTACCAGAAGTACTATAAGTGCTAGATATGTTGATGACCAGAACCCAGCATTGTCCAACAAAAGAACTACAAGCCGAGATATTTCAAGGTAAGAAAAATGGATGTAATTACTTCTTTTTCTAAGCAATGTAGACTGAGATTTATGTCTTTAGATGAGTCTAACTTAGAAATTTCATGGCTCAGCTTATATGCAGAATGTGAAATGGAAAATCTAAGGTTAGAATCTAAGCTGGTTTCCTTTAATAGAGAAAGAAATTGAAAAATATTTTACAGTTGGTTGATATATTTTACAAGTTTGTGTCACAGAAATCCAAAAATGACTGTGTAGAAAGTGTCAAATTAGTGATGTTTCCATGATTGACTGTAATGTTGAGATTGAACAAGATGTGAGACAAGTGTCTGAAACAGCTACTGAATGTGACTTGTGGGCGGAGAAGTAGAAATATGTAGTAAGAAATATGTAGTAAGAAATTTGGTAGGAGTTTTTGAAACTGACGTAGATGACGTACGAAGTACAGGTGTACAAAGGCCACTAAAAATAGAAGAAAGCTCAGAGGCCTAACTCCAAATTAAAGTTAGGAAAAATTTGTTAAAATTATGCAAAATCATTCCTACATATGATAACAAAATTCATGAGTGTAGAAATTCAGAAATGTTTGAGAGTTTTGCTGATAAGTTTGATTTAACTAATGAGGAGAAAAATCAGTTGCTTAAAAGGTGGCTTCCTGTAACTTTTTCTTGACGTTTAACATTAAAAATGTCTTGTGACAACGAGTCACATGAAGGGTTAACCGATAAAGACATTGAAAATTCTAATTTTCTATGGATTAAATGATAATTGTCCAGATATTGTTATTCTTCAAAAATTAAGGATTGGTCAGAAAGAATGTACTTTTATATTCATTTCTTTATTTGAACGGTTATACAAAACTCATTAAAAATGTCAAAACACAATCATTGATAAAATGTTTTGTAAACAAATTTGAATTCCTAAATACTGTATTTTGTGTTATTGCGTCATGAAAATTTGAATGTGCGCAATCCTTTGACTTTGCTAGAAAACATGAGAATCGTGAAAGAAAAGTAAATCGTCCTCATTTTGCAAAATCAGACAGAGTAACATCTTATCAAAAAGCAGAATCAAAATCTCCTAAACTGAGTTATCCCCGTAATCAAATCTATGAATTTCATAGAAAATTACACATTTGTTATATGCCTATCAAATGATACAAGAGTCCACAGAAAGAACTTCACAGAAAGAGTTAAAAATTCAAGTTTCTGACCTCTCTGTAGAAAGATAAATGACAGAAACTGACAGAGAGAAACAGGTGAATTCTGAAAGTGACATCAGGGGTAGTGTTGAGCATTCCGATACTGCAAATATCGGGTATCGGCTGATATTCGCTGTATCGGAATTCCGATACCGAGTACCGATATTTTTTCAATATCGGATACCGGAATCGGAAGTCCCCATAATGCAATGAGCCACTGTTGTGGCTGTGATTGGCTGCTGAAATGATGTCATCATGATGCTCGGTCTGTGTGCATCATGATGCGCTGTCTGTGCTGACTGCGGGGGTCTGTGCCGACTGTCGGGGGTCTGTGCCGGCTGCCGGTGGTCTGTACGGGCCTGTCGGGGGCCTGTGCCGGCTGCCGGTGGTCTGTACGGGCCTCTCGGGGTCTGTACAGGCCTGTCAGGGGCCTGTGCCGGCTGCCGGTGGTCTGTATGGGCCTCTCGGGGCCTGTGCCGGCTGCCGGTGGTCTGTACGGGCCTCTCAGGGGTCTGTACAGGCCTGTCGGGGGCCTGTGCCGGCTGCCGGTGGTCTGTACGGGCCTCTCAGGGGTCTGTACAGGCCTCTCGGGGGCCTGTGCCAGCTGTCGGTGGTCTGTGCCGGCTGCCGGTGGTCTGTGCGGGCCTGCCGGGGGTCTTGTGTGTGTGCAGGCATAGTCCGATGGGACTACAAGTCATACAACATACATACATACTACATACATACTTCATATATACTACATTCATACAACATACATATATACTACATACTACATACATGCTACATATATACTACATTCATACAACATACATACATACTACATACATGCTACATATATACTACATTCATGCAACATACATATATACTACATACTACATACATGCTACATATATACTACATTCATACAACATACATACATACTACATGCTACATGTATACTACATTCATGCAACATACATACATACTACATACATGCTACATATATACTACATTCATACAACATACATACATACTACATACATGCTACATATATACTACATTCAGACAACATACATACATACTACATACTACATACATGCTACATATATACTACATTCATACAACATACATACATGCTACATATATACTACATTCACACAACATACCTACATGCTACATACTAAATACATGCTACATATATACTACATTCATACAACATACATACATACTACATACATACTACATATATGCTACATTCATACAACATACATACATACATACTACATACTTACTACATTCATACAACATACATACATACTACATACATGCTACATATATACTACATTCATACAACATACATACTACATACTACATACATACTACATGTATACTACATTCATACAACATACATACAACATACATACATGCTACATATATACTACATTCATACAACATACATACATACTACATACTACATATATACTACATGTATACTACATTCATACAACATACATACATACTACATACATGCTACATATATACTACATTCATACAATGTCACGCGGGGCTTAGGTCAACTAAGGCTGAAATACCCGGGGCCCCTGTGGTGTCCCTTTAACTAGGGGAAACCCTGTCTGACCCTCAACCCAGGGTTTTTGCTAATGGTGCAAATGCCTGAGCCTCCAACCTTTCCTTATCTCCTGCTCAGCCCTAAGCTTAACCCTCCACCCTCCACCCAGTGAGGAGGCAAACCACCAAAGTCCCACACAGTAATGACAGACAGGGAGAACTTAAACTGCACCGCGCTGCATACACACAGGACTATACAGTAATGTGAACAGGGCACAACAAAACACAAATATGGGAAGGCGAAAAGGTAACAACGGATCATACGCCACCAGATACGAATCTCTCTCTCTCCAACACCTCCACTCCAGACCGGAACCACTTGGTATGAAACACATGCTATAATCGGCGACGCCCATAGGCCAGCACGACTATTTAAAGACCGTGGGCGTGACCAAACATCCAAGCTGATCTCCAGCTAGATTAACCCCAGATAGCCTGAGAAAATCAAGCCGGCGCCACTGAGGCTATAGTGGACGGAGGTGGAACTACCTCTGCCTGTCGGACGCTGTGGTGTGAATAGCGTCCGACATGACAAGTGGACTGAGGTGAAACTACCTCTGCCTGCCGGACGCTGTGGTGTGAATAGCGTCCGACATGACAGTACCCCGTCTTCTACGAGGGACCCCAGGGCCCTCAAGACTGATAGGACCCGGCTTGTCCAGATGACGACGGTGAAAAGAACTGACCAGCCGATCCGCATGTATGTCCGGGGCTGGTACCCAAGACCTCTCCTCCGGACCATACCCCCGCCAGTGTACCAAATACTGAAGAGTATGGCGCACTACTCGAGAGTCCACTACCTTGGAGACCTCAAACTCTAAATCACCATCCACCATGACCGGAGGTGGCATCGGCGTCGTGTCCACAGAGCCTACCACCTTTTTCAATAAAGCCCTGTGAAACACGTTGTGTATCTTGTACAGTATACCGCAGGAAGTTCCAACCGATAAGCAACTGGGTTAATGATGGCAGCAATCTTAAAAGGGCCAATAAACCTTGGACCCAATTTTAAAGATGGAATTTTGAGTTTTAACCACACCCATTCACCCACACACAGGTCCGGACCTGGCACGCGTCTACTGTCAGCCACCCATTTGTACCTCGCACTCATGCTCAACAATCGCTATTTCACCCTCCTCCAGACTGATGATAATTGAGCTCCTAGCTGGTCCTCCTCCGGGACGCCCCCCGAGTCACCCTGACGTAAGGTTCAAAATTGAGGATGTTGACCGTAAACACAAAAGAACGGAGACTCTCCCGATGATTCCTGGCGGTGATTATTTAATGCGAACTCGGCCAGAGGAAGGAAAGTAGACCACTCCTCTTGGTTGTCGGACACAAAGCATCGTAAATACTGCTCCAGATTTTGGTTCATGCGCTTAGTTTGACCATTTGACTGTGGATGAAACGCCGATGAATGTGACAACTTGATCCCCAAACGTGAGCAAAAAGCTTTCCAAAACCTCGCCACAAATTGAGTTCCCCTATCAGATACTATGTCCGACGGAACTCCGTGGAGTCTGACCACCTCCTGCACAAACACCTGAGCCAACGTCTTTGCATTGGGCAAGGAAGGCAACGACACAAAATGCGCCATCTTTGAAAATCGGTCAACCACCACCAGGATGACCGTGTTCCCCGCCGAGGCTGGCAAGTCAGTGATAAAATCCATGGAGATTTCTGTCCATGGCCTATTAGGTACCCACAGAGGCTGTAGCGTGCCAGCAGGACGGGCTCGGGGCGACTTGGCCCTAGCGCACGTGATGCAAACTGCCACGTACGAGACCACGTCCTGCCGGATTTTGGGCCACCAGAAACAACATGATACCAGCTCCAAGGTGCCCTTAACCCCTGGATGGCCAGCCAGTACTGAGTCGTGGTGTTCCCTCAAACACCTTAAGACGAAGATGAAGGGGTACAAGTGATTTGTTGGCGGGAAGTCCTGGCAGTACCTCCTCTTGCGCCTCGGCAATCTCCGCCTCTACCTCAGTCGTGAGAGCCGAGACCACTACACCTTCCTGGAGGATGGGTACCGGCTCTTCCCGAGGTTCTCCCCCCGGAAAACACCTGGACAAGGCATCCGTCTTGGTGTTTTTAGGGACGGTAAGTCACCAGAAAATTGAAACGTGTAAAAAACAATGCCCAGCCAGCCTGCCTAGGAGACAGACGCTTGGCCGACTCCAGATAGAGCAGGTTCTTATGGTCGGTGATGACTGTGACCTGGTGAGCCGCCCCCTCCAAGAAGTGTCGCCATTCCTCAAAAGCCAATTTGATGGCCAACAACTCCCTGTTGCCGATATCATAATTCCGTTCGGCCGGAGACAGCTTCTTGGAGAAGAAGGCGCATGGATGCATATCGCTCAAAGACGAGCCCTGTGACAGTACTGCCCCCACTCCCACCTCAGACGCATCAACCTCCACCACAAAAGGTTTAGACACGTCCTGTTGCACCAGAATGGGGGCTGAAGCAAAACTGTTCTTCAGACGCTCAAATGCACGTATCGCCACCTCAGACCAGCTAGACAGATCGGTACCTTTTTTTGTCATGTCCGTGAGCGGTTTGGCTATAGTAGAAAAGTGTTTTATAAATTTCCTATAATAATTAGCAAACCCAAGGAACCGCTGGAGCGCTTTCAGATTATCAGGCCTTTCCCATTGCAGCACCGCTTGCACCTTCGCGGTGTCCATTTTAAACCCTGCGGCGGACACAATATATCCCAAAAAAGGCAACTCCTGAACAAAAAATAAGCATTTTTCCAGCTTAGCATAGAGCTTATTCTCCCGGAGCAACTGTAACACCTGCCTGACATGCTCTAAATGAGTGTCCCGGTCGCTCGAAAAAATGAGGATATCATCCAGGTATACAATCACAAATTTCCCCAGGACATGAGCAAATACATCATTAATAAAATGTTGGAAAACAGCAGGCGCGGTTGTCAACCCAAATGGCATAACCAGGCTCTCAAAATGACCCTCAGGAGTGTTAAACGCCGTCTTCCACTCATCCCCCTGACGGACCCTTATGAGGTTATACGCCCCCCTGAGGTCAAGTTTGGAAAACCACTTCGCCCCCGCCACCTGGTTGAACAAATCAGGGATCAAAGGCATCGGGTAGGGATCACGGATCGTAATCTGGTTTAACTCCCGGAAATCCAGACACGGGCGTAACCACCCATCTTTCTTCTTAATGAAGAAAAACCCCGCTGCTACAGGCGAGGATGAAGGCCAGATGTGTCCTTTGCTCAGACTCTCCGTGATGTAGTCTTTCAGAGCTTGTCTCTCTGGACCAGAAATATTAAACATCCTGGCCTTAGGTAATTTGGCCCCGGGTTTTAACCTAATCACACAGTCATAGGCTCGATGTGGAGGCAGTTCTGAGCAACCCCTCTCAGAGAATACATCCGCGAAATCCTGCAAAGCCTCCGGAAGGCTGGGCGTCACGGCGGACACACATGTGGCCAAGCAATTGTCCTGGCAGAAACCACTCCATTGGACTATGTCCTGAGTTTTCCAATCAATCACCGGGTTGTGCCTGGACAACCATGGAAAACCCAGGACCATTTGTGCTGGGAGATTACGGAGGACCCTACATGTAACCCACTCAGAATGTAGGACCCCAATGTGGAGTTTCACCTCAGCCACAAACTCCGTAATCTCCCCTTGTGGGAGGGGAGCGGCATTAATGGTAACCACCTGAATGAGATGAGGGAGCTTTTCAATCTTAAACCCGGCAGTGCGTGCAAACTCCTCATCTATGAGATTGGTGGCGGAACCGCTATCCACAAACACTGATATTGGTAGCTCTCTGCCCGCGATAATAACCTTGGCAGGGAGCATACATTGAGATACCATCATGGAGGATATGCATACGCTCAGTTGGGCCTCCTCCGTACCCTCTGAGCTTAACAGTTTTCCGCCGGTGTGACCTTCTTCGGTAGCACAGGACAAGCGTTAACATAATGATTTCTTTTACCACAGTAAAAACATGCTCTGGGCTTCCTGAACCCAGGAACGCGACGCTTAACCTGTGACACCCCCGCAATTTGCATAGGTTCAGTGGGCTCACCTGCAGCAACCACACTTGCACCTCTGCTTTCCCCCAGGGGTAGCGTCCCCTGTGCCCCCTGATGCAAACGGCGATCAATACGTATAACCAAACTCATGGCAGACTCCAACGATGCAGGAGTCTCATACATCAGGAGGGCCTGTTTAACGTTCCCTGAAACCCCATGAATAAACTGGCTCCGCAGCGCTGGGTCGTTCCACTGTGTGTCTACTGCCCAACGGCGAAATTCCGAACAATAGTCCTCCGCCAAGCGCTCCCCCTGGCGGAGGGCGCGGATTTTAGATTCCGCTAGAGCCAATCTGTCAGGATCATCATAAATGAGCCCGAGTGCAGAAAAAACATTATCGACAGAATGAAATTTAGCAGAGTCAGCTGGTAAGGAAAATGCCCATGCTTGGGGGTCACCACTCAGTAATGATAACACCAGACCCACCCGCTGAGCCTCATTACCTGAGGAGATAGGGCGCATGCGGAAGTATAACTTGCATGCCTCCCGAAATATGACAAATTTGCTGCGTTCCCCTGAGAATCGTTCTGGCAGCGGGATCTTCGGCTCTGCACCGATACCTGCAGATGCCGTTTGCACCTTCGCTACTACCAGGCCCTGCTGCTGAACTGCCCCTTTCAACTCGGAGACCTGTAAGGACAGCGCCGCCAACTGGCGGGTTATGTAATCCATGGGATCCATGGACTCCTGAAAAATGTGGGCCGATTATAATGTCACGCGGGGCTTAGGTCAACTAAGGCTGAAATACCCGGGGCCCCTGTGGTGTCCCTTTAACTAGGGGAAACCCTGTCTGACCCTCAACCCAGGGTTTTTGCTAATGGTGCAAATGCCTGAGCCTTCAACCTTTCCTTATCTCCTGCTCAGCCCTAAGCTTAACCCTCCACCCTCCACCCAGTGAGGAGACAAACCACCAAAGCCCCACACAGTAATGACAGACAGGGAGAACTTAAACTGCACCGTGCCGCCTACACACAGGACTATACAGTAATGTGAACAGGGCACAACAAAACACAAATATGGGAAGGCGAAAAGGTAACAACGGATCATACGCCACCAGATACGAATCTCTCTCTCTCCAACACCTCCACTCCA
The DNA here is from genome assembly GCF_039654945.1 of Dendrobates tinctorius. Classification (NCBI taxonomy): domain Eukaryota; kingdom Metazoa; phylum Chordata; class Amphibia; order Anura; family Dendrobatidae; genus Dendrobates; species Dendrobates tinctorius. The sequence continues at coordinate 26,203,865 of NW_027361708.1, forward strand.
GACCGGAACCACTTGGTATGAAACACATGCTATAATCGGCGACGCCCATAGGCCAGCACGACTATTTAAAGACCGTGGGCGTGACCAAACATCCAAGCTGATCTCCAGCTAGATTAACCCCAGATAGCCTGAGAAAATCAAGCCGGCGCCACTGAGGCTATAGTGGACGGAGGTGGAACTACCTCTGCCTGCCGGATGCTGTGGTGTGAATAGCGTCCGACATGACAAGTGGATGGAGGTGAAACTACCTCTGCCTGCCGGACGCTGTGGTGTGAATAGCGTCCGACATGACATACAAGCATGTGAAGCATATGAAGCATGTATGTAGTATGTAGTATGTATATACTACATACTACATACATGCTTCATACTTTTGGCATTGCTTTGTGAGAAAGTTCCCGTGCAGCTTTTGCCATAAAGTGAGACTTGGGACTATTTTTTTACAGTGGCGGAGGAATACAGTGCGGAAGGATACCTACCTCCCGTCATTGGATTCCTGGAGCCCCCTAGAGAGCGGTCGCATCAGCTGATGCTGCTGTTCTCCACGGGAGATCGGCGTGAGACACTCGTGGATTTCTGTGGAACAGGGAGTATTTGGTGATTTGTTTTTTTCATATTTTTGTCACAGATGACACTGGCTTTGGGGAACAATGTGACAAATAATGGTGAGTATGTACTCTATGTTATATGTGCTGTATGTCTATATGTATGTATTGTATGAATGTATTGTATGTAGTATGTATGTAGTATGTATCTAGTATATCTGTAGCATGTTTTATGTATGTTGTATGTATGTATGTAGTATGTATGTATGCTGTATGAATGTATTATATATGTAGTATATACTGTATGTAGTATGTACAGTTGTGGCCAAAAGTATTAACACCCCTGAAATTCTGTCAGATAATACTCAGTTTCTTCCTGAAAATGATTGCAAACACAAATTCTTTGGTATTATTATCTTCATTTAATTTGTCTTAAATGAAAAAACACAAAAGAGAATGAAGCAAAAAGCAAAACAATGATCATTTCACACAAAACTCCAAAAATGGGCCAGACAAAAGTATTGGCACCCTCAGCCTAATACTTGGTTGACCAACCTTTAGCCAAAATAACTGCGACCAACCGCTTCCGGTAACCATCAATGAGTTTCTTACAATGCTCTGCTGGAATTTTAGACCATTCTTCTTTGGCAAACTGCTCCAGGTCCCTGATATTTGAAGGGTGCCTTCTCCAAACTGCCATTTTTAGATCTCTCCACAGGTGTTCTATGGGATTCAGGTCTGGACTCATTGCTGGCCACCTTAGAAGTCTCCAGTGCTTTCTCTCAAACCATTTTCTAGTGCTTTTTGAAGTGTGTTTTGGGTCATTGTCCTGCTGGAAGACCCATGACCTCTGAGGGAGACCCAGCTTTCTCACACTGGGCCATACATTATGCTGCAAAATTTGTTGGTAGTCTTCAGACTTCATAATGCCATGCACACGGTCAAGGAGTCCAGTGCCAGAGGCAGCAAAGCAACCCCAAAACATCAGGGAACCTCCGCCATGTTTGACTGTAGGGACCGTGTTCTTTTCTTTGAATGCCTCTTTCTTCTCCTGTAAACTCTATGTTGATAACTTTGCCCAAAAAGCTCTACTTTTGTCTCATCTGACCAGAGAACATTCTTCCAAAACGTTTTAGGCTTTTTCAGGTAAGTTTTGGCAAACTCCAGCCTGGCTTTTTTATGTCTCGGGGTAAGAAGTGGGGCCTTCCTGGGTCTCCTACTATACAGTCCCTTTTCATTCAGACGCCGACGGATAGTACGGGTTGACACTGTTGTACCCTCGGACTGCAGGGCAGCTTGAACTTGTTTGGATGTTAGTCGAGGTTCTTTATCCAACATCTGCACAATCTTGCGTTGAAGTCTCTTGTCAATTTTTCTTTTCCGTCCACATCTAGGGAGGTTAGCCACAGTGCCATGGGCTTTAAACTTCTTGATGACACTGTGCACGGTAGACACAGGAACATTCAGGTCTTTGGAGATGGACTTGTAGCCTTGAGATTGCTCATGCTTCCTCACAATTTGGTTTCTCAAGTTCTCAGACAGTTCTTTGGTCTTCTTTCTTTTCTCCATGCTCAATGTGGTACACACAAGGACACAGGACAGAGGTTGAGTCAACTTTAATCCATGTCAACTGGCTGCAAGTGTGATTTAGTTATTGCCAACACCTGTTAGGTGCCACAGGTAAGTTACAGGTGCTGTTAATTACACAAATTAGAGGAGCATCACATGATTTTTCGAACAGTGCCAATACTTTTGTCCACCCTCTTTTTTATGTTTGGTGTGAAATTATATCCAATTTGGCTTTAGGACAATTCTTTTTGTGTTTTTTCATTTAAGACAAATTAAATGAAGATAATAATACCAAAGAATTTGTGTTTGTAATCATTTTCAGGAAGAAACTGAGTATTATCTGACTGAATTGCAGGGGTGTCAATACTTTTGGCCACAACTGTATGTATGCTGTATGAATGTAGTATATATGTAGTATGTATGTAGTATATCTGTAGCATGTTTTATGTATGTTGTATGTATGTATGTAGTATGCATGTATGCTGTATGAATGTAGTATATATGTAGTATGTATGTATGCTGTATGAATGCAGTATATATGTAGTAAGTATGTATGTATGAATATAGTATATATGTAGTATGTATGTATGTTGTATGAATGTAGTATATATGTAGTATGTATGTAGTATGTATGTATGCTGTATGAATGTAGTATATATGTAGTATGTATGTAGTATGTATGTGCGTTGTATGAATTATGTATATATATAGTATGTATGTATGCTGTATGAATGTAGTATATATGTAGTATGTATGTATGAATGTTGTATATATGTAGTATGCATGTAGTATGTATGTTGTATGAATGTAGTATATCTGTAGTATGTATGTAGCATGCATGTATGTTGTATGAATGTTGTATATATGTAGTATGTATGTATGCTGTATGAATGTAGTATATATGTAGTATGTATGTAGTATGTATGTATGTTGTATGAATGTAGTATATATGAAGTATGTATGTAGTATGTAGTATGTTTGTTGTATGTACAGTATGTAGTATGTTTGTAGTATGTATGTTTTATTTTTTACATTCAACACATTAGCTGGATGATGGGACTACTACTGTCCCATCATTGGCTAACGTGTCAATCACTGTCATTGTAGCAGGCATCACCCGATGGGACTTGTAGTCCCATCGGACGATGCCTGCACACACACACACAGACCCCCGGCAGACCCGTACAGACCGCCGGCAGCCGGCACAGACCCCCGGCAGCCGGCACAGACCCTTGGCAGGCCCGTACAGACCGCCAGCAGCCAGCACAGACCCCTGGCAGCTGATACAGACCCCCGGCAGGCCCATACAGACCACGGGCAGCCGGCACAGACTCCCCGGCAGCCGGCACAGACCCCCTGCAGGCCCGTACAGACCGCCGGCAGCCGGCACAGATCCCCGGCAGCCAGCACAGACCCCGGCAGGCCCGTACAGACCGCCGGCAGCCAGCACAGGCCCCCGGCAGGCCCGTACAGACCGCCGGCAGCTGGAACAGACCCCCGGTAGGCCCGTACAGACCGCCCGCAGCCCGCACAGACCCCCGGCAGGCCCGCACAGACCGCGCATCATGATGACATCATTTCAGCAGCCAATCACAGCCACAACAGTGGCTCATTGCATTATGGGAACTTCCGGTTCCTGTATTCGATATTGAAAAAATATCGGTACTCGTTATTGGAATTCCGATACAGCGAATATCGGCCGATACGCGATATTTGCAGTATCGGAATGCTCAACACTAATAATAACACTAATAATAATTAAAATTTACTCCAGTAATAATGTTTTAGAATTACATTAAAGCCAATACATGCAATATATGTATAAGATATTTCAATTGTTTTGCTTCTGGATGAATATGATATTTAAACTCTTAATGACCAAAGCTTTTTCGGTTTTGCCTTTTCCTTTTTCGCTCCCCTTTTTCCCAGAGCCAAAACTTTTTTATTTTACTGTCAATATGGCCATGACAGGGCTAATTTTTTGCTGGACGAGTTGTATTTTTTAGCGACACCATTGGTTTTACCCTATCATGTACCACTGGTTTTACCCTATCATGTACTAGAAAGCGGGAAAAAAATTCCAAGTGCGGTGAAATTGCAAAAAAGTGCAATACCTCATTTGTTTATTGTTTGGCTTTTTTACTAGGTTCACTAAATGCTAATACTGTGCCATTTTCCTAGACCCATAGCGTCTCCATTTTTCATGGTCTCGGTTTGTGCGAGGGCTTATTTTTTGCATGCCGAGCTGATGTTTTTATTGATACAATTTTGATGCAGATACGATCATTTCATTGCCTGTTATTGCATTTTAATGCAATGATATGGCGACCAAAAAACCATAATTCTGGCATTTCGATTTTTTTCTCGCTACGTAGCTTAGCTACGTATGTTTGATTTTATTTCTATTGCTTTCTTTTGAATGGGGCGAAAGAGGGGTGATTTGAACTTTTATTTTTATTTTATTTTTTTTTCATATTTTTAAAACTTTTTTTCACCTTTGGCATGCTTCAATAGCCTCTATGTGAGTCTAGAAGCTGCCACAACGCCATTGCCTCTGCTATATAGAGGCAATGCTCAGATCGCCTTTATGTAGTAGATTACTGCATTTCTAAGAGTGCCAACCACAGGGTGGCACTGATAGCAATCCGGCATCAACAACCATTGAGGTCTCAAGGAGACCGACAAACTGATGACCCCTGATCATGTGACAGGGATCACTGGTGAGTGCATTTCCCAGTGGAGATCCTGAAGCACTTGTTAAATGCCGCTGTCAAAGTTTGACAGCAGTATTTAACTAGTTAACAGCTGCAGGCGGATTGCGATTCTGCCTGCGGCTATTGTGGGCACATGTCAGCTGTTCAAAACAGTGACAAGTTGAGGTGAGGTGGGCTCACCACCGGAGCCTACATCAAAGCGGGAGTACTGCCATTGGATGTACTATTCCATCCCATTGCAGTTAGGGTATAACCTTATCTTTTATTTTTCCTTAGAATTTTCATTTCAAAGCAGGATTTAATTGGAAAAAAAGCCTCTTATATGGATTTATGTCTTTAGTTCTACAGGCAGTTGTAATAACTGCATGATTTTCTATATTTAACACTTAAAAGATATAATATATAACTAACTGAATCTAAATTTAATTTTATGTGTGTTAATATTTTTTAACAATTTGCAGAGTTATTTCTTAGCATGTTAATATATCTTTACTGCATGACAGGACATGACAGTCACAGCATGTGACATCTGAACGTTGGGCTAATAATAAGGATACCATACACCCTATATTCAGTTTGTGTAGCACGGCCACCGCTAAGCTCCACCCCCTGCTACGCCTCCTCCTGTTAGCTCCGCCAGTGGGCGCATGACGCTGCATTCGACCTGTGCACCCTATCTTTAGCAGGTATGCGTTTTCCAGTGCATGTGTGCCTGCCTCCGCCAAAAGCACCGTGTTGCATTTTGGTGCCCTCAGCGCACCGTCAAAAGGACGCAAGTGCCGGACTATGCATACCTGCGCACGGCCTGTGTACCCAATGCTAAAGATAGGGTGCGCAGGTCGCATGCAGCGTCATGCGCTCATAGGCAAAGCTAACAGGAGGAGGCATGGCAGAGGGCAGAGCTTAGTGGCGGCCGTGCACAGACTGACGCAGGTCTGTGCAGCGCAAGTGTGAAAGTAGCCTAAACTAACAACAAGGACTGCAGAGGGCAATGCTCCTGTGATGCTAAGATGAACTGTGTTATCTCATTTTTATCAGGTTCCAGTGGTTTCCTATCATCTATAAAGCTTTGATGAAAGCTGGTGAACAATAAGGTAATTGTCAGGAAGCTACATCCCTGACATGTGTCCTGTGCATTAGGACTAAGGACTGGTTATGGTGCTATATTTAGCAAGGAAGAGTCACTTTAACCCTTGCTGTGCTGACCAAAGGTGTCACACCTGTTCCATGACCTGATCGGATGACGTGGAGGATTCCAGAAATATCCAAGGCGAGCCAATGTACAGTCCAGGTCTTTAAAGGTGACACCGCACAGATATTAAAGCTACATTTTATCTATGGACTTTGTTTTCTTATCAACATTTGAATTTATGGACTTTGATTGACACATGGTCTCTACAATATCTACATGTTATCATCTATTTCAAAGGAATTATCATATAATGCCTGTGTTTTTAAAAGAGCCAAGAAAAAGAAAGACATTAAGTTGAAGACCAGATGATATCAGATGATAATGACTGAACCTGTGTTGTTACGATTTAGATTTAGGGAAGAATAATTATACACTTTATATGAATATTGATCATGGCTTACCATAACATGAATTCACATCATTGTGTTATTGAGTAATGAGATGTTATTATTATTATTATTTTTATTATTATTATTTTTTACGGACATTAAATTATTTTGCCAAAGAAGACGAAAAGAAGAAAGAAAAACTGATTATACTAAAGGTGAACTTATCTACATTGAGGGTTCGAATTAATGTCTGTCACCCTCAAAAGGGGGAATTGTTAAATATAAATTATTGGTTATTGATTTATTCTTATTACACTCAGTTTTGTACTGAGAACATGCTGACAGGCTATTTTTGTATATTTAGCTCATAGTAAATGTTAACACCATACAGAGAGAAACATGTGATCTGTGGGACGTATATAAAACATGGCCCACAGGAAGGGGAGGCTCTATTTGGGCTCTGCTATGCTCTATTGGGACACACTTTGCTTACACTTTACACAGACATCAGATGGTGAGTTAACATGCTTATCACAGAGACAGATGCCATCTACCATTCAGGATCCCATGAAAGATGGGGAACAAACTTTGATATTGTTACTATTTCACCTATTTTATGTTTTGCTGCAATGATGCTTTTTGTGGACAATCCATCTAATAAACCACTACATTTTTATGAGAAATATCATGACATTTACTTTAGAGTATCGCATCTGGTAACAAGTCCTGAATAAATAAATATACAAAATAAGTGTATTTAACAGGTGTGCGCAGCATTGAGTATTCTAGCAGCTGCTCTTAGGCTTGCAAGCAGCACATGCTGGCATCAGAGCAGGATGCTGCAAGGGAGTGCTGGGAAGTTAAGTCTTTTTTTATGCTTTCTGATGGAGCCAATCATACCAGATTAAGGATGGGGCCTTGCATACCAGGCTAGGGATGGAGTCATGCATACTAGAATGATATGGGGACCTGCATACCAGGATAGGAATGAGGGTGATCATTCCTGCCAGGATAGGGATGAGGAGGACCATTCCTACCAGAATAAGTGGGCATGCATACCAGTCTAGGGATAGGAGGCATGCATACCCGGATGGGGATGAGGTAAGCCCTGCATACCAGGATAGGGATGAGGGAGCCATGCATACCAGGATAGGTATGAGGGAGCCATGCCTACCACAGTAGGGATGAGGGGGTCATGCATACCAGGACATGGATGAGGGAGCCATTCATATGAGGGTAGAAATGAGGGGGCAATGCATACCAGGATAGGGATGAGGGGGCAATGTGTATCAAGATAGGGAGGAGGGGACCATATATACCAGGATAGGGGATATTAAGTACAAAATTGACCACATTTTTTGCTTAGTTTTTTTCCTAATTTCCTCCTCTAAAACCTAAGTGCGTCTTATAGTCATGTGCGTCTTATAGTCCAAAAAATGCAGTCCTTTTTTGAGGATAATATAGCAACGAAATGTGCCCAAGGAGATGTAATAGCCTACGGATGAGGAATACAATACCAATGCATTTTTGAATATACCCAAGAACACTCAATACTGTAAAATGGGCAATATAACACCTATACTTTTTTAAAAAGTTTTTAGAGGCTTAGAAAGCAGTGAAATGCACCTAAGAACACAAAATACTGTATGGCTAAGAAATGCAGCCCAGCAAAGTTTGTAAACTTTTTTTAGTGTTATATATCACAAAAATTTACCCCAACAGAAGAAATAGTGTATCTGTAAGCAATATAAACAAACAAGCTCAATTTTTAAAACACTTTTTATACAGTGTTATATGCCATCAAAAATGTGACAGAAAGCATGTAATACTCAATGGATGAGTAATCTAATCCAGAAATATTTTTCCATGCCTTTAGTAATTTTGAAATTCTTTTTTGCAGTGCTATACACCATCAAAAATATGACAGAACGCATGTAATACTCTATGGATAAGTAATCTAATCCAGAAATATTTTTCTACATTTTTTGTAAGTTTTGCATACCACCATAATTCAAAAATAACCATCTAAAACTGTATGGATGAGTCATTTAATTCATAAAAAAATCTGGAACATAAATATTTTGGTATTGTACTTTCTGTAATTATATACTCAGGTTTTGCAGAAAGTGGTCTCCTTGTCTGTGGCTCCTTTTCCTGCCGTGTCTATCCTTATGTCCTCTCCGTCTGCCTGTGCTCCGCTCTCTTGTGTCTCTGTGCTCCGCATTCTTGCGGTTCTGCCTGTGCTTTGCACTCTTAAGGTTCTGCCTGTTCTCCTCTTCGGCTGCTGTAGAACCTCTTGCTGCAGCTTCTCTTTGCATACCTTGTGGTTCCACTTTGCTTCACCTCTGCTGCTGCAGAACCTTTTGCTACAGTTCCTCTCTGCATACCTTGCAGTTCCACGCTATTTCCCTTCTAAAGCTCCTGCTGCTACAGAACCTCTTGCTGCAAACTGCAGTCATGCAGTTCTACCCTGCTCCGCTCCTTGTGGTTCTTCTCTGCTCTGCAACCCTGCAGTTCTGCTTTGCTTCTATTCCGTATCCTGTGGATCCTTGTCCTACCCATCTGTACTGGTTCCTGAACCAGTTCCTGCATCTTCTGTGTGAACAGCTCTTTACCTGTTCCCTCACACCATTCATACCTGTCTATGTTCCGTCCTTCCTGAAAAAGTTCCTGCACCTCAAGTGTGAACAGCCCCCCCACCTATTCACATATACTACTCGTCCCAGTCTGAGTCTCTGTCCTGTCAATACTGAGTCAGTTCCTGTCCCGCCTGCCTACCAGTGCCTCAGCCATGCCTGCCTGTCTGCCAGTGCATCAGCCGTGCCCGCCTGCCTGCCAGTGCCTCATCCATGCCCACCTGCCTGCCAGTGCCTCAGCCATGCCCGCCTGCCAGTGACTCAGCCATGCCTGCCAGTGTCTCAGCTGTGCCTGTCTGCCAGTGTCTCAAGCCGTGCCTGCTATTGTACCCATCATGTCAGTTTGTACTAGCCCGCACCTGCTCGCAGTATCCAGTCCCTCAGTGGGATCAGCAGCCACAGTCAGACACCACCCTGGAGTGGCACCTGGCAGCTACCTGCCGCACAAGCCTGACCTCACCATCAGAGACTCCAGTGAATACCAAGATAGCTGCTTAGTTACGACCCTTCCAGGGTAGTCTGGTTTGTGGTTCAGTGGGGCTACACCCCCCACTTTCGCACCAACCAGCCAGCATGCAAGCGTTACAGATGCTATGCCTCACCTCCCTGTATGTGCTGCTGTCCTCACTCTGCATGTCCTCCTGCTAGCTTGGGTCTGTTACTACATCGCTATATTCTGAGAGCTATATCTTTTTATTTCTCAACTGATGGAGCTGTGTTTTGGCTTGTTTTTTTCATGGGACAAGATGCCATTTTCATTTATACCATATGTATTTCCATTTAATTTTTTATCTCTATCTCTTTAATCCACTATTGGTTCTGCAGTGTGATGCAAAAAATTTTTTAGCACATTTTCTATTTAGGTTTCGGAGATAGCAATACCAAATATGTTTTTTTTTATTTTTTTTGTTTACATAAATATGTGTATTTATTATTATACTTTTTTAATTTTTCTTTATCGACTGCAACATTTAGGGGGTTAAAATGACCTGGGTGGTGTGAGCACTGCTCCTGGCAGTGATAGCCTGGTCTTGGCATTAAATTAAGCTGAGCACCCATGAGTAATCATTCAGGCACAGCCCCTTTGCCCCATACGATTGCCATGATGTACTGTACCTATATGTCAAAGGTCAGGAACCCCTATCCATATGGTTAGGTCAAAGGTCGTGATCGAGTTATAATTATGGTGATGTCAAAATTCTCTAGTAGTCATTGAAATACAGTGGGTACAGAAAGTATTCAGACCCCTTTAAATTTTTCACTTTTTTTCATTGCAGTCATTTGGTAAATTCAAAAAGTTCATTTTTTTCTCATTAATGTACACTCTGCACCCCATCTTGACTGAAAAAACAGAAATGTAGAAATATTTGCAAATTTTTTAAAAAAGAAAAAATGAAACATCACGTGGTCATAAGTACACAGACCTTTTGCTCAGACACTCATATTTAAGTCAAATGCTGTTCAAGGAAATGATGGTTCTACTCCTTCATTGGAGTCCAGCTGTGTTTAATTAAACTGATAGGACTTGATTTGTAAAGTTACACACTTGTCTATATGTCTATATAAGACCTCACATCTCACAGTGCACTTCAGACCTAATGAGAATCATGAGGTCAAAGGAACTGGCCAAGGAGCTCAGAGACAGAATTGTGACAAGGCACAGATCTGGCCAATGTTCTAAAAGAATGTCGGTAGTACTCAGGTTTCCTAATAGCACAGTGGTCTCCATAATCCTTAAATGGAAGAAGTTTGGGACCACCAGAAGTCTTCCTAGACCTGGCCATCCAGCCAAACTGAGCATTTGTGGGAGAAGGCCTTGGTGAGAGAGGTAAAGAAGAACCCTAGGATCACTGTGGCTGGGCTCCAGAGATGCAGTAGGGAAATGCAGCCCTCCACAAGTCAGGCCTTTATGGCAGAGTGGCCTTACAGAAGCCTCTCCTCAGTGCAAAACATATGAAAGCCCACATAGTGTTTGCTAAAAAAAACATGAAGGACTCCCAGGCTATGAGAAATAGGATTCTCTGTTCTGATGAGAAGAAGATATAACTTTTTGGTGATAATTCTAAGTAGTATGTATGGAGAAAACCAGGCACTAATCATCATCTTCCCAATAGAATCCCAACAGTAAAACATGGTGGTGGCAGCATCATGCTATGGGGGTGTTTTTCAGCTGCAGGGACAGGACGACTGGTTGCAATTGAAGGAAACATAAATGCAGCCAAGTACAGAGATATCCTGGATGAAAACCTCTTCCAGAGTGCTCTTGACCGCCGACTTGGCCAAAGGTTCACCTTTCAGCAAGACAATGACCCTAAGCACACAGATAAATGCAAGGAAGAATGTCAGAGGATCCCCAAATTTAGGTGTGAAAAACTGATTGCATCATTGCCAAAAAGATTCATGGCTGTACAAGCTCAAAAGGGAGCTTCTACTCAATACTGAGCAAAGGGTCTGAATATTTATGACCATGTAATATTTCAGTTTTTCTTTTTTAATAAATTTGCAAACATTTCTACATTTCTATTTTTTTTAGTCAAGACTTTTTTGATTTTACCAAATGGCTGCAATGAACAAAGAGTGAAAAAAATAAAGGAGTCTGAATCCTTTCCGTACCCACTGTATCAATATACTGCTCTGCAATTGTAGATAGAAGCTTGGAGACATTTTTATGTGTTGCATCATGGTCATTTTCTATCTGTACCAAACAAATTTCCTTAACTTCTGAAATAGAAGATTTAATATATTCTTTGGTAGTGAGTTTATTAATATGTAACAATGACAAGTGACTTTGTTAGGGATAGTTTCATCTATATCAGTGTCTGAAACTGATGTAGCATGCTATGTACAGTATGTACAGGTGCTTCTCACAAAATTAGAATATCATCAAAAAATTAATTTATTTCATTTCTTCAATGCAAAAACGTGAAACTCATATTATATAGAGTCATTACAAATAGAGTCATCTACTGTATTTCAAGTGTTTATTTCTGTTAATGTTGATGATTATGGCTTACATTCTATGAAAACCCAAAAGTCATTATCCCAGTAAATTAGAATAATTAGCAAAAAACACCTACAAACATTTCCTAAGCGTTTAAAAAAGCCTGTGTCAGCAGGCTCCACAATCATGGGGAAGAGTGCTGACTTGACAGATGTCCAGAAGGCAGTCATTGACACACTCCACAAAGAGGGTAAGCCACAAAAGGTCATTGCTAAAGGAGCTGGCTGTTCATAGAGTGCTGTATCCAAGCATATTAATGGACTTTTGAGCGGAAAGAAAATGTGTGATAGAAAAATGTGTACAAGCAACCGGGATAACCGCATCCTTGAAAGGATTGTTAAGAAAAGGCCGTTTAAAAATTTTGGGGAGATTCACAAGTTCACAAGCAGTGGACTGCTGCTGTAGTCATGAGTCATTGCTTCAAGAGCCAACACACACAGACGTATCCAGGAAATGGGCTACGAGTGTCGTATTCCTTGTGTTAAACCACTCATGACCAATAGACAATGCCAGAAGTGTCTTACCTGGCCCAAGGAGAAAGAAAAATGTTGACTGTTGATCAGTGGTCTAAGGTGTTGTTCTCAGATTAAAGTAAATTTTGCATTTCATTTGGAAATCAAGGTCCCATAATCTGGAGGAAGAATGGAGAGGCACACAATCCAAGCTGCTTGACGTGTAGTGTGAAGATTCCACAATCAGTGATGGTTTGGGGAGCCATGTCATATGCTGGTGTAGGTCCACTGTGTTTTATTAATACCAAAGTTAGCGGAAATTTTACAGCACTTCGGGATTCCCTCTGCCTAAAAGCTTTTTGGAGATGGAAATTTCATTCTCCAGCAGAACTTGGCACCTGTCCACACTATCAAAATTACAAATACCTGGTTTACAAACAACAGTATCACCTGACCTTAACCCCACAGAGAATCTATGAGGTATTTGCAGGAGGAAGATGAGAGACACCAGACCCAACAATGCAGATGAGCTGAAGGCTTCTGTCAAAGCAATCTGGGCTTCCATAACACTTCAGCAGTGCAACTGGCTGATCGCCTCCATGCCACACCGCATTGATGCAGTAATTGATGTAAAAGGAGCCCCCTCCAAGTATTGAGTGCATTTACTTAGCATACATTTCAACAAGCCAACATTTCAGATTTTAAAATCATTTTTCAAGCTGGTGTTATAAAGTTTTCTAATTTACTGAGATAATGACTTTTGGGTTTTCATTGGCTGTAAGCCATAATCATCAACATTAACAGAAATAAACACGTGAAATAGATCACTCTTTTTGTAAAGGATTATATATAATACCGTATATGAGTTTCACTGTTTATATTGAAGAACTGAAATAAATTAACTTTATGATGATATTCTAACTTTGTGAGAAGCACCTGTATATTAGATAATTGAGAGAGGTTAAGAATGCTTAGCAAAGGGGGCCCATCATGATCATGATGAAACCATGTAGCTGGTTTAGATTTTGGCTGTTTAGAAGTTTGAGGGGCTTTCCTTCTGTCATTGTTCTTTTGTAGGTAAGGGAGCTGGTATATGTAAAGTGTTATACCATCCTTGCATGTTTTCATGTGAAGACCTATTGAGAAAAATCGAAACCCATATATAATAGCCAGGGCCACCATCAGGGCATTACTACCCTGAATGGCATATGGGGCCCGATCAGCAGAGGGGACCCGCATCGGGCCCCGTCACCTCTACCCATCGGGCCCCACTGCCTCATCCCCAGAGGCAGTATTCTGCCTATCAAGTAAATGAACCTGCATCCAGGACGCAGGATGGAGATGGGGCAGGATTGGGGGCAGGAAGGAAACAGGGCAGGAATGAGGGCAGGATTGGAGGCACTTGGGGCAGAATGGAGAGGGGGCATGATTGGAGACACAGGGGCATGATTGGAGACACAAAAGCAGGATGGAGACGGGGCAGGATTGGAGACACTGAGATAGAATTGCAGAAACAGGAGGCATGATGGGAGACACAGGGGGAAGGATGAAGGACACTGGGGGCAAGAATGCAGACACAAGGAAAAGGATTGGAGACACAGGGGCAGGATTGGAGACACAGGGGCAGGATTGCAGTCACAGGGGGCAGGATTGGAGACACAGGGTGCAGGATTGGAGACACAGGGTGCAGGATTGGAGACACGGGGCAGGTTTGGAGACACTTGGGGCAGGATTGCAGACACAGGGGGTAGGATTGCAGACACAGCAGGTGCACGTACTGGAACAGGCAGAACAGCATGGAGTATGATGGAACAGATTTGGACCTGTTCACACAGGAGGTGCAGGTACAGATATACAGATATAGGCAGGGAGGAGTGGAGTATGACAGAACAGATTTGGACCTGTTCATACAGGAGGTGCAGGTATAGATATAGGCAGGAAAGAGTGAAGAATGACGGAACAGGTTTGGAAATGTTCACACAGGAGGAGAACCGCAAGGCTGTGGAGAAGAGGTGGAAAGCACCAAGAGGTTCTGCAGCAGCAGAAGCAGGATAAAGCAGAATCGCAAGAAGAGACCAGAGCATGAGCAGAGCTGCAAGAGTGCAGAACACAAGCAGACAGGGAGGACACAAGGAAAGAAACAGCAGGGAAAGAAGCCAAAGACAGGGAGCCAGGCAGACAGAGGTAGGACAGAGTTCAGATAACGTAAAAGTGCGAGACAAGGAACAGGACCAAGGACACAGGAACCAGAGTACATACAGATACAAAGCAAGGCTAGAAGCTACCACACAGAGACCAGGAAACACTGCCTCCTGGAGGGCAGCAAGACAGGTACAAGGCAAGGCTAGGACAAAGACACAGAACCCAGGATATTCTGCCTCCTGGAGGGCAGACAGAGCGCCAAGCAAAGCTAGGAGTAAGACCTCCAGAGAAGGAGAAACACAGAGCAAGACCTGGCAGCTCAGTAGCAAGACACTAACTGAGTTAACACATTGCACAGGCAAGGTTCCAGTGGGTGGAGCTGCCCTAAATACTAGAGGGCTCTAGGTAATTGGTCAGGGACACATTGGACAGGTGCACCCTGACTCCATAAGAACCAGAGAGTTCTGGTGCCGCCCCCTATGAACACAGCCAGGAAACATGCACAGAGCAGATAGGAGACAAGTGGCACAGAGCATGGAGCTGGCAGCAGACAAAAATCACAGCAAGGCCTGGAGCAGTGAGTAAGTTGGTGTCAGGGGATGGGAGGCCATGCAGTGATGCCAGCAGGGTTGTTACATAATGTAGAAGTTGGGAAAAAATAAGTAAAGCGTTCTGCAAGCGGAGCTCTAGATAAGTGTGTTATTTCCTGCAGAGACGAAACCTGTGCTGGATGAAAGGTGAAAAGCAAACATGAAGGACTTCACCTAGAGACGACACTTGTGATTCAGTGTGTTACCTATACACTGACACTATACACTGTATAATATACAATTGTGGCCAAAAGTATTGACACCCCTGCAATTCTGTCAGATAAAACTCAGTTTCTTCCTGAATATGATTGCAAACACAAATTCTTTGGTATTATTATCTTCATTTAATTTGTCTTAAATGAAAAAACACAAAAGAATTGTCCTAAAGCCAAATTGGATATAATTCCACACCAAACATAAAAGAGGGTGGACAAAAGTATTGGCACTGTTCGAAAAATCATGTGATGCTTCTCTAATTTGTGTAATTAACAGCACCTGTAACTTACCTGTGGCACCTAACAGGTGTTGGCAATAACTAAATCACACTTGCAGCCAGTTGACATGGATTAAAGTTGACTCAACCTCTGTCCTGTGTCCTTGTGTGTACCACATTGAGCATGGAGAAAAGAAAGAAGACCAAAGAACTGTCTGAGGACTTGAGAAACCAAATTGTGAGGAAGCATGAGCAATCTCAAGGCTACAAGTCCATCTCCAAAGACCTGAATGTTCCTGTGTCTACCGTGCGCAGTGTCATCAAGAAGTTTAAAGCCCATGGCACTGTGGCTAACCTCCCTAGATGTGGACGGAAAGAAAAATTGACAAGAGATTTCAACGTGATATTATTGGTCACTTTAAAAATTGAAAAATAAATAAAAATATACCTAAATTGTATTGCATATTTTAACAAATATTTAATAGGTTACAGTAGCGTAGAGCTCGACCAAAAGTGTCTACCGTGTTATGGTGAAGGCTTAAAAAATCTTTTGGCCAAAACAAAAGCTGCTGGCTATATGTGTGATCTGGTGATGGGAACTGTTAATGTGTGATTGGTGAGAAGTGGAATTTTTCCAAGAGAGAGCGGTGGGACTGTGGACATTTTGAGGGGTAGAGGTGGGGCTGGGGTGGAGCCTGGGCAGTCTCAAGGGGGCCCCCAAAATTTTGCCAGTATGGAGCCCCGAAATTCCTAGTGGCCGCCCTGATAATAGCTGCACTGATAATCCGCATGAAGAGACAGGGCTGCCTGAACCAAAGAGGGAACTGCTGAAGATCATAATTTCTTTTAAATAAGTCTTATAATTTTGTGGTATCATTAGGGAATTTCCCTTCAGTTAAAGCAAGAATTTAATTTACTTTTCCTTTATCTCTAGAGAGTTCCTGGTGGCTGTGTCATCAAAGACACTCTTTTGATCTGGTGTGCCTGGTGTCTAAAGGGTTTTTAATAATGTCAGCTGAAGGAATGAGCACACTTTGGAGGTTTGCTGTGTTTTTGTTGGGCATTTTTTCTGCACACATCGTGAAAGATTTCCTGATGCCATGAAAGTTATTGAAAATTCTTAATATTCGTACATGTTATTTATTTTTGATTTGCAGATTTGGAGCAGATTTAAATCTGAGGAATGTCAATTCTTTCAGCGTTATTACTGCATATTTCACTCATACTAATTTGTAGAGAAATATCTGGGGCAAAAGCACATGCAAAAAATGCATAAAAATGCAGCAAAAATGCACCTAATTTAAGCTGACATTTTTCCTGCCAATAAATGCTAAAGGGTGCAGAAATTGCTGCACCAAATACTTAACGTGTGCACATACCCTTACAAGGTACCTCAGCCTTTAAATAAGGATTGCGTCAATTGATAATAAGATGAAGAGTATGAAAGAGTAGATGTCATGCCTATAGGTTTTGGGAGGTTCTTCTCACCATTCTTTAAGCTCATGGCTTGGCATCGATAGCAGTTGACTGCTTTGTATTACAGTGAGGTTAAAGAGCTCTGCAAGGCTCATTTTACGCTAATGGATTCTGCAGTTGAGTTTTCCCACTTAAAGAGAATCTGTCAGCACATTTTTGCTATATAATCTGAAGAGCGGAGGAGATAGAGGCCGAAGAGCAAAATTCATAGACTTCTGACTTATCAAAGTGTGAGTGCATACTGTTGTTTACTAACTGTGAAGGATTTATCACTAAAAAATTAACATTGCTATGGCACATTAGTCTGGCAAAGCTCTCTCCTGTGATAAGCACCTCTCTGTCTATAGAGAGCCAAGTGTGGGCGGGGTTAGCTTTCTCAGCTCTGCTTAATTCTAAATCTAAGATATCTGAATGTGCCAGAAAGGCTGCACTCAGTAATCAAAGTGATACATCATTGGATTCAGCTTCTATTTGCCTACATTATGATTCTCTCAGATGAGGTAGCAAAACCTGCCGACAAATTTCCATTAAAAAGTTGTATATTTTAAAAATCCATATTGAGAGCCACAAAGTGAAACAATAACTGCATTTTAAAGACAGTATAAAAAACATTGAATAGTCATAAATTGTATGCTCTTGTGAATTTTTCCTTAGGAATTGATTTGAAGGGGTGCAAAAGACAACACTCATAAGCTTAACTGAGATAGAATCTGTCTATTCAGGCATTTATTTGAATATGTATGAGTCCTAACACATTGTTAAGAAAATTGAGATAGTTTAAGTGAGTGCAATTTCTGTTCCTTATCCCCAAACAAATCATAACAGTCTTTTATAGTGTAATAAAAAATGTATTGCTCCCATGATAACATGACTTATTATACTTTCATGCCTTGCTCCCTTGTCATTGCAGAGACTTGCATGTGACTTCTACAATTTATCTTGCTTTTTGTGTGTCATGGTCTCTTGTTTCCTATCCTGGGAATTGAAAGCATTCTGTGTGCTTTACTAAGAAACACAGAATAGAAAGCTTGTCAGTGCTTAGGCAGTATATATATATAGCCTTAATGTGCATAAAAATATGGTAATGAACATGTCAGTTTATCAGCATTTCTATTTAAGTCATCCAGTTCCATCTCTTTTGAGAAGTAGAGGTTTTTAGTGATAACAAATTTAGAATGTGCATGAATAATAAATGCCTGAAGTATGGAGGAAAATGAAATCTGCAGATTAAATATTTGCTTCATTCCATTTTAGAGAAGATATAACTTCTTACATAAAGTTAAGCCATCTGCATTGTTATGATGCCTAACCTCTCGCATCATACAATTGATGAGTGTGATGTTCAGTTTATTAAACTTTAGAAAATGCAATATTTGCTATAGATACTTATACTTATGTTATGGATGAATGCAATCTATCAGATATTGATCTATCTTCTTCAAGTTATAATCTACAGATGCTGTTTTGTTTTTTTAGCTAAGTAAATGTACCAGTAGGGCATATGAAGCGATGGCCGGGGGACCACCACAATGCAGGGAGACTACAGTACGCAAGATGAGGTGTAGAGATGAAATACTTTGCCTTTTTTCGGGTCGAGTCGGGTTTCATGAAACACAACTTTATCAAAAGTCGGGTCGAACGCAATCGGCCGATTATCATGAAAAGTCGAAGGCCAACTGAAACACGAAACCCAATGCAAGTCAATGGGGAACCAAGGTCGGCAAAGAGTGGAGGACAGGAAACACACCTACAGTGCCCATTTTAATGCCAAAAACATCAATTCTTATTACTTAAGCTTGTCAACCTTAATTTACTTTATAATAATAGTTAGGCATTGAAAACTGGGGGTTATTTGGCTAAAGTAGTGGGGGGGTAGGGCTAGCTCCAGATTTTCGTGGGCCCTGGGCCAAAAAGTGTCACTGGGCCCCTTTAACACATGTCACAATTCATGATCCTCTGATATGGTAGAGAAATAGCGGTATAGTACAATGAAAAATAATTCACTTCTTAAATCTCATGACTGATATCCATTTTAAATTCTCTAATAGCTCCAAAAAAGGACTGTATATTACTCCATACAGTATTATGGCCACCACATAGTGCGCTATACAGAGTAAAGAGGCCCATATATTTCTCCAAACAGAATCATTGGTCCCATATAATGTTCCATACAGTGTATGATGAGCTCCACATAATGCTACAGTATATGTTGGTCCCCATGGATGAATCTCCACTGTCTTATGGGCCCAAATAATGCTCCATATATAATGGGCCCCATTTCTAATGCTCCAGTGTATAATAGGCCCTGTAAATGCTGCTCCAGTGTCTGATGTCCACCTTTGGAATGCTCCAGTCCAGTGTATGGTGGGCCTCATATATCATTCTCCAGAGTATAGTGCTCCCCAAAAATTGCTGTCCCAACATTGAAAACAATTAAATAAGTCTCCTCGCTAGGGAATCCCTGTACTAGTCTGGACTCCTCGTCGTCCCCATCTTCCATCTCACTGCACTTGGACTGTTTAGACAGAAGGCATACAGATGTGATGTCATCACGCTCTCTGACCTGAATGTCATTGTCAGGAAATGCGGAAGACGTCACGGTGGTGGAGCAGGGAGAGGTAAGTATTTCAATGTGTCTGACGACGGGTGGGCCTCTCCCACCGGCAGAGACACTTTGCGTACTATGAGGGGCCCTGTGCCAGTGCTGTTGCCCATGAGTATGCCCCCCCACCTGCTCAAGGAACCTACACTTTCTTCTGCACCTTCCTCTTTGTCACCGTGTAAGGTGGTATAGTATGCGGGAAGGGGAACCTGAGTTTCATCAGGGTCAGATTCTGGCTGTGTACAGAGTGCGAGGGGAATGTAGTGGTCTGGGTCAATGTACCAGTAGAATCATCTAGCAGTGGCTGGGCATCAGTGCACTTGTGGCGCCCCCAGGAGTATGGTCACCACAGTGGCATTACCTTTCTCCTAGGGAGTGTGATTTCATGCTTGGGAGCAACGACGGATATCTCTAGCAGTTAAACCAACACACAACAAAGTTACCACTCCAGGCCAGCAGGGAGACCTCTGAACCTGACTGCTGAGGAGCTGCTCTCTGTGGTCGGGAGGAGGGAAGTTAGGGCAGTCTGTGAAGTGAAGGGGAAGTGTGTGGATGTGAGAAGGGGAGCTGGAGGATGAGCAGAGTTAAGGCTCACTCATAGCTGGAGCGCATGATCCGGATTCCGGTCTCCAAGTTTATAGGGACACTGATGTTCCTGCAGCAGAAATCGGAGGAAGAAGCAGCTGTAAATGCTTTGTTCCCAACTAAGGCTCGGAGGCCCCAGCAGCGACGTGTGTGAGCCAGAAGGAAAAGGCTATGGCTGCCTGCCATACGAGAAAGTTCCAAAAGAGAGTCAACAGGGGGAACTTCAGTGAACTCAGTACTGCGAGTACCTCAGATAAGCGCTAGAACGGAGGCCACACTACCTACCTGCAGAGCAAGAATTCCAAATTTGCTTCCAGGCTGACCAACTCCTTCTCCATCTCTACTCTGGGTCCTGGACGGCACTTACCAAGTACAGGTATAGGAACTGCACTACTGTGTCTGTCATCTTTCTCCTGCGCCTGGCGCATGGCTCTGCTACATCCTGCACTGCACACCATCGACCAACTCTTTCATCTGCCCTGCGACTACGGCCCTACCTGTGCAGGGCTTCTACATCTTAGCTGCACCACAACATCTGTCCCAGAGAAGCGACACTGCAGCGCGGGTCAATCTGATCAGAAACCATGGGTGGCGTCACGTATCATTAACCTATAAACATTATTCACCCCTTTGCATGGATGCCCAGGGCCACGGAACGGGTCATCACCACCAACGTGACACATCCCTCTGAGACACTGGCCCGGTACCGATTAACCCCACTGCCCTGGCTGGCCACCCACACTCCATGTCAGATTCATCTTGGACTGGGGAATTCACGATTTGACTTGATAACCCAGGCATGGTATGAAAGAAAGAGCTACATGGACTAATGTGAAGTGTGGCCTGCTGCATCATTCACTTTTGGTGGGGGTGAAGGACACAAGGAAAGAGGTTCTTCCTGACCAGGAGCCAGCACTTGACAACTCAGTGCTTGCATTTTTTGAAACTTCAGAAGAGGAGGGCATATTTGCTGGAGTCTGTTTCGGCAATGTAAGTCAAAACCAGTTCCTGATGCTCCGGCTTTAAAAGCGGTTAACCTACTCCCAGAAAAGGTAGCCTTCCAGGCATTCTGGAGCCAGACCATGACACAGGCTCAACACCTCCTGCCTTAACTGCTATTGTGCTTTTGCCACTACCAGAAGATGCACCACCACCATCAGCACCAGCTGGCTCCCACACCCACATCCACCGGCCTCTTCCACCAAACTTCAAAATTTTGCAGAAAATAAACTCAAAATAACATCAGATATATGGTACTGTATCAGAAGCTTACAGCTCTATACAGTCAAAGGATAATCGTCAATCTCCCTATATATTCCATCAGTCACACAGAGACACTCACAGGCTCAGTATGGATTAGACAAGAATATAAAAAGTGTACAGTATCATCAGATAGCAGGTATATATAGTATAGATAAGCATTCTAAATCTCCGTAGATATTTCAGGAAGCAGACACAGACGCTCTCAGGCTCAGTATGGATTAAAACACAATATAAAAGCCGTAAAACGGTAATGGATCTGAAGAGTACAGCTGTACACAGTGTAGGGGTCATTGTTATCAATCTCAGTATTTATTTCCACAGTCAGAAAATAACTCTCACTTGGTCAGTTCAGGATGGATCACACCACAATATAACAAGAAGATCCGCAAGAAATAATCACACATGTGGGACAATGTTCCAGGTGTCAATGATACACTTAGAGTGGTGGGTGGAGGAGGACTTCCTGGCAGAAATGGTACAGTATCACCAGAAGCCAGGTATATATAGCATAGTTTAAACATTAAAAATGTACTTCTATATATCAGGAGTAGTGTTGAGCCACCCCGCTAGTGATCGAGTTCCTTTTGGCTTGTCGAACAGGAGGCAAGTTCGTCGAATGTTCGTCGAACGTTCGACGAACACCGTCGAACACCATTGAAAACAATGGCAGGCAAACACAAACACATACTACCACAGAAAACAATTACAAAACACCTTAAAAGGTGTCCTAAAGCAGACAAAATGCTCAGAATACAAAAATAACATATGGAAAAGGGCAACTATATATAGAAAAGAGGTGGAGGAGTAAAAGGAGGAGGAGGAGGAGACACAAATATAGGCATGTCATGCCCTTATGAAGTCAAGAAAGGCTGGAATAAAAATGTAAAATACAAAAAAAAATAAAAATCTGAAATCGAAGACGATCATATACCGTCAGACTTCCCACAATAAATTATGCCAACTGCCGATCGGGCGGCGTCCATGAAGGCAAAGTGTTTGGTTTCCGGGGGCAGTATGGTTGCAAAGCTGAACCTTAAAGGAATGTCCAGAAGGGCACCACCAGGAGTGGAGCCTGTGGCTTAATTCGACTCCACCCGGGAAAGCTCGACCATGCCAGCAACAGAAAAGATTGACAGATTGCAAGCTTTGTCGATACTGTGGGTGGTGGTGGATGTCCGTTTTTAGCTGTTCTAGCGATTTGTCAGCTTAATTCCGTTAACGAACGAGACTCCGGCATGCCCCCGCGGTATGCATCAAGCTTACTAGAGGGACACGCGAGGCTCTGGCACGCGAGATCGATCAATAACAGGTCTGTCATGCCCTTACATGTCCGGGGCTGCATGCGCGCTACACTGAAAGGTCCAGCGTGTGTTGCTTACAGGTGCAGATAACCCACTGAACTCCGTTAGTAATGGGGATCTGGGATTCCAATTAATCCCCGCAAACAAAGATTTCCCAGTAAGTGCAGGTCAACCGGAATTCCGGAATTAGGCCTAACCGGCATTCCAGAAAAATTGAAAAAATTAAGTGTCCAAACCACAGGTGCTGTAGCTTGCTTAACAGCTGGGCTCCTATGCTGAGTAGCACGCAGTTCTTACATAAACAAGCGGCATAGCTTGGTTCACGGGTGGGCAACTCTGTGAGTAGCAGACAGTGCTTATATAAACAGGCGGCATAACTAGGCTCACAGGTGGGCTCCTCTGCTGAGCAGTAGACACCAGTACTAGTCCCAAAGTATTCACTGGGCTAAATGGAGTTAAAAAATGGGTCTTACATAAACAGGTGGCACAGCTTGGTTCACGGGTGGGCTCCTCTGATGAGTAGCAGACACAGTTATTAGGCCCAAGGTATTAACTGTGCTAAATGCAGTCAAAAACTGGTTCATTCATAAGCAGGCGGCAATAGCAAGGTTCACTGGTGGGCTCCTCTGCTGAGTAGCAGACAGTGCTACAAAGCCCTAAAGGATTTTCTGGACAAGATGTGGTAAAAAATTATTAGAAACACACACGGTGTAGCTCCTTGACAGGTGCACTTCACCGCTGGCTACCATACACCGCTACTATGCTTTGAAACAGTCTATTAACATTGAAAACCATTATTGATGTGAAAATGAAGTTACGCTTTTGGTGAACGAACCGTTCTCAAATGGAACCTCAAACAGCCGAATTTTAAGCAAAGTGTTCGAGTTCGACGAACGGCTCGAACACCGCCCAAAACAGCTGGAATTTTAACTTGGCGAACAGGTCGACTTGAACACCGCTCATCTCTAATCAGGAGGCAGACTCAAACGTTCTCAGGCCCAGTATGGATTCGACAAGATTGTAGAAAGTTGAGAAAGGGTACAGTATCACCAGATAACAGGTATATATATAGCATAGTTTACACATTAAAAATCTATGTCTATATATCAGGAGGCAGACTCCGACGATCTCAGGCCCAGTATGGATTCGACGTGATTGTAGAAAGTTGAGAAAGGGTACAGTATCAATGGATAGCAGGTATATATAGCATAGTTTAAACATTAAAAATCTGCGTGTATATTTCCGGAGTCCGACAAAGACACTCACAGCCTCAGTATGGATTAGACAAGAATCTAAAAAGTAGAAAAAGGGTTATGTATTCGAAGCGTACACCAGTAAACACTGTTGGGGTATTTTTCAATCTTCACATATATTTCAGTCTCAGTAAGACAGTCCAGACTCTCCGCAAGAGGGAACAAGATGGACACAAGTACAGACGGAAAGTCGAGTGATTGCAGAAATTTTGGAATTACTAATCACGGGAAAAACTTCCGGTAGAATTCTCAGAGGCGATGCTGACCCTCAAATACTTTGTCTGTGGAGACAGCGAAAACAGTGCTTGTGAAGAAACGTTAGCTGAATCGCAGTACCGTGGAACCCATCACCGTTACTCATCTCCATCAAATTGTGATCACAGGTTGAGATGTAGACATTGTCTTCACTGCCTATCATGATCTGTCAGGTAACTTTGGAGTGCAAAAGACAGAAGTCACAGGCCATAGGCGATTCTATTGGATTGGCATGAGAGGACATATTTAAAAATGTGGGCAGGAATGTCACACGTCTGTGAGTGGGAAAACCATGAAAGCTGATGATAAACCACCACTACATCTCATTGTGAGTCGACGTCCATAGCAAATGGAAGCCATTGATCATCTGAAGATAGAGCCCAGCAGGACAGGGCATAACTACATCTTAACCATCATCTGTCATTTCACCAAATTTGTATTGGCAGTCCCAGTGAAGTATTTAACAGGCCAGACTACACAGTGGTGGAACAGGGAGAGGTAAGTATTGCAAGTGCTGGTGCCCTGAGCAAGCAGGGGGGCCCACTCATGGTCGGCGGTACTGGCACAGGGCCCCTCATAGTACGCCGGTGTGTCTGACGGCTGGTGTTCACCCCCACCATCAGAGACACTTGATTGTACTATGAGGGATCCTGTGCCAGTGCCGTTGCCCAAGAGTGGGCCCACCCACCTGTCCAGGGCAACGGCACTCGCACGGGTGCGTGCGCCAGGTGGTGACCCCAGCCTTGTGGGGAGAGGCAGCCCAGTTGAGGAAGTGGAAAAAATGGCATTTGTTCATGTTGGACATTCAGCAGCTGCAAATGGAGTAATTGGAGAAGTCCGCGAAGAGGAGGACAAAAGCGAGCCATTTTTCTGGCAACCTACGTGTCAGCAGGGGTGGGTGGGACAAAATCCTTTGAAACCCATGCATGGTTCATTTTAATGAAGGTTAGATCATCAACATTTTTGGTCGACAGACATGTCCTTTTGTCTGTCAGGATTGATCCAGCAGCACTGAAGACTCTTTCAGATAACACACTAGCAGCAGGGCAAGCGAGCTCCTGTAAGGCATATTGTGCCAATTCAGGTCAGGTGTTAAGTTTACTGGCCCAATAGTCAAAGGGGAATGACCGGTGAGGGAGAACATCGATATGGGAGAAGTAATTTGTTACCATAGTGGACAACTGCTGTCTCCTGTCACTTTCAATCGATGCAGTATTACCAGTTGTGTGAGCGGTACTTGAAAAACTCATCCACATCACGGTCATGAAACCCCTGTGTCCAACGGCACTTCGGCTGTGTGCACCACGAACACCTCTTCCATGTTGCCCCCTATGGCTCGTGGGAGAAACATCACCGCCGCTGTGTGCTGGGAACGCCTGAAACAAACGGTTTACCAGAGTTGCTTGTTTGTTAGCCAATATTAGCTCTAGGTTCTCCTGTGGCATGATGTTTTGGAATTTGCCTTTATAGCGTGGATCCAGGATGCTGGCCAACCAGTAGTCATCATCGTTCATCATTTTGGCAATGCGGGGGTCCCTTTTTAGGATCTGCAAGGCATAATCAGACATGTGTGCCAATGTTCCAGGTGTCAATGATGCACTGCGAGTGCTGGGTGGAGGAGCACTTTCTGGCAAATCCACATCCCTCCAGTCACGCACAAACCCTGTACCTCACCTTGCCACGTCAACATTTTGTCTTGCCCCCTGAGAAGCATCCTCCTCCCCTAAATAATCATCCCCAACATTCTCCTTCTTCTCTTCCTCTTCTTCCTCCACCTCGTCCACGAGACTTCCCTGAGCAGACAATGGCTGACTGTCATCAAGGCTTCCCTCCTCCTCTTCCTCCTTGGCTGCAGACACCTGCTCCTTATTGTGAATCAAAGTTTGCATGAGAAGATGCATAAGTGGGATGCTCATGCTTATGATGGCGTCGTCTGTGCTTACCAGCTGTGTGCATTCCTCAAAACACTGAAGGAATTTGCAGAGGTCCTTCAGCTTCGACCACTGCACACAAGACAACTCCATGTCTGCCCGCAAACCGCTTGACAGTGTATCCTCCCACAAATGAAATACAGCCTGTCTCTGTTCGCACAGCCTCTGAACCATGTGCAGGGTTGAGTTCCACCTTGTTGCAACGTCGATAATTAGATGGTGTTTGGGAAGGTGGAGCACTCGCTGCTGCTTCTGCATACGACTGGAGTGTACGGGCGACCAGCGGATGTGCGAGCACAGTCTTCGCACCTTATGGAGCAGGGATGTTAACTCCGGATAATTATTGAGGAAGCACTGCACCACCAAGTTCAAGGTGTGAGCCAGGCAAGGTATGTGTCTGAGTTTTGAAAGGGCTATGGCTGCCACAAAATTCCAGTCGTTATCACTAACTACCTTGCCTGCCTCAAGATGTAGACTGCCCAGCCAAGACTCAGTTTGTCGCTGCATGTAGTCGGCCAGTACCTTCGCGTTGTGTCTGTTGTCACCCAAACACATCATCTTCAACACAACCTGCTGAAGCTTGCCACTAACTGTTCGATAGTGGGACACCTCGTGTGCAACACTGGCAGCTGCGGAAAGAGTGCTCTTGTGACTGCGCTCTGTGGACGAGCTTTCGGTTCTGGAGGAGAAGGAGGAGGGTCGAACGCCTACAGCCAACTGTTTCCTATACCGTGGGCTATGCAGCACTGTCCCACCACCGCTGTCCCCTGCGGACCCTGCATCCACCACATTAACCCAGTGCACAGTGATGCACTCGTAACGGCCCTGGCCATGCCTACTAGACCATGCATCTGTTGTGAGGTGCACCTTTCCACTCACTAATTGCTTGAGTGAATAGACAATGCGGTCTTTCACATGTACGTGGAGGGCTGGGATGGCTTTTTGCGAGAAGTGCTGACTGAGTAGGTCATAGCGTGGTACTGCGTAGCCCATGAGCTCGCGGAAAGCATTGCTTTCAACCAACCGGTAGGGCATCATCTCTAACGAGATTAATTTGCAATGTGGGCATTCGAAGCCAGTGTACGCGGATGAGAGGATGAGTACTTTCTTGTCCTACTCAGAATGTCTGGTAGGGTGAGCTGGACTTGAGAGCTGCATATGGTGAAACTAGCAGTGGACATGGCGGACTGAGAGAGGGTTGGTGATGGTGTTGGTGGTGTTGCTGATGGCCTAGATTCAGTCTTTCGTAGCAATAACATTGTGATTCCCTGACTGCTTTGCCCTTGCGACGACACCTCGACATTTGCTGCTGGTGGTGTGCTAACCGGTGGGCTTACAGTGGGGGAAGCGATGTAGGGTTGCTGACTACCTTCATTCGGAGCAGGTGGACATGTGGTATGTGAGGTTTTGTAGTCCGTCCATGCTTGCAAGTGCATGGTGTTTAAATGTCTAAGCATGCAACTGGTATTCAAATTTCTCAGATTTTTCCCTCGGCTAAAGGTCTTTGCGCCCTTCTTACAGATAACCTTGGCCTGATCATTAGGATTTTTGTTCAAAAAAGTGCCACACTGCACTCTTCCTACTATGGAAGACATTTTGAGGCCTTGCACGCTGTGCTAATTTGACCATCTGGCCAAGCTGTCCTGCAACTCTTTTGGTTTTTGAAACCCGTTTTTGAACTGCTACGGTCCTGCCGGATAACAGCTGTTGCAATGTCATTGCCTGCTGCGGATCCTCCTCCTCCTCTTCTGAGCTATTGACAGTGGCACCCTCTTCCCCCAATGGATGCCAATCTGGGTCAACAACTGGGTCATCCATCACCTTCTCTTGAATGTCATGTGCACCTTCCTGTGTGTCACTGTGTACAGAGGTATAGTATGCGGGAAGGGGCACCTGAGTTTCATCAGGGTCAGAATCTGGCTCAGTACACTGCGAGGACAATGTCGTGCTCTGAGTGAATGTACCAGCAGAATCATCTATCAGTGACTGTGCATCAGTGCACTCCATGTCAGATTCATCTTGGACTGGGGAATTCACGATTTGACTTGATTACCCAGGCATGGTATGTGAAAAGAGCTCCATGGAGTAATCTGTAGTGAGGCCTGCCGCATACTTCACTTTTGGTAGGGGTGAAGGACACAAGGAAAGGTTTTGTTCCTGACCTGGAGCCTCCACTAACGACTCAGTGCTTTTATTTTTTGAAACTTCAAAAGAGGAGGCGATAGAGCTGGAGGCTGTGTCAGCAATGTAAGCCAAAACTTGTTCCTGAAGATCTGGCTTTAAAAGCGGTTTACCTACTCCCAGAAAAGAGAGCCTTCAAGGCCTTGTGGAGCCAGATGATGACACAGGCTCAGCACCTCCTGCCTTAGGTGCTATTGTGCTTTTGCCACTACCAACAGATGCACCACCAACACCACCACCATCAGGACCAGATGGCAACCCCCGCCCACTTCCACGGCCTCTTCCACCATACTTCCTCATTTTTGTGAAATTGTACCCAAATTACCACCAGCTATATGGTACTGTAAAACAAGGTAGAAGGTGTATATAGTATTGGTGAGAATTTGAATCTCACTAGAGATTTGAGGACGCTGAACTAGTATCTCAGGCCCAGTAGAGATTACACCTCAATGTAACAGGCTGAAATTGGATGGGGTATGACAAGGTGGAGGGTCTATGTAGTATTGGTGAGAATTTGAATCTCACTAGAGATTTGATGACGCTGAACAATTGTCTCAGGCCAAGTAGAGATTACACCTCAATGTAACAGGCTGAAATTGGGTGGTGTATGACAAGGTGGAGGGTGTATATAGTATTGGTGAGAATTTGGATCTCACTAGAGATTTTAGGATGCTGACAATGATGCTCTCAGTCCAAGTATGGACGCAGGCAGCCTAATAAGCAGGATTGATGCACACAAAAGGGTGGAAAAATGAACGCTTGGTAACTGTGCAGAAAAGAGGAAGAAAAGTATTTTTGCTTTTAAAAAAGCAGTCTGCACAGCAGTGTGCAAAAAGCATTGCAGCTATCAGGGAGCCTTTTAATGCAGCCTAATAACCAACAGAGCTGATGCACAAAAATATAGCCTCCCTTGTTGTGTTGTACAGTGGAAATCGCTAACAGCAGAAGCGTTTTTTTGGTTCTTCTTCCCTGCCTAATGCTCTCCCTTATTCTTAATCAGCAGCAGCAACCGCTCCCTAATGCTAAGATTGGCAGAAGTAAGATGGCGGTCGGTGTGCACGCCCTTTTATAGCCCCTGTGACGCCACACAAAGCCAGCCAATCACTTGCATGCCCTTCTCAAAGATGGTGGTGACCGATGCCTATGTCATTGCGCTGCCCACAGTGTGCTTCCTCCATCATTGGCTGAAAAAGGGCACTGGAAGAATGATTTGAAATGCGACTTTGGCACTCGGGTCGCTGACCTCGTGGTCGACCTCACACTCTGGTCGGGTTTCGTTTCATGAAACCCGACTTCAGCGAAAGTCGCCGACTTTTGAATTTGACTGACCCGTTTCGCTCAACTCTAATGAGGTGCAAACAACAAAGGGTTAATTTATTTACAGGCATGGAATGCAGTGTTAGGAAAGGGTAAACAGGGGTATGCAATTACATAAAACAATTTACAAAAGTGATATTCTCTAGCTGGGCCATACAAATGGCACGGAGCACCAACTATTACAGATTAGTGTATTTTTCAAAAGGCAAAATAATGCAATAAAGTACAGTATGCCGCTACTCTAACTATAGCGTGACTGGCCGCTGCTACTTTGGCCGCACGGCTACCGTGCTCTATGTATTGCAGCCTATCCTACGCCCTAAACATAATTAAAAAATTAACTGGGAGAGCTCACTTTAAATAAAACAATTAGACTCAGTGAGTCATTTCAATATTCATCGGTGTGAAAAATTGTGCCCTCTCCCAGATAGTTAGATGGCAAACCATCCGGTACACAATGAAAAACCATCTGAGAATGGTGAAATAAACACCTGGCAGGAGCCGTGAATATGAAATAAATGTGAAAAGGATAAAATAGCCTTTATTATTAGAATGGCACAACAACAACAATATAGTGCATAAAAAGGCAATTTAATACCTCTATAATAAATTGAGCATATGTTTATAATTTTATATATGACCATAAATAAAATAAATCAAAATTAATATAATGAACCAAATAACAATATGCTCTTATATCATATATGCCCGAGCACCTCAGGCCCAGTTCAAAAGTCCTTATGTAATTTACCCAAAAATTTGGCTTAAAAGATACAAAAATGTGCAAAATAGTGCAAAAAGTAATTGCTCCGAAGATGTGTAAAATTGCAAATTGTGCAAAAGTAGTGCTGCAAATATACAAACTGCGGCAGTGTAAAAAGATCCAAGAAATATATGTGCAATATATAATTCAGTGCACTTAAGATGTGCTAAACAACCACTGAACATATGGACTCAAAGGTTTAAAACATAGGGTTAATAATAGGGCCGTAATACCTGTGAGTGTGGGTAACGCGGTGTGCCTCTGGAACGCGGCCCGATGCGCGTTTCGGAAAATTTCCTTTGTCAGGGGGATGGTAACAGCTCTATCGGCAGATTATTTATAGACCTGCACATCCAGGACATCAGATGAAGTGGCGCATGCGCCATCAGCGTGAACCGGAAGTGACGCGGCAAGTGGCGTCATGTGGGTAAGCACAGCAGACGGAACTGGCGTGTCACTGCACATGTAGACGCCGTTGCCGTGCAATGAACCATCACACCAGGCTGCTCAATGTCTGGATAGTGCCAGGAATAAGATGTAAACAAAACATAGTAATCGGCATGGCAATGTAATATTTAGTACTTAGAGTGCACATATAAGATGGAGGTTAAAAATTAGCCAATAATCCTAAAAGCAGACACATAGAGAGAGAATGAGAGAGAGACGAGTTTGGGAGTACAAATTTATGACAAACTTTGACACTCTCAGTGCTGGAATGAATGTGTCGCATGGATTTATGTCTTTTTACATCAATTAAGGAATTTCCTTTTAAAACCTTGCGGGGCAACACAGAACTAGACCCCAATCAGAGGACCATAAAACATCCAGACTCCTTATCTATGAACTGGTCCAATGTTTATACTTATGTTTCTCCCTCTCCCATATTGATAGTTCTGCTTCACGTCACTTGTCTTATCTATTGCATTTTTTCTAGGCTGTATTGTGCATAAATATGTGACTTCAGATTTTGTATTAGTCTAGCCTGATGAAGAGACCTGAGTAGTCTCGAAAGCTTGCAATGTATTACCATCTTTTCAGTTAGCCATTAAAAGGCATCAACTACTGAGGACTCTCAATCCTGAATATTTTTTTATCCACTGGCTAACACGGTACAAAGATATACATCTTTCCTAATCGCATATAGTAATATATGTGAAAAATATATATATACATATGTACATGAAGCATATCCATCCATGAACAAATAATGCAATTATTGCTAGTGTTGAGCATTCCGATACCACAAGTATCGGGTATCGGCCGATATTAGCTGTATCGGAATTCCGATACTGACTTCCGATACTTTTTTCATATCGGATACCGGAATCGGAAGTTCCCATAATGCTATGAGCCCGCTCGCTTTGATTCAGCCAATGGGAATCCTCAGAAGTGTGGGCACATCCTGTTAGGCATGTAGGCATGTTAACTATTGGCATGGCTGTGATTGGCTGCTGAAATGATGTCATGATGCACTATAAAAGCCACCGCTGCCTTCATTTCTGGTCACTCTGCTGTGAATTCAGTTAGGGACAGGCTGCTGTTGAAGACTGTGAGGGACAGTTAGAAATAGTGATTCTACCAGACATATTGTGCTTTAACCAGGCTACATAAACCACCACTGTAGCTTTCTTTTCCCTAGCAGCAGTGTTCACAGCTGTCTGCAAGGGCTGTGTGAGTGCAGCTCATGCTGTGGAGTGGGTCTTGCAGCCACGTCTGGTTGTAGGCCGCCCAGCGTGCCTCACTGCTGCCTCATACATATTTTTCTTTTTGAGCTGCTTATTTTTCAAAAATTATATCTAGTGTGCCTCCATCCGTATCCATATACGTTGGTTGCAAACACTAGTAGTAGACAGCGGAGCCTTTCTGCAGCCTTTCAGTGCTAGTGCCCACTTAGCTGCACTGTTCACGGCTGTCTGAGAGGTCTCTGACTGTGTGTGAGTGCAGCTGACGCTGAGTAGTGTGTCCTGCAGCTACGTCTGGTTGTAGGCCGCTCAGCGTGTCACTGCCTCACACACTTTTCTTTTATTGCAGCTCATTTTTTCTCCTATTAGTGTGCATCCATCCGTATCCATATACGGTGGTGGCAAACACTCTAGGAGTAGACAGCGGAGCCTTTCTGCAGCCTTTCAGTGCTAGTGCCCACTTAGCTGCACTGTTCACGGCTGTCTGAGAGGTCTCTGACTGTGTGTGAGTGCAGCTCACGCTGAGTAGTGTGTCCTGCAGCTATGTCTGGTTGTAGGCCGCTCAGCGTATGTCACTGCCTCACACATATTTTTCTTTAACTGCAGCTGATTTTTTCTTCTCCTATTAGTGTGCATCCATCCCTATCCATCTACATTGGTTGGTTGCAAACACTATATAGGAGTAGATAGAGGAGCCTTTTTTCTGGCTTGTGCCCTTCATCTGCAGCCAGATTAGTATTACCCAATTTTTTTGGAGTCTCATATTTTGCATTGTAGGTTACCTGCTTGCATTGTAATAGCTCCAAAAAGTTGGTGATACTATCACTTTCAAATATTTGGTCACATCCTTTTAGTTTTTTTCACAAAAAAAACAATAAATTTCATCAAACACTACATTTGAAAGTTGTGTAGGCCACATTATCTCCTATTAAAGTGTAGTCCACACACACACTTCATAAAATTAGTGTTTCTTCTACCTGTAACCAGCTATTCAGGAATAAGCACACTAAGCCCCCCTTTGTACTTTTCTGCCTATCTTTATCAGTCTAGCAAGATGAAGAAGGCAGGGAGTAAGGCACGTGGGCGTGGGTGTGGAGTTTCAGCAGGGAGAGGACGTGGAGATTCGGCAGGGAGAGGACGTGGGGATTCTGCAGGGAGAGGACGTGGGGATTCTGGGCCTGCTGCGGGCCCCAGTGAGTCAGCAGCCCCCAGTTTTAGCAGGCAACAGTCCTTTATGCACAGCTTTGTAGGACCTCGCCGTACCCCACTGCTGTGGGAGGAACAAATTGAAGCCGTTGTTGGATGGATGGCAGCTAACGCATTGACTTCAATGACTTCCACATCCTCTCAGGGCCAGAGCACCGAAGAGCAACTATCTGTCTCTTCACCACCTGCCAAAGTGCCCAGGCAGTCAGAGAGCCGTGGACAGGAGCCATCACAGTCTCTACTTCTGTTCTCTGAATCTGTTGGCTTGGAAAGAGGGGGCCAGTCAAGCAGCATTCCAGAATGTGAAGAAGAGGGAGTATGCAGTGATGCGCAACTTCTTTGTCCCTCTGAATCTGAAGAGGCGGGTAGGCCAGTGCCTATGTTCAGAACACCTCAGTACGCATCAGATGATGACGAGACTCAGTTACCACTTTCTCGTGTGCACGGTGCTGGCGAGACAACCCAGGAGAAGCAGGTGTTTGAGGAGGGGAGTGTAGATGATGAGGTCCTTGACCCATCATGGCGTGAGGAACAGGAAGGTGGTGGGAGCAGCTCTGAGGAAGAGATTCCCCGAACGGCCAAAACAGGAGGGAGAGGGAGGGGGCAGACTTGGTTGCCTGTAGCCTCCACTTCGGCACCCGGTAGGAGCATTCCTCTTTCAAAAGGCAAAACGGGCGCTCCCAAGACTTGCAGTGCGTGGTCCTTTTTTGACACAGTTGCAGATGACATTTGCTTTGTCAAATGCAAGCTGTGTCATCAGAGAGTCAA
Organism: Dendrobates tinctorius; assembly: GCF_039654945.1. NCBI lineage: Eukaryota > Metazoa > Chordata > Amphibia > Anura > Dendrobatidae > Dendrobates > Dendrobates tinctorius. The sequence continues at coordinate 26,238,051 of NW_027361708.1, forward strand.
AAGAGGGAAAAATGTCAGCAACCTCAATACCACTAATATGTGGAAACATGTGAGGACCAAGCACGAGGTGGAGTTACACAGACACACTGAAGACGTAGGCCAACGTACAGCACCACCTACCACCTCTTCAGCTCGTGTTGGGGCCTCTTCCTCCAGCTCACACACAGCTGGTTCGGCTTCCTCACAGGATCGCCAAGGAAGAACCTCTGGCACTGTTGTCTGGAGACCCTGTGACATTCCACCCACAGCACCACGTTCCCAGTCATCCTGACACTCCCAGGCCACTCGACAGCCATCGGTAGCACAGGCATGGGATAAAAGGCGGCCATACTCGGCAAACCATCCCCAAGCACAGGCTCTGAAAGCTGGCATTGCCAAACTACTGGCACTTGAATTGCTGTCTTTCAGGCTGGTGGAGACTGACACCTTCCTGGACTTCATGGCATTGGCAGTCCCACAATACACCGTGCCCAGCCGCTTTTATTTCAGCAGGCGAGCCGTCCCTGCCCTGCAGAAACATGTGGAGGGAAAAATAAAACATGCGCTACTAAACGTCGTTAGTAGTAAGGTCCACCTGACCACCGATGCGTTGACCAGTAACCATGGACAGGGACGATACCTTTCCCTCACTGCCCATTGTGTCAATGTTGTGGAGCCTGGTACAGATCTGGAGAGTGGCGCTGTACGTGTTCTGCCAACTCCACGGATTGCAGGAATCCAGTCTGTATACAGACTCCTCCTCCTACTCAAGTTCCTCAGAAACAGCGCAGCAGGAGCCTGTTACGACCGATATGAGCACAGCCGTGGCCAAACGTCAACAGGCCGTACTCAAACTAATTTCTTTGGGGAATCGAAGACACACAGCGCAGGAGCTCTGGAATGCCATCAAGCAGGAGAGCGACGTGTGGTTTGTGCCAGCGAATCTGCAGCCGGGCTTGGTAGTGTGTGACAATGGCCGAAATCTGGTGGCAGCTCTTGGCCTAGGCAACCTCACTCACATCCCATGTCTGGCATATGTGCTGAACTTGGTCGTGCAGAGCTTTCTGAGGGACTATCCGGATCTTGATGCACTGCTGTACAAGGTCCGCATAGAGTGCGCTCACTTGCGGCGTTCCAGCACGGCAAGATCGTGCCTTGCTGCTCTGCAGCGCCGATTACGCCTTCCAGAACATCGCATCATATGTGACCTACCCACCAGGTGGAATTCAACGTTACATATGTTGGAGCGGTTGTGTGAGCAGCAGGCAGCAGTCATAGAGTACCAGCTGCATCAGGCGCAAACAAGTCGCACTGTGCGCCGGTCACACTTCTGCACCACTGAGTGGGCCTCTATGAAGGACATCTGCCTTGTTTTGCGTGCCTTCGATGATTCCACGCGGATGGCGAGTGCAGATGATGCACTAGTCAGAATGACTGTCCCCCTTATCTGCCTGCTTCAATAAATGCTGCAAGCACTAAGGGATGAGGTTTTGGAAGAGGTGGAGGATGAAGAGTCCCAAATGCCATCTGCTTCTGGACAGTCTGCGCTACATGGTTCCTCACAAAGGCCTAGGCAGGGGACACTTTTTGAGGAGGATGAGGAGGAGTCGATGGAGGAGGAAGACATCTCTCCAGAGGAGGGAGGTACACAAAGCTCTAGTCAGTATGTACAGCGAGGGTAGGGTGATGCAGAGCAGGCAGAGATCACGCCTCAAGCAGGGGACAGCGGTTCTTTGGCAGTTGGGAGTCTGCAGCACATGGTTGATTTCATGCTGCAGTGCCTGAGAAACGACCGCCGCATCGCCCACATTCTCTACACGGCTGATTATTGGGTGTACACCCTCCTAGATCCTTGCTACCGGGACAGCTTACAAAGCCTCATACCAACGTTGAACCGGGAGCGTAAACTGTGGGAGTACCAAGACACACTAGTGCAGTCCATCATGTTTTCCATTCCACCCGACAGCAGTGGTGCTAGTGCTTTACAAAGCAGCTCTGTGCGTCGAGGCAGTGGAGGAAACTCGGCACAAAGAGGCAGCAGAGGCAGCGCCTCAGCACAAGGCAAGACCACTATGGCCCAAATGTGGCAAAGTTTTGTGTGTCCGCCACAATTGTCTACACCATCACAGACGGCTCCAGTCAGCAGGAGGCAATGTTTCCGTCAGATGGTGACAGACTACATGTCTTGCCCGGTCAGTGTACTCCCAGATGGCTCTTCCCCCTTCAAGTTTTGGGTCTCTTAGCTGGATACATGGCCAGAGCTTAGCCAGTATGCATTGGAGGTGCTGGCTTGCCCTGCTGCCAGTGTATTATCGGAACGCGTCTTTAGTGCCACAGGTGGTGTACTAACAGACCGTTGCACGCGACTATCTTCCGATAACGTCGACCGGCTTACTTTTCTGAAAATGAACAAGGCCTGGATTTCTCCAGAATTTGCCACTCCTCTTTCCGACTAAATAATTGATTGGCAACTGTATCCAGGTCTCCTGTTGTGTTCATGTTTCTACCACCTGAACTATAATCCCTGGGCTTCAACACAGCCACTTGTCGCTCAGATGTGTCGCCTGCACAGAGAAAAACACACTAGCTCCTGTGTTAGTGGGGTTCAGTAACGTCAGCTGCTCCCCTGCTGTGTGGACGGCAAAGTCTCCTGCTCCATCCACATTCAAACTCCTACTGATTTTTAACCATGCTACACTTAGGCCTCTGGCTCCACTGTCTCTAGTATTTCCCCTGGCCTCCAACCCCACATGTTGCTGCTCTGAAGTGGCGTCTGCACAATCCACACTTGTTCCTGAGTTACTGGGGCTCAGTCACGTCAGTTGATCCCCTGATGTGTGTCCGGCAAGGTCTCCTGCTCTGTCCACATTCCGATTACTAGTAGTGGGAATGTGGATAGAGCAGGAGACCTTGCCGGACACACATCAGGGGATCCACTGACATGACAGAGCCCCTGTAACCCAGGAACAAGTGTGGATTGTGCTGACGCCACTTCAGAGCTGTAACTGGCGGGGTTGGAGGCCAGGGGAAATACTAGAGACAGTGGAGCTAGAGGCCTAAGTGGTGCTCGGTTACAATCAGTTGTAGTCTACAACCTCTATAAAACCAGCTGCAAGTTGGCCACCTGCTGCATGCCTCATCCTGGGCTCCAACAGCGCCAGTTGGTGTTCAGAAGTGTCGTCTTCCCAGAGAAAAACACACTAGCTTCTGTGTTAGTGGGGTTCAGTAACGCCAGCTGTTCCCCTGCTGTGTAGACGGCAATGTCTCCTGCTGACTCCACATGCCCAAAACATCAGGCCTCAACCTGCTCCATGCCTCAACCTGGGCTCCAACAACGTTAGTTGGTATTCAGAAGTGCCGTCTTCACAGAGAAAAACACACTAGCTCCTATGTTACTGGGGTTCAGTAATGCCAGCTGATCCCCTGCTGTGTAGACGGCAAAGTCTCCTGCTCCATCCACATGCCAACAACATCAGGCCTCAGCCTGCTCCATGCCTTATCCTGGGCTCCAACAACGCCAGTTGGTGTTCAGAAGTGTCGTCTTCCCAGAGGAAAACACACTAGCTCCTGTGCTGATGGGGTTCAGTAACGCCAGCTGGTCCCCTGCTGTGTAGACGGCAATGTCTCCTGCTGACTCCACATGCCCAAAACATCAGGCCTCATCCTGCTCCATGCCTCAACCTGGGCTCCAACAACGCCAGTTGGTGTTAAGAAGTGTCGTCTTCCCAGAGAAAAACACACTAGCTCCTGTGTTAGTGGGGTTCTGAAACGCCAGCTGTTCACCTGCTGTGTAGACGGCAATGTCTCCTGCTGACTCCACATGCCCAAAACATCAGGCCTCAGCCTGCTCCATGCCTCAACCTGGGCACCAACAACGCTAGTTGGTGTTCAGAAGTGCCGTCTTCACAGAGAAAAACACTCTAGCTCCTGTGTTAGTGGGGTTCTGAAACGCCAGCTGTTCCCCTGCTGTGTAGACGGCAATGTCTCCTGCTGACTCCACATGCCCAAAACATTAGGCCTCAGCCTGCTCCATGCCTCAACCTGGGCTCCAACAATGCTAGCTGGTGTTCAGAAGTGCCGTCTTCACAGAGAAAAACACACTAGCTCCTGTGTTACTGGAGTTCAGTAATGCCAGCTGAACCCCTGCTGTGTAGATGGCAATGTCTCCTGCTCCATGCACATTCAAACTCCTACTGATTTTTAACCGTGCTCCACTTAGGCCTCTGGCTCCACTGTCTCTAGTTTTTCCCCTGGCCTCCAACCCCATCAGTTGCTGCTCTGTAGTGGCGTCTGCACAATCCACACTTGTTCCTGAGTTACTGGGGCTCAGTCATGTCAGTTGATCCCCTGATGTCTGTCCAGCAATGTCTCCTGCTCTGTCCACATTCCCATTACTAGTAGTGTGAATGAGGACTGAGCAGGAAACCTTGCCAGACACACATCAGGGGATCAACTGACGTGACTGAGCCCCTGTAACCCAGGAACAAGTGTGGATTGTGCAGACGCCACTTCAGAGCTGTAACTGGCGGGGTTGGAGGCCAGGGGAAACACTAGAGACAATGGAGCCGGAGGCCATAGTGGAGCAAGGTTACAATCAGTAGTAGTCTACAACCTCTATAAAACCAGCTGCAAGTTGGCATCCGCCTGCTGCAAGCATTGATCCTGGGCTCCAACACAGCCAGTTGTAGCTTGGAAGTGCCGTCCGCACAGATAGAAACACTCGCTCTGGTGTCAGTGGGGTTCAGTAACGCCAGCTGTTCCCCTGCTGTGCGGATGGCAAAGTCTCCTGCTGCCTCCAAAATCACGCAACTTCTTATTTTCTACTTGCTCCAAGTAGGCCTCAGCCTGCTCGGAGCATTGATCCTGGGCTCCAACACAGCCAGTTGTAGCTTGGAAGTGCCGTCCGCACAGATAGAAACACTCGCTCCAGTGTCAGTGGGGTTCAGTAACGCCAGCTGTTCCCCTGCTGTGCGGATGGCAAAGTCTCCTGCTGCCTCCAAAATCACGCAACATCTTATTTTCTACTTGCTCCAAGTAGTCCTCAGCCTGCTCGGAGCATTGATCCTGGGCTCCAACACAGCCGGTTGTAGCTTGGAAGTGCCATCTGCACAGATAGAAACACTCGCTCCGGTGTCAGTGTGGTTCAGTAACGCCAGCTGCTCCCCTGCTGTGCGGATGGCAAAGGCTCCTGCTGCCTACACAGTCACACTACTACTGATTTTTAACCATGCTCCACTTAGGCCTCTGGCTCTACTGACTCTAGTATTTCCCCTTGGCCTCCAACCCCACCAGTTGCTGCTCTGAAGTGGCGTCTGCACAATCCACACTTGTTCCTGGGTTACAGGGGCTCTGTCACGTCAGTGGATCCCCTGATGTGTGTCCGGCAATGACTCCTGCTCTGTCCACAGTCCCATTACTAGTAGTGGGAATGTGGACAGAGCAGGAGACCTTGCCGGACACACATCAGGGGATCCACTGATGTGACAGAGCCCTGTAACCCTGGAACAAGTGTGGATTGTGCAGACGCCACATCAGAGCAGCAACTTGCGGGGTTGGAGGCCAGGAGAAATACTGGAGACAGTAGAGCCAGAGGACTAACTGGAGCACGGTTACGATCAGTTGCAGTGTACAAACGAGCTAAAACTTGATCCAAGTAGGCCTCAGCCTGCTCCGTGATTGATCCTGGGCTCCAACATCGCCAGTTGCTGCTCAGAAGTGTCTTTGGCACGGGTACTCCCTCCTGCCCAGCCTGGTTCCAGCGCGCCTGCTTTTTCCGGGTAGTGTCAACGTCACTTTGCCACCAATACGTTGTCCTGTCGTGTTGCGGTCGGGTTAGCCGAATCTATGGTGCTTGCAGTTTCGGTGCTTCCTATGTGGGCTGCGGTTTCTGGTAATAAAGGCAGTGCCAATAGGACAAGCACCCCCTGTAGGACTGTGGGTTTCGGTAACTGCGGCCGGCTCACGGCTTTGCAACTTTGTTTTTTTCATGGGTACCTTCCGCTACCATCCGGGTTCCAGCACCGTCAGCTGGTTCTCGGCATTGCTTTTGGCCTAGGTGCCTCCTTCTTGGTATCCGAGTTCCAGCAACGTCTGCTGGTCCTTGGTAGTGCTTAAGTGCACAGGTACCTCCTGCTTAGTAACCGTGTTCCAGCACCGTCAGCTGGTCCACGGTTGTGCCATTGGCTCTTGTTCCTTCTGCTGCCACTCTGGGTTCCAGCACCGTCAGCTGGTTCTCGGTGGTTCCATTGACTCTTGTAGCTAATGCTACCCATCTGGGTTCCAGCACCGTCAGCTGGTTCTCGGAAGTGTCTTTGGCATGGGCACTCCCTCCTGCCCAGCCTGGTTCCAGCACGCATGCTGTTTCTGGGTAGTGTCAATGTCACTTTGCCACCAATACGTTGTCCTGTCGTGTTGCGGTCAGATTAGCTGAGTCTATGGTGCCTGCAGTTTCGGTGCTTCCTATGTGGGCTGCGGGTTCTGGTAATAAAGGCTGGTTCCGTAGTGCCAATAGAACAAGCACCCCCTGTAGGACTGTGGGTTTCGATAACTGCGGCCGGCTCACGGCCTTGTAACTTTGTTTTTTTCATGGGTACCTTCCGCTACCCATCCGGGTTCCAGCACCGTCAGCTGGTTCTCGGCATTGCCTTTGGCCTAGGTGCCTCCTTCTCGATATCCAAGTTCCAGCAACGTCTGCTGGTCCTTGGTAGTGCTTTGTAGCACAGGTACCTCCTGCTTAGTAACCGTGTTCCAGCACCGTCAGCTGGTCCACGGTTGTGCCATTGGCTCTTGTTCCTTCTGCTGCCCCTCTGGGTTCCAGCACCATCAGCTGGTCCTCACTAGTTCCATTTGCTATTGTTCTTTCTGCTACCCATCCTGGTTCCAGTACCGTCAGCTGGTTCTCGGCAGTTCCTCAGCCTTCTTGTACCTTCTGCTACTTTTCCAAGTTCAAGCTTGTGGAAATGGGTTTTGATTCTCACTCTGGATCTCCCTGACAATGACCCTGAAGACGACGACCCTGAAGACCACACAGAAGAATACCTAAAAGATGACCCTGAAGAAGATGACCAAGAGGACAAAGAACATGAAGACAACCACCAAGATGCAGAACAACAAGAGACAGAAGAACAAGAAGCATAAAAACCAAAAGCAGAACAACATTAAGCATAAGACTAAAAATCTGAGCAAATTATATTATCTAATTTATAAGCAGAAGAAGACTAAGCAGTGTATGGGGGTGAGTCCGTTCCTCCTCGTGGTGCCCCTGGAAAAGGCCTGCTGCTGCAGGCCAAACTGAAAGCGGACAAATCCTGTTGTAAATCTTTTGTGACAGGCTGAACGTGAGGTGTAATCTTCAAACTTTTATAGATTACAACTACAAGAATGCCTGACACAAATAAGAATATGATCAAGAAGAAGAAGATGAAGTAGAATATGAAGAAGAATAATAGTTGAATAAGAAGAATATGAAGAATGTAAAAAAAAAAAAAAATAGGAAGAAGGTGAAGAAGAAGAAGATGAATACAGTGAAGAAGTAGTTGATGAAAAAGATGCTGCTGCTGAGGATGATGAAGGAGAAAGTGTGGGAGAAGTAAAAAAGAAGGTGAAGAGCATGGAAGTAGTGAAACATACATATCTGACAAAATATTAAAGACTTTAACATAGTCAATATATTTGTAACTACGAACGTCTTTAAAAAAAAACAAACTACTGCTATTCCATTTGATTGGGCTAAACCTCTATGGCTTTAATGTCTCCTACACCTCCCACAATACATTCTACATTATTATTAGTTGTTTTTCTTCATATAGAATTAACCGACAGGGAAAAAAAGGTTTTTTTTTAATTCCGATATTTCTGTTCCATTGACTTGAATGGGACTTCCGGGATCGGAATCGGCGATACCCGATACTTTTTTTAGATCGGCCGATCCATTCCGATACGATATTTTTCAGTATCGGGTGGTATCGCTCAACACTAATTATTGCACAAAAAGTCCAAAAAGATCAATTTAGTGCACAACAAGTTATGTGTAAGCAATTATATATTATATATATTTTATAAGCCATACATAATAAAAACCTATGAATCATGTTGAAACCATGAATAGAAAAAATATATATATCTACAGTACAGACCAAAATTTTGGACACACCTTCTCATTCAAAGAGTTTTACTTATTTTCATGACTATGAAAATTGTAGATTCACTCTGAAGGCATCAAAACTATGAATTAACACATGTGGAATTATATAAATAACAAAAAAGTGTGAAACAACTGAAAATATGTCTTATATTCTAGGTTCTTCAAAGTAGCCACCTTTTGCTTTGATTACTGCTTTGCACACTCTTGGCATTCTCTTGATGAGCTTCTAGAGGTATTCACCAGAAATGGTCTTCCAACAGTCTTGAAGGAGTTCACAGAGATGCTTAGCACTTGTTGGCCCTTTTGCATTCACTCTGCGGCCCAGCTCACCCTTAACCATCTCGATTGAGTTCAGGTCTGGCGACTGTGGAGGCCAGGTCATCTGGCGTAGCACCCCATCACTCTCCTTCTTGGTCAAATAGCCATTACACAGCCTTGAGGTGCGTTTGGGGGCATTGTCCTGTTGAAAAATAAATGATGGTCCAACTAAACGCAAACCGGATGGAATAGCATGCCTCTGCAAGATGCTGTGGTAGCCATACTGGTTCAGTATGCCTTCAATTTTGAATAAATCCACAACAGTGTCACCAGCAAAGCACCCCCACCATCACACCTCCTCCTCCATGCTTCACGGTGGGAACCAGGCATGTAGAATCCATCCGTTCACCTTTTCTGCATCGCACAAAGACATGGTGGTTGGAACCAAAGATCTCAAATTTGGACTCATCAGACCAAAGCACAGATTTTGACTTGTCTAATGTCCATTCCTTATGTTCTTTAGCCTAAACAAGTCTCTTCTGCTTGTTGCCTGTCCTTAGCATTGGTTTCCTAGCAGCTATTTTACCATGAAGGCCTGCTGCACAAAGTCTCCTCTTAACAGTTATTGTAGAGATGTGTCTGCTGCTAGAACTGCTTGACCTGGTCTCTAATCTGAGCTGCTGTTATTCTGCGATTTCTGAGGCTGGTGACTCGGATTAACTTATCCTCTGCAGCAGAGGTGACTCTTGGGCTTCCTTTCCTGGGGCGGTCCTCATGTGAGCCATTTTCTTTGTAGCGCTTGATGGTTTTTGCCACTGCACTTGGGGAAACTTTCAAAGTTTTCCCAATTTTTCGGACTGACTGACCTTGATTTCTTAAAGTAATGATGGCCACTCGTTCTTTACTTAGCTGCTTTTTTCTTGCCATAATATAAATTCTAACAGTCTATTCAGTAGGACTATCAGCTGTGTATCCACCAGACTTCTGCCCCACACAACTTATGGTCCAAACCCCATTTATAAGGCAAGAAATCCCACTTATTAAACCTGACAGGGCACACCTGTGAAGTGAAAACCATTTCTGGTGACTACCTCTTGAAGCTCATCAAGAGAATGCCAAGAGTGTGCAAAGCAGTTATCAAAGCAAAAGGTGGCTACTTTGAAGAACCTAGAATATAAGACATTTTCAGCTGTTTCACACTTTTTTGTTAATTATATAATTCCACATGTGTTAATTCATAGTTTTGATGCCTTCAGAGTGAATCTACAATTTTCATAGTCATGAAAATAAAGAAAACTCTTTGAATGAGAAGATGTGTCCAAACTCTTTTGGTCTGTACTGTATATATATATATATATATATATATATATATACAGTGGGGAAAAAAAGTATTTAGTCAGTCAGCAATAGTGCAAGTTCCACCACTTAAAAAGATGAGAGGCGTCTGTAATTTACATCATAGGTAGACCTCAACTATGGGAGACAAACTGAGAAAAAAAAATCCAGAAAATCACATTGTCTGTTTTTTTTAATTTTATTTGCATATTATGGTGGAAAATAAGTATTTGGTCAGAAACAAGCAATCAAGATTTCTGGCTCTCACAGACCTGTAACTTCTTCTTTAAGAGTCTCCTCTTTCCTCCACTCATTACCTGTACTAATGGCACCTGTTTAAACTTGTTATCAGTATAAAAAGACACCTGTGCACACCCTCAAACAGTCTGACTCCAAACTCCACTATGGTGAAGACCAAAGAGCTGTCAAAGGACACCAGAAACAAAATTGTAGCCCTGCACCAGGCTGGGAAGACTGAATCTGCAATAGCCAACCAGCTTGGAGTGAAGAAATCAACTGTGGGAGCAATAATTAGAAAATGGAAGACATACAAGACCACTGATAATCTCCCTCGATCTGGTGCTCCACGCAAAATCCCACCTCGTGGGGTCAGAATGATCACAAGAACGGTGAGCAAAAATCCCAGAACCACGCGGGGGGACCTAGTGAATGAACTGCAGAGAGCTGGGACCAATGTAACAAGGCCTACCATAAGTAACACACTATGCCACCATGGACTCAGATCCTGCAGTGCCAGACGTGTCCCACTGCTTAAGCCTGTACATATCCGGGCCCGTCTGAAGTTTGCTAGAGAGCATTTGGATGATCCAGAGGAGTTTTGGGAGAATGTCCTATGGTCTGATGAAACCAAACTGGAACTGTTTGGTAGAAACACAACTTGTCGTGTTTGGAGGAAAAAGAATACCGAGTTGCATCCATCTAACACCATACCTACTGTAAAGCATGGTGGTGGAAACATCATGCTTTGGGGCTGTTTCTCTGCAAAGGGGCCAGGACGACTGATCTGGGTACATGAAAGAATGAATGGGGCCATGTATCGTGAGATTTTGAGTGCAAACCTCCTTCCATCAGCAAGGGCATTGAAGATGAAACGTGGCTGGGTCTTTCAACATGACAATGATCCAAAGCACACCGCCAGGGCAACAAAGGAGTGGCTTCGTAAGAAGCATTTCAAGGTCCTGGAGTGGCCTAGCCAGTCTCCAGATCTCAACCCTATAGAAAACCTTTGGAGGGAGTTGAAAGTCCGTGTTGCCAAGCGAAAAGCCAAAAACATCACTGCTCTAGAGGAGATCTGCATGGAGGAATGGGCCAACATACCAACAACAGTGTGTGGCAACCTTGTGAAGACTTACAGAAAACGTTTGACCTCTGTCATTGCCAACAAAGGATATATCACAAAGTATTGAGATGAAATTTTGCTTCTGACCAAATACTTATTTTCCGCCATAATATGCAAATAAAATTAAAAAAAAACCAGACAATGTGATTTTCTGGATTTTTTTTTCTCAGTTTGTCTCCCATAGTTGAGGTCTACCTATGATGTAAATTACAGAAGCCTCTCATCTTTTTAAGTGGTGGAACTTGCACTATTGCTGACTGACTAAATACTTTTTTTCTCCACTGTATATACATGGAAAAATTATTTATTCAAAGGAAAATGGATCTTCTTCATCTTATTCGCCTTCAAGTCCATGTAAATTTATGAAAATTATGCCTTATATGTGAAATAATTGAAGATCCATATAAGTTCATGAAGCTCAACAATATAAGAGCTGGAAAAATAAAATAAAAAGGTTAAAATCTACTACTAGAGATGAGCAACTTTGCCTTTTTTCGGGTTGAGTTGGGATTCGCGAAACCCGACTTTCGCAAAAGTCGGGTCGAACGAAATCGGCCGACTATAGGGAAAAGTCAGGGGTCCGACTGAAACACGAAACCCAATGTAAGTCAATGGGGAAGAAAAGTCAGCAGTGAGAGGAGGACAGGAAACACACTTAAAGTGCCCATTTGAATGCCAAAAGCATAAATTCTTATTACTGAAGCTTGTCACCCTTTATTTACTTCAGAATACTAGTTACGCACTGAAAAATGGGGGCTATTTGGCTAAAGTTGTGGGGGGGTAGGGCTGGCTCCAGGTTTTCATGTGCCCTGGGCGAAAGAGCGCCCCTTTAACACATACCACAACTCATGCTGCTCCGATACGGCAGAGAAATAGTGGTATACTACAAAGAAAAATGCTTCACTTTTTACATCTCATGACAAGGCCCATCTATTTCTCCATACAGAATCATTGGTTCCATATAATGTTTGAAACAGTATATGATGAGCTCCACATAATGCTACAGTATATGTTGGTCCCTATGGATGAAGCTCCACTGTCTTATGGGCCCAAATAAAGCTCCATACATAATGGGCCCCATTTCTAATGCTCTAGTGTATAATGGGCCCTGTAAATGCTGCTCCAGTGTCTGATGTCCACATTTGGAATGTTCCAGTGTATGGTGGGCCCCATCTATCATTGCCCAGAGTATAGTGCTCCCCAAAAATTGCTGTCCCAACATTGAAAACAATCAAATAAGTCTCCTCGCTAGGTAATCCCTGTACTAGTCTGGACTCCTCTTCGTCCCCATCTTCCATCTCACTGCACAGTATTTCAACCTTGCAAGTGCTGTGATCCTGAGCAAGCAGGGGGGGCCCACTCGTTGGCGACGGCACTGGCACAGGGCCCCTGATAGTACGGTGGTGTGTCTGACGGCGGATGGGCCGAACCTGCACTTTCATCTGCAGCTTCCTCTTTGTCACCGTGTAAGAAAGGAACAGTAAATGGGAAGGGTAACCTGAGTTTCATCAGGGTCAGATTCAGGCCGTGTAGAGTGCGAGGGGAATATAGTGGTCTGGGTCAATGTACCAGCAGATTCATCAAGCAGTGGCTGGGCATCAGTGCACTTGTGTCGCCCCCAGGAGTATGGTCGCCACAGTGGCATTACCTTCCTCCTAGGGAGTGTGATGTCATTCTTGGGTGCAACGAAGGATCTGTCTAGCAGGTTAACTGATTGGGCTGCGTTATTCCCACGAGTCACAACCCTCCAAACAGCGTTCATGAAGGCAAAGTGTTTGCTTTACGTGGGCAGTATGGCTGCAAAGCTGAACCTTAAAGGAATGTCCAGAAGGGCACCACCAGGAGTGGAGCCTGCGGCGTAATTTGACTCAACACGGGCAACCTCAACCATCCAGCAACAAAAAAGATGCACACATTGCAAGCTTAATTCCGTTAACGAACGAGACTCCGTCATGCCCCATGGTCCGAGTCCAGCTTACTAGAGGGACACGCGAGGCTCTGGCATGTGAGATTGGCCAATAACTGGTGTGTCATGCCCTTACATGTCCATGGCTGCATGTGCGCTACACTGAAAGGGCCAGTGTTTGTCGCTTACAGGTACAGATAACCCGCTGAACACCGTTAGTGATGGGGATCTGGGATTACAGTTATTACCCGCGAACGATGATTTCCCAGTAAGTGCAGGTCAACCGCAGTTCCGGAATTAGGCCTAACTGTCATTCCTGAGAATTGAAAAACTTACGTGTGCAAACCACAGGGGCTGTAGCTTGCTTAACAGCTCGCCAGCCGTTCTCAGGCCCAGTATGGATTACACGTGATTGCACAAAGGTGAGAAAGGGTACCGTATCACCGGATAACATGTATGGATAGCATAGTGTACACATTCAAAATATATGTCTATAGATCAGGAGGCAGGCTCAGATGGTGTCAGGCCCAGTATGGATTACACGTGATTGCACAAAGGTGAGAAAGGGTACCGTATCACCGGATAACATGTATGGATAGCATAGTGCACACATTCAAAATATATGTCTATAGATCAGGAGGCAGGCTCAGACGGTGTCAGGCCCAGTATGGATTACACGTGATTGCACAAAGGTGAGAAAGGGTACCGTATCACCGGATAACATGTATGAATAGCATAGTGTACACATTCAAAATATATGTCTATAGATCAGGAGCCAGGCTCAGACGGTGTCAGGCCCAGTATGGATTTGACGGCCCAGACTACACAGCGGAGGAGCAGGGAGAGGTAAAGATTGCAAATGCTGCCCAAGCAAGGGGGGCCCACTCGTGGGCGTCGGTACTGGCACTGGGCCCCTCATAGTATGGCGGTGTGTCTGATTGCGGGTGTGCACCACCACCAACAGAGACACTTGATTGCACTATGAGGGACCCTGTGCCAGTGCCCGCGCCCAAGAGTCAGCCTACCCACATGTCCAGGGCAACGGCACTCGCACGGTTTCGTGCGCTAGGTGGTGACCCCGGCCATGGTGGGGGGAGGCAGCACAGTTAGGGAGTTTTAGAAAGTGGCATATGTTGATGTTGGACATTCAGCTGATGCAAAAGGCGAAATTGTTCAAGTCCCAGGAAGAGGAGGACCAAAGCAAGCCATTTTTCTGTCAACCTATGTGTCATCAGGGGAAGGTGGGACAAAATCCTTGGAAACCCATGCATGATTCTTTTTAATGAAGGTTAGATCATCCACATTTTGGGTCGACAGACGGGTCCTTTTTTCTGTCAGGATTTGATCCAGCAGCACTGAAGACTCTTTCCGATAGCACACTTGCAGCTGGGCAAGCGAGCTCCTGTAGCGCATATTGTGCCAATTCAGGCCAGGTGTCCAGCTTAGAGGCCCAATAGTCAAAGGGGAATGACCTGTGAGGGAGAACATCGATATCGGAGGAAAAGTAGTTTGTAACCATAGTTGACAAGTGCTGTCTCCTGTCACTTTCCATCGATGCAGTATTACCAGTCGTGTGAGCGGGACTTGAAAAATCAGTCCACAACATGGTCATGAAACCCCTGTCTCCAATGCCACTTCTGATGTGTGCACCACGAACACCTTTGCCAAGCTGCCCCTGGCCCCTATGGCTCGTGTGAGAACCATCACTGCTGCTGTGTGCTGGGAATGCCTCAACCAACCGGTTTACCAGAGTAGCTTGTTTGTTAGCCAATATTAGGTCAAAGTTCTCCTGTGGCATGATGTTTTGGAATTTGCCTTTATAGCATGGATCCAGGATGCTGGCCAACCAGTAGTCGTCATCGTTCATCATTTTGGCAATGCGGGGGTCCCTTTTTAGGATCTGCAAGGCATAATCTGACATGTGGGACAATGTTCCCGGTGTCAATGATGCAGTGCGACTGCTTGGTGGAGGAGCACTTTCTGGCAAATCCACATCCCTCCAGTCACGCACAAACCCTGTACCAGACCTTGCCACGCCAACATTTTCTCTGGACACACGAGAAGCATCCTCCTCCCCTAAATAATCATCCCCATCATCACTCTCCTCCTCTTCCTCTTCTTCCTCCACCTCGTCCAGGAGAGGTCCCGGAGCAGACAATGGCTGACTGTCATCAAAGGATTTCCTCCTCCTCTTCCTCTTTGTCAACCTTGGCTGCAGACGCCTGCTCCTTAATGTATGTCAAAGTTTGCATGAGCAGACACATAAGTGGGATGCTCATGCTTATGATGGAGTCGTCTGCGCTTACCAGCTGTGTGCATTCCTCAAAACACTGAAGGACTTTACAGAGGTCTTTCAGCTTTGACCACTGCACACCTGTCAACTCCATGTCTGCCCTCAAAATGCCTGTCCGGGTATCCTCCCACAAATGCATTTCGGCCTGCCTCTGTTCACACAGCCGCTCAACCATGTGCAGGGTGGAGTTCCACCTTGCTGCAACGTCGATAATTAGCCGGTGCTTGGGAAGGTGTAGCAATCGCTGCAGCTTCTGCATACGACAGGAGTGTACGGGCGACTGGCGGATGTGCGAGCACAGTTTTCGTACCTTCTGGAGCAGGCCTGTTAACTCTGAATAATTATTGAGGAAGCACTGCACCACCAGGTTCAAGGTGTGAGCCAAGCAAGGCATGTGTCTGAGTTTTGAAAGGGCTGTGGCAGCCACAAAATTACGGCCGTTATCGCTGACTACCTTGCCAGCCTCAAGATGTAGACTGCCCAGCCATAACTCAGTTTGTTGCTGAAAGTAGTCGGCCAGTACCTCCGCGGTGTGTCTGTCACCCAAACACATCATCTTCAACACAGCCTGCTGACGCTTTCCACTAGCTGATCGATAGGGGGACACCTCGTGTGCAACACTGGCAGCTGCGGATGGAGTGCTGCTGCGACTGCGCTCTGGGGACGAGCTTTCACTTCTGGAGGAATAGGAGGAGGAGGGTCGAACGCCTACAGCCAACTGTTTCCTATACCGTGGGCTAGGCAGCACAGTCCCACCACCGCTGTCCCCTGTGGACCCTGCATCCACCACATTAACCCAGTGCGCAGTGATGGACACGTAACGGCCATGGCCATGCCTACTGGACCATACATCAGTTGTGAGGTGCACCTTTCCACTCACTGATTGCTTGAGTGCATGGACAATGCGGTCCTTCACATGAAGGTGGAGGGCTGGGATGGCTTTGCAAGAAAAGAAGTGGCGACTGGGTAGTTCATAGAGTGGTACTGCGTATGCCATGAGTTCGAGGAAAGCTACGCTTTCCACCAACCGATAGGGCATCATCTCTAACGAGATTAGTTTGGCAATGTGGGTGTTCAAACCCAGTGTACGCGGTGAAGGGTTTGATCTTTATCTCTCAATCGGAGATCTTCAGATATACCGGATGGTAGCCAGATTGATAGCGTGTTGCCCGGGCAAGGTGACAGATCGACACAGAGACAGGTTATGTATCTGCAAGATGCCACGCTACGCCTGGCCAACTTTAATTAGGTCAAGCTTATATGCTCATTTGAGTAAGCGGTTACATTACATCATCGTATTCCATTGGACAATTGATTATTCAACAGTAAGTATAAATGGTTTCAACCAATCATATTCATATTCGTTAACCAATCAGATTGTATTCGGCCGTTAATTATTAGATACATTCGGGAATTTCCAGAAAAGGTTAATGCAAGTTGGTTGTTATACAATACTCTAATATTACCCTCATTAACCTGTCTTACTAAGGGTTCATAGCCCCTTTATCTATCTATTTCTAGGACTTTTGTACTCATTAGGGCTACGTGGAACTACTGATACATGAATCATAAGTGTCATAGAGGTGAGAGCACAGAATAGCAGGATCAGGTGAGAGATGATTCCTTCTTTGTCAGCTAATATCATATAAGTATGGAGTGTGAGACCCTAAAAGTGTATGAAGGGACCCCACAGAATCATGGTTTCCCTATCAGCGGATGAGAGGATGAGTACTTTCTTGTCCTACTCATAGTCTCTGGCAGGGTGAACTGGTCTTGAGAGATGCCTATGGTGGAAGTAGCGGTGGACAGGGCGGACTGAGAGAGGGTTGTTGATGGTGATGGAGTTGGTGTTCTTTCTGATGGCCTAGATTCAGTCTTTCGTTGATATAACATTGTGATTCTCTGACAGCTTTGGCCTTGCAACGACACCTCAACATTTGCTGCTGTGCTAACCGGTGGGCTTACAGTGGGGGAAACAATGTAGCATTGCTGACTACCTTCTTTGGGAGCATTTGCACATGTGGTACTTGAGGTTTGGTGTTCCGTCCACGCTTGCAAGTGCATGGTGGTTAAATGTCTAAGCATGCAACTGGTATTCAAATTTTTCAGATTTTTCCCTCGGCTAAAGGTCTTTGCGCACTTCTTACAGATAACCTTGGCCTGATCATTAGGATTTTGTTTAAAAAAGTGCCACACTGCACTCTTCCTACAATGGAAGACATTTTGCTTCCTTGCACGCTGTGCTATTTTGACCGTCTGGCCAAGCAGTCCAGCAACTTTTTGGCTTTTTGTAACCCGTTTTTGGACTGCTCCGTGCCTGCCAGATAACAGCTGTTGCGATGTCGATGCCTGCTGCGGATGCTCCTCCTCCTATTCAGAGCTATTGGCAGTGGCACCCTCTTCCCCCAATGGATGAAGACCTCATCTGGAATATTGTGTCCAGTTTTGGGCACCACATTTTAAAAAAGACATCAACAAACTGGAGCAAGTTCAGAAAAGAGCGACCAGAATGGTGACCGGTCTGCAAACCCTGTCTTATGAGGAAAGGTTGCAGGATTTGGGAATGTTTAGTTTGCAAAAGAGAAGACTGAGAGGAGACTTAATAGCTGTCTACAAATATCTAAAGGGCTGTCACATTGTAGAAGGATCAACTTTATTCTCATTTGCACAAGGAAAGACTAGAAGCAATGAGATGAAACTGAATGGGAGGAGACACAGATTAGATATTAGAAAAAACTTTTTGACAGTTAGTGTGATCAATGAGTGGAACAGGCTGCCACGAGAAGTGGTGAGTTCTCCTTCAATGCAAGTCTTCAAACAGAGGCTGGACAGACATCTGACTGGGATGATTTAGCGAATCCTGCTTTGAGCAGGGGGTTGGACCAGATGGCCCAGGAGGTCCCTTCCAACTCTACGATTCTATGATTCTATGATTCTATGATGCCAATCTGGGTCAACAACTGGGTCATCCATCACCTCCTCTTCAATGTCATGGGCACCTTCCTCTGTGTCACCGTGTACGGTGGTATAGTATGCGGGAAGGGGCACCTGAGTTTCATCAGGGTCAGAATCTGGCTCAGTACACTGCGAGGACAATGTAGTGCTCTGAGTGAATGTACCAGCAGAATCATCTATCAGTGGTTGTGCATCAGTGCACTCCATGTCAGATTCATCTTGGCCTGGGTAATTCACCATTTCACTTGATAACCCAGGCATGGTATGTGAAAACAGCTCCATGGAGTAATCTGTTGTGTGGCCTGCCGCATCCTTCAATTTTGGTTGGGGTGAAGGACACAAAGAAAGGTGTGGTTCATGACCATGAGCCTCCAAAGATGAGTCAGTGCTTTTATTTTTTACAAGTTCAGAAGTGGAGGCGATAGAGCTGGAGGCCGAGTCAGCAATGTAGGCCAAAACTTGTTCCTGAAGCTCCGGCTTTAAAAGCGGTTTACCTACTCCCAGAAAAGGGAGCCTTCGAGGCCTTGTGGAGCCAGACGATGACGCAGGCTTAACACCTCCTGCATAAGGTGTTATTTTGCTTTTGCCACTACCAGCAGATCCAACACCAACACCATCATTAACAGCTGGCAACCCCCGCCCACTAACACGGCCTCTTACACCACACTTCCTCATTTTTTTGAAAAATCTACCCACAATTCCACCAACAATATGGAACTGTAAAACAAGGTACAAGGTATATATAGGACAGGGGAGAATTTAATTCTCCTACCACTTCTGGACACTGATGTATTGTGTCAGGCCAGTGTATATCACACCGCTGTATGACAGGCTGAATTTGGCAGTTGTGTAAAATGTGATATATGACGGGAGAAATGGAATGTCCTTACATACTTCTGGACACTGATGTATTGTGTGAGGCCCAATGTATATCACACCGCTGTATGACAGACTGAATTAGGCTGGTGTAAAAAATGTGACATAGGATGACAGAAATGGATTGTCCTTACACACTTCTGGACACTGATGTATTGAGTGAGGCCCAATGTATATCACACTGCTGTATGACAGGCTGAGTTTGGCTGGTGTGTAAAATGTGATATATGACGGGTAGTATTGAGCGACTTTTGTTTTTTTAGGGTCGAGTTTCGTTTCATGAAACCCGACTTTTCCAAAAGTCAGGTCGAGCAAAATCGGCCGACTATAGGGAAAAGTCGGGGTCGTCCCGAAACACGAAACCCAATGTAAGTCAATGGAGAATTAAAGTCGGCAGTGAGAGGAGGACAGGAAACACACCAACAGTGCCCATTTGAATGCCAAAAGCATAAATTCTTGTTACTGAAGCTTGTCAACCTTAATTAACTTCATAATACTAGTTACGCACTGAAAAATGGGAGTTATTTGGCTACAGTTGTGGGGGGGGAGGGCTGGCTCCAGGTTTTCGTGGGCCCAGGGCCAAAGAGCGCCCCTTTAACACATACCACAACTCATGATGCTCTGATACGGCAGAGAAATAGCAGTATAGTACAATGAAAAATACTTCACTTCTTACATCTCATGACTGATATCCATTTTAAACTCTCCAATACCTCCAAAAACGGACAGTATATAACTCCATACAGTATTATGGCCAGCGCTTAGTGCGCTATACAGAGTAATGAGGCCCATATATTTCTAAATACAAAATCATTATTCCCATATAATGTTGCAAACCGTATATGATGAGCTCCACATAATGCTACAGTATATGTTCGTCCCAATGGATGAAGCTCCACTGTCTTATGGGCCCAAATAATGCTCCATATATAATGGGCCCCATTTCTACTGCTCTAGTGTATAATGGGCCCTGTAAATGCTGCTCCAGTGTCTGATGTCCACCTTTGGAATGCTCCAGTGTATGGTGGGCCCCGTATATCATTCACCACAGTATAGTGTTCCCCAAAAATTGCTGTCCCAACATTGAAAACAATTACATAAGTCTCCTTGCTAGGGAATCCCTGCACTACTCTGAACTCCTTGTCGTCCCCATCTTCCATCTCACTGCACTTGGCTGTTTAGGCCCTCCCACCGGCAGAGACACTTTTGCGTACTATGCGGTGCCCTGTGCCAGTGCCATCGCCCATGAGTATGTCCCCCCACCTGCTCAAGGAACCTGCACTTTCATCTGCACCTTCCTCTTTGTCACCGTGTAAGGTGGTATAGTATGCAGGAAGGGGAACCTGAGTTTCCTCTGGGTCAGATTCTGGCTGTGTAGAGTGCGAGGGGAATGTAGTGGTCTGGGTCAATATACCAGCAGCATCATCCAGCAGTGGCTGGGCCTCAGTGCACTTGTGGCGTCCCCAAGAGTACGGTCGCCACTGTGGCATTGCCTTCCTCCTAGGGAGTGTGTTGTCAAGCTTGGGAGCAATGAAGGATCTCTCTAGCAGTGAAACCAACACACAACACATTTCCCACTCCAGGCCAGCAGGGAGACCTCTGAACCTGACTGCTGAGGAGCTGCTCTCTGTGGTCGGGAGGATGTAAGTTAGGGCACTCTGTGCAGGGAAGGGGAAGTGTGTAGACGTGAGAAGGGGAGCTGGAGGATGAGCATAGTTAAGGCTCACTCCTAGCTGGAGCGCATGGTCCGGATTCCGGTCTCCGAGTTTGTAGGGACACTGACGTTCCTGCAGCAGAAACCGGGGGAAGTAGCAGCTATAAATGCTCTGTACCCAACTAAGGCTCGGAGGCCCCAGCATCGACGTGTGCGAGGCAGAAGGAAAAGGCTACAGCTGTCTGCCATACAAGTAAAGTCTGAGGAACATCTGTTAGACAAGAGGCGTTTCAATGAACCACGGTCCTGTGAGTGCTTCCCCCACAAGCGCTAGAAAGGAGACGTTCAGGAAGGTACATGTTGGCGGAGTGTTGGAAGGGAGCTTTCCATTCTGTTCCCGGAGGTTGGCAGAGGTCCTGACCCGGAGGACATAGCACGGAGGCAGGCATCTGTGTAACCTGTAGACTGTGAGTAAAGCTTTGGAACTGCACGCTATGGTGTCCTACAGTTATTCCAGCACCGCTACATCTGGGTACCAGCACCTACACCGCCTGTGCCTTTCCCCCATCACTACATCTACACTTCCCTGGGACTCCAGCTCCACCTGTGGGGAGCTTCACCATCTTTGCTGCACAACACCATCAGTCCCAGAGGATCTGCATGCAGCGTCGGCCTAACATCTATGTTGCCGAACACCACAGGTGGCGTCAAACTATCTATATAAACTCTTTACCATTATACCATGCCATTTACATGGGCGCCCAGGGCCACGGTCCGGGTCACCGCTGCTGTGACACATCCCACTGACACCGGCCCGGTACCGAGTACCCCACAGCCCTGAGAGGGCGACCCATATGCCGACTGCTGATCGGGCGGCGTTATTCCCACGAACCTTCAAACAGCGTCCCTGAAGGCAAAGTTTTTGGTTTCCGGGGGCAGTATGATTGCAAAGCTGAACCTTAAAGGAATGTCCAAAAGGGCACCACCAGGAGTGGAGCCTGTGGCTTAATTGGACTGCAACCGGGAAACCACTACCATACAAGCTACAGAAAAGATGGACAGATTGCAAGCTTTGTCGATTCTGTGTGTGGTGTGGTATGTCCGTTTGTAGTTGTGCTAGCGATTTCTCAGCTTTATTCCGTTAACGACCGAGACTCCAGCATGGCCCCGCGGTATGCGTCAAGCTTACTAGAAGGATACGTGAGGCTGTTGCACGTGAGATCGAGCAATAACAGGTCTAGCATTCCAGTACATGTCCGGGGCTGCATGCACGCTACACTGAAAGGACCAGCTTTTGTCGCTTACAGGTGCAGATAACCTGCTGAACTCCGTTAGTGATGGGGATCTGGGATTCAGATTATTCCCCGCGAACGATGATTTCCCAGTAAGTTCAGGTCAACCGCAATTCCGGAGTTAGGCCTAACCATCATTCCTGAAAAAATTACGTGTCCAAACCACAGATGCTGTAGCTTGCTTAACAGCTCAGCAGCCGTTCTCAGGCTGAGTATGGATTCAACAACATTGTAGAAAGTTGATAAAGGGTACAGTTTCACCGGATAACACGTATATATGTAGCCTAGTTTACACATTAAAAATATATGTCTATAGATCAGGAGGCAGACTCACATGTTCTCAGGCCCAGTATGGATTTGACCAGATTGTACAAAGTTGAGAAAGGGTACTTTATCACTGGTTAGCAGGTATATATGGCATAGTTTAAACATGTAAAATCTCCGTGTTCTCAGTATGGATTACACAGCAATCTAAAAAGTGGAAAAAAGGAAATGCATTTGAGGTGTACACAACTATATACTTTTGGTGTTATTTTTAAATCTTCATATATATTTCTGTCTCAGTAATACAGTCCAGCCTCTCCGCAATAGGAAATGAGTTGCATACAATTAGTGACATAAAGGCTATTGATTGCAGAAATCTAGGAATTATTATTCACGGGAAAAACTTCCATCACAATTCTCATAGGCGATGCTGACCCTCAATTAATTTGTGTGTTGAGACAGTGAAAGCATTTTTTTGTGAATAAAGTCTTGCTGTATCGCACTTCTGTTGATTCCATCACTGTTACTCATCTCAATCCAATTTTTATCACAGGGAGCGATGTAAACATGGTGCTCACTAGCTATCATGATCTGTCACGTAACTTTGGAGTGCAAAAGACAGAAGCCACAGGCCGTAGGCGATTCTATTTGATTGGCATGAGAGGGCACATTTTGAAATGTGCGCCCGAATGTCACACGTTTGTGAGTAGGAAAACTGTGAAAGCTGATGATAAACCACCACTGCATGTCATTGTGAGTCGACGTCCATAAGAAATGGAAGCCACTGATCATCTGGAGCTAGAGCCCGGCCAGCAGGACAGGGCATAGCTACATCTTAACCATCATCTTTCAGTTCAATCAATTTGTAGTTGCGGTCCCAGTGAAGGATTTGACAGCCCAGACTACACAGCGGAGGAGCAGGGAGAGGTAAACATTGCAAATGCTGGGGCCCTGCCCAAGCAAGGGGGGCACACTCGTGGGCGTCGGTACTGGCACTGGGCCCCTCATAGTACAGCGGTGTGTCTGACGGCGGGTGTGCACCACCACTGTCAGAGACACTTGATTGCACTATGAGGGACCCTATGCCAGTGCCCGCGCCCAAGAGTCAGCCTACCCACCTGTCCAGGGCAACGGCACTCGCACGGTTTTGTGCGCTAGGTGGTGACCCCGGCCATGGGGGGGCCGCCCACTTAGGGAGGTTTGCAAAGTGGCAAATGTAGATGTGGGTCATTCAGCTGCTGCAAAAGGCGAAATAGGTCAAGTTCGCGGAATAGGAGGAGGACCAAAGCAAGCCATTTTTCTGGCAACCTATGTGTCATCAAGGGAAGGTGGGACAAAATTCTTGGAAACCCATGCATGGTTCATTTTAATGAAGGTTAGATCATCCACATTTTGGGTGGACAGACGGGTCCTTTTTTCTGTCAGGATTGATCCTGCTGCACTGAAGACTCTTTGTGATAGCACACTTGCAGCTGGGCAAGTGAGCTCCTGTAAGTCATATTGTGCAAATTCAGGCCAGGCGTCCAGTTTAGCGGCCCAATAGTCAAAGGGGAATGACTTGTGTGGGAGAACATCGATATGGGAGGAAAAGTAGTTGTTAACCATAGTTGACAACTGCTGTCTCCTGTCACTTTCCATCGATGCAGTATTACCAGTTGTGTGAGTGGTCCGTGAAAAATCAGTCCACAACATTGTCATGTCTCCAACGCCACTTCTGCTGTGTGCACCACGAACACCTCTGCCAAGCTGCCCCCGGCCCGTACGACTCGTGTGAGAACCATCACCGCTGCTGTGTGCTGGGAATGCCTCAACCAACTGGTTAACCAGAGTTGCTTGTTTAGTAGCCAAAATTAGGTCAAGGTTCTCCTGTGGCATGATGTTTTGTAATTTGCCTTTATAGCGTGGATCCAGGATGCTGGCCAACCAGTAGTCGTCATCGTTCATCATTTTGGCAATGCGTGGGTCCCTTTTTAGGATCTGCAAGGCATAATCTGACATGTGGGCCAATGTTCCCGGTGTCAATGATGCACTGCGAGGGCTGGGTGGAGGAGCACTTTCTGGCAAATCCACATCTCTCCAGTCACGCACAAACCCTGTACCAGACCTTGCCACGCCAACATTTTCACTTGCCCCACGAGATGCATCCTCCTCCCCTAAGTAATCATCTCCATCATTATCCTCCTCCTCCTCCTCTTCTTCCTCCACCTCATCCAGGAGAGGTCCATGAGCAGACAATGGCTGAATGTCATCAAGGATTCCCTCCACATCTTCCTCCTCGTCAACATTGGCTGCAGACGCCTGCTCCTTATGGTGCGTCAAAGTTTGCATGAGCAGACACATAAGTGGGATGCTCATGCTTAGGATGGCATCGTCTGCGATTATCAGCCGTGTGCATTCCTCAAAACACTGAAGGACTTTACAGAGGTCTTTCAGCTTCGACCACTGCACACCTGTCAACTCCATGTCTGCTCTCAAAGTGCCTGGCCGTGTATCCTCCCACAAATGCATTATGGCCTGCCTCTGCTCACACAGCCACTCAACCATGTGCAGGGTGGAGTTCCACCTTGTTGCAATGTCGATAATGAGGCGGTGGTTGGGAAGGTGGAGCAATCGCTGCAGCTTCTGCATACGAATGGAGTGTACAGGCGACCGGCGGATGTGCGCGCACAGTCTTCGCACCTTCTGGAGCAGGGCTGTTAACTCCGGATAATTATTGAGGAAGCACTGCACCACCAGGTTCAAGGTGTGAGCCAAGCAAGGTATGTGGCTGAGTTTTGAAAGGACTATGGATGCCACAACATTACGGCCGTTATCACTAACTACCTTGCCTGCCTCAAGATGTATACTGCCCAGCCATGACTCAGTTTGTCGCTGAAAGTACTCGGCCAGCACCTCGGCGGTGTGTATGTCGCCCAAACACATCATCTGCAACACAGCCTGCTGACGCTTTCCACTAGCTGCTCGATAGGGGGACACCTCATGTGCAACAGTGGCAGCTGCAGATGGAGTGCTCGTACGACTGCGCTCTGTGGACGAGCTTTCGCTTCTGGAGGAGGAGGAGGAGGGTCGAACGCCTACAGCCAACTGTTTCCTATACCGTGGGCTAGGCAGCACTGTCCCACCACCGCTGTCCCCTGTGGACCCTGCATCCACCACATTAACCCAGTGCACAGTGATGGACACGTAACGGCCCTGGCCATGCCGACTGGACCATGCATCAGTTGTGAGGTGCACCTTTCCACTCACTGACTGCTTGAGTGCATGGACAATCCGGTCTTTCACATGATGGTGGAGGGCTGGGATGGCTTTGCGAAAGAAGAAGTGGTGACTGGGTAGGTCATAGCGTGGTACTGCATAGGCCATGAGTTCGCGGAAAGCTGCGTTTTCCACCAACCGATAGGGCATCATCTCTAAAGAGATTAGTTTGGCAATGTGGGCGTTCAAGCCCAGTGTACGCGGATGAGAGACTGAGTACTTTCTTGACCTACTCATAGTGTCTGGGAGGGTGAGCTGGACTTGAGAGCTGCATATGGTGGAAGTAGCGGTGGACAGGGTGGACTGAGAGAGGGTTGATGATGGTGATGGAGTTGGTGTGTTTTCTGATGGCCTAGATTCAGTCTTTCGTTGATATAACAGTGGGATTCCCTGACTGCTGTGGCCTTGCAACGACACCTCAACATTTGCTGCTGTGCTAACCGGTGGGCTTACAGTGGGGGAAACAATGTAGCGTTGCTGACTACCTTCTTTGTGATCAGTTGCACATGTAGTACTTGAGGTTTGGTGTTGTGTCCACGCTTGCAAGTGCATGCTGGTTAAATGTCTAAGCATGCAACTGGTATTCAAATTTTTCAGATTTTTCCCTCAGCTAAAGGTCTTTGCGCACTTCTTACAGATAACCTTGGCCTGATCATGAGGATTTTGTTCAAAAAAGTGCCACACTGCACTCTTCCTACTTTGGCAGACATTTTGCGGCCTAGCACGCTGTGATCTTTTGACCCTCTGGACAAGCTGTCCAGCAACTCTTTTGATTTTTGGAACCTGTCTTTGGAGTGCTCCGGGCCTGCCAGATAACAGCTGTTGCGATGTCGATGTCTGCTGTGGATGCTCCTCCTCCTCATTTGAGCTATTGGCAGCAGCACCCTCTTCCCCCAATGGATGCCAATCTGGGTCAACAACTGGGTCATCCATCACCTCCTCTTCAATGTCATGTGCACCTTCCTCTGTGTCACTGTGTATGGTGGTATAGTGTGCGGGAAGGGGCACCTGAGTCTCATCAGGGTCAGAATCTGGCTCTGTACACTGCGAGGACAATGTAGTGCTCTGAGTGAATGTACCAGCAGAATCATCTATCAGTGGCTGTGCATCAGTGCACTCCATGTCAGATTCATCTTGGCCTGGGTAATTCACCATTTTACTTGCTAATCCAGGCATGGTTTGTGAAAACAGCTCCATGGAGTAATCAGTAGTATGGCCTGCGTCATCCTTCAATCTTGGTTGGGGTGAAGGACACAAGGAAAGGTGTGGTTCATGAACATGAGCCTCCAATGACGACTCAGTGCTTTTATTTTTTACAACTTCAGAAGAAGAGGCGATAGAGCTGGAGGCTGAGTCAGCAATGTAAGACAAAACTTTTTCCTGAAGCTCTGGCTTTAAAAGCGGTTTGCCAACTCCTAGAAAACCAAGCCTTTGAAGCCTTGTGGGCCAGACGATGACGCAGGCTCAACACCTCCTGCATTCGGTCCTATTTTGCTTTTGCCACTACCATCAGATCCACCACCAACACCATCATTACCAGCTGCCAACCCCCGCCTAATTCCACGGCCTCTTCCACCAGCCTTCCTCATTTTTGGTAGAAATGTAGACAAAATCCAACAAACTATATAGTAATGTAAAACAAGGTACAAGGTGTCTATAGGACAGGGGAGATTTTGAATTTTTGCACACACTTGTGGACACTGGACACTTTTGGATTGTGTGAGGCCCACTGAATATCACAGCGCTATGTTACAGGCTCGATGTCGCTGGTGTGAAAAATGTCACTAGAGGATAACGGAGATTTTGAATTTCTGCACACACTTGTGGACACTGGACACTTTTGGATTGTGTGAGGCCCACTGAATATCACAGCGCTATGTCACAGGCTCAATGTCGCAGGTGTGAAAAATGTCACTAGAGGATAACGGAGATTTTGAATTTCTGCACACACTTGTGGACACTGGACACTTTTGGATTGTGTGAGGCCCTCTGAATATCACAGCGCTATGTCACAGGCTCGATGTCGCTGTTGTGAAAAATGTCACTAGAGGATAACGGATATTTTGAATTTCTGCACACACTTGTGGACACTGGACACTTTTGGATTGTGTGAGGCCCACTGAATATCACAGCGCTATGTCACCGGCTCGATGTCGCTGTTGTGAAAAATGTCACTAGAGGATAACGGAGATTTTGAATTTCTGCACACACTTGTGGACACTGGACACTTTTGGATTGTGTGAGGCCCACTGAATATCACAGCGCTATGTCACAGTCAGAAATTGGCTAGTGTATGACAAACTACAAGGTGTATATAAAATTGGACAGAATAGGAATCTTCCTAGAGTGTAGGTCTGTAAGAACGGAACAAGTCCTCGACTTATCCTGACAGAGCGACACACAGATAGCTTCACTGTGGCCGTGATAACAGCCGTTACACGGTACTGAGAGAGGAGCGTGCACGTACATGGCTGTCCGGTGTACGTAAAATTGTCAAGCTCCGTGTTTTTTAAGTATACGGACTGACACACGCTGTCTCTCTATAGTTTTGAATGTGATCAAACAGCAAATATATTTAACTGTTTGAAAACTAGACAAAACTAGAAGGTGCAGGTCTGTAAGAACGGAACATGTCCTCGACTTATCCTTACAGAGCGACACACAGATAGCTTCACTGTGGCCGTGATAACAGCCGTTACACGGTACTGAGAGAGGAGCGTGCACGTACACGGCTGTCCGGTGTACGTAAAATTGTCAAGCTCTGTGTTTTTTAAGTATACGGACTGACACACGCTGTCTCTCTATAGTTTTGAATGTGATCAAACTGCAAATATATTTAACTGTTTGAAAGCTAGACAAAACTAGAAGGTGCAGGTCTGTTAGAACGGAACATGTCCTCGACTTATCCTTACAGAGTGACACACAGATAGCTTCACTGTGGCTGTGATAACAGCCGTTACACGGTACTGTGTGAGGAGTGTGCACCACTGCATGGTGTGAAAAAATGCACGCTCAGTACCTCACGAGGACAAAAAATAAAAATTGGGATTGCTTTTAAAAAAGCAGTTTGCAGAGCAGTGGGTAAACAGCAATGCAGCCGTCAGGAAGCCTTAGAAGGCAGCCTAACAACCAACACCGCTGATCCAGCAAAATATAGCCTCCACTTGCACTGCACACACAGTGACTGGTGTGTTGTACAGGCAAAATCGCTAGCAGCAGAAGCAGTTTTTGGTGTCTTCTTCCCTGCCTAATGCTCTCCCTACAAAATCATCATCAGCAGCAGCTCTCCCTATTCTGAGATCAGCATGAGTAACATGGCGGTCGGCGTGCACGCCCTTTTATACCCCCTGTGACGCCCACCAAAGCAAGCCAATCACTTGCATGCCCTTCTGAAAGATGGTGGTGACCCCTGCCTATGTCATCACGTTGCCCACAGTGTCCGTGGATTCTGATTGGCTGAAAAAGAGCGCAAAACAAACTTTTGAAACGCGACTTTGGCGCTTAAGTCGCTGACCTCGTGGCCGACCTCATCCTAGGGTCGGGTTTCGTTTCATGAAACCCGACTTTACCAAAAGTCGGCGACTTTTGAAATTTTTCAACCCGTTTCGCTCAACTCTAATGACGGGAGAAATGGAATATCCTTACACACTTCTGGACACTGATGTATTGTGTCAGGCCAGTGTATATCATACCGCTGTATGACAGGCTGAATTTGGCTGGTGTGTAAAATGTGATATATGACGGGAGAAATAGAATGTCCTTACACACTTCTGGACACTGAAGTATTGTGTCAGGCCAGTGTATATCACACCGCTTTATGACAGGCTGAATTTGGCTGGTGTGTAAAATGTGATATATGATGGGAGAAATGGAATGTCCTTACACACTTCTGGACACTGATGTATTGTGTGAGGCCCAATGTATATCACATCGCTGTATGACAGGCTGAATTTGGCTGGTGTGTAAAATGTGATATATGACGGGAGAAATGGAATGTCCATACACACTTCTGGACACTGATGTAATGTGTCAGGCCAGTGTATATCACACCGCTGTATGACAGGCTGAATTTGGCTGGTGTGTAAAATGTGATATATGATGGGAGAAATGGAATGTCCTTACACACTTCTGGACACTGTTGTATTGTGTGAGGCCCAATGTATATCACATCACTGTATGACAGGCTGAATTTGGCTGGTGTGAATAATGTGACATAGAACGGCAGAAATGGATTGTCCTTACACACTTCTGGACACTGATGTATTGTGTCAGGCCAGTGTATATCACACCGCTGTATGACAGACTGAATTAGGCTGGTGTGGAAAATGTGACATAGGACGGCAGAAATGGATTGTCCATACACACTTCTGGACACTGAGGTATTGTGTCAGGCCAATGCATATCACACCACTGTATGATAGACTGAATTAGGCTGGTGTGAAAAATGTGACATAGGACGGCAGAAATGGATTGTCCTTACACACTTCTGGACACTGATGTATTGTGTGAGGCCCAATGTATATCACACCTCTGTATGACAGGCTGAATTTGGCTGGTGTGAAAAATGTGACATAGGACGGCAGAAATGGATTGTCCTTACACAATTCTGGACACTGATGTACGGTATCAGGCCAGTGTATATCACACTGCTGTATGACAGGCTGAATTTGGCAGGTATGAAAAATATGACATAGGACGGCAGAAATGGATTGTCCTTACACACTTCTGGACACTGATGTATTGTGTCAGGCCAGTGTATATCACACCACTGTATGACAGGATGAATTTGGCAGGTGTGAAAAATGTTATATAGGACGGGAGAAATGGAATGTCCTTACACACTTCTGGACACTGATGTATTGTGTCAGGCCCAGTGTATATCACACCGCTGTATGACAGGATGAATTTGGCAGGTGTGAAAAATGTTATATAGGACAGGAGAAATGGAGTGTCCTCACACAATTCTGAACACTGATGTATTGTGTCAGGCCCAGTGTTTATCACACCGCTGTATGACAGGATGAATTTGGCAGGTGTGAAAAATGTTGTATAGGACAGGGCAGGATGGGAATCTCCCTAGAGTGTAGGTCTGTAAGAACGGAACAACTCCTCGACTTATCCTTACAGAGTCACACCCTTAGCTTCACTGTGGCCGTGATAACAGCAGATACACGGTACTGAGAGAGCAGCATGCACATACACCGCTGTCCGGTGTATGTTAAATTGTCAAGCTCCGTGTTTTTTTAGTATACGGACTGACACACGCTGTCTCTCTATAGTTTTGAATGTAATCAAACAGCAAATAGACTAGACTGTTTGAAAAACAGACAAAACTATAAGGTGGAGGTCTGTAAGAACGGAACAACTCCTCGACTTATCCTTACAGAGTCACACCCTTAGCTTCACTGTGGCCATGATAACAGCCGTTACACGGTACTGAGAGAGCAGCGTACACCGCTGTATGGTGTGAAAAAATGCACGCTCAGTATCTCACCAGGACAAAAAAAAAGGATTGCTTTTAAAAAAGCAGTTTGCAAAGCAGTGTGAAACCAGCAATGCAGCTATCAGGAAGCCTTATAAGGCAGCCTAACAACCAACAGAGCTGATCCACCAAAATATAGCCTCCCCTTGCACTGCACAGTGACTGGTGTGTTCTACAGGCAAAATCGCTAGCAGCAGCAGCTGATTTTTTTTCTTCCCTGCCTAATGCTCTCCCTACAGAATCTGCAGCAGCGTCTCTCCCTATACTGAGATCAGCAGAAGTAAGATGGCGGTCGGCGTGCACGCCCTTTTATATCCCCTGTGACGCCCCCCAAAGCAAGCCAATCACTTGCATGCCCTTCTCAAAGATGGTGGGGACCGCTGTCTATGTCATCACGTTGCCCACAGTGTCCGTTCTTCCTCATTGCCTGAAATAGGGCGCTGAAGCATGTTTTGAAACGCGACTTTGGCGCTAAAGTCGCCGACCTCGTGGCCGACCTCACGCTGAGGTCGGGTTTCGTTTCATGAAACCCGACTTTGGCGAAAGTCGGCGACTTTTGAATTTTTCGACCCGTTTCGCTCAACTCTACTCTTAATGTCTCTTGCAAGCCTTAAATTAAATTAACAGATGCACATCTAAAGCTAGGTATAAAAGGTATAAAGATGCCCATGAGAAATTGGATGCCAAAGATTCACATAATCTAGAACCTGTTGTGTCAGGACATTGTGGATCTTTCCTGCACCCTGATTGGCTAGCCGCAATGTGCACACATAAAGTTAGGGAAAAAATGACTGTTCACTAGAATGCCGTGCCTCTGAGCTCTGCAAACCCCCTTACCTCTTCAAACATGTGTAAAATGCTCATGATACACTACCATCATCGTTGCTAAAGTGCTGAAAATACTTTTGTGGCAATGCAAATATTTTCCCACACTTTTACCAAATATAATCGATTTTTCCCAATTTTATAATATTTTGCTCATGTTTCCAATCATGAATCTGAATGTGCCATATTTATATTATGTTTGGTGATCATTTTCCAAACAAATTTCCTCATCACTACTAGGAACTAATAGGTGAGATCAAGGAAAAAAAAGCATAAAATAATATAGAATTAATTTATCAGGCTTAATGCTCAGAGATAATCAGAGTGATCTATATTTTGAACGAGAATTAGTGTGCAGAGAAAGATTTTTTATAGAAGCCTTATTTCATGGCAACGTCTGTTTTTCTAATGTATAATGCCAAGAGTTAAATACTAGCACTAATATGCAATTTTTCCATTCTCTGCATTTACTTTTAAAAACCAGTTCTGAGGCTTAAAGACTGACCTGACATAAACTAACTGATTTGATTATATTTTCTTTCATGTAGTTATAATTAAGGCAATAAATGAAGCTTCACTTATTCATGGAGCTTCAAGTTTGGACTATGCAACAAAAAGCTAGTAATGTTTCTTTCCAATTGTCTCAAACTACAAAAAAATGCATTATGTTTCACAAAAAATAATTGCTTTTAGTCTGTTTTTAAATGTCCTATCTAAAAAAAAGTATTGAAAGAAGAATGTTTTGAACTAAGATAAAAGAAAAAAAATAGCTGTGTACTATTTTGGATCCATAATTTTTCTTAAGAAACAAGCAAACTATATCTGCATAATTTTTTAATTTGCTATCATTCGCCAACCTCCGTTTCCACAATGGTTCCTTCTAACTTTACAAATAAGCTGTAAAACCTCAGAAATGCTGATTTTGGGGGCAATTTACTAGTGCAGCACAGAGAAGTATTTTGATGCAGCTTAGCTGAACTGAATTTGTTACGTTGCTTAGACAAATATATATATGGTTACATATACATGACATATATATATAATGTCAACTATGCAAATATAAAGAAAATACATAGCTCACCTCTCCATTGAGAGCACAGATCAAGACACCACAATAGTAGCAATCGAAATGCAATCGAGAGATGGCAGATGATGTAAAACTTCTGGAAAAGCAGGCTTTTTTTGAAATATCAAAATATTTTTGACTTGACTAGATCAGAGACAGAGGAAAAAATGTCCCACAAAAGGCTTTTATGGCTGATAACTTTCGAAGTTTCTAATCTTGCCATGTCATATTGTATATGTTTTAACATTTCAAATAAAAACCTGTTTTTATAGACATGTTGGATCACCTGCCATCTCTGGATTGCATTTGAATTGCTATGATGTCAACTATGTTTTCTATATAACAGCAGATTAGGGTTAATTTTTACATGCTCATGTACATAGCAAGGCAAAACGTATGTGTCACAACACAAATGTTGCATAGTTATTCCATGTGCAGCCGGCGCTTTCCTAGCTGTGAGCAGTGCTTGTGTAGGTTGATCTTCTAGTACTTTTCAGGAAAGTGGCACCAGTGGTTCAGCATGTACAGATTGCTCAATGCCACCAGCGCCACTTTACTGAAATCTACCACAAGATCAAGACAGCGCTAGCGCAAAACTTAATACAGGAGACTGATAAAGACCAGAGACAACAGAGGGGTTTCAGCCTAGCTGTTGACAATATCCACAGTCCCACCTCACAGTCTCACACTGATGCACAAAGATATGATTATAAGAAAACTTTGAATACAGATTAAACAAAATCCACAAAACAAATTTCTTAACAGCATGTATCATTTTAATCAGTATTACAAAGTCAATATGGCAGTATCTGCCCTTTACTTATTAAAATTCTGTCGGCATGTACGCTTTAAATGCTAGGGTCACTTTGCATTAAGTGTGAGTCATACTCTCCCCATATGTTATCCGTGAGGCTTACTTTTCCTATCAGCCTCCATGTTTATAATAAAGGTGTTAACTTTCATATGAGATTATATGAAACACTAAACTGAATTGTTTGAATGTAAAAGTGCTAAGATACATTATAAAGCCCCCTTTACACATCTGTTTTCTATGTCCTTAAGTGGTCTGTTTTTTAAGGACCGCAAATATGGATACATGCATACCCATTGTACTTAATGGTGGAGCGTACATGTCAGGTTTTTCAAATGGACAATATGTCCATGTGGAAAATCCACAGACATGTCCTTTTTTCTGCTGCACACTGGTGACACATGGATGACATGCAAATTACACGTACCAGAATGAAATGCTCCAGCGGCTTGGGAACGCGGTACAGTTATCTCTGTTCCTAGCCACTGGTTGCTGACTACAATTATCATCATCCTCACCTTGTCTCCCTGTGATCAGCAAGACTAGGCGGCTCTAATGATAGTGGTAGACAACAGGGATGAGCAAACCTTTCAAGGTTCGGCTTGGTTTAGATTGGCGAATGTCCCGATGTTCATCTAGCAGTTCGCCGAACATAACAGAACCTCATTGAATTTAATGGGTTGCAAAACCAAATGCAGTAATGACACCTTCAGGGGGGCCGTAAAGGTGCCAAAACAGTTCAAATTAGGGGCAGACATAAGGAATAGTAGCATCAATTGACCAAGAGTACAAATAGTATAATTGTGCAGCATGTATCCATAGGACAGAACCTGGGACATGACTGGGACAAGCATTTCTAGCTTAAACATTGATCAGTAATAGGTGGATGAGTAACAGGTGTAGGCCTGGTGCTAGTAGAGTCCAACCTAATTTAGGCAGTAACAGGTGTAGGCCTGGTGCTAGGAGAGTCCAACTTAATTTAGGCAACACACATGAAGGAGATCCAACTTGAAGTTCATACATTTCCAAAAATTATTACCACACACTACTAAAGTAGCATTAATTTCCCCAGAGAAGAAATAGTATAATTTGAAAACTTCTGTTACTGGACAGGCTACTCAACCCCCTTTCTTTGGCAGCTGCACAGCAGTATTATAATTAGTTATTGTTATAGCGCCATTTATTTCAAGGTACTTTCCATAAGAAAAAGGGTACACATAATAAAAACAAGTTTAACATTCTTAAAGAGTACAAGTCTCTGACTGGTACAGGTGGAGAAATGACCCTGCCTGTGAAGGTTCACAGTCTATAAGGGATGGGTGAAGATATGTAAGGTGAGTGTAGAGCTGGTCATGCAGTGGTATGGCGGAATGATGGTTACTGTAAGTTGAAAGCTTGTCCGAAGAGGTGGTTATTCAGGTTCCTTTTGAAGATTTCCATGTTAGGCTAAATTCTGATATATTTAGGAAGAGGGTTCCAGAGTAGAGGCGATGCATGGGCAAAATCTTGTATACAATTGTGGTAAGATGAGCTAAGAGGCTAATAGAGAAAGAGATCTTATTTGGATCGAAGTTTGCGAGCAGGTAAGTACCGGGACAAGAGGTGACAGATGTAAGGAAAAGACAGGTTGTGATAGGCTTTGTATGCCATGATTAGGATTTTGAACTCTATTCTCTGGCTAAACTCTATTTCTGCCGGATCCGTCTTGCGCATCCGACCAAAAACCGGATCCGTCGCATCCGTTTCATCTGTTTTTCGACGGATTTCGATGGATCCGGTTTTTAAAATGCCCTACAAACGTGATTGGCTAATGAAAACCTATATACACAGTGTTCCTACAGCCCATCTTTGACAGGATGTAGAGGAGAAAGTGCAGGTTGGAGAGAAGAAGAAGTGACTGGCGAAGATGGATGTTGTGATAGGAAACATTTTGAAGAATTTGGTGGATTTTACAGAGGAGGCCAATCATTTGAGGGTGATTGTTCTGGAGAAGGAGAGAGCGAGACAGCATCATGCATCAGCAACATCGACGCCGTTTGTGGATCCACCCCATCACAGCCAAGAGAATGACGCGTGGGGTGTATTCTACACTCTGCATGGACCTTAGACGAAACCCAGAGAAATTTTTTGGTGGAGCGCATTGCAGACCTCATAAGAAAATCGGACACCTATTGCCCCTTCTCCATTTCACCGACAGAGCGTCTGATGGTGACTCTAATGTAAGACATTTATTGGATATGCTCGCATCAAAGCACACTTTAACTGTAATGTTGTTGGTGGTAGTTTGTATCTCCAAGTGTTATAGCTGAGTTTTGGTTTGATATGCTGTGATTTTGAACTAATTTTTTTTTTACATTCCCCCCAGATTCCTTTCAGCTGGAGAATCCCTTTCGTCACTCCATTTCCAGTACAGACTTGGGATTTCCACCATGTCTGGTGTATAAAGAGAAACAAAGGGCCCATGAATATATTGATATTCCATGGCCCTAGTTTTGAGGAATGGGGGATGTGATAATTACCGTCTGTCGTTTGCTGATGGACTCCCCTCCGCCTGTTCAGCAAGGTCCCTTGGCTCCATTTGTGGTGGTGCTGGTGGTGCAGTACTCTCCTGCCTTCTCCTGCGGCTGTCTCCTCTTTTGACTGGCATGTTGGCTGTGGCTGAGGGTCCCACTGTCATGTTTTCATATATGTTTGCTGTGGGCAGGGCTACTGAGCATGCTCAGACCCAAAAAAACAGATCTGGCAACCGGATCCGGCTTTGGCCGGATCCGGTGCATTGCGGCGATCATAGACTTTCATTGTGTGAAAAAGCCGGAAGTGCCGGATCCGGCGGTTCCGGCTTTTTCATCGGAGACAAAAAACGTTACAGTTGCCGTTTTTTCCAGATGCCGGATTGAGACATATTGCCAGATCTGGTCAAAACCGGAACAACAGCATGGCCATCCGGCGCGATCCGCCGCTAATACAAGTCAATGGGGGAAAATCAGATCCGGCATTGCATTTCGCCGAATACGGCTTTTGAAAAAATAGCCGGATCGCGCCTGACGGCAAAAAACTGATGTGTGAAAGAGGCCTTATGTTCCTGGAATCCCTCTGTGTTTGGAGCCCTGCACCCAGTGACTCTGAGACTCTTGTAACTGGTGTTCCTGCTGAGCATCTACTATGCTGTGCTCTGACTACATGCGGTGCTAGCTCCATGCAGGCCCAGCAATCCTGCGGTGTTAGCACCATCACGCTTGAGTTCCTTCCTAGGTCCAATGCACTGAGCCTGTCGACTGCAGTCTGGAACCTGATGACCGCTTCCCTGAGCCTGGAGCTGGATGACTGCAGTGGTGCCTGTAGGTCGTGTTGGATGTTCAGAACCAAACAACTCCCGTCTGATGTCCTGTGGGTGACCCTGATGTCCTGATGACCTCGTGTACCCTAATGTCCTGATGACCTCGTGTGTCCTGATGTCCTGATGACCTTGTGTGTCATGATGTCTTGCCTGTGTCCCGATGTCCCACTTATGAGTGCCTCGGTGATCCGATGGTGCCTTGGGGTCCACTGGGTAGTACCCTTCTGGGAGGTGTGGAATCGGGAGTCTGGTTTAGCCCTGTTTTGTCTATTTACTGTGACTTTACTTTAAGCAAACTTTACTTTATTCATACCTGAAGTTGTGCGGTGTTATCTAGTCCTTCGTGTCTTCTTTGTCCACATGCTCAGCTGCCACAGAATCTTGGTCGCTGCCCTTCCCTAGTTTGGGTAGGCCCGGAACCACCTCTGTGGTATAGAGAGTTCATATTGCATCCCCGGGGGATGCCCGCCCCTCGCCATCGGCGTGGGGAACCGCCTTCTGGGCTGCGTCTGCAGCTGCAGTCATGACAATATGAATAATAACACCAAAACTTTTCTTCACTCATGGTTAGTGGTTGGGTGAAGCAATTTCTTGTCAAAATACTGTGTTTTCTCTTTTTAAATCATAATGACAACCCAAAACATCCAAATGACCCTGATCAAAGTTTGCATACCCTGGTGATTTTGGCCTGATAACATGCACAGAAGTTGACACAAATGGATTTGAATGGCTCCTAACAGTAACATCCTCACCTGTGACAAATGCCAGGAAAATTGTTCGGGATGCAAAGAAAAACCAACAAATAACACCAGCTGAAATATCTGACTCTCTGAAAAGTAGTGGTGCAGCTGTTTCAAGATGCACAATAAGAAGGCACTTGAAAAAAATGGGCTGCAGTGTTGAGTCGCCAGAAGAAAGCTAATACTGTGCAAATGCCGCAAATTATCTTGCCTACAATGCGTAAAACAGCACAGAGACAAGCCTCACATCTTTGGGAACAAGGTAATTTGATGTGATGACACCAAAATTGAACTTTTTGGCCACAACCATAAACATTACATTTGGAGAGAGGTCAACAAGGCCTACGATGAAAGGAAAACCATTCCTACTGTAAAGCATGGAGGTGGATCGCTGATGCTTTGGGGATGTGTGAGCTACAAAGACACAGGTAACTTGTTCAAAGTTGAAGGAAAGATGAATGCAGCACATTATCAGCAAATACTGGAGGCAAATTTGCAATCATCTGCCTGGAAGCTGTGCATGGGACATACTTGGACATTGCAACATGGCAATGAACCAAAACACAAGTCCAAGGCGACCTGTCATTAGCTACAGCAGAAAAAAGTGAAGGTTCTGAAGTGGCCATCTCAGTCTCCTGACCTCAATATCATTGAGCCACTCTGAGGAGATCTCAAATGCATAGTTAGTGCTAGACAGCCCATGAATTTACAAGAACTGGAGGTTTTTTGCCAAGAAGAGTGGGCAGGTTTATTATCATAGAAAATAAAGAAAATCATCCACAACTAACATGAAGATTTCAAGCTGTCATTCATGTTAGAGGGAGCAATACACAGTATTAAGAAATGGAGTATGTGAACTTTTGATCAGGGTAATTTGGCTTTCTTCAGGTGACTCAACCATACTGCCCATTTTTCTTCAAATGCCTTCTTATTGTGCATCTTAAAACAGACACACCGCTAGTTTTCAGAAAGTTCAGTATTTCAGCTGATGTTATTTGTGGGTTTTTCTTTGCATCCCAACAATTTTCCTGGCATTTGTCAAAGGTCACACGTGAGGATATTACCTTTAGTAGCCATTCAAACCCATTTGTGTCAACTTTTGTGCATGTTTTCAGACCAAAATCACCAGGGTATATAAACTATTCATCAGGGTCACTTGGATGTTTTGAGTTGTCATATGATTTAAAAAGAGAAAACACAGCAGTTTGACAATAAATGGCTTCACTCAACCACTAACGATGAGTGGAGAAAAGGTTTTGGTGTTATCATTCATATTCTCTGAAAAAAGGCCAAGAAAGCAAAAATTCTGCTAGGGTATGTAAACTTTTGAGCACAACTGTATGTGTTTGGTTTTGCTTCTCATTAAATCTAATGGAGACATTCAGCAAACCTAACTGAACATTCGAAGGTTCGGTCATCTCTAGTGCTGATATCTTCCCTGACCACTCTGATGCTGAAGCTCCTGCTTCCAGGAGCCCTAATGTCTGATATGCCATGGTAAAAGACCCCTGTTATGGGGACCACGAAAACCAAGAACCCCCAGATGAGGATGCAGTCTGGGCTGCCAACATCTTAGACACTTTCACCACTGTCTGCAACTGCTTTATCTGTTTCTCCACTGAGATCCCAGGTAATGATCCAGTAACAGATCTGTATGTATGGGGTCGTGACAGACCAACACCCACAGCCTGGGATGCAGCTCCAGCTCACAATCTGATTACTGACAGCAGTGGAATGGGAGACAGCTGCTTTTGCAAATTTTTCTTCATTCCCACCCGCTGCTCTAATGATAGTACCAGTCTCAGATGTCAGGATGGCACCCCTCACTGAGGACCATGCCTTATCACCTGCACCCTCAGTATCGCTCCTGCCTGTCACTGGGACACTTTTCACGCAACCTCTGTCTGACATTACTGCCTGACCTCTTTCACTGCCGCCTCTGCTACCTTAAGCAGAGTCGGCACCGCGCCACTCGCTGCAGACACAAAGTCGGGAAAAAGATGGAGTCTGCAGCGAGTTTCAAACAGCAGGATCTAGGGGACCCTAAGCTTTTACAATGTTTTTCTGTACCCCTTTGGGATACCTTGTCACTGTAGACTTCATCCACAAAGGCAAATTTGTTAAAGCTTATTGGAAACTTCGGTCGGATCTTCTGGATGACGAGGCAACCCCTCTCAGTGCTACTGCTATCCACTTCACTGTCATCACTCCCATCAAAGAATCAGAGAATCATAGAATGTTAGAGTTGGAAGGAACATCAAGAGTCTTCATGTCCAACCAGCACAGGATTTAATAAAGCATTTCAGACATATGTTGGTATAGTCTCTGAATAATTCCATTGAAGAAGTACTCACTACCTCTCGTGGCAGCCTGTTCCACTCACTGATCTTCCTCACTGTCTAAAAATTTTCTCTAATATCTAAATTGTATCTTCATTTCAGTTTCATTCAGTTGCTTCTCATGTTTACATATGCAAGTGAGAATAAGGATGATCCCTCAACACTGTGACATCCCTTCAGATATTTGTAGACAGCTATTAAGTCTCCTCTTAGCCTTCTTTTTTGCAAGCTAAACATTCCCAGATCCTTTATTCATTCCTTATAGGACATATTTCGCAGTCCACTCATCATCCTGGTAGCTCTTCTATGAAGTTGCTTTAGTTTCTCAATGTTTTTTTTTAAATGTGGTGCCCAGAACTTGATACAGTATTTCATATGAGGCCTGAAGAAGGAGGAGTAGAGGGGCAGGGCCACCATCAGGGCATTACTGCCCTGACTGGCATATGGGGCCCGATGAGAAGAGGGGATCCGCATTGGGCCCCGTCTCTTCTGCTCATCGGTCCCCAGCGGCAGGTTTCTGCTGGTGCAGACACTTAACCTGCGTTCAGTTAAACTTTTGCCATGTGGGCCCGTACGGCAATAGTTAAAAGCCTCCAGCCAATCGGTGGCTGGCAGGTTGATGTCAGCGTACATGTCATGTGCGTATGGCATCAGTGTCATTCGCCGGCAACTGCATGCTTTAAATGCAGGCCAGGGGCAGAATGGAGACATGGGGCAGAATGGAGACATGGGGCAGAATGGAGACAAAGGGCAGAATGGAGACAAAGGGCAGAATGGAGACACAGGGCAGGATGGGGACAAGGGAGCAGATTGGAGACATGGGAGCAGGATGGGAGACACGGGACAGAATGGGAGACATGGCGGCAGGATGGGAGACATAGGGGCAGGATGGGAGACACGGGGGCAGGATGTAAGCACATGGTGCAGGATTGGAGAAACCAGGCAGGATGTGGAGACATGGGGCAGAATGGAGTCATGGGGGCAGGATGTGAGACACAGGGGCAAGATAGAAGACACGGGGGCATGATGGGAGACACGGGGCAGGATGTAAATTCATGATGCAAAATGGAGACACGTGTGGTCTGGTCATGGGGTGGAAGTATTTGTTCCTTGTATGTGGTACTATCGGTCACTTCGTGGTGGTAATAAGGTGTCTGGTGATGGTGCGGTGGTATTTGTCCCTTGTATGTGATATTATTGGTCATTTTAAAAATTGAAAAATAAATAAAAATATACCTAAATTGTATTGCATATTTTAGCAAATACTTAATAGGTTAGAGTAGAGTAGGGCCTGGCCAAAAAGGTCAACCTTGTTGTGGTGGCAGATTAAAAAATATATTTTGGCCAAAACAAAAGCTGCTGGCTATATGTGTGATCTGGTGATGAGAACTGCTAATGTGTGAATGGTGAGAAGTGAAGTTTTTCAACGAGAGAGCGGTGGGACTGTGGATGGGGTGGGGGGTGGGACTTGGGTGGAGCCAGGGTGGAGTCTCAAGGGGGCTCCATGAATTTTGCCTGTATGGGGCCCCAAAATTCCTAGTTGCAGCCCTGTAGAGGGGGTTAGTTACTTCACTTGATCTAGACTTTGTGCTACTCTTAATACATCCTAGAACTGTTTGCTATTTTGCTGCTGCATCACACTCTTGACTCATGTTCAGTTTGTGATTTAATAGTATATACAAGTCTTTTTCACACATGATGTTGTTTCATTCTATAACTCCCATTGTGTAACTGTAATTTTCATTTTTCTTGCCCAGATGTAGAATCTTGCACCTCGCTCATGTTAAATATCACTCTGTCACTGCCAATTGTTCAAGTCTATTTAGATCCATCTGAATCCTTTGTCTGTCTTCCCAATTGTTTGCTATCCCTCCTAGCTTTGCATTGTCTGCAAATATGATTAATTTACCTTCAGTTCCTTTATCAAGATAATTTATAAAATTGTTGAACAACACTGGGGCCAGAACAGAGCCTTACAGTACCCCACTTGAAACACTTCTGATTGGATGTGTAACCATTTATTACCCCTCTTTGAGTACGATCACTGAGACAGTTACGAATCCACATAACCGTAGACTTGTCAATCCCTTACTTGGTCATTTTTTCAATAAAGATAGTATGAGATACTTTACCAAATGTTTTACTGAAGTCGAGATATCCTATATCTACTGCATTTCACTGATCCACTAAGTCATTGATTCCATCATAGGAAATTAGATTTGTCTGGAATAACTTGTTTGCTACAAACCCATGTTGGCTCTGGTTAATTACTGTATTCTTATCCAAGTACTTACATGCTGTTTAATAATTTGTTCAAATATCTTTTCTGGTATAGAAGTAAGGCTCACTGGTCTATAATTTCCTGGCTCCATATTTTTTCCTTTTTTGAAGACAGGGACAACATTTGCTCTTCTACAATCTACTTGTACTCTTCCTGTTCTCTGGTATTTTTCAAATATTCTGGTTAGTGGTTCTGCAGTTTCCTCTGCTAACTCTATCAGTACCCTAGGATGTAATTCATCTATACCGGGAGATTTAAATTAATTTAAAATAACTAAATCTTCCTTAACCATATTTCTGTTTATAGATAGTGTGGATTCTTTTATATCTTGGATGGCACAGAGAAGATCTGTTGATGTTACATT
This sequence comes from Dendrobates tinctorius, assembly GCF_039654945.1. Taxonomy (NCBI): domain Eukaryota; kingdom Metazoa; phylum Chordata; class Amphibia; order Anura; family Dendrobatidae; genus Dendrobates; species Dendrobates tinctorius. The sequence continues at coordinate 26,280,866 of NW_027361708.1, forward strand.
TGCTTTCTTAGAAAACATAGAAGGAAAATAGGAATTTAAAAGTTCAGCCTTCTCACCATTATTTTTTACTACTTCACCCTTTTCATCCTGTAAAAATCCTAAAACATCTTTGTTTTTTCTTTTGCTTTTGACATACCTCCAAAATCCATTTGTACTGCTTTTGGTCTCCCATGCAAGCATTAAATCATTTCTGGCTTTAGTTATTCTAATGCTTACCCATGCATTACTTGTAAAAAACATTATATTCATCTTTAGAAATGTCCCCCCTCTTTACATTTAATATACTTTTTTTAACAAGTGATTATGTTCTCTGTTCATCCATTCTGGTCTTTTTAAATGCATCCAATTTTTCTTTCTTTTCAGGATTGCTACTCATTTTCAAAATCTCCTATCCTTCTTAAGATCCCATTACATTTAGCGTCCCGGTCAGGATCGCTGGTGCATGGCTAAATGGTCGCTAGTGAGCTGCCAAACAGGCAGATCTCACCAGCGATGCAGCAGTGGTCGGCGGTTGACACTTGCCTGTCACACGCAGCAAGGGTGATGTTTTCCGCCTGTGTCCATGGAGTCGCTCATCGGCACCAACAGGAAGCCGACGATCAGCTATATCCAGCGGGGAGCCGGGTCGGAGGTAAGTGACACATGTAGCGAGATCGCTAGCGATGTCGCTGTTGCGTCACAAAATCGATGATGCTTTAGCGGTATCGCTAGCGATCTCGCTATGTGTGAAGGGGGTTTAAGCCATTTCTGTCCTATAGAACATCCAGCTATTTTACCTTTCCCACCCTCTTTCTAAGTCCATAAAAATTTTCTTTTCTGAAGTCAAGCTAAAGTCTGAGTCTTTACTGGTTTTTCTCCTCTTGCAATCCAAAATTTGAGCATAGCATGATCGTTGCCTTCTAAATTCACAGCCAACTATTTTGTCCCTATTGGTATTAATTAGGTCCAAAATTGCAGATCCTCTTGTGCTCTCTTCTACGTTTTGAAAGATGAAGCTGTCAGCAAGAGAGATTGCCTACAAATATCTGTATATTTAAAATCTCCCATGATCACTATATCTTTTAGGAGAACAGAGGTAAATAGCGTTCATCCATTTCTGCAGTCTGTCCAGGTGGCCTATAGCAAACATCTATAATAGTGTCCTTTCTGTTCTTCTCTCCTTTTATTCTTACCCAAACAATTTCTACTTAGCTACCATTCTCTGAAGCTTGGATCTCTGTGGATGAATATGCCTTCTTAACAAACAACACAACACCTCCTCCCTTCTTGCTAATCCTTTTTCTAATTAATAAGCTGTAGCCTTCAATGTTTGTATTCCAATCAAGTGCATCATCCCACAAAGTTTTGCCCTTTTTTTCTTCTTCTAATAGCAGAGTTGCCAAAAGAATTCATTAACTGCACATTTTTCCTGGCCATATATTACTCATCCCATATTGCTCTAATTTAAAGATTTCCTGATGAGTGTAGCAAGGTGTCCGCTGATGAACTGGAGTTCAATGGGAGCACGATCTGGGAGCTAGCCCAATGTGCATTGCTTGGACATTACTTACCAAGCCCTCCGGTGGATTCAGCACTTTATCTTCCTCTACATCTTCCTCTATATATTCCTCCATCTGGGTTGGACGCCAAGATTACTCTTTCTCCTGGACAGCTGTTATTTTGTGGTATCGATTTCCATTCTCCAGTTTCTCCCTGAGCAGCTTGTTGTTGACCATGATTAGGGATGAGCGATTAGCTTCTGATAAAAGCTTATCCGAATATCTATAGCGCTTACCGAATAGCTGCATCTGGAACCCGATGATCAGCTATTCCGCTCTACAGCTGCATGTGTCCTGACTGTGTGACAGTCACAACACATGCATGGAGAGCCTGTTTGTTGGGCTCTCCATACATGTGTTGTGACAGTGAAACAGCCACTACACATGCAGCTGTGGCTCCGAAAAGCTAATGATCAGGAGCACTCCAGGTATCCGGGTTCCCTATGCAGCTATTCGGTAAGCACTACAGCTATTCAGATAAGCTCTTATCTGAAGCTATGATGTCCAGCCTTCTCCTCTCCAGCATGCTGATGTTCCCTTTTAGTCTGACAAAGCTGGCCTCTTGCTGCTGGAAGCTCTATTGGCACTGAGCCTCACTGCCTACAACTCCTTTCAGAGACTCCTCAGCTTTTTCCAAGCCTCCTCATACTCACTGAGGTATGCATGGATGCGGGAGCCATAGGTGGTAACAAGCTCCTGCTCGACCATACTGCCCCGATCCCTGTACACGGCTGCCATAACTCTGGTGGTACTCTGCCTACTTCCTGATGAAGTGCCTGCCATGACCCCGACTTCAGCCCTAAGGGTTTTACAGCTCTTGGGGATTCTTCCTGAATAAGCCTGATCCTACTTTCCTGGGGCCCTGGTGAAGCTCCATACCCTCTCCGCCAGTAATTAAGAGCTCCCATCCCTTGCCGGTTTATACTAAGGCGTAAGAGACTTAGACTCAGCCCCAGAGTCCATACCCATGACCTTCTCTTCCTGGATTAGAGGGGGAGGTGCTGGGTTCTAGGAAAAACATAGTGCAAAAGCAGCTGACTCTTTGCTGCACACACAAGCCACAGCCACGAGAAAAACCTCTCCTGGAATTACCTTAGCTGCTGGCACCAGATTTGCACTCAAATAGATGATCATTAAAGGATTTAACTACTAATTCCAATTACAGAGCCTCTAATGGTCCCTGGACAGCTATTGTGTATTGCAACATCAACTGCTGAGGAGTGGCTAACTTACTTGACTGCTGCCTTCCTTGGATATGGTACCTGCTTATCAAGCTGCCTCTCCTGAATAGAAAGCCTGATTCTTCATTACCCATAGGTACGATGGAGCAGAGCCTGTATGGCACAAGGGTATGGCCAGAAGGGAAAGCTGCTTGCAGTAAGTACAGGTCCAGAAGAAGCAGGCTGAGGGAAAACACTCATTGAATGGTGAGGGCAAGGTGAATGGCCTCCAAAGGACACCACTGCCTCCCTGCCTGACCAACCAACGCATCCAAGGCAATGCACAGGGTCGCTCGTGAGAGGGGCAAGGGCGTGGGGGCTAATACAGCACCTCTGTCATTCTGTTCATGCATTTCTTTACCAACTCACAATTTTACCATGATCTGTATCCAGAAGTTCAAAAACTTTAAACCAAATTGATTGATTTAATGACCATTCGCAATTTCACTGTACCATCCGTGTTTACACGGCCGATGAGGTATAAGGCCTCATCTTCACAAATCGTTTCAATCCTATCCACTTCACAAACACTTTAAGTTTCATCCCAATATTTGTCCTTTTATGGGGAGGATTTTATGTTATTTTAAGTCATTTCCCTATCCAAATTTGTTTGCAGGGCATTTGCCCGTCTCTTACCCCTATTTAGCTTTCTTTTGCAGCCCCCTAGCCCTTACTAAGACCATTTTACAGCCATTTTAAAGCACTGACGTTCAGGTCACTATTAACTTTTATTTGGTTCAGGTTCAGGGTCATGTTCAGATACTGTGCCGAACTTTTCCCTCTGGTCCGGCACTAAAACGATCATTCCCGAGTCTGCTCATCCCTAGTAAAAAGGCATTTCTCTTTTATAAATATATATTTTTTGTAAAAATATATTGAGATAACTAAACACATATGATACATAAAGTATATTTACATGAATTTAATTAAATTTAGTTTTTCGTTGCTTCTAAGAACTGGTAGCATGACAGTTGTCTGTGAATGTATCCATCATGAATCTTGTCCATGTACCATGACACAGAAATGTAGATTTCCTTGTTCTGCTCTTAAGCAGGAAAGTGTGGAGAATTGTTTTTGTACTCATTTGTTCAAGGCTTGAGTGAGTTCATGGAATTATCGGGGAATATAGTAAAGCTGAATACCGTTTAAATTGCCTACTGTAGTTCTAATATGGAAAATTGCTATAGTAGATAATGCACTATCACAAACATTGACGTAAACACTTGTAATGCATGAGTAAATTGGTCTGGAGGCAGCACTTTATTGTGAATGTGCTACTTGAATGATTCTGTCTTTAGAGCTAAATTATCATTGCCGAGATGAGAACATTCATTCCTCGCAAGCTATTCTGTAAAATGTCAAACCTAAGGTAGTGGCCCACAGCATTGTAAGAAGAAAAACAATAGTCTGGGATTTCATCTACTGTGCATTGGTTCCACATGGTTGTAATGTAAAGAAAATGTACTGCTTCCTCCTTGTTACTTTGAAATGTTATACACTTTGCAATCAAGAGAGTTTTACCTTTAATGCAAAAATTGTTCCATTGAAAATGTCAACAATGAAAACATTCGTGAGTATTAAAATAATTTGGATATGGCCTTGAGGCAGTTTTATAAATTTGCAAAATATAAGCATACTTTTATGCAATATAAACATGTATGGTTACTACAGTGCATACATATGAAAGGTGAATTCTATTCGAATTTTACAAAAATTCATATTTATCAAAATTCATATTATTTTTTTATTTTACAAGCTGCCATTTTTCAACCATAATGGGCCATCAAAATAATAAAAAAAGAAAAAATTGTTATACTCATTTACTGGTCTCCACATTGATACTCATTGCCACCTGTCTGCTCTTCGCCTCATCTTTTTATCTCCACTCCTCACAATGTATTCTCTTGCAGTGTGCCAGACTTCTGGGTGTGTCCTGTCATCTGAAAGGGTTCTGTGTAGGCTCACAGAGGATCATGTGTGCGTTGTGGCATCATGACTCTGTTGACCTCACGCATGTCAATGAAGAACCTCCCCTTCATCCGATAGTCTGGCACAGTGTGAGAGGAATGAAGATTCTAAAACAAGAGGCGGTTGACCAGAAGATGAAATGAGGACCGGACTGGTGGTGGTGAGTAGTGCAGGGGTCAAAATGGTGAGTGAATTTGTATACTATATGATTACTATACATTAATATATAGCATTATAGTATATAGATTTGTTTTTGTGCATGTAACATTTATTTTATTCTCGGGTCTGGAGAGATCCCAGAGCATAATAAGGGAAATTAAATTTGCAGAGAATAACCACTGTGTGAATTCAAACTTTGCTTAATCCACTCATCTTTAATGGTTGCACTCAATATCGATTACTTTGCTTGTCTGATGCTTCGGACTGTGTAAGGCTCGGTTTGTGCATACAGGACAAGGTTGCAGTCTTTATTCATCAAATTATTCTGGAGCTGCATCTTCCCTGCACCATATAAACATGCTACAAAAAATGAGGTCCCTTAGTTCTCTTCTTTTGTAATCTTGATAAATGTTTATAGGTTACTATTAAATGCCATAAACATCTAGGTAACCTGGTATTAAATTAATCAGTGCATAGAGGATTATCTATTTTACATGTCATCTCTTTCAGACCCAAGACCTGTGCTGTAATAATGCAATGTGATTAAAAACTATTATTGGGGTATAAAAATGTTTTCAATCCCCTTGGTGACTCCTGAAATTACAAATAACTAAACTTAAATCAGAGTGACCTAACATTAGAATTTATGGAGGCTAAACTATGCTTTGAAAAAAAGGAAAAATATAAGAGGAACTCTTTTACATCTCAGGTTTCTTTATTTCCTAACAAGGAAAATGGAATGTGTCCCATTAGAACAAAACTAAAACTTAAATTTCAAAAAGGCACAAAGATTTCTATAAAAAAATGCCTGAAACAGGAAACATATAGTTTGATCAACCTTTCTAAAAAGTGAGTTAAGAAAGGTACATTCAAAGCTGATTCAAGAAAGAAATGTACAGTATGATAAATGTATAATTTTCTTTTCTGCTTTTTTTCCTGTGTTATTCAAGAGTTGGGATTTTTTTCAATGGATATCCATGTGCTAACAATGTATTTGAATTTTCTGCAGTTTGTGATCATGTGCTAAAAATGAATTGGAATTTTCAACGAGAGCCCATGTAAAAACGATAAATTAAAGATTTCTGCAATGTTTGCCCCTGTGTTAATAATGAAATGGAATTTTCCTCAGCATGTGTCCAAGGGCCCATATTGAATTAGGTTTTCCTGCATTGTTTGTCCATGTGCTAAAAAATACATTGGAATTTTCTGCAATGTGTGTCCATGTACTGAAATTGAGTTGGAAACATCTGCATTATGTGTACATGTGCTAATAATAAATTGGTATTCTTGAAACCCCCAAACGGTTAACAGACAATGTGGTTTTTAAGGATGTATCTCTCTTCCTGTAAGATGAAATAGTATATGGCATCAAACATATCCTACGATGATTAAGAATGATCTTGCTCAAAATGCATAGGTTTCAACTTTTGCTGAACACGTCATCTAGTTCATGATTTGCTTCTGTTCTATTTTAAGCAATAATGAGGAATTTTTGCTCACACATGTGCTAGATTGCATTCTGGAGCCTCCCAGGATCTCAGATGCTTTCTCCCTCTTTCTATTTTCACCTGCAAGCCGGCAGGTTGCTGTGCACTGTGCATGAGTGGGACACCTAAGGAATTACAGTGATCAGCTGCATTCTTTTTTGAGATTTGTATTATTCCATAAATTTTACTTCTTGAGGAGTATATAAAAAACTCTATAAATGTATAAACAGTGGGTATGAAAAGTATCCAGACCCCTTTACATTTTTTACTCTTTGTTTCATTGCAGCCATTTGGTAAATTCAAAAAAGTTCAATTTTGTCTCATTGATATACACTCTGCACCCCAAATTGACTGATTAAAACAGAAATGTAGAAATGTTTGCAAATTTATTAAAAAAGAAAAACTGAAATATCACATGGTCATAAGTATTCAGACCCTTTGATCAGTGTTGAATCGAAGCACCCTTTTGAGCTAGCAAAGCCACAAGTCTTCTTGGCAATGGTGCAACAAGTTTTTCACACCTGGATTTGGGGATCCTCTGCCATTCTTCCTTGCAGATCCCCTCCAGTTCCATAAGGTTGTATGGTAAACGTTGGTGGACAGCCATATTCACGTCTCTCCAGAGATGCTCAATTGGGTTTAGGTCAGGGCTCTTGCTGGGCCAGCCAAGAATGGTCAAAGAGTTGTTCTGAAGCCACTCCTTTGTTATTTTAGGTGTGTGCTTAAGGTCATTGTTTTGTTGGAAGGTGAATCTTCAGCCATATTCATACTTCCTTCAATTGCAACCAGTCGTCCTGTCCTGCAGCTGAAAAACACCCCTATAGCATGATGCTGCCACCTCCATGTTTCACTATTGGGATTGTATTGGGTAGGTGATGAGCAGTGCCTGGTTTTCTTCATCCAAACCGCTTAGAATTATCACCAAAAAGTTATATTTTCTTCTCATCAGACCAGAGAATCTTATTTCTCATAGTCTGGGAGTCCTTCATGTGTTTTTTTAGCAAACTCTATGCGGGATTTCATATGTGTTGCACTGAGCAGAGGCTTTCGCTGGGCCACTCTGCCACAAAGGCCCGACTGGTGGAGGGCTTCAATGACAGTTGACTTTGTGGAACTTTCTCCCATCTCCCTACTGCATGTTTGGAGCTCAGCCACAGTGATCTTGAGGTTCTTCTTTTCCTCTCTCACTAAGGTTCTTCTCCCATCATTGCTCTGTTTGGATGTATGGCCTTGTCTAGGAAGACTTCTGTTGGTCCCAAACTTCTTCCCTTTAAGGATTATGGATTCCACTTTGCTTTTAGGATCCTTGAGTAATGCAGAAATTCTTTTGTAACCTTGACCAGATGTGCCACAATTCTGTCTCTGAGCTCATTGGTCAGTTCCTTTGACCTCATGATTCTCATTTGGTCTGACATGCACTGTGTGCTGTGAGGTCTTATATAGACATGTGTGTACCTTTACAAATTAAGTCGTATCAGTTTAATTAAACACAGCTGGACTCCAATGAAGGAGTAGAACCATCTCAAGGAGGATCACAAAGAAATGGACAACCTGTGACTTAAATATGAGTTTCTGAGCAAAGGGTCTGAATACTTATGACCATGTCATATTTTAGTTTTTCATTTTTCATAAATGTGCAAAAATGTCTACATTTCTGTTTTTTTTCAGTCAAGATGGGGCGCAGAGTGTACATTAATGAGAAAAAAATGAACTTTTTTGAATTTACCAAATGGCTGCAATGAAACAAAGAGTGAAAAATTTAAAGGGGTCTGAGTACTTTTCCATGCCCACTGTATGCACCTGCTATACATGTTGGTTTATAAAGTAAGGGAGTGGAGTGGAGTAAGGACTGAGAGAACCAAGAATGTATGAAGTGATAAGAAAAATAGTTTTCTTTCTCCTATTCTGGTCTCTCTTTTGTATCATACATCTGATTTGATCTATATGATCTATATGTAAGGACAACCAATGAAAATGCAGATCTGTGTCTGAATTAATAGAGGCCTGGGAAATAAATGACATAAGATTCCCCTGATTATCCCTATTTCTGGAACATTCCAGACCCTTCTATTCAGAGCAGCCCAGAGCCTGGTGACCCCCCTTCTTCTTTCCCCCTTGTCACACATTGCCGCTCTGTGCCTGCATTTGAAGCTTCACACATGCATCTGTAACAGGACACCCACTCTTTCCTGTCCCCCTCCTCCCCTCCTCACTGCGAGGAATGTTAACTAGCCAGGAGAGGATTTTCCTTTGTCCTCAACATGTGGTGGATATAAGTGTGGGAAACATTAAAGAGGCTGTACGTCTGACCCCGTCCGTGATAGAAATATGAAAATTACATATTGGTAACATGCGCCGATCAGGCTTCACCCCAGTGGTTCTTACTAAATCCTAGCATCAACAGAATCGGAGAAATGGATTTCTCCTGAACAGAGTGGAATAAACAGTGTTTGACGAGTTAGGCTTCAAGGCAAAAAATAAATTACAATTATTCTTAAAATTCAAAAATTTAGACCGATCCCCAAAAAACACATCAGGAGTAGGGATCTTTGGTTCAGCAGCATGTGAATGAGCAAGATAGGCGGAAATTCCCCGCACTTTAGCAGTGAGCTGCTCCACACGATCAGACAATTGCTTCATCTCCATTGAGAAAAAAAAAATTCCCCCTACGGCCTCAGAGACATAGAGGAAAAAATATACACAAAAAAAAAAATTCTGACAACACTTTTTTTTTCTCTTTTTTTTTTTTTTTCTTTCTACAATTCTCTCCTGCTCTTGCTTTTGAGTACCCTAGGATCTGCGGTATGGCTGGTGATTCTGTTATGAATGAGTCACCGAAGGAGGAAAAAACAAAAATACAAGCTAAGTCCAGAAAACCGGAGAGGTTGGTAGCTATCGGATTGCAGACCCCTGATCCTATCCACAACAACGAACAGTAGCCGTGGGGGGTTCCTACGATGCCCTAGACCCCTCGATCACAGCCGGAGAACTAAATAGGCCTAAAGAAAGAAAGGGGAAATCTAAATTGCCCCAGAGCAGACCCCAAAGCAATAGGCAGCCCCCAACATATAATGACTGTGAAGCAAGATGAAAACACTAACACAGATAGAAAGATAGGTTGAGCAAACAATGGGGCCCAAGCTAACTAAAAAGGACAGGATAGAAAAGCTGCTGTCTGCAATCTGCAAAAAACCCTGCCAAAAAATGTCCCAACCGCCTGATACGAAAAACAGGCCCTGAAGTCGCTAGGACTTCAAAAAGACTTCAGCACTCAGGTAAATTCTGAAGACAGAGCAAAGAGAAAAACTGATCAGAGACAAAAATGGAGTAAACAAAACAAAACTAATAAGTTCAATAGCAGAGCAAAAACTTAACTTTGGGAAGCAGGAATCAGACTGGTCTCCAAGAATCCAGCAGAGAAATCCCCAGCAACTCAGAAGGGCGTCGGCTGCCTTATATCCAGTCAGCAGTTCCTCTTACCCAGTCATCATCTACCAGATCAGGTGTTTGGTAATCAGCCTCACTACCTTCCTTCACCAGAAGAGGGAGTTCATCAGACATCGACGGTGAAGGGGAAAATGAACTCACAACAATAAGGACTGAGAGAACCAAGAATGTATGAAATGATAAGAAAAATAGTTTTCTTTCTTCTTTTCTGGTTTCTCTTTTGTATCATACATCTGATTTGATCTATATGTAAGGACATCCAATGAAAATACAAATCTTTGTCTGAATTATTAGAGGCCTGGGAAATAAACTGAAAAGGTTATTCTTATTTAGAGCAATAGATACAACAGATACATCTTCCAGGCATACTTATTAGAAGTGCATCTGATTAAAGAAAGGCTTTCAATGTTTGTGAGAATTTGTATTGAAAGTCAATTCCATTTTGTATCCTTTTCCTTTTCAAGAAGGGTAAATGTGATATAGACAATGATGTTCAGTATAATGTGCCTTCAAACTGGATTGATATGAAGGAAATATATTTTTTAAATTTTTTTTTTCAAATGCAACTGCAAGGGCATTTAATTGTGTTAGCTTAACATTTATCTACATCTCTCCTGTTTTCATGAATTGTCCTATTGGAAAAAAATATTGGCCTATTCTTTGTGAAGGGTTGTGGTGGGTTAAAATAATTATGTAATGGAGAAGAGACATAGCAGGCAAAGGCTAAGGGTGGGCATGGCGTTACCATTTCTCAAGTTTTGGATGCAATCGGCCCTTTTTCATACTCAATCCACAGCTTCAAACTTCTGGCTCCATTTTGGACAACACCAAGAGACACGACTCTACACCTCTTAAGCAACACCGTACCATGGCCTGAAATCAGCAATATGACAGTTGAACACAGCTGTCATACTGAGTAGCTTAGGGATTCATTCATCATACATTCAGTGACTTTTACATCTTAATGTATGGAGGCTTTGATATGGCAATTATTTATCATCTGATGTTGGAATGTACCAAGACATTACCACCCCTGCCACTTTTGAATTCTGCTTTCACCAACAATAAGGGGAGTTTATTTCTTTCTTTTCAACCCCCAACTTTCGGTAAGGTAAAGAACTCTATTTGCATACTGGGGGTATCATTCCAATTTATCAAACCATTTTGACAATGGTGCTCAAAACATCTCTAGATCTAAAAGGACTAAAGTTAAAGGTGACATATTTCCTTTGTATTTTGGGCAAATGTAATGCATATTCATATTTTACATTTTAAAAATAACAAAAAGGAAAATGGGCCAATGCAAAAGTTTGGACACACAGCATGGTAAGTGCATTGTGGTACCCCCTGGGTCATGTTGCATGCACTGCTATTTTGAGTATAATCAGTGTAATGAAATACAAAATCAACAGACAGCCCTGACACACCAGCCTGACCAAATAACTGAGATGGGCTTCCAGAGCTGCTGAGCGGAGATGGAACAGATCCCACTCCAACAAGGACTTCATCGCATTCAAACTATCCCTCACTACTTTCAAGGACACACTTGCTACAGTTAAACAAATCTACTTCTCATCTATCATATCCTCCCTGTCTCACAACCCTAAACAGCTATTCAACAAATTCAATTCTCTCCTCCATTCCCCAGCACCTCCTCCCTCTCCACTCATCTCAGCTGAAGACTTTGCCTCATTTTTCAAATGGAAGATTGATAACATTAGTGACAGTTTTGGTCGACAACCCCCAGAGCCCTTTCTCCTAACTGCTCAGCCCTACTCCTCCAAAACCAACTTCTCCACCATTACAGAAGATAGACTCTCCACTCTACTCTCAAGATCACATCTCACCACCTGTGCACTTGACCCGATCCCATCCCACTTCATCCCAAACCTCACCACAGTTTTCATCCCAACACAAACCCATCTCTTCAGCCTATCACTAACAACTGGTATTTTCCCCTCAAGCTTAAAACATGCCTCAATCACAACTATCCTCAAAAAGCCCTCTCTTGACCCATCCTCTGTATCTAGCTATCGCCCTTTATCACTTCTCCCCTATGCCTCAAAACTACTGGAACAACACTTCCATCTTTAACTGTCCTCTCACCTCTCTTCTTGCACCCTCTTTGACTGCTTACAATCTGGCTTCTGGCCACAACACTCCACTGAAACTACCCTAACTAAGGCCACCAATTACCTATTAACCACCAAGGCCAAGTGTCACTATTCTTTCCTTCTCCTCCTGGACCTGTCACATGCCTTTGACTCAATGGACGATTCCTTATTATTACAGACCCCCTCATCTCTTGCCATCACAGACTTGGCCCTATCTGCGATCTTGTCATACCTAACAGACCAGACTTTCAGCGTCTCCCACTCATACACCACCTCCTCACCCTCTATCTGTCTGAGTCCCGCAAGGTTCAGTCCTAGAGCCCCTGTTCTTCTCCATTTACACCTTCGGTCTGGGACAGCTCATAGAATCTCATGGCTTTCAGTATCACCTCTATGCTGATGACACACAGATCTACATCTCTGGACCAGATATCACCTCCCTACTAACCAGAATCCCACAATGTCTGTCTGCTTTTTCATCCTTCTTCTCCGCTAGATTTCAAAAACTTAATATGGACAAAACAGAATTCATCATCTTTCCCCCATCTTACTCGACCCCCTCAACGGACCTATCCATTAATGTAAATACCTGCCCACTCTCATCAGTCCCACAAGCTTGCTTCCTCGGGGTAATCCTGGACACTAATCTTTCCTTCAAACCACATACCAAGCCATTTCCACTTCTTGCCGATTTCAACTCAAAAATATTTCACAGATCTATACATTCCTCAACCAAGAATCTGCAAAAACCCTAGTCCATGCCCTTATCATCTCCTGTCTTGACTACTGCAACCTCCTGCTCTGTGGCCTCCCCTCTAACACTCTCGCACCCCTCCAATCTATTCTAAACTTTGCTGCCCGACTAATCTACCTGTCCCCCCACTATTCCCCGGCCTCTCCCCTCTGTCAATCCTTGCTCTGGCTCCCCATTACCCAAAAACTCCAGTTCAAAACCCTAACCATGGCATAAAAAGCCATCCACAACCTTTGCCCTCCATACATCTGTGACCTCGTCTCCCAGTACTTACCTGCACTCAACCTCCGATCCTCACAAGATCTCCTTCTCTACTCCCCGCTTATCTCCTCTCCCCACAATCGCATACAAGATTTCTCCTGATCATAACCCTACTCTGGAACTCTCTACCACAACATATCAGAATCTCGCCTACCATGGAACTTTCAAAAAGAACCTGAAGGCCTACCTCTTCCGTCAAGCCTACAACCTGCAGTAGGCACCGATCGACCAAGCCACTGCATGACCAGCTCTACCTTTGCCTACTGTATTCTCACCCATCCCTTGTAGATTGTGAACCAGTTGCGACTTGTATTGTTTAAGATTGCTGTACTTGTTTTTATTATGTATAGCCCTCCTCACATGTAAAGCACCATGGAATAAGTGGCGTTATAATAATAATAGATAGATATATGACCTGTAAGAGACTAGGAGTCCAAGTCAAAGGCCTTTTTGTACGTCTACTGCATTGGACTGACACCATGCTACATGTAACCCTCTACCTGATTAAAAGGCTACTTGAAAATGCTTTGCTATCTCCATATAGCCTTCTCCTGCATTGTAGGCCTCAACCATTTTTATTTTCAGAGTGCCAGGAAGCTTCTTAGAAGAAAGAAGAAGAAGCTATGGCTGCTGTCTTTAAGCACAAGGTTAGAGCAAACAGGGTTTTTATAAAAGCTGGAAAATTTGCATCACCTGGCCTTTCCTAATGATTGCATTGAACAAGCCATAACCCTAACTGGTCAATTGAGGTCTGAAACCTTGGTCAAAGTTATCTGAGCACACAAATCTACAAAGGTGCCCAAACTTTTCCATAAGACTATTTTCCTTTTTGTAATTTTTCAATTGTAGAAGATGAAAATATATATCTTTTTGTAAAAATTCAAAGGTAATATGTCATCTTTTACGTTAGGCCTTTCAGAGATCATTTCTTCTACAACTTGCTTAACTGTTCACAATAATAGTAATTTTGACCAGGGGTGGCCAAACCTTTACATGCCACTGTATATATTTTCTTCATAAAACTAGAAGTTAAGAAAGATGCAAACGTGAGACTGTTCCACAACTTCTAAAAGTAATTTATAATAATTTAAATTTTATTTATATAGCGCCAATATATTCTTCAGCACTGTATATTTAAGTGGGGGACATGCACAAACAAAAAAAGACATTAACCAGTAACATATAAATGAACAATTAAAGCAGAAGTAAAGGCCTGCTTGTATGATTTTAATCTATAAGAAAATTAGGGGCACACAATAAGCAAAATATGTCTGTCATGTACGGTCTAACTATCATTATAAAAAATAAATTATTTCAAATAAAGCAGCATGAACCTGTCATCAGCCCATATTTGGCTTAGTGTAGTTACCAAGTGCTAGTGCTAGTGGGTACATGGAGGATGTGGTGACAGATAAATAAAAGAGACGAGATTATGAGGAAAATTTAGAAAGGGGGAATTGGGATTACTGTAGATTAGTTGCAGAACAAAGAGCAGGTTGATAGAAAGAGATAAGGGAGAACATGTATGGTGGTGCAAAACTGTGGAGAGTTTTGTGGGTAAGAGAGATGAGTTTATATTGTACTCTATAGCAAAAGGGGAACCAGTGAAATAACTGACACAAGGTTACTACGAAAGCATCAGAGTAATTGCTGGACAATAACATGACCCCTGGCTCTTGTATTCAAGATGAATTCAAGAGGGGAAAGTTTGGCAATTGGGAGACTGATTAGTCACATTTGAGAAAAAAGGATTTAGTTCAGCTCACCCCTCATTGATGCTGCAGCAAGGTCCGAGCAAGGACACGTCTCCACTTGGACGTCTTGGAATACTTCATAGAAAAAGGAAAGTCCAGCTCAAGGAGTAAAAGCCTGAATTTTCTTTATTTATTTCATTAAAATACAAGCATGGCTGCTATAGTCATCATTGCGGTTTTTACCCGGACATGGGATAGCCGCACAGAAAGTGCCCAGGAAGTTCTGTACGCGTTTCGAGCTGTATACGCTCTTAGACTCAGAATAACCCCAAAGAGCTAACACAGCAGAATATCAAGAAAGTGCACAGGTGCACATAATTAATTATTAAAAATAGACACAGAGAGAAAAAAAAAAAGGAATGTATCCAAAAAGGACAAAAACACAAATATAAGTGAAGTATACATGACATTAAATTAATATATCACATCAACAATAAATACTTGGAATACTATTTTATCCAACTGCTTGCTGCAATTAATGCAATTAATCGTGAAATATGAGAGCCAGGAGTTGATTCAAATACAAGCAGATCTGAATAAAAATCTCTTATCCTTGAAGTCCACTATGTCTGCGGACACATATGAAAATTACCAAAAGGATTTAAAAGCAAAAATGTTTTCTTTGGAGGATTCTATAGTGGAATTCAAAAAGAAAAAATTCAATAGAGATTTGTTTGACTATTCAAATAACCAAGTTTACAAATGGGGAAGGTGGGAAAGACCTACACAGTCTCCTAAATCCATCTTAAAAACGCACTCGCTCTTTCTCAAATGCCTCTCATCAGAATCAAGTTACGTTCTCCTCTTCTGATTTGGAATCATCAGACACATCTGTGGATCCACCATGCGATTTCTCAAGTGATAATCGCACTAAAGTGAACAAGTCTTATTCTAATTACTATAGAAAACCTCGCAGACCTAATGCCGCTCCAAAAAACGGACAAGGAGGGGGGGCAGGAAGCACAATAGACACTCCAGCCTTTCTAAAGAATCGATTGAGGAGTTCTCAAAAAATGAATCATTAGATGTTGTCAACCTTTCATTTTCTTTGTCAAATTGTTATCCAGAGGTCTGAATTTTGTTCCAACTAATTTAAATCTGGATGTTTTTTCAACATTGAAAGATATTAATAAATTTATAAAACATCTCACTTTCAAGAGACGCTTTTTTTCGGACAGTGACTCTCAGGATGCATATGTGATTCCTTTGGACAACCAATTTTTGCGAAAGAATTTTTTGGAGCAAACTTGTTTGCTGAGTCTATCTGAAATGGAGACTCCTAGCATGTCTTTTGATTCATTAACCTCTTATTCTCCTTTTAGGTTAAAAAACCCACAGTTCTATCCAGTACAGGCTACAACTAATGAGATGGAAAAATTTCAGGAATGTGTTGAGAATGATATTAAAAAACTATCAAACAATTCTGACAATGATTTACTTGGATTTAATCTTACATCTGCTGAGAGAAAAGCTTTGAAAAATGTGAAATCTAACCCTGATATCATAATTAAAAAGTCTGATAAAGGGGGCTCGATTGTGATTATGAATTCAGCTGATTATCTTACAGCAGTGAATGAGATGATCTCTAAGGATACTATTTACACTGTTTTACAAGGAGATCCTACCGTTCCTTTTCTCAGCAAATATAAATCAATCATTGATGACGGGGTTAAACAAGGTTTTTTTTTACTAAAAAACAGTCAGAATATCTTTTGATTGACAATCCTGTCATTCCAATTTTACATGCACTGCCTAAAACACATAAGAATGTATTTCCCCCTCCCATGCGCCCAATAGTGGCAGGCATAGGTTCAATGAATGAACGTTTGGGTCAGTGGTTGGATTCGGTTCTCCAGCCTTTAGTGCATCGTATTCCAGGGTTTGTAAAAGATACAAAAGACATCTTAGGTATTTTTCACAATGTTTCTTGGCACACTAATTGGACATGGCTTACATGTGACATAGGTTCCCTATACACGCGTATTCTCCATAACATTACAATGTCAGCAGTACGTTATCATCTATGCAAATATAGTTCATATTGTATGGAACTACAGAACTACATTGTTGCGGTGTTGCAATTTTTGCCGTCCCACAATTACTTCTTATTCAATGAGAAATTCTATTTACAGAACAGTGGTGTGTAGATGGGGGCCAAGTTCTCCCCTTCGGTCACTAACTTGGTGTTAGGAGTCAGATTTCTGCCTCTTCTTTGCTGAAATCTAGATCCTCACATTCTGCAGTCTCCTGCTCCTCATCTGCTGTAGAGGAGACTGCAGAGGAGATTGCCTTGCGGCAACTCTCTCCAGAGGCTAAGTCCTCTATTCCTGCGTCTGAGCATGCTCATGGGACGAACTTCCATTGGAGTTCGGGAGTCAGGTGTTCAGGTCCTGTGTCGGATCCCATTGGCTCCTCTTGGAGACCTGGAGATTTCCGCAAGGTCCCGTTCGCTATAAAAAGTGTGCATGGCGGTTCTGCCATGCGCTAGTATAGCCATACTGCTGCTGTATGTTTGTTGATGGATGCATGGACTGGTGAATGACTCATTGGAAACCCCTACCCTCTGATACTACGCTTGTGAGAGTGCCGGAGTTATTTCCAGTATCAGCGCCAGCACCAGCGTGCTATTGCTCCATTGCCTCAGCAGCCAAGCGTCAGCATTACGCCTGCTAGTTAGCAGTGCATTTACAGCGGTTCAGTCTTTGCCGCGCTGCAGTCGCAGCATTTCATGCGTCCACGGTTGCGACGCTCTACACACGATCCTTTTCGGTTGGCCTAGACGGAGTAAGTACCACCATCTAGTGCTACTCCTGTGACCAGCGCTGTAGTTCTGTGTCCTAAACAGACTCAGCATTTTGTGTTTTCTTTCTGTGACTCTGAGTTCAACAGAGTCTGTGCAGTGCACATTGGGTGCCATTAACCCCTGTGCACATTACCGCCAAATTGCTCTGCCATCACCTAGCAGCAGTTATTACATCTTCTGCACGGTGGACCCCGAGTGGCAAAGGTACTTTATTTATATTTTTATTTAGTGCCTTCCGCCACTCCTAACATTATACTAGCGCCAGGGTCTGGCTAGTGATGGCAGATCAGCAGCAACTTATGCTATGCATACGGCAGCTTGAGAACCGTTTAGTCACTCTTGAGAAGGCTCTCGCCGCTGCACAAGCTACTGATGCTGCTGTACAGGCTCTAACTGATGCGGTAAGCCGTATGTCCGTGTCCACCCTCGCACTGACAGTCACCCGCCTCCCGTTACCCGATAAGTTTTCCGGGGATGGCGCCTCCTGTAGGGGCTTTATCAGCCAGTGCTCAATCCACCTGGAGTTGCTGGCCACGCAATTCCCTATGGAATGGGCCAAGGTGGCATTTGTTATTTCCTGTCAGGCAAGGCCTTGGAATGGGCTACGCCTTTGTGGGAGCGTGGTGACCCTGATATTCGGACCGCAGGTAACCTGTTAATGGCTATCAAGCAGGTTTTCCTCGACCCACGGGTCACGCACGACACTTCTCTGCAGCTACTCGCTCTTACTCAGGGTTCCCACTTGGTTAGCCAGTATGCTGTTCGTTTTCGGACACTGGCGTCCGAGTTGGAATGGTCCGATAATGCCCGTATTCCCGTTTTTTGGCGAGGGCTAGCTGAGCATGTCAAGGATGCTCTCTCTACCAGAGAGATCCCCACTACCTTGGAGGAGCTAATTTCTGTCTCCTCACGTATTGACCTCCGTTTTTCAGAGCGCGGTATGGAGCGTGCTCACTCCAAGCAGAGAGATAGTCCGGCTCTCAAATTTTTTGAGCCTCTTGAGCTGCCTGAGTCAGAGCTTCTACTCCCAGAGCCCATGGAGGTGTCTTGTACCAATTTTGATACAGCTCCGGCTCAAGTGTCCATTTGCGGTTGTCATCATGTGTGCGCTGCTTCTCAGGAGGCCAGCTCCCCGCAATGGGAGGACTCTGAGCCGGTCGATGAGTCCTTTGTTCCTCCTCATCTTAGGGCTCAGGTCCTCGCCTGGGCACACGCGTCCAATGCGCACAACCATTGGGGCTATATGCAACCACGAAGCTATTGGCCGGCGCGTATTGGTGGCCCCACAGGGTGCGGGACACCAAAAAATTTATTCAGGCCTGTGCCTCATGTGCTCAGGATAGCCTTCCTAGGCGGAGAGTGGTGGCGGCCGCCGACTCACTGCGGCGCTCTGTTGCATCGCCTGCTCCCGCTATCTCCCAGGTGTCCCTTCTGAAACCTGGTGACCTTGCCTCCACTGACGCCTTCCATATGTCCCGGTTCACTGCATCACCCACCAGGACACCAAGCTTGTCTTTGGGTGAGTTTGTGCCCAATGCCACTGTAAGGCACAGGCCAATGGTCCGAAAGGCTCAGGGAGGGGGGGGCCCTAGGAGGGGGTTAATGTTGCAGTCAGATTTCTGCCTCTCCTTTTCTGAAATCTAGATCCTCACATTCTGCAGTCTCCTGAGGCTAAGTCCTCTACTCCTGCGTCTGAGCATGCTCATGGGACGAACTCCCATTGGAGTTTGGGAGTCAGGTATTCAGGTCCTGTGTCGGATCCCATTGGCTCCTCTTGGAGACCTGGAGATTTCCGGAAGGTCCCGTTCGCTATAAAAAGTGTGCATGGCTGTTCCGCCATGCGCTAGTATAGCCATACTGCTGCTGTATGTTTGTTGATGGATGCATGGACTGGTGAATGACTCATTGGAAACCCCTACCCTCTGATACTATGCTTGTGAGAGTGCTTGAGTTATTTCCAGTATCAGCGCCAGCACCAGCGCGCTATTGCTCCATTGCCTCAGCAACCTAGCATCAGCATTGCGCCTGCTAGTTAGCAGTGTATTTACGCGGCTCAGTCTTTGCCGCGCTGCAGTCACAGCTTTTCATGCGTCCGCGGTTGCGACGCTCTACACCCGATCCTTTTCGGTAGGTCTAGACGGAGTAAGTACCGGCATCTAGTGCTACTCCTGTGACCAGATACCGCGGGTGCAGCACTGTAGTTCTGTGTCCTAAACAGACTCAGCATTTTGTGTTTTCTTTCTGTGACTCTGTGAGTTCAACAGAGTCTGAGCAGTGCACATTGGGTGCCATTAACCCCTGTGCACATTACCGCCAGATTGCTCTGCCGTCACCTAGCAGCAGTTATTACATCTTCTGCACGGTGGACCCTGAGTGGCGAAGGTACTTTATTTATATTTTTATTTAGTGCCTTCCGCCACTCCTAACACTTGGTGATGGCATGGTGGGAGGAGCTGTTTATTTTTGATGTAAATAATCCTTTCTTGGAAAACATTGAATGGTATATAAGATACATAGATGACCTGCTCATCATATGGAAGGGTGACGTCTGCCTGATTCCTCTTTTTACTGATTGTATTAATGTTAATCAATTTAATTTGAAATTCACACATAGTTTTGATAGGTCTACAATTTGTTTTTTAGATCTTCGTTTAATTGGGATACCGCAACAGTGCATTTCCTCCTCCACATATTGCAAAGAGGTTGCTGGCAATACAATCTTGCATGCACATTCTTTCCACCCTGCTCACGCAATTAAGGCGATTCCTGTGGGTGAATTAATTAGAGCAAAGAGAAATTGCAGTGAAACTTCGTCTTTTGACAGGGAATTATTTTCTATAAAAAATCGTTTAAATAGACGTGGCTATCCAAATTGGATTATAAATAGAGCAGCTAATATCGTAAATAACAAAACAAGGGAAACATTACTCAAACCGAAATGTCAAAATAAAAATAGAACCCAACAAAATGATAGTCCCACACTGGTTCTTACTTACAGTCCATACTTCAAAGAAATCAGTAAAATAATTAATAATAATTTACATTTACGCCATAATGACCATGTTATGGATAAGTTATTAAAAAATGGGATCAGGATTGTTTCTAGGAGAGCCTCAACTTTGGGGAATTTTTTATCTCCTAGTTTATACAATACTAATAAAAATAAAAATAAAAATTGGTTATCGGTAATGGGCTACCACAGGTGTGGTCAGTCTCCCTGTAAATCGTGCAACTTTTCATTCAAAGCCCTGTCTTTTTTTGATTCCTCAAACAACAAAGAATATAAAATAAAAAAATTTTTGAACTGTAATTCAAACTTTGTTGTTTATATTGTGGAATGTACATATTGTAACTTAAAATATGTGGGTTCGACCATTCGTAGATTAAAGGATGGGATTCGGGAGCTCCTGTATGACATTATTCAGTCTACAACCCGCAATATATCCAATGTATCGAGGCATTTTGTGTCTGTTCACAATAGGGATCTTTCTTTCATTAAAATTTATGCTATAGAACAAATTAAAAAAAGAACCAGAGGTGGAAATAGAGAAAAATTACTAAGAGACAGTGAGGCATTTTGGATTTACCTTCTTGATACACGAACACCTATGGGTATGAATTTGAGGAAAGAGTTTATGCTTTATTATTAATCATATTCATATGAAGTTTTTTTTTGTTTTATTACTGATGTGATATATTAATTTAATGTCATGTATACTTCACTTATATTTGTGTTTTTGTTCGTTTTGGATACATTCCTGTTGTTTTCTGTTTTTTTTCTCTCTGTGTCTAGTTTAAATAATTAATTATGTGCACCTTTGCACTTTCTTGATATTCTGTTGTGTTAGCTCTTTGGGGTTATTCTGAGTCTAAGGCCGGAGTCACACCAGCGATAAAATCGGACGAATGTAATGCAATAAAAAATCGCATTGCATTCGTCCCAATGTTATTCTATGGTGCTGCGCCCATCATGCGTTTTTTTATCGGATCCGTTCCTCGGACCGAGACAATTGCAGCATGCTGCGATTGTCACCAATTTTCGGATCGGATTCGACAATGCAAGTCTATAGATGCGATTAAAAATCGCATTGAAAACGCACCACACGTGTGACTTGCGATTAAATCGCAAGACTTCTCCAGGTCAACAGGAAAGAGCATCAGGCATTGGCATTGGATGTCAATTTGATGCTTAGATGCGAATAAAATCGGTTTATCGCTGGAAAATGGGACGACAGACGGATATCTGGACAAGAAACCTTTGTGCGATTTCGTACCGTTAAAATGGGACCGATTTTTTATTCATTGTGTGTGACTCCAGCCTAAGAGTGTATACCGCTCGAAACCCTTACAGAACCTCCTGTGCACTTTCTGTGCGGCTATCCAATGTCAGGGTAAAAACCGCAATGATGACTATAGCAGCCATGCTTGTATTTTAATGAAATAAATAAAGAAAATTCTGGATTTTACTCCGTGAGCTGGACTTTCCTTTTTCTATGGAGACTGATTAGTACAGAGTTGCAGTAGTCCAGACAAGAATGTGTGGCATAGTAAGAGTTTTAATAGTTTCATATGTTAGAACAGGTTGAATTCTGGTGATGCGAATAAAGGAAAGTTCGGTGTCAAATATGACCCCAAGACAATGAGCAAGCAGCTTGGGGTTTATGGTTGAACCACCTAAGGAAATTGCAATATCAAGTATAGGTATGTTAGTAGAAGAAGGACACACGAGTACTTCAGTTTTGGTGAAATTCACTTCCATATAGAGGGAGGACATGATGTTAGAGACAGCAGATAGACAATCCCTGGTATTTTGTATTAAGGTGGGGATGATATCAGGAGAAGAGTTGAATAATTTGTTATCAGCATCATATGCATGGTACTGGAAGAACAAACCTGCTCCTGCTTTCTCCAATAAGTGTGGTTTATAGAGATAAGAAGAGGGGGCCTAGGACCGAACCTTGAGGAATTCCCACAGAAAGATGAAGAGGAGAACAAGAAGTTTAAAGATTCCAGTTTACAAATAAAAGGGAGATTACAGACAGGTCTGCAATTAGCAATACTGCTCTGGTAGAGGGATGTTTTTTAAAGTCAATGTTTTATAATGGCATGTTTGGAGGAGGAAGAAAAGATTCTGGTAGAAACAGAGAGGTTAAATATTTTAGTTAGGTGGACAGTGACAGCTGGGGGGGAGAGAGACTGAAGAAAATGTGAAGGAATAGAGTCACTGGTGCAAGTTGGAGGTGAAGAAGAAGCGAGGAATCTGGTAACTTCCTCTTCCATGACAGGTTCAAAGGCAGAAAGTAAAATTGAGTGGCCAGAAGAAAGGAGATCCGTGCTGTGATGGGATTGGGCAAAAATGTCCTGATGAATACGGTTGATAAGTGGCCAGATAGTCATTGCTTAAATTGGTCATGGAGGCCTGTACTTTAGTGATCAAATAGGAATGTAAAGTTTTGACTAAAACTGATGGACTAATGCATAGGCCACTATACAGTTTGGGAGCTAATGTGGGGGCATTATATAGCTTAGGGACTAATGCAGGGGCCATTATACAGTGTGAGAGCTAGTGTAAGGGCCATTATACAGCTTGGAGGCTAATTTCAGGGCCATTATACAGTCATAAGGCTAATGCATGGGTCATTATACATTATATGTTTTGGGAAAGCAGTGAGGATATCATAGCAGATCTGTGAGCCCATAGTACTGTGTAAAGGGGAGCTGTGAGCCCACCATACTGTGTATAATGGAGCGATGGGACTACCATACGGGGAGCTGTGGGCCCATTATACTATTTAGAGGGCAGTTGTAGGAATATCATATTGTGTAAAGAGGATCTGTGGGTGCATCATACAGTGTATATTGGTGCTGTGGGCCCATCATAATGTATGTTGCGGGGCTGTACAGAGGACATTATTAGATGTTAAGTGGCCACTTATGAAGCATTATTGTTATACACAAATTGCCTCTTCAGAGAGAAAGAGGACTTGAACTCTATAGCGCCACCTGTTGGTAGTAGCGATCCTAAAAGTCACAATCAACCCAATCAACCTATTGTTATACGGGCACTCAGAGCATTGTGACCGTCAAAGTTGTACAGGGAGCATCATTACTTTCTAGGGGCAAAATGTGAACATTGTTTTAAAGGAAACTTTCACAGGGCTTTAATATATTATAATATATATTATATTATTATGGGCAATTTTACCATCTAGAGGGCACAATGAAGACATTATTACTATGTGAGGGGCACAGTGGTGGGTATTATTATGCAAGGCAATTAAAGGAGCTGTTATTGTACTGCACAGCAGGTGCAGTAATAGAGATAGGATAATAGTGACTTACTATTGGAGTATCAGCAGGTTGAGGAGTTTGTGAAGGTTGGGAATAGATTGGGACAGTGCTGGAAATGTGAGAAATCAAAAGTGTCTCTTTTGTAATCTCTGCAGAAGGGTCATTGCTGGAGAAGTTGTCATGCCTGTCTGAGCCAGATATAAAAAATGATAAAGTGAATGACTCTGTATGAAAAAACATCAGCTATAAGTCACTATCTATATCTGTACTCCTATTTCTTATATGTCCTGCAGGATTGGTATGGCTGTAATATAGATCTTGGTGTTAGTAGATATTACTTTGCAGCAACAGTGCAGTCATCTGCTGAGATTCCCATATACCCACTATTAGGTTGTGCCACAGTAGTTGAAATCAGGATTACCGGTAAGAAGCCCACTCAGATGTCCCCCCCAGATGAATCCCTGGCTACCCCTCTGGTGTAAACGATGAGAAGCAGTGGTAGCAAGCAACCTATTTAAACACACTGCACTTTCAGACATTTTGTGCTTGTTAAATTATACACATGGCTTAAAATTACTCCCTTTTTGGTGACAGATACCAATTACACGACTGTTGGCTCTCCCCTTTTTTTCACTCACATTAAAAGGTTTATATATCCCATGTCATTGCTGACATCACTCCTTATGCAATAACTGTGGTTTAGTCGTTATTATGGCTGTGTTTCTAGGAGAGCTTAAAATGTTATTCATGTCTTTTCCAGGTATATTAATATCATAGCTCGTATATACCTTTTCCCTTTACTAGAAGCGTGTCGCTAATCCCGCCAATCGATAAGTCAATGGGTGGCATGACAACCGGGGGTCTGCAGAAGACACCCGTGCTTGTCATTGCTGATCTGCTATGGACATCAGTCGTGAGACAGCATTCATAACAGATGATGATTTTTGCTACACATAGCATGGCAGCAACCCTGCTGTGTGTAGCACAAGCATTCACATGATTGCAGCTTAAAGTCTCCTAAGGAGAATATTGAAGCCAGTAAAAATTATAAAAAGTTTTTATAAATGTTAAAAAAATTAAAAATATAACAGTTCAAATCACCCCTCTTTTGGCCCAAACAAAATAAAGCAATACACAAAGTACACATAATTGGTATAGCTCCTTTCATAAACACCCAATCTATCAAGAAATAAAAGAATAAATCAAAATAGTAAAGAGAATAATGAGAAAAAAATCAAAATGCCAGAATTACATTTTTTTCATCACTGCATCATTGCTGTAAAATGTCTCCCCCAAAATAGAATCATAGAATCATAGAATCATAGAAATGGAAGGGACCTCCTGGGCCATCTGGCCCAACCCCATGCTCAAAGCAGGATTTGCTAAATCATTCCAGACAGATGTCTGTCCAGCCCCTGTTTGAAGACTTCCATTGAAGGAGAACTCACCACTTTTCGTGGCAGCCTGTTCCACTCATTGATCACTCTAACTGTCAAAAAGTTTTTTATAATATCTAAACTGTGTCTCCTCCCATTCAGTTTCATCCCATTGCTTCTAGTCTTTCCTTGTGCAAATGAGAATAATGATGATTCTTCTACAATGTGACAGCCCTTGAGATATTTGTAGACAGCTATTAAGTCTCCGCTCAGTCTTCTCTTTTGCAAGCTAAACATTCCCAAATCATGCAACCTTTCCCCATAAGACAGGATTTGCAGACCAGTCACCATTCTGGTTGCTCTTTTCTGAACTTGCTCCAGTTTGTCGATGTCTTTTTAAAATGTGGCACCCAAAACTGGACACAGTATTCCAGATGAGGTCTGACCAAAGAGGAGTAGAGCGCAATAATGACTTCAAGTGATCTAGACTGTATGCTTCTGTTAATACATCCTAAAATTGCATTTGCCTTTTTTGCTGCTGCATCACACTGTTGACTCATATTCAGTCTGTGATCTATTAGTATACCCAAGTCTTTTTCACATGTGCTGTTGCTTAGCCCTATTCCTCCCATTCTGTATATGCTTTTTTCATTTTTATTGCCCAGATGTAGTACTTTGCATTTTTCCCTGTTAAAAACCATTCTGTTTGTTGCTGCCCACTGTTCCAGTTTATTTATATTTTTTTGAATCCTCTCTCTCTTCTCTAGTATTAGCTATCCCTCCTAGCTTTGTGTCATCAGCAAATTTAATCAGTTTACCCTCAATGCCTTCATCTAAATCGTTGATAAAGATGTTGAACAATACAGGGCCCAGGACAGAGCCCTGTGGTACCCCACTTGAGATATTCTTCCTATAAGGCATCAGGTTTCTGCATCTGATCTACAGGAATCCAGAGCCTCACATTCTGCGGTCTCCTGCTGTCTATCTACTGCAGGGAAGATTACTTTGCAGCAGACCACTCCAAAGACTAAGTTCCTCTGTGCTCATACTGGGCATGCTCATGTGACGATCTCCCATTGGAGATCGAGAGTCATGTGCCCAGGTCCTGCTCCAGATCTCATTGGTCCATCTCGGACATCTGGAAGGTCCCGCACGGCTAGAAAAAGCGCGCATGACCGTTCAGCCATGCGCTAGTATAGACAATACTTGCTATGTGTGAATGGTGACGGATGTATGATTCTGGTGACTGACTTATTAAGAAACCCCTTCCCTCTGATATTACACATGTGGATAGGGAATTAGTTCAGCAGTCAGCGCCAGTCAGTGGCAAGCTTTAGGCCACTGTGCACACCTCACCTCTGCACTAGCATCCGACATTGCACCTGCTTTGCAGCTGTGTCATCCTACAGCAGTGTCCTACGCTGCGCTGCAGTTGCAGCCTTTCTTGGCGCTCGCAGTAGCGATGCCGCACACATGGTAGGTCTAGACGGACGCAGTTCCTCTGTCTTAGGTCCTGCTCCTGTGACCTGATACTGTGTGTGCATTTACCTGAGGCCTGTGATACTAACAGGCTCAGTGTTTTTGTATGTTTATGTTGCGGCGCCTCTCTGTGTGAACAGAGCCCGCTTTGCGCACTTCGGGTGACGTCTAACCCATGCGCATTATACCGCCATATTGCTTGTCTGTCATTACCTAGCAGCGGTGTAACATCTTCTGCACGGTGGACCCCGAGCGGCGAACGCACTTTGTTATTTATTTTTATTTAGTGCGTTCCACTGTTCCTAACATTATACTAGTGCCAGGGTCTGGCTAGTGATGGCAGAACAGCAGCAACTCTTACAGTATATTCGGCAGCTGGAGGGCCGGTTGGCTACTCTTGAGAGTGCTCTCTCAGCTGCGACATCCACTGAAGCTGCTGCACAGGCAATCGCAGATGTGGTTTCACGTATGTCCACGTCCTCCCACGTGCCGACAGGTACCCGCCTCCCATTGCCCGATAAATTTTCTGGTGATGGCGCCTCCTGTAGGTGTTTCGTCAGCCAGTGCTCTATCCAGCTGGAGTTACTGGCTGCGCGATTCCCTACGGAACGGGCCAAGGTGGGGTTTATTGTTTCCCTTCTGTCGGGCAAGGCGTAGGAGTGGGCTACGCTACTATGGGAGCGTGGTGACCCAGAGGTTCGGACCGCTGCTCAGTTTTTAACAGCTATTAAGCAGGTCTTCCTGGGACCACGGGTTATGCACGACACCTCTCTTCAGCTTCTTGCTTTGACTCAGGGATCACTCTCGGTTAGTCAGTATGCCGTTTGTTTTCGGACACTGGCTTCCGATCTGGAGAGGTCTGACAAAGCCCTCATCCCTGAGTTTTGGAGAGGTTTGGTGGAGCATGGTAAGGCTGCTCTCTCTACCAGAGAGGTTCCTGCAAGTTTGGAAGAGCTGATTGCCATTTACACCCGCATTGATCTCCGTTTTTCGGAGCGTGGCCTGGAGCGTGCTCAATCCAAACGGAAGGTTACCTCGGCTCCCAACTTTTTTGAGCCTCTGGAACCACTCGAGCCAGAGACTCAACTCCCAGAGTCCATGGAGGTGTCTTGCGCCGTTCTCGAGGCGCCTCAGCACAAAACTCCATTTGCGGTTACCATTGTCATCACGCTGTTCCCCAGGATAATGGGGCCCCGCAATGGCCAAACTCTTTACCGCCGGGCAAGACCTTTGTCCCCCCTCTCCTTCGGCCGAAGGTTCTCGCGTTGGCACACACGTCCAGGGCGGGTGTTCACTGTGGCTACTTGCAGACCACAAAACTCCTGGCAGGGTCTTATTGGTGGCCGCACAGGGCTCGGGACATTAAAAAATATATTCAGGCATGCGCCTCATGTGCTCGGGTTAGCCTCCTTAAACAGAGAGTGGAGACATCTGCCGACACACCGTGGCGTTCCACTTCAACTTATGCTCTGGGAGGTTTTGCCGCTCCCATTGTCTCCCATGTGTCCCTTCTTAAACCTGGTGATCTTGCCGCCTCTGATACCTTCCACATGTCCCTGTTTTCCGTGTCACCTACCGGGACATCAGACTTGCCTTCGGACGAGTCTGACGCCTATGTCTCTGATGGGCACAAGGTGGTGGATTGGAAGGCTCAGAGGGGAGGGGGCCCTAGGAAGGGGGTAATGTTAGGCGTCAAGTTTCTGCGTCTGCTCTACAGGAATCCAGAGCCTCATAATCTGCGGTCTCCTGCTGTCTATCTACTGCAGAGAAGATTACTTTGCAGCAGACCGCTCCAGAGACTAAGTTCCTCTGTGCTCATACTGGGCATGCTCATGAGATGATCTCCCATTGGAGATCGGGAGTCATGTGCCCAGGTCCTGCTCCAGATCTCATTGGTCCATCTCGGAGATCTGGAAGGTCCCGCACGGCTATAAAAAGAGCGCATGACCGTTCGGCCATGCGCTATTATAGACTATACTTGCTATGTGTGAATGGTGACGGATGTATGATTCTGGTGACTGACTTATTAAGAAACCCCTTCCCTCTGATATTACACATGTGGATAGGGAATTAGTTCAGCAGTCAGCGCCAGTCAGTGGCAAGCCTTAGGCCACTGTGCACACCGCACCTCTGCACTAGCATCCGACATTGCACCTGCTTTGTAGCTGTGTCGTCCTGCAGGGGTGTCCTGCGCCGCGCTGCTGTTGCAGCCCTTCTTGGCACTTGCAGTAGCGATGCCACACACATGTTAGGTCTAGACAGACACAGTTCCTCTGTCTTAGGTCCTGCTCCTGTGACCTGACACTGTGTGTGCATTTACCTGAGGCCTGTGATACTAACAGGCTCAGTGTTTTTGTATGTTGATGTTGCGGCGCCTCTGTGTGTGAACAGAGCCCACTTTGCGCACTTCGGGTGAAGTCTAACCCATGTGCATTATACCGCCATATTGCTTGTCTGTCATCACCTAGCAGCGGTGTAACATCTACTGCACGGTGGACCCCGAGCGGTGAACGCACTTTATTATTTATTTTTATTTAGTGCGTTCCGCCGTTCCTAACACTTCCAACTGGATGTGCAACCATTTACGACCACTCTTTGGGTCCCATCACTAAGCCAGTTATGATTCCACCTAACAGTTGCCTTGTCCATTCCATACCTAGTCATTTTTTCAATAAGGATTGTGTGAGATACTTTGTCAAATGCTTTGCTGAAGTCAAAATATACTATATCTACAGCATTTCCCTGATCCACTCAATCAGTGATTCCGTCATAGAAGGAAATTAAGTTAGTCTGACATGACTTATTAGTTACAAACCCATGCTGACTCTGTTTAATCACTTCATTCTTATCCAGGTACTGACATACATGTTGTTTAATAATTTGTTCAAAGATCTTTCCTGGTATAGAAGTCAGACTCACCGGCCTATAGTTGCCTGTGTCCACCTTCTTCCCCTTTTTGAATATAGGAACAACATTAGCTCTTCTCCAGTCTTCTGGAACTTCTCCTGTTCTCCAAGAATTTTCAAAGATTATGGAGAGGGGTTCAAAAATTTCTTCTGCTATCTCCTTCAGTACTCTGGGGTGTAATTCATCTGGACCTGGAGACTTGAATTCATTTAGGTTAGCTAAGTGTTTCCTCACTATCTTTCTGTTTATGGATATCCTGGATTCTTCTATTCCCTAAATAGGACAGTGAAGAACAGTTTATGTTACATTTCCTTTCTGAGAGAAAACTGATGCAAAATAGGAATTTAAAAGTTCGGGCTTCTCAACATCCTGTCTTACCATTTCATCATTTTCATCCAGTAAAAATCCTGTAGCATCTTTGACTTTTATTTTACTTTTGACATATCCCCAAAATCCTTTATTATTGCTTTTGACGTCTCTTGCAAGCCTCAATTCATTGTCAGCTTTAGATAAAAACTGATTTGTGCCCTGCAGGTTCTGCATACAGCCTTTTATTCTTCTTTAGAAATGCCTCCCTCTTTCCATTTTATAAACATTTCTTTCTTCCTTTTTAGCATGTGCTTAAGTTTTGTGTTCATCCATCCTGGTTTCCTTAAATGCTTCCTATTCTTCCTTCTTTTCAGAATTGTTAACAATTGTGCTTTGAGAATTTCATTTTTCAAGATTTCCCATCCTTCCTGGACATTTTTGTCTTTAAGGATATCCAGCCATTGGAACCCTCCAATTCTCTTTCTGAATCCCTTAAAATCTGCCTTTCTGAAATCTAACCTTGACGTCTGAGTCTTCCACCTCTAGTTATCCAAAATTCTAAAATAGCATGGTTACTACCTCCTAGGGTCCCAGCCACTTTTACCTCCTCAACAATTTCCTCCCTGTTTATAAAGATTAGATCCAAGGTAGCAGAACCCCTTGTTTTCTCCCCTACCTTTTGGAAGATAAAGTTGTCAGCAAGAGAGGATAAGAATTTCCTTGACCTGTTAGTTTTGCCTGAGAGAGATTCCCAACAAATGTCTGGATAGTTGAAATCTCCCATGACAACTATGTCATATTTTTTGGAGATCTTGGCCATTTGATGCATAAAGAGAGTTGATCCATATCTTCAGCTTGCACAGGCGGCCTGTAGTAAATGCCTACAATGGTGTCCTTTCCATTGTTCTGTCCTTGTATTCTTACCCAAACAGTTTCCACAGAACTCCCAGTCTCTGAAGCTTCAATCTCTGTACAGATATACACGTTTCTAACATACAATGCGACACCTCCTCCTCGTTTATCAAGTCTGTTTCTTGCAAATAAGTTGTATCCTTCTAGCCTTGTATTCCATTCATGTGTATCATCCCACCAAGTTTCAGTGATTCCAATGACATCATATATCTTTTCCTGCGTAAGTAGTTTCAGTTCTCCTTGTTTGTTGCCCATGCTTTGTGCATTAGTATACAAACATTTTAGTTTGTGATTGGTTTCTCTTTCTCCAATATTTTTATTATTTAGATTTTTTTGTCTTTGTTCTTTCCTCCCACTTCTAATACCAGAGTTCTCAATAGCATTTGCCAGGTGTATGGCTTTTTCTGGCCTTTTGATTCCCTTCCCACATTGTTCTAGTTAAAAGCTCTCCTGATGAGTGTAGCAAGGAGACTTCCAAATGCATGTTTTCCAGTCTTCGTAAGGTGCACCCCATCTCTAGCAAGTAGTCCTTTGTATAGATAATTCACTCCGTGATCCAGAAATCCAAATCCTTGCTGATGGCACCATTGACGTAGCCAGTTCTTCACCTGCAGAACCTTATTCCACCTCCTTGTTCCTTGGCCATCCACTGGGAGGAAGGAAGAGAAGACCACCTGCGCTCTCAGTTCTTTCACTTTCTTGCCTAAGTTTTCAAAGTCAATGCAGATGGTTTCCAGGTCGTTTCTTGCTGTGTCATTTGTCCCCACATGTATTAGCAGGAATGGGTAGTCATCTGTAGGTCTGAAGAGTGCTGAGATACTGTCAGACACATCTTTAATTTTTGCACCTGGAAGAC